>NC_143576.1:92137735-92773985 GCF_048544385.1 Mastigoproctus giganteus | reverse complement strand
TTTAACTATTTATGTGAAACTTCGCATGATTGGGGCAGCCACTTAATCGGGCCAAAATGCGCTAGTCCCGATGTGTCCCAAATAACCGGAATCGACTGTATATATTTTAAAGATGGGTAGAGATTCAGATTTTCTAAAGTTAATTTTACTGTCGCAGTTCTGCTGACAAGCTGCTATACTCAATATGTGGTATAGAAGCTGGAATGATAGAAGAGGGGAAATACTACTGCTGCTCCAATGGTTGAATGTGATTTGGAGCCATCAGTGTATATTGGCAAGAAACCAACATACTTCTGAATATAGCTTGCATGGAGTTATTTCATACTGAGTGTCAATAGGAGATTTTTTCCCCACCAACGAAGATAAGTATCACAGGTCAGTTGAGGAGGGGTGGTTGAGAGTAATTCATTACCTGTTGCCTGTTTAGAATAGGAACATTCCAACTCTGTGTTAGTTCAAGAAGGCATAGGTCTGCTGGTCTTATTTTGGTAGGTTTATTTGTATAAAGATTTTGCAGCAGTGGATTGAAGAGGTATGGCTCAATAAGATGTGGACAGCAACTAATTAAGTAGTGGTGTTTTGTTGAGGAGGTACAGAGGGAGTTTGTGTGCTTCAATATATAAACTGAGTCGGAGATGTCCTGAAAGCACCAAGTGCAATCCACTATGCATTATGCTGTATAGGATCAAGCCAGCATAGTACACTCCTTCAGGCAGAATCATAGATTGGAGCACCATAATCCAAAAAGGATCTAATCAATGCTCTATATAAGAGCAGCAAAGAGGTACAATCTGCTCCCCAAGACAGGCAGATAATGCTCTTATTATGTTCAGCTTTTTGAGACAGGAAGTACGTGTAAATTTAATGTGCTCAAAGAAGTTAAACTTGCTGTCAAAGATTAATCCCAAGAATCTGATGTTGTTGGTGATCAGAATAGTAAAGTTTGACGTCTTAAGTTCAGGATCTGTATGCAATTTACATTGGCTGCAAAAGTGGATTACAGTAGTTTTCTTTTATGAGAGAGACAATAGTCATTGAGCCCATTGAGACAATAATCATTGAGCCCACTTGTACTTTATTCAGGGATATCTGCAACTGCTATTCAATAGATCTCATGTTTGGAGAATGGCAAGATAGAGTGAGATAATTAGCATAAAGATAAGCCTCGACAGTATTTGGGAGTTCTTTAGTAATGGAATCAATTCTAAGGGCAAAAAGAGTTGCACTCAATACAGACCCTTGAGACACTCCTTCCTATAAGAATGTCATAGAAAGGGTGTTTTGATATCAAACTTGAAAAGAACAACTTTGGAGAAAGTTACTAATACAATATAGGCAAGTTGCCTCATAGACTAAGAACATGAAGGTCGCTGAGGATACCTAATGCCTTGTCTATATCTATGGAAACTGTAATAAGGTGTTTTGGCAAATCTGCTCTTCATGCCTGTTTTTTTAAGCTTCGTAACCCCATTTGCAATAACTTTTTCACAAAGTCATTGCAAACTGCAGACTCAGCCTTGATCATGAAATCTAAGGAGGACTTGTTTTGGCAAAAGCCATGCTGACTATAATTCATGAGATGTTGCATTTGAATGGTAAAATCAAGGATTTTACCAAAGTAACTGTAGAGGGAGACTGGTCTGTAACTAAAGGACTGGGAATCTCTTCCAGATTTCAAAAAAACCAGAACTGTGGCATGGTGCCAAGAAGTGAGATAAATGTTTTCGAGAAAGATCTGATTACAAAAGACCAGCAGCAGTTGTAAATTTTTGTCACCGAGGTGCTGAAACATAAAATAATATATTCCATTTGGCTCAGCAGCATTGTTGCAAGTTGTTCTAATGGCTTGTAGAGGTTCAGAATATTGAAGAGGCTGGTTATATGAAAAGAATAGAGGTTTGAAAGTTGATGGATCGCTATTCAGTGGAGGTCTTGATTTTCTACAATTCCAGAGAGTAAATTGATGCCACTGAGACTTATGAAAAAATTTTGCCCAAGGCATTTACTATATCCAGAGGAGCAGAGAGTTCTTGCCCATTCCAGGAAAGAATTGGGGAAGGGATGGTTGCATACTTGCCAGAACGCTGTCTAATTTTCTTCTATATTAATCTGGAGTCATTGTTTCTATTGACAGTAGATGCAAAGCAAGTGTAGGAATTCTTCTTGGCTTGTTTTCGAATGAGATCTGCCCTTAGCTTCTTGTAGTTAAGATTGACTGTGGTTGAGGATCGACGAAATAAATCCCATGGTTTATTTTTTTCCTTTCTTTGCTTTTGTGCAATCTTCGTCCCACCAATAGTTAAAATTTCCTTTTTGGGCTGGGCGATTGAATAATTGAATAAAATATTTAGCTGCAGATAAGAAGTGCAAAGTGATATAATCTGTAATTTCATCTATGGGCTGAAGTAACGTAATTTTCTCATATAGGGCAATAGCTGACTGAAATTTGACCCAACTGGCTTCAGAGAACTTCCTTCCATTTCACGCAGGGTTGGGCTAATGATGGTTGCGTAGTGAGCAAATTACAAACAATTGGGAAATGGTAAATGCCCATGGGATCTTCTATAATGGACCATTCCATGATTGGAAACAGTAACAGGAAGGAAATCAAGAGACAAATTGCAGAAGTTTGTAGAGATAGCAACTGTATATGAGTGTGGGTGCCAATATTAAGAATGGTAAGACTTTTCTTATCCAGAAAGGTTTCAATCAATCAGCCATGCTTATCTAATTCAGGAGATCCACAAAGGGGGTGGGGGGGTGGCCACTGAAATCCCTCAGTAGACAGACTGTGAAAGGTAACTGTATTAGAAGTTCTTCAATATCTTTGCAAAAGAAGGTATGATTTGGTGGGAGAAAAACTGAAACTAGTGTTAATGCAATCTGGGTAATCAAACGTACAGCAACAGCTTCAATTTCAGTTTTAAGAAGGATTTGCTTGGTTGGGATCTGTGGGTTGACCAAGATGGCCCCACCACCACCACAGGCTGTTTGTTTGTTTGTTATTTGGTTTTTAGGAGCATTAGCAACTAAGGCCATATTGCTCCGGGATATGCGGTGGTCATTCCCTGACCTTTCCGCATCCTCCGTATTTGGTGGTGACGGGCTCGAACCCCGGTCTAATCAAGAAGCGTGTTCTACGCACTGCCGCTCCTTCCCACCTGGCTACGGAGGCGCCCTCCCACCACAGGCAGCAATTGATGTATTGTGATCTTGTCAATAGATAGAATAGTTTTTTTTTTTATGGATGCAGAAATTTAAGCAGTTAGATAGGTTTCTTGCAAAGATAAACCAACTGGAGAGTAGCAATTAATTAAGTCTTGAATGCCATCTATATTGCTATGAAATCCTCTGAAATTCCACTGTACTATAATAAGGCATTACTTGAATTTAGTAGAAGCTGCATCTGACTGCTTTTTTAACATGGCTGGCTTATGGCATTCAGGCTTCAGTTTGTCTTTTTGTGGGAAGAAAGGCTGAACCATCAATCATATCTTCTTCCATATAGTTTCTAGAACTGGATCTTCCTGGTTCGATGAGTGATCAGTATCCATGGATTTGCCTTGAATATTTTTTCTTGAATTGGAACTTTGTCTATGTGATGTAGTAATCACATAGAAGGAGATTTTGCTGGTACTGTAAAAAGAGTATTATTTGCCTGGTCTGAGGGCATTCAGACATTGGACTGTTGATGAGAGAAGATAGCCCAAGCCCAGTCAGAGTTTGATATGCTCAAGGGGGCTGTGTAATATCAGTTTGGATGGTCACTGTTTGTTGTTTTTATGTGTATGACAATTTGGAATACTCTATCACGTCACAATTGCCAGACGTGATGGAGAGCTCTTGCCTTTGTGTTTTATTCTTGGAGTTTTTGTTTGTTTGTTGTTTGGTTTTTAGGAGCATTAGCAACTAAGGCCATATTGCTCCGGGATATGCGGTGGTCATTCCCTGACCTTTCTGCATCCTTCGTATTTGGTGGTGACGGGCTCGAACTCCGGTCTAATCAAGAAGCATGTGCTACGCACTGCTGCTCCTTCCCACCTGGCTACGGAGGCACCCATTCTTGGAGTAGGTAAGATCATAGAGTAATAGTGTGTATGGCAGTCTAAGCTTTTTTTGCAGCTCTCTGTCATGTTCACATTGTTGGACGTGATGGAGAGCTCCTGCTTATGTGTTTTGTAATATGGTGTATTTAAAAACTATAAATGGCAGTCTATTGTTGTTATTTGGTTTTTAGGAGCATTAGCAACTAAGGCCATATTGCTCCGGGAAATGCGGTGGTCATTCCCTGACCTTTCCGCATCCTCCGTATTTGGTGGTGACAGGCTCGAACCCCGGTCTAATCAAGAAGCGTGTGCTACGCACTGCTGCTCCTTCCCACCTGGCTACAGAGGCGCCATGGCAGTCTATGCTGGTTTGCAGCTGTCAGTTGCTTCCATGTTGTCAGGCATGATTCAGAGCTTGCATCATTATGATTTATAATATTCTTCTTTTGTAACACTTTTCCAGATATAAATATGATTACAAATTTCGCTATATTACAAATTTTGCTATATTACAAATTTTTTCGCAAAACACTGCACCTTGAAACGAAATTACATGTAAAATTAATCCCATATAGTGAAGTGTTAGTCTCTCTATAACGAATTTTTAAAAAAAATAGTAAAAGCATTTTTGAAGATTTTCAAGCATTTACTGCTAAACAGCAGCTAAAATATACTGCCTCCTTCCCTCTGAAATTGCGCATTAGCATCTGGAATTAATCATCCTTTTAGTGAACACTTGTGGCCATTGACACACGTAGGAGGGTCTATGTTTCATTTTTATTACAGTTATAAAACCAAATGGGTTTCTTAAGTGTTCATAAACTTTACAATAAATAGGATAGATTTGTAAATTAATGTTGGCTAAGGGGAAAACTAAATTTGTGGCGGCAATACATAGAATGCTACCATAGTCTGTTTTTAGTAATGCCTACTGAGTGACATTCGCTTCTCACCTCAACTGTACCATGTGACCTTCCTGTCAATCACTATGTGATATATTTGTTCTCATCTAACTGGACTCCCAGTAGATGGCTTTCATGATTTTTTTTTTTTTTTTTTTAATTTCGTTCTTTTAGAACAATCTGTCATCAATTACATAGGCTATATGCTCTTGTATTTTTTTTTTCTGAAAAGTAACATACAGCATACATTAATCATAAATTTTATTTTGTGTATATATGAATGAAAGCAGAATAAAAGAAATTCACAAAGTCGTATATCTTTTCAAAGTGACTGATAGGAAAGGTCACGCGATACTGTTGAATTGGCAAGTGAACGTCATTGAGTAGGCGGTACTAACAATTCACTATATGGCCAGCACAGCGAAATTTGCGGTGCACGTATCAGCAAGAGCTGCATTCAAGTAATTTTTACGAAACAATGTCAAAGAGAAAGTATTTAAGTATTAATGATAAAGCAAAGATTCTTCATGATATTGACCAGGGTTTTAAGAAAAAAGATATTGCAGAGAAATATGGCACACCTGCAAGAAGTTTATCTACAATTTTAAAAAATCAAGAATCAATTTTAAATGCAATTGAAGGAGGAGCAGACAAGAAGCGAATTAAGTTGTGTATATACGAAGATGTTGATAAAGCTGTTCTAAAATTGGTACAAATGATACATGAAAATAATATACCAATATCGGGTCAAATAATTAAGCAACAAGCTCTGAAATTTGAACAGTCCCTTGGACATACAGAATTTAATGCGAGCACTGGGTGGCTAGATAAATTTAAGAAGCACCACAGAATTGTGGAAAAGGTTATTTGTGGAGAAAGTGTTAATGTAAGCGAAGAAGATTGCAACAGTTGGAGGAACAATACCTTAGATTTTGGAAGAATATGAACGTAAGGATGTTTTTAATGCTGATGAAATGGGTTTATTCTTTAAATGTTTACCGAATAGAACACTTGCTTTTAAGGATGATAAATGTTTTGGTGGAAAACAAAGCAAAGAAAGAATCATTGTGCTAGTTGGAGCAAATACGACAGGAAGTGAAAAATTAAGACTTTTAGTCATCGGAAAATCAAAAAACCCAAGATGTTTTAGAGGCACAAAATTTTTGGAAGTTGACTACACCTTTAATAAAAAAGCATGGATGACAAGTGATATTTTTGAAGAATGAATATTAAAACTAGACACGCATATAGCAAAAGAAAAAAGGAAAATCGTGTTGGTAACTGACAACTGTCCGGCACATCCTGCCAGTATTCCTGCCAAACTTAAGTGTTTGTTGTTTTTACCACCAAATGTAACATCAAAACTCCAGCCAATGGACGGCATTATTAAAAATTTTTAAATTTTTAATAATGCCAAAGTCACTGAATGCACTATTCAAAATTGTTTTTCGAAAGCGGGATTTGCATTGAATAAAGAAGTCGAACAACAACTGGACGAACAAGATGAACTGCCCCTTTCACAACTGAAAAACTTTTGGACATTATTAGAATCGTCTGGAAACATTGAAAATGAAATAACACTGGATAGTTATGTTTATGTAGATCAAGATCTGACTACAACAGAACATCCAAATGAAGATGAAATACTGCTGAACAGTGTTAGATACGACCATGATCACAAAGCAATGACTGATGATGCTGAAGATGCATTAGAACAACCTGTAGAAAAGCCAACTCGCGAAGAAATGATTCACGCTTTTAAAACAGTTCATATGGGTCTACAGTTTTGTGAAAATGTTCCTGATAATGTTTTTAATGTTCTGAACAAATGTGAGGTTTCCTTTGAGAATCAGACATTTTTTAATTGTACTGTGCAAACAAAAATTACAGATTTTTTAAAATTTGTAATGCTTACCGGCGAAAATAGTGTAAGCGTAATTTAAATAAGTGTTTTTGAAAAAAAATACATTATAAAAATAAATGTAGATTCATTTTCATTTTCTAATTAGATAACAATTTCTAATAAAAAAGATATTCTCCGTATAATGAAATTTCTCTATAAGAATTTTTTTGTGGGGATTTGTCGAATTCGTTATAGGGAAGTTGGACTGTATATAAGTTGTGTCTATAAGTATTTTATATGTCTAACTATAAAAATATGTTACCTGTCTAACTATAAAAATATGTTATCTGTCTAACTATAAAAATATGTTATCTGTCTAACTATAAAAATATGTTATCTGTCTTCTATTATCCTGAGTATAAAAATTATAAATATAAGTAGACACATGAGCGTGAGTATATGAGCTCAAGTAGGTCTAAATGTGATAATAGTAATAGAGGCACGTGATGCAAGAAAGCAAGCATACGAGCTTATGTAGCGTTAGCTAAAATAAAAATAAAAATTCACACAACCATTCCCTTTAAAAGTTTGTCCAGTTCCTCCTTGAATTTATTTAAGCTATCAACTTCCACAACGACAAAGGGAAGTTTGTTCCAGCAATTAACTACCTGCTGGCTAAAGGCAAATTTCCACACATCTATTCTACAACTGTCTTTCCTCAATTTGAATTTATGCCCCCTTAGGTTTGTAATCTGAGCAAGCGGAAGGATCCCATCAAAATTCAGCATGCTAAACCATTCAAGGCATCATACACCTCAATCAGATTACCTCTCAGGTGCCTAGTCTCTAGCCACTGTAATTTGCAGAACTTAAGCCTCTCTTGTTAGCCCCTTCATTCCCCTCACCAATCTTGTTGCCTGTCTCTGTACATGCTCAAGCCAATCTACATCCTTCCTAAAATGAGGCCTCCAGACCTGTACGCAGTACTCAAGGCATGGCCTGACCACTGCCTTATACAAGGGGATAATCACCCTCTTTTCCCTGCTAGAAAAATTCCTGTACATCATTGACAAAACCCCATGACCTGCTCTGGTAGCCTGTCTGCATTGCTCAGAAAACTTCATATCTGACTGCACAATTACTCCCAGGTCTTTTTCATTTTCTACTACCCTAAGTGTAGCACTACACAGTTGGTACATTCCTCTGGGGTTACTTCTACCCATACGCAGTACTTTACATTTGTGTCAATGTTAAACTTCAGTTGCCACTTCTCAGCCCATCTGCCAAAATTTTCTAGATCCCTTGCAGTAGCCATTGCCATTACTGCCATTAACAACCTTGCCAACCTTTGTATCATCTGCAAACTTCGACACTAAGCCTGATATGCCTTCATCAATATCACTGATAAATGTACAAAACAACAGCGGGTCCAACACCGAACCCTGTGGGACTCCACTAATAACAGTCCACGACGAGCAGCATCCATTGATTACCACTCTCTGTCTTCTCTCACTCAACCACCCTTTTATCCATTGTAGCAACTTACCCTTAATACCATTCTGCTCAAATTTGTATAGTAGTCTTTCATGCGCAACAGTGTCAAAAGTTTCCTGAAATCCAAGTACATGATTTCAAAATTATTAATGTGTGCATTTTTCAGTGCATGAGTGCCTGCAGTGCTATACTGGATGTATGTGTGTGTGTGTGTGTGCATATGCAATGTTAGGTTTTTTTTGTTAGTTGTTGGCGCATCGGCTTCTTTCTGTGGCCATAATGCACCTCCCAAGGTTTTTGCACTACTCTGATCCAAGCCCGAGGCGGGATTCGAACCCGCAATCTTTGGGTTGCCAGGCAGGCACTTTACCCACCCAGCTAGCCCGGTTGGCTATGCATGTTAGCATATATCTGAGTGAATGTATGTGTGTATATGTCAATATGTGTATCTTTTGCTGGATAGGAAATGAGTCCACTTAATCTGCAAAAAAAAAAAAAAAAGAAAAGAAAAAAAAGTGTTATCTGTCTACTACTATTATTCTGAGTATAAAAATTATAAATATAAGTGGACACAAGTATGATATGAGCTCAAGCAGGTCTAAATGTGATAATGTGCATATGCTGTGCTGTCTTATCCAGGTACTATATTAAGTGAGATAAATGTGTGAAAATGCAGAATGAATGAGGCCTTATAAGTGTCAACCGTTGTACCCCAAATATGTATGCGGGGGAACTATTCTTGGGTTAAGTTGTAAAGGTATGAGCGAACGTTACATCACCTGTACAAACCACGCAGCGACCAAATGGATGTTCATGATTAGTATTATAAAAAAAAAAGAAAGAAAAAAAAAGTGATGTCTTGGTAGTTGTTTTATTTAGGTGGCATCTTCCTGTCTATACGATGACAAAAGATGATAAATGTATGTGATAGCATGCATGTGTTATATGCTGTTTTTCAGTCCACCCATAAATACATATATGGGGCACCCTAACAGGTTCCCCAAATTACTATTTATGCATTATGGTCATAGGGTTCGTTTGCCTTAGCAGTGTTCCTGGGCAATAATAACAACTTTATTTAACAGATATTTATTTAAAGTATACCCAGTAAAATAAAATAAAATAAAATATTTCCAGAAGCTTTCGGAACTCGTGTCCCTTTCTCAACTGACAGAATTTTTAAATACATTACAAGCAAACTGTGGCACGTTACTCATTCGTCATTGTTGTAGCACGGACGTGTGCTGCCTTGCGCCAGTGATCATCCATCAATAAAACGGTTGTCTCCAGGATTGGATGTATACGCATGCCTTTCTGGCGATTTAATGCCTTAGGGTTGTTCATTATGTTTAGTGACTCTAGCCATAGGCGGTGGCGAAAGTGTCGCGCGTGGTCCACTATCTCAAAGTCGCGCTTGGGGTCAAGATCGTGGTTGGTAGCCCAAAAATGTTCTGCAAGCGCGGACTGGTCAGTTTCGGCAAGCCGGATTGCTCTGTCGTGTTCCGTGAGGCGATCCTGGAGACGTCTCGATGTCTCACCTACGTAGCAACTGTTACAGGCCCTACAGGTGATACGGTACACTACATTGCTGCGTAAGACAGGTGTGACAGGGGTCTTCACACTGGAGACAAGTGAACGTAGGTTCCTACCTGGTAATTGTACACATTTTATGTTGTAACTTCTCAGGATCTTCGAGATACGTCCTGACACTCCTGGATAGTACGGAATGTAGGCGGATGATATGCCGACTTGCTTCGGAGGTCTTGGGTTGGAAGTAAGCTCTTGTGCCTGTAACAAGCATCTGTTTAGTACATGGGATGGATAACCGCATCTGGTTAAGTCCGCCTTCACACGGGAGATCTCGTTACGTCTAATTGTGTCGGTGCTGGAATGGCTCCAGGCCCTGGAGAACAGGGTGCGGGCAGTGCTATTGAGATGGCTTGGAGCGTGGCCGGACCCGTAGTTGGTGAATTGACCGCACCACATGGGTTTGCGGTATACTGAGGTCTCTAGATGTGGGCCTACGCGATGCACTAGCACGTCCAGAAACGGGAGCGAACCGTCCACCTCCGATTCTACGGTAAACTTGATGAAATTGGATAGAGAGTTGAGGTATTCTAGTAGTACCGTTTCAGAACCACGTGGTATTATGGTAAAAATATCGTCGACATATCTACACCACGTTGTAATAGGTGTAGGTGGGTTCTGGTGTATCTGCTTCTCCAGATCTTCCATGGCGATGTTAGCTACTACGGAACTGACAGGGGCACCCATAGCAGTGCCATGTACTTGTTTGTAGAGTGAGTCTTCAAAGGTGAAGATGCTGCTAGAGAGGCATAGGTTGAGGGCGGTACAGATGTCATCAGTGGATAGTGACGTCCTGGATTGGAGGCTTAAGTCGCTCTCAAGGAGCCTTCTGGCGCAGTGCACGGCCTGTTGGACGGGAATCGAGGTGAATAAAGAAACCACGTCAAATGATGCCATGACAGAGTTATCAGGGATTGAAATGTCCTTAATGGTGTTAATGAATTCACTGCTGTTTTTAACGGTGTGAGATGTATTACCTATAAGAGGCGAGAGGAGGCTCGCGATGTGTTTGGACAGTTCATACGTTGGGGCACTGCAGCAAGACACTATAGGTCTGAGAGGAATACCCGGTTTATGGATCTTTGGTAATCCGTAGAATTGTGGTAGTTGACAGCCAGTACCACGCAGAAGATGGTGAGTCGCGGTCGGGATCTTCTTATCTTTAAGCCATGCGTGGACAAGTTTATTAACATTTGCTTCCAGACGTTTCAAGACTTTAACGGGAGGATCAGGTAGAGGTTCATATACGTTAGGATCGAGTAATAGGGCCAAGGCTTTCTCTCGGTAGGCTGATCGGTCCAGCACAACAGTCCGGCGCCCTTTATCCGCAGGAAGTACAACGATGGAGTTGTCTTTTCTTATAGATGACAGGGCGGCACGTTGGCGGTGGTTGAGGTTTGAGCACGTTTTTCGAGTGTTGCGGAGGACTGCGGCAGTCTTGAATCGGATCTCGTTGGCAGTTTCTTCGGGAAGGTTGGTAATACTGGCTTCTATGCCCATAGCGAGCTGTGTGATGGGAGGTTTCGATGGTATAACGGCGAATTTCATACCGTTTGATAAAACACTCAGCTGCTCGTTGGACAGTTGTTTGTTACTTAGATTCAAGACGAAAGAAGTCGTGTCGTCTGAACGAGTGTTCGTCTTTAAGGAGTTAGTTTCTATGCTCAAGTTTATGAACTTGCGCTGTTGGCGTAAACGGTAGGTATCCGAGGTCTGACTAGCCCGATGGCAGATGGTATGTATAAGGTTTGTAAATACAATAGGCGAGACCTTACCTTGTATATGTTGTAACAGTCTGGACTTGTTGTAGTCAGCGTTCCTGATTTCATGGTGGAGATGGGATATCCATAAATTTAACGTGCGCAGGCTGAAGTTAAAGCAGGCACGATCCATATGAGAGTTGTGGAACGGGGCTTTGTATCGGAACCCTTTAGGTATAATTCGATTGCTTTTGCATCTGTGGGCGAAGCGTAAATGTTGCCTGTAGCGAGCTATTGAGAGGAAGCATTTTTGCAACTGTGCACAATCGTTGTAGGTATTATGGCCATAAAGTGATCGAATAGTGACAAATGGGCCTGGAGTACTGGGGTCCATAGTTTAACAGATATTTATTTAAAGTATACCCAGTAAAATAAAATAAAATAAAATATTTCCAGAAGCTTTCGGAACTCGTGTCCCTTTCTCAACTGACAGAATTTTTAAATACATTACAAGCAAACTGTGGCACGTTACTCATTCGTCATTGTTGTAGCACGGACGTGTGCTGCCTTGCGCCAGTGATCATCCATCAATAAAACGGTTGTCTCCAGGATTGGATGTATACGCATGCCTTTCTGGCGATTTAATGCCTTAGGGTTGTTCATTATGTTTAGTGACTCTAGCCATAGGCGGTGGCGAAAGTGTCGCGCGTGGTCCACTATCTCAAAGTCGCGCTTGGGGTCAAGATCGTGGTTGGTAGCCCAAAAATGTTCTGCAAGCGCGGACTGGTCAGTTTCGGCAAGCCGGATTGCTCTGTCGTGTTCCGTGAGGCGATCCTGGAGACGTCTCGATGTCTCACCTACGTAGCAACTGTTACAGGCCCTACAGGTGATACGGTACACTACATTGCTGCGTAAGACAGGTGTGACAGGGGTCTTCACACTGGAGACAAGTGAACGTAGGTTCCTACCTGGTAATTGTACACATTTTATGTTGTAACTTCTCAGGATCTTCGAGATACGTCCTGACACTCCTGGATAGTACGGAATGTAGGCGGATGATATGCCGACTTGCTTCGGAGGTCTTGGGTTGGAAGTAAGCTCTTGTGCCTGTAACAAGCATCTGTTTAGTACATGGGATGGATAACCGCATCTGGTTAAGTCCGCCTTCACACGGGAGATCCCGTTACGTCTAATTGTGTCGGTGCTGGAATGGCTCCAGGCCCTGGAGAACAGGGTGCGGGCAGTGCTATTGAGATGGCTTGGAGCGTGGCCGGACCCGTAGTTGGTGAATTGACCGCACCACATGGGTTTGCGGTATACTGAGGTCTCTAGATGTGGGCCTACGCGATGCACTAGCACGTCCAGAAACGGGAGCGAACCGTCCACCTCCGATTCTACGGTAAACTTGATGAAATTGGATAGAGAGTTGAGGTATTCTAGTAGTACCGTTTCAGAACCACGTGGTATTATGGTAAAAATATCGTCGACATATCTACACCACGTTGTAATAGGTGTAGGTGGGTTCTGGTGTATCTGCTTCTCCAGATCTTCCATGGCGATGTTAGCTACTACGGAACTGACAGGGGCACCCATAGCAGTGCCATGTACTTGTTTGTAGAGTGAGTCTTCAAAGGTGAAGATGCTGCTAGAGAGGCATAGGTTGAGGGCGGTACAGATGTCATCAGTGGATAGTGACGTCCTGGATTGGAGGCTTAAGTCGCTCTCAAGGAGCCTTCTGGCGCAGTGCACGGCCTGTTGGACGGGAATCGAGGTGAATAAAGAAACCACGTCAAATGATGCCATGACAGAGTTATCAGGGATTGAAATGTCCTTAATGGTGTTAATGAATTCACTGCTGTTTTTAACGGTGTGAGATGTATTACCTATAAGAGGCGAGAGGAGGCTCGCGATGTGTTTGGACAGTTCATACGTTGGGGCACTGCAGCAAGACACTATAGGTCTGAGAGGAATACCCGGTTTATGGATCTTTGGTAATCCGTAGAATTGTGGTAGTTGACAGCCAGTACCACGCAGAAGATGGTGAGTCGCGGTCGGGATCTTCTTATCTTTAAGCCATGCGTGGACAAGTTTATTAACATTTGCTTCCAGACGTTTCAAGACTTTAACGGGAGGATCAGGTAGAGGTTCATATACGTTAGGATCGAGTAATAGGGCCAAGGCTTTCTCTCGGTAGGCTGATCGGTCCAGCACAACAGTCCGGCGCCCTTTATCCGCAGGAAGTACAACGATGGAGTTGTCTTTTCTTATAGATGACAGGGCGGCACGTTGGCGGTGGTTGAGGTTTGAGCACGTTTTTCGAGTGTTGCGGAGGACTGCGGCAGTCTTGAATCGGATCTCGTTGGCAGTTTCTTCGGGAAGGTTGGTAATACTGGCTTCTATGCCCATAGCGAGCTGTGTGATGGGAGGTTTCGATGGTATAACGGCGAATTTCATACCGTTTGATAAAACACTCAGCTGCTCGTTGGACAGTTGTTTGTTACTTAGATTCAAGACGAAAGAAGTCGTGTCGTCTGAACGAGTGTTCGTCTTTAAGGAGTTAGTTTCTATGCTCAAGTTTATGAACTTGCGCTGTTGGCGTAAACGGTAGGTATCCGAGGTCTGACTAGCCCGATGGCAGATGGTATGTATAAGGTTTGTAAATACAATAGGCGAGACCTTACCTTGTATATGTTGTAACAGTCTGGACTTGTTGTAGTCAGCGTTCCTGATTTCATGGTGGAGATGGGATATCCATAAATTTAACGTGCGCAGGCTGAAGTTAAAGCAGGCACGATCCATATGAGAGTTGTGGAACGGGGCTTTGTATCGGAACCCTTTAGGTATAATTCGATTGCTTTTGCATCTGTGGGCGAAGCGTAAATGTTGCCTGTAGCGAGCTATTGAGAGGAAGCATTTTTTGCAACTGTGCACAATCGTTGTAGGTATTATGGCCATAAAGTGATCGAATAGTGACAAATGGGCCTGGAGTACTGGGGTCCATAGTTTAACAGATATTTATTTAAAGTATACCCAGTAAAATAAAATAAAATAAAATATTTCCAGAAGCTTTCGGAACTCGTGTCCCTTTCTCAACTGACAGAATTTTTAAATACATTACAAGCAAACTGTGGCACGTTACTCATTCGTCATTGTTGTAGCACGGACGTGTGCTGCCTTGCGCCAGTGATCATCCATCAATAAAACGGTTGTCTCCAGGATTGGATGTATACGCATGCCTTTCTGGCGATTTAATGCCTTAGGGTTGTTCATTATGTTTAGTGACTCTAGCCATAGGCGGTGGCGAAAGTGTCGCGCGTGGTCCACTATCTCAAAGTCGCGCTTGGGGTCAAGATCGTGGTTGGTAGCCCAAAAATGTTCTGCAAGCGCGGACTGGTCAGTTTCGGCAAGCCGGATTGCTCTGTCGTGTTCCGTGAGGCGATCCTGGAGACGTCTCGATGTCTCACCTACGTAGCAACTGTTACAGGCCCTACAGGTGATACGGTACACTACATTGCTGCGTAAGACAGGTGTGACAGGGGTCTTCACACTGGAGACAAGTGAACGTAGGTTCCTACCTGGTAATTGTACACATTTTATGTTGTAACTTCTCAGGATCTTCGAGATACGTCCTGACACTCCTGGATAGTACGGAATGTAGGCGGATGATATGCCGACTTGCTTCGGAGGTCTTGGGTTGGAAGTAAGCTCTTGTGCCTGTAACAAGCATCTGTTTAGTACATGGGATGGATAACCGCATCTGGTTAAGTCCGCCTTCACACGGGAGATCTCGTTACGTCTAATTGTGTCGGTGCTGGAATGGCTCCAGGCCCTGGAGAACAGGGTGCGGGCAGTGCTATTGAGATGGCTTGGAGCGTGGCCGGACCCGTAGTTGGTGAATTGACCGCACCACATGGGTTTGCGGTATACTGAGGTCTCTAGATGTGGGCCTACGCGATGCACTAGCACGTCCAGAAACGGGAGCGAACCGTCCACCTCCGATTCTACGGTAAACTTGATGAAATTGGATAGAGAGTTGAGGTATTCTAGTAGTACCGTTTCAGAACCACGTGGTATTATGGTAAAAATATCGTCGACATATCTACACCACGTTGTAATAGGTGTAGGTGGGTTCTGGTGTATCTGCTTCTCCAGATCTTCCATGGCGATGTTAGCTACTACGGAACTGACAGGGGCACCCATAGCAGTGCCATGTACTTGTTTGTAGAGTGAGTCTTCAAAGGTGAAGATGCTGCTAGAGAGGCATAGGTTGAGGGCGGTACAGATGTCATCAGTGGATAGTGACGTCCTGGATTGGAGGCTTAAGTCGCTCTCAAGGAGCCTTCTGGCGCAGTGCACGGCCTGTTGGACGGGAATCGAGGTGAATAAAGAAACCACGTCAAATGATGCCATGACAGAGTTATCAGGGATTGAAATGTCCTTAATGGTGTTAATGAATTCACTGCTGTTTTTAACGGTGTGAGATGTATTACCTATAAGAGGCGAGAGGAGGCTCGCGATGTGTTTGGACAGTTCATACGTTGGGGCACTGCAGCAAGACACTATAGGTCTGAGAGGAATACCCGGTTTATGGATCTTTGGTAATCCGTAGAATTGTGGTAGTTGACAGCCAGTACCACGCAGAAGATGGTGAGTCGCGGTCGGGATCTTCTTATCTTTAAGCCATGCGTGGACAAGTTTATTAACATTTGCTTCCAGACGTTTCAAGACTTTAACGGGAGGATCAGGTAGAGGTTCATATACGTTAGGATCGAGTAATAGGGCCAAGGCTTTCTCTCGGTAGGCTGATCGGTCCAGCACAACAGTCCGGCGCCCTTTATCCGCAGGAAGTACAACGATGGAGTTGTCTTTTCTTATAGATGACAGGGCGGCACGTTGGCGGTGGTTGAGGTTTGAGCACGTTTTTCGAGTGTTGCGGAGGACTGCGGCAGTCTTGAATCGGATCTCGTTGGCAGTTTCTTCGGGAAGGTTGGTAAGAAGATCCCGACCGCGACTCACCATCTTCTGCGTGGTACTGGCTGTCAACTACCACAATTCTACGGATTACCAAAGATCCATAAACCGGGTATTCCTCTCAGACCTATAGTGTCTTGCTGCAGTGCCCCAACGTATGAACTGTCCAAACACATCGCGAGCCTCCTCTCGCCTCTTATAGGTAATACATCTCACACCGTTAAAAACAGCAGTGAATTCATTAACACCATTAAGGACATTTCAATCCCTGATAACTCTGTCATGGCATCATTTGACGTGGTTTCTTTATTCACCTCGATTCCCGTCCAACAGGCCGTGCACTGCGCCAGAAGGCTCCTTGAGAGCGACTTAAGCCTCCAATCCAGGACGTCACTATCCACTGATGACATCTGTACCGCCCTCAACCTATGCCTCTCTAGCAGCATCTTCACCTTTGAAGACTCACTCTACAAACAAGTACATGGCACTGCTATGGGTGCCCCTGTCAGTTCCGTAGTAGCTAACATCGCCATGGAAGATCTGGAGAAGCAGATACACCAGAACCCACCTACACCTATTACAACGTGGTGTAGATATGTCGACGATATTTTTACCATAATACCACGTGGTTCTGAAACGGTACTACTAGAATACCTCAACTCTCTATCCAATTTCATCAAGTTTACCGTAGAATCGGAGGTGGACGGTTCGCTCCCGTTTCTGGACGTGCTAGTGCATCGCGTAGGCCCACATCTAGAGACCTCAGTATACCGCAAACCCATGTGGTGCGGTCAATTCACCAACTACGGGTCCGGCCACGCTCCAAGCCATCTCAATAGCACTGCCCGCACCCTGTTCTCCAGGGCCTGGAGCCATTCCAGCACCGACACAATTAGACGTAACGAGATCTCCCGTGTGAAGGCGGACTTAACCAGATGCGGTTATCCATCCCATGTACTAAACAGATGCTTGTTACAGGCACAAGAGCTTACTTCCAACCCAAGACCTCCGAAGCAAGTCGGCATATCATCCGCCTACATTCCGTACTATCCAGGAGTGTCAGGACGTATCTCGAAGATCCTGAGAAGTTACAACATAAAATGTGTACAATTACCAGGTAGGAACCTACGTTCACTTGTCTCCAGTGTGAAGACCCCTGTCACACCTGTCTTACGCAGCAATGTAGTGTACCGTATCACCTGTAGGGCCTGTAACAGTTGCTACGTAGGTGAGACATCGAGACGTCTCCAGGATCGCCTCACGGAACACGACAGAGCAATCCGGCTTGCCGAAACTGACCAGTCCGCGCTTGCAGAACATTTTTGGGCTACCAACCACGATCTTGACCCCAAGCGCGACTTTGAGATAGTGGACCACGCGCGACACTTTCGCCACCGCCTATGGCTAGAGTCACTAAACATAATGAACAACCCTAAGGCATTAAATCGCCAGAAAGGCATGCGTATACATCCAATCCTGGAGACAACCGTTTTATTGATGGATGATCACTGGCGCAAGGCAGCACACGTCCGTGCTACAACAATGACGAATGAGTAACGTGCCACAGTTTGCTTGTAATGTATTTAAAAATTCTGTCAGTTGAGAAAGGGACACGAGTTCCGAAAGCTTCTGGAAATATTTTATTTTATTTTATTTTATTTTACTGGGTATACTTTAAATAAATATCTGTTAAACTATGGACCCCAGTACTCCAGGCCCATTTGTCACTATTCGATCACTTTATGGCCATAATACCTACAACGATTGTGCACAGTTGCAAAAATGCTTCCTCTCAATAGCTCGCTACAGGCAACATTTACGCTTCGCCCACAGATGCAAAAGCAATCGAATTATACCTAAAGGGTTCCGATACAAAGCCCCGTTCCACAACTCTCATATGGATCGTGCCTGCTTTAACTTCAGCCTGCGCACGTTAAATTTATGGATATCCCATCTCCACCATGAAATCAGGAACGCTGACTACAACAAGTCCAGACTGTTACAACATATACAAGGTAAGGTCTCGCCTATTGTATTTACAAACCTTATACATACCATCTGCCATCGGGCTAGTCAGACCTCGGATACCTACCGTTTACGCCAACAGCGCAAGTTCATAAACTTGAGCATAGAAACTAACTCCTTAAAGACGAACACTCGTTCAGACGACACGACTTCTTTCGTCTTGAATCTAAGTAACAAACAACTGTCCAACGAGCAGCTGAGTGTTTTATCAAACGGTATGAAATTCGCCGTTATACCATCGAAACCTCCCATCACACAGCTCGCTATGGGCATAGAAGCCAGTATTACCAACCTTCCCGAAGAAACTGCCAACGAGATCCGATTCAAGACTGCCGCAGTCCTCCGCAACACTCGAAAAACGTGCTCAAACCTCAACCACCGCCAACGTGCCGCCCTGTCATCTATAAGAAAAGACAACTCCATCGTTGTACTTCCTGCGGATAAAGGGCGCCGGACTGTTGTGCTGGACCGATCAGCCTACCGAGAGAAAGCCTTGGCCCTATTACTCGATCCTAACGTATATGAACCTCTACCTGATCCTCCCGTTAAAGTCTTGAAACGTCTGGAAGCAAATGTTAATAAACTTGTCCACGCATGGCTTAAAGATAAGAAGATCCCGACCGCGACTCACCATCTTCTGCGTGGTACTGGCTGTCAACTACCACAATTCTACGGATTACCAAAGATCCATAAACCGGGTATTCCTCTCAGACCTATAGTGTCTTGCTGCAGTGCCCCAACGTATGAACTGTCCAAACACATCGCGAGCCTCCTCTCGCCTCTTATAGGTAATACATCTCACACCGTTAAAAACAGCAGTGAATTCATTAACACCATTAAGGACATTTCAATCCCTGATAACTCTGTCATGGCATCATTTGACGTGGTTTCTTTATTCACCTCGATTCCCGTCCAACAGGCCGTGCACTGCGCCAGAAGGCTCCTTGAGAGCGACTTAAGCCTCCAATCCAGGACGTCACTATCCACTGATGACATCTGTACCGCCCTCAACCTATGCCTCTCTAGCAGCATCTTCACCTTTGAAGACTCACTCTACAAACAAGTACATGGCACTGCTATGGGTGCCCCTGTCAGTTCCGTAGTAGCTAACATCGCCATGGAAGATCTGGAGAAGCAGATACACCAGAACCCACCTACACCTATTACAACGTGGTGTAGATATGTCGACGATATTTTTACCATAATACCACGTGGTTCTGAAACGGTACTACTAGAATACCTCAACTCTCTATCCAATTTCATCAAGTTTACCGTAGAATCGGAGGTGGACGGTTCGCTCCCGTTTCTGGACGTGCTAGTGCATCGCGTAGGCCCACATCTAGAGACCTCAGTATACCGCAAACCCATGTGGTGCGGTCAATTCACCAACTACGGGTCCGGCCACGCTCCAAGCCATCTCAATAGCACTGCCCGCACCCTGTTCTCCAGGGCCTGGAGCCATTCCAGCACCGACACAATTAGACGTAACGAGATCTCCCGTGTGAAGGCGGACTTAACCAGATGCGGTTATCCATCCCATGTACTAAACAGATGCTTGTTACAGGCACAAGAGCTTACTTCCAACCCAAGACCTCCGAAGCAAGTCGGCATATCATCCGCCTACATTCCGTACTATCCAGGAGTGTCAGGACGTATCTCGAAGATCCTGAGAAGTTACAACATAAAATGTGTACAATTACCAGGTAGGAACCTACGTTCACTTGTCTCCAGTGTGAAGACCCCTGTCACACCTGTCTTGCGCAGCAATGTAGTGTACCGTATCACCTGTAGGGCCTGTAACAGTTGCTACGTAGGTGAGACATCGAGACGTCTCCAGGATCGCCTCACGGAACACGACAGAGCAATCCGGCTTGCCGAAACTGACCAGTCCGCGCTTGCAGAACATTTTTGGGCTACCAACCACGATCTTGACCCCAAGCGCGACTTTGAGATAGTGGACCACGCGCGACACTTTCGCCACCGCCTATGGCTAGAGTCACTAAACATAATGAACAACCCTAAGGCATTAAATCGCCAGAAAGGCATGCGTATACATCCAATCCTGGAGACAACCGTTTTATTGATGGATGATCACTGACGCAAGGCAGCACACGTCCGTGCTACAACAATGACGAATGAGTAACGTGCCACAGTTTGCTTGTAATGTATTTAAAAATTCTGTCAGTTGAGAAAGGGACACGAGTTCCGAAAGCTTCTGGAAATATTTTATTTTATTTTATTTTACTGGGTATACTTTAAATAAATATCTGTTAAACTATGGACCCCAGTACTCCAGGCCCATTTGTCACTATTCGATCACTTTATGGCCATAATACCTACAACGATTGTGCACAGTTGCAAAAATGCTTCCTCTCAATAGCTCGCTACAGGCAACATTTACGCTTCGCCCACAGATGCAAAAGCAATCGAATTATACCTAAAGGGTTCCGATACAAAGCCCCGTTCCACAACTCTCATATGGATCGTGCCTGCTTTAACTTCAGCCTGCGCACGTTAAATTTATGGATATCCCATCTCCACCATGAAATCAGGAACGCTGACTACAACAAGTCCAGACTGTTACAACATATACAAGGTAAGGTCTCGCCTATTGTATTTACAAACCTTATACATACCATCTGCCATCGGGCTAGTCAGACCTCGGATACCTACCGTTTACGCCAACAGCGCAAGTTCATAAACTTGAGCATAGAAACTAACTCCTTAAAGACGAACACTCGTTCAGACGACACGACTTCTTTCGTCTTGAATCTAAGTAACAAACAACTGTCCAACGAGCAGCTGAGTGTTTTATCAAACGGTATGAAATTCGCCGTTATACCATCGAAACCTCCCATCACACAGCTCGCTATGGGCATAGAAGCCAGTATTACCAACCTTCCCGAAGAAACTGCCAACGAGATCCGATTCAAGACTGCCGCAGTCCTCCGCAACACTCGAAAAACGTGCTCAAACCTCAACCACCGCCAACGTGCCGCCCTGTCATCTATAAGAAAAGACAACTCCATCGTTGTACTTCCTGCGGATAAAGGGCGCCGGACTGTTGTGCTGGACCGATCAGCCTACCGAGAGAAAGCCTTGGCCCTATTACTCGATCCTAACGTATATGAACCTCTACCTGATCCTCCCGTTAAAGTCTTGAAACGTCTGGAAGCAAATGTTAATAAACTTGTCCACGCATGGCTTAAAGATAAGAAGATCCCGACCGCGACTCACCATCTTCTGCGTGGTACTGGCTGTCAACTACCACAATTCTACGGATTACCAAAGATCCATAAACCGGGTATTCCTCTCAGACCTATAGTGTCTTGCTGCAGTGCCCCAACGTATGAACTGTCCAAACACATCGCGAGCCTCCTCTCGCCTCTTATAGGTAATACATCTCACACCGTTAAAAACAGCAGTGAATTCATTAACACCATTAAGGACATTTCAATCCCTGATAACTCTGTCATGGCATCATTTGACGTGGTTTCTTTATTCACCTCGATTCCCGTCCAACAGGCCGTGCACTGCGCCAGAAGGCTCCTTGAGAGCGACTTAAGCCTCCAATCCAGGACGTCACTATCCACTGATGACATCTGTACCGCCCTCAACCTATGCCTCTCTAGCAGCATCTTCACCTTTGAAGACTCACTCTACAAACAAGTACATGGCACTGCTATGGGTGCCCCTGTCAGTTCCGTAGTAGCTAACATCGCCATGGAAGATCTGGAGAAGCAGATACACCAGAACCCACCTACACCTATTACAACGTGGTGTAGATATGTCGACGATATTTTTACCATAATACCACGTGGTTCTGAAACGGTACTACTAGAATACCTCAACTCTCTATCCAATTTCATCAAGTTTACCGTAGAATCGGAGGTGGACGGTTCGCTCCCGTTTCTGGACGTGCTAGTGCATCGCGTAGGCCCACATCTAGAGACCTCAGTATACCGCAAACCCATGTGGTGCGGTCAATTCACCAACTACGGGTCCGGCCACGCTCCAAGCCATCTCAATAGCACTGCCCGCACCCTGTTCTCCAGGGCCTGGAGCCATTCCAGCACCGACACAATTAGACGTAACGAGATCTCCCGTGTGAAGGCGGACTTAACCAGATGCGGTTATCCATCCCATGTACTAAACAGATGCTTGTTACAGGCACAAGAGCTTACTTCCAACCCAAGACCTCCGAAGCAAGTCGGCATATCATCCGCCTACATTCCGTACTATCCAGGAGTGTCAGGACGTATCTCGAAGATCCTGAGAAGTTACAACATAAAATGTGTACAATTACCAGGTAGGAACCTACGTTCACTTGTCTCCAGTGTGAAGACCCCTGTCACACCTGTCTTACGCAGCAATGTAGTGTACCGTATCACCTGTAGGGCCTGTAACAGTTGCTACGTAGGTGAGACATCGAGACGTCTCCAGGATCGCCTCACGGAACACGACAGAGCAATCCGGCTTGCCGAAACTGACCAGTCCGCGCTTGCAGAACATTTTTGGGCTACCAACCACGATCTTGACCCCAAGCGCGACTTTGAGATAGTGGACCACGCGCGACACTTTCGCCACCGCCTATGGCTAGAGTCACTAAACATAATGAACAACCCTAAGGCATTAAATCGCCAGAAAGGCATGCGTATACATCCAATCCTGGAGACAACCGTTTTATTGATGGATGATCACTGGCGCAAGGCAGCACACGTCCGTGCTACAACAATGACGAATGAGTAACGTGCCACAGTTTGCTTGTAATGTATTTAAAAATTCTGTCAGTTGAGAAAGGGACACGAGTTCCGAAAGCTTCTGGAAATATTTTATTTTATTTTATTTTACTGGGTATACTTTAAATAAATATCTGTTAAACTATGGACCCCAGTACTCCAGGCCCATTTGTCACTATTCGATCACTTTATGGCCATAATACCTACAACGATTGTGCACAGTTGCAAAAATGCTTCCTCTCAATAGCTCGCTACAGGCAACATTTACGCTTCGCCCACAGATGCAAAAGCAATCGAATTATACCTAAAGGGTTCCGATACAAAGCCCCGTTCCACAACTCTCATATGGATCGTGCCTGCTTTAACTTCAGCCTGCGCACGTTAAATTTATGGATATCCCATCTCCACCATGAAATCAGGAACGCTGACTACAACAAGTCCAGACTGTTACAACATATACAAGGTAAGGTCTCGCCTATTGTATTTACAAACCTTATACATACCATCTGCCATCGGGCTAGTCAGACCTCGGATACCTACCGTTTACGCCAACAGCGCAAGTTCATAAACTTGAGCATAGAAACTAACTCCTTAAAGACGAACACTCGTTCAGACGACACGACTTCTTTCGTCTTGAATCTAAGTAACAAACAACTGTCCAACGAGCAGCTGAGTGTTTTATCAAACGGTATGAAATTCGCCGTTATACCATCGAAACCTCCCATCACACAGCTCGCTATGGGCATAGAAGCCAGTATTACCAACCTTCCCGAAGAAACTGCCAACGAGATCCGATTCAAGACTGCCGCAGTCCTCCGCAACACTCGAAAAACGTGCTCAAACCTCAACCACCGCCAACGTGCCGCCCTGTCATCTATAAGAAAAGACAACTCCATCGTTGTACTTCCTGCGGATAAAGGGCGCCGGACTGTTGTGCTGGACCGATCAGCCTACCGAGAGAAAGCCTTGGCCCTATTACTCGATCCTAACGTATATGAACCTCTACCTGATCCTCCCGTTAAAGTCTTGAAACGTCTGGAAGCAAATGTTAATAAACTTGTCCACGCATGGCTTAAAGATAAGAAGATCCCGACCGCGACTCACCATCTTCTGCGTGGTACTGGCTGTCAACTACCACAATTCTACGGATTACCAAAGATCCATAAACCGGGTATTCCTCTCAGACCTATAGTGTCTTGCTGCAGTGCCCCAACGTATGAACTGTCCAAACACATCGCGAGCCTCCTCTCGCCTCTTATAGGTAATACATCTCACACCGTTAAAAACAGCAGTGAATTCATTAACACCATTAAGGACATTTCAATCCCTGATAACTCTGTCATGGCATCATTTGACGTGGTTTCTTTATTCACCTCGATTCCCGTCCAACAGGCCGTGCACTGCGCCAGAAGGCTCCTTGAGAGCGACTTAAGCCTCCAATCCAGGACGTCACTATCCACTGATGACATCTGTACCGCCCTCAACCTATGCCTCTCTAGCAGCATCTTCACCTTTGAAGACTCACTCTACAAACAAGTACATGGCACTGCTATGGGTGCCCCTGTCAGTTCCGTAGTAGCTAACATCGCCATGGAAGATCTGGAGAAGCAGATACACCAGAACCCACCTACACCTATTACAACGTGGTGTAGATATGTCGACGATATTTTTACCATAATACCACGTGGTTCTGAAACGGTACTACTAGAATACCTCAACTCTCTATCCAATTTCATCAAGTTTACCGTAGAATCGGAGGTGGACGGTTCGCTCCCGTTTCTGGACGTGCTAGTGCATCGCGTAGGCCCACATCTAGAGACCTCAGTATACCGCAAACCCATGTGGTGCGGTCAATTCACCAACTACGGGTCCGGCCACGCTCCAAGCCATCTCAATAGCACTGCCCGCACCCTGTTCTCCAGGGCCTGGAGCCATTCCAGCACCGACACAATTAGACGTAACGAGATCTCCCGTGTGAAGGCGGACTTAACCAGATGCGGTTATCCATCCCATGTACTAAACAGATGCTTGTTACAGGCACAAGAGCTTACTTCCAACCCAAGACCTCCGAAGCAAGTCGGCATATCATCCGCCTACATTCCGTACTATCCAGGAGTGTCAGGACGTATCTCGAAGATCCTGAGAAGTTACAACATAAAATGTGTACAATTACCAGGTAGGAACCTACGTTCACTTGTCTCCAGTGTGAAGACCCCTGTCACACCTGTCTTACGCAGCAATGTAGTGTACCGTATCACCTGTAGGGCCTGTAACAGTTGCTACGTAGGTGAGACATCGAGACGTCTCCAGGATCGCCTCACGGAACACGACAGAGCAATCCGGCTTGCCGAAACTGACCAGTCCGCGCTTGCAGAACATTTTTGGGCTACCAACCACGATCTTGACCCCAAGCGCGACTTTGAGATAGTGGACCACGCGCGACACTTTCGCCACCGCCTATGGCTAGAGTCACTAAACATAATGAACAACCCTAAGGCATTAAATCGCCAGAAAGGCATGCGTATACATCCAATCCTGGAGACAACCGTTTTATTGATGGATGATCACTGACGCAAGGCAGCACACGTCCGTGCTACAACAATGACGAATGAGTAACGTGCCACAGTTTGCTTGTAATGTATTTAAAAATTCTGTCAGTTGAGAAAGGGACACGAGTTCCGAAAGCTTCTGGAAATATTTTATTTTATTTTATTTTACTGGGTATACTTTAAATAAATATCTGTTAAACTATGGACCCCAGTACTCCAGGCCCATTTGTCACTATTCGATCACTTTATGGCCATAATACCTACAACGATTGTGCACAGTTGCAAAAATGCTTCCTCTCAATAGCTCGCTACAGGCAACATTTACGCTTCGCCCACAGATGCAAAAGCAATCGAATTATACCTAAAGGGTTCCGATACAAAGCCCCGTTCCACAACTCTCATATGGATCGTGCCTGCTTTAACTTCAGCCTGCGCACGTTAAATTTATGGATATCCCATCTCCACCATGAAATCAGGAACGCTGACTACAACAAGTCCAGACTGTTACAACATATACAAGGTAAGGTCTCGCCTATTGTATTTACAAACCTTATACATACCATCTGCCATCGGGCTAGTCAGACCTCGGATACCTACCGTTTACGCCAACAGCGCAAGTTCATAAACTTGAGCATAGAAACTAACTCCTTAAAGACGAACACTCGTTCAGACGACACGACTTCTTTCGTCTTGAATCTAAGTAACAAACAACTGTCCAACGAGCAGCTGAGTGTTTTATCAAACGGTATGAAATTCGCCGTTATACCATCGAAACCTCCCATCACACAGCTCGCTATGGGCATAGAAGCCAGTATTACCAACCTTCCCGAAGAAACTGCCAACGAGATCCGATTCAAGACTGCCGCAGTCCTCCGCAACACTCGAAAAACGTGCTCAAACCTCAACCACCGCCAACGTGCCGCCCTGTCATCTATAAGAAAAGACAACTCCATCGTTGTACTTCCTGCGGATAAAGGGCGCCGGACTGTTGTGCTGGACCGATCAGCCTACCGAGAGAAAGCCTTGGCCCTATTACTCGATCCTAACGTATATGAACCTCTACCTGATCCTCCCGTTAAAGTCTTGAAACGTCTGGAAGCAAATGTTAATAAACTTGTCCACGCATGGCTTAAAGATAAGAAGATCCCGACCGCGACTCACCATCTTCTGCGTGGTACTGGCTGTCAACTACCACAATTCTACGGATTACCAAAGATCCATAAACCGGGTATTCCTCTCAGACCTATAGTGTCTTGCTGCAGTGCCCCAACGTATGAACTGTCCAAACACATCGCGAGCCTCCTCTCGCCTCTTATAGGTAATACATCTCACACCGTTAAAAACAGCAGTGAATTCATTAACACCATTAAGGACATTTCAATCCCTGATAACTCTGTCATGGCATCATTTGACGTGGTTTCTTTATTCACCTCGATTCCCGTCCAACAGGCCGTGCACTGCGCCAGAAGGCTCCTTGAGAGCGACTTAAGCCTCCAATCCAGGACGTCACTATCCACTGATGACATCTGTACCGCCCTCGACCTATGCCTCTCTAGCAGCATCTTCACCTTTGAAGACTCACTCTACAAACAAGTACATGGCACTGCTATGGGTGCCCCTGTCAGTTCCGTAGTAGCTAACATCGCCATGGAAGATCTGGAGAAGCAGATACACCAGAACCCACCTACACCTATTACAACGTGGTGTAGATATGTCGACGATATTTTTACCATAATACCACGTGGTTCTGAAACGGTACTACTAGAATACCTCAACTCTCTATCCAATTTCATCAAGTTTACCGTAGAATCGGAGGTGGACGGTTCGCTCCCGTTTCTGGACGTGCTAGTGCATCGCGTAGGCCCACATCTAGAGACCTCAGTATACCGCAAACCCATGTGGTGCGGTCAATTCACCAACTACGGGTCCGGCCACGCTCCAAGCCATCTCAATAGCACTGCCCGCACCCTGTTCTCCAGGGCCTGGAGCCATTCCAGCACCGACACAATTAGACGTAACGAGATCTCCCGTGTGAAGGCGGACTTAACCAGATGCGGTTATCCATCCCATGTACTAAACAGATGCTTGTTACAGGCACAAGAGCTTACTTCCAACCCAAGACCTCCGAAGCAAGTCGGCATATCATCCGCCTACATTCCGTACTATCCAGGAGTGTCAGGACGTATCTCGAAGATCCTGAGAAGTTACAACATAAAATGTGTACAATTACCAGGTAGGAACCTACGTTCACTTGTCTCCAGTGTGAAGACCCCTGTCACACCTGTCTTACGCAGCAATGTAGTGTACCGTATCACCTGTAGGGCCTGTAACAGTTGCTACGTAGGTGAGACATCGAGACGTCTCCAGGATCGCCTCACGGAACACGACAGAGCAATCCGGCTTGCCGAAACTGACCAGTCCGCGCTTGCAGAACATTTTTGGGCTACCAACCACGATCTTGACCCCAAGCGCGACTTTGAGATAGTGGACCACGCGCGACACTTTCGCCACCGCCTATGGCTAGAGTCACTAAACATAATGAACAACCCTAAGGCATTAAATCGCCAGAAAGGCATGCGTATACATCCAATCCTGGAGACAACCGTTTTATTGATGGATGATCACTGGCGCAAGGCAGCACACGTCCGTGCTACAACAATGACGAATGAGTAACGTGCCACAGTTTGCTTGTAATGTATTTAAAAATTCTGTCAGTTGAGAAAGGGACACGAGTTCCGAAAGCTTCTGGAAATATTTTATTTTATTTTATTTTACTGGGTATACTTTAAATAAATATCTGTTAAACTATGGACCCCAGTACTCCAGGCCCATTTGTCACTACAACTTTATTTCCTTTTCAATCCACTCTATTTCCCTTCATGGTTTATTTTCTTATAGTTATTATATATACAGTTGAATTTGATTATAACGAGAATGGAAATAACGAGATCATGGCTGTAACGAGAAAAAGACAATGATTTTAATTTACGTGTATTCCCATACAAATGCTCACTGTTATAACAAGCGTACCACACAGATATACTGAACAAATTTTGGTAACTATCCAAACATTCTTAATTGCTTGGGTAGTTGAAAAAACCTTGGAATTTTTGGAATAGATGAAAATGAAAAGGGCAACTTAGCTTTATGACCACCTGCATCATTTAAGTACGTGTCTGAAACAGTTTAAAAGAAAGAGGTGGAATTACAGAGCAGTTCCCATGGAAATATTTACAGAAAAAGACTACACTAGAAATTATCATGTCTCTGCTGCAGTCTCTCTTAAAGAGAGGTCAGAGATCAACTTTATAGCTGTAGTTTAGCTACAGTTGTTTTTCAAATTAAGTTTGAGAGACACTTCACCATATTTAGGATGAACGGTGCAACATTTCTGTTAGTGGGAAAAGTTAAAAACAAGTAATTTAGAATTCTTCGGAAAGAGTTATAAAATCAGTATTTAAGGAAAAATTATACACAACAAGCAATTTTAAACTTAAACCAAACAAGAAATGGTGTGAAAAATAGCTCCTGCAAATTTTCTAGACAGTAGAAAGAAATTTTAAAAACATGACAATGTGGTTTCAACTATTGATGACACAAAAACGTCATGAGAAAGGAAATCAGAAAATGACTATAAGTCTGTGACTTCCTATAAATTTAATTTCATTTTAACCACATGATTCTATTTTTACATCTCAATTTTGGTTCAAAAGAGAAAAGATATTCCATTATTTCAAAAAAGTAATGGAAGTTTTCTTAAGTAATTAGAAAAGATGGGAAAAAACCCTTCTGACATTCTTAAAGATTTATCATTATGCAGCCTTCAAAACTTGGTACATACAGAAACTGACAGTCAAAAGACAATACTGCAATAGTTTGCTTTTTTGAGCACACATCTCAGTTCTCTTTTTGAAGACATCTCATTAAGAACAGCTGCTATCAGATAAAAATGGATTTGTGCCAAGGTAAATTTCTAACAGATTAATGAATTCTTTCAAATCTAATATACTTATTAGTAATTACAGGAATAATAAGGAAAATAAGTTCTGTAGTAAAGCAACCTTGCATTGAAAGTTGTGACTGGCCTGAAATACAATGAAATTCATTTATGTTGTTAAATTTGGTTATAAATCTGGCCCAAATATTTTATAACACCTGAAACTACATAACAAATTTTACGTTTTTTGGAAAATCAACATTTATGTACCATCAGAGATGCCAGATGTCCCGCAATGCATGGGACAATCCCCTACAGAAGTGATTTGTCCCGTGCTCCGGGTAAAAAATTAACAGATTTTGACTGTAAAATAATAAAATAATGCCATGAAAAGTGATGGATGCTGTTATGAAATGTATTTCAGACATAAGTGCCTGTGTAAATAGTGCGATCAACGATGTCAGTGCTGTCTGTTGCATCTGGTGGTCTAAGCTAGGTGTATCTTGAGTGTGTGTGTTTATCTTTCATTATAAAAAGAATAAAAATTATTTTGACATCTGTCTAATCAGTTCAGCAGCTGCTGTAGGAATTGTTACCTATATAAGGTAAATTTCATTTAATTTTTGTTTGAATTTGTCTTATTAAATTAAAAATTAAAATGAACGGGTTGTATTAAAATATCAATTTATTCTAGCCTTCAAAATGTCAGATGGTGAAAGTAGTTTGAAAATTCCAGAAAAGAAAAGAAGATGGCTGGTTCACTATAATGCAGATTGGGAAAAAAAAAGTATAGTTGGATTAGTCATGGTAGAGACGATCATAGTGCAAAATGCTCTACATGCAACAATTTCGTTTTCACAATTAGTCACGGTGGTGAAAATGACGTAAGTAGACATTTGCAATCTAAAAACCACATTGCAAATGTTCAAGCAATAGCAACTACATCAAAAATTTCTGTTTTTTATACCAAAGCAAAGCAAGGCTCATGAAGATGTCGCATTTGCAGAAGTATCGTTTGTTACCATTCTGTTATGCATTCTCATAGTTATGTCTCAGCTGGTTGTGCTAGCTCAATTTTTAAAAAAAAATGTTTCCCGACTGGAATTGCAGCAAAATATTCTTGTGGGAAAACAAAAGTTTCTGCCATTATTACAAAAATTCTTGGAAAGCACTCAAAAAATTACATATTGAAACAACTAGAGAATAATAAGCCCTTTTCTATAAGCACGGATGCTTCTAATAAAGGAAACGTAAAAACTTTTCCTTTGGTTGTGAGATATTTTGACAAAACCATGGTGTAAAAACTGGTTTGATATCATTAATTTGATTAGAAGCAGAAGATACTGAAACTATTTCAAATGCTCTCATCCAACAGCTTACATTTAATGAATTATCTCCCAAAAACATTACTGAATATGGAGCAGATAACAGCAATAGTAATTTTGGCAAGAAAAATAGCATTTTCGTAGCATTAAAAAAATTTAATGAAAATATATTACATGCTGGTTGCAATTTGCACATTCTGCATAACACTGCTAAGAGAGCTTGCAATTGTTTGAGTACTGATATAGAATCTATTGTTATTAAAATATTTAATGAATTTAATATTCAACAAAAAAGACGAGTGAACTAAAAGACTTTTTCGAATGGACAGAAACAGAATGGAATGAAATGTTACGCATATACCAACAAGGTGGCTGACTCTTTTACCAGCTATTGAGCGACTATTGACCAATTTTGCACCTATTAAATCATATTTTATGAGCAAGAATAACATAGCACCTATATTGAGACATTTTTTTTGAACATGTAAAATTTGTAAAGAATGTACATTCAATATTTCAATCAGCACTAAAAAAAACTCCAAGGTAGTAATGTTAAGATTGTTGAAGTATATTCAATTATGAATAATGTAAGGCAGACTTTGATTGAGCATAAGAATGAATGTTATTATGGAGCAAATGTTCATGAAATTATCCAAAATTGTGATAACCTAGATGCTTCAAAACAGTTTAAAATGGAAGCAAATAATTTATTTGATTATGGCTATAAAATATATAGAGAAATGGTTTAATTTCAATGACCACAAATATAAAATTCTCTCTAACTTATCTTTGCATAGCATACCAGCAATTCATGAAATCGTAGAAATCACTAATGCATTTAAAATAGAAGTAGATCAAGATTTGCTGTTTGAAGAATATATCTTCTTAAAAAGATTTATGGCAAATATAACGGATATTGAAAGGCAATTACCGTGTGATCAAAGATGGGTTTGTTTTTTTTAAAAAAAATTCTTCTCCACAATTTTTAAAAATTATCGAATACATTTTCTCTATTCCGCATGCAAATGCAACATCTGAAAGTATTTTTAGTCGAATGATGAGTGCTTGGCGTAAAGATAGAAATATGTCAATTCTAAAAAATTTGGAGGCCGAGTTGATAATAAAACAGAATTTCGGAATGAATTGTTCTGAATTCCAATTTTTTTTTAAAAAATCAAGGTTTAGTCATTCTTAATTAAGTGAAATCAAGTGATAAATATTGAATAATTTTTAGGATTATAGTATAAATAAAAATTTAATTCAATTATTTTTGTTGGTTTTTTATTAGATACATTTTTAAATGGCCAAAATGAAGTTTAGAAATTAAAAATATGTCAAAATCGTTAATTGTGAAAAAATTTTCTTGAGAAAAATTGCCACAATTTTTTTCATTTTTGTCCCGCGAGACCTAATTTGGAATTTGGCAGTCCTGTGTACCATCCTTAGCGCAGGTGAATGGGAACACACAACTGTAGAGAAGAATAAAAAGGAGGGCACAACCTCAGTTTGCATATATCAACCTGAAAGTTTGATATAATATTCACATATATCATGAATGATATATAAGAATGCTATCAAGTGTACAGTTTATTGTCCATTACACACTAGTATGGTGTTCTCAGTATAATTTAACCAACTTATACCAACTAAAGTTTGCTGTTCTGATATTTCACTGTATATACTATTTAGTGATGTCTGATAATTATTGTTAATATTTGTAGTAGCTACACAAAAAAAAGAATTTTATATTTACCTGAGGTGAAATATTACTTAAAATAAATGTCTGATCCATATGTTCTTGGGAATGACGATGATTGGCAGCAGCTGCAAGGTGACCTCTTTGATATCCACTTTTCTTATAGTCTGAATTTTGTGCACGAAAATAGTCATGGATTGATGTATCTTCAGTAAAATTACAGTTTGATCTAGATACTTCATCATTATGTAATACAGAGTCATCAGTAATATGTTCAAATACCCAATGAGCATTCCTATTACGCTGATCATAAGACAGCACAAAATCACTGTATGAACGAATAGTATCATGTGATGGGAAACCGAATCTCATAATCTGAGCTGCACGAGTTGCGTGTGATCCAGGCTCAGCTGGCACTATTAATTGGGCTGCAGAAACTGTTGGTTCCTTTATATGAAAACGTTCGTATACTATCCCTCCACACCATCCTGCTATTGCAACACAAATCCCTTGAATAAATCTTGATCTTCCCATATTAACTGAGAACTATACGATCTAAAAAGATAGAGGGAGAAAAAGAAAGATAAAAATCTGAATGGGCAATAACTCAAATTGCAATACTATATTCTTAATATCTTTATAGAATGAAATATTACATTCATTTGAAATTTAACTTTAATTCAACTCAGTATCAAATCTTTAATTCAACTCAGTATTAATTCAACTCAGTATCAAAACTGAATGGAGACTGTTTTAGATTTTTTTTATTTTTACTTTATCAGCACAAATTCTGGTTTGTGAATCTACAAAACAGAAATAGACAAAAGTTCAGCTATTATTATTCAAGGATACCAGTATTATGGACAATTATTCTGTTAACTACCTGGTCAAGGCTGTCCAGATCAGTGATTCCCACTTTTATAACTGTGGACCACTGAGATGGCTGAAACAGATTTGCAAACCACTTAAGAAATCAATATTACATTCATGATTTATCATGAACCTAAATCACAATTTAAGTTCGTAATATATCTAATAACATGTCTATTTAATTACTGCTCAGAAATGTTTATGTTTTGACTTTTACTTGGGGTGGGGGGAAAAACAACAAAAAGCATCCTTTTAAACGTATTTGCTGTAAGCCTATCTCTACACTTTGGCTAGGGATATCATGACAAATAAATGGCTTACACATCAGTTTGAGAAACACCGGTGTAAGGCATTCAATAAATTTTTAGTGGGAAAGCTCATTTGGATAATACTATGACTGTGCTGCACTTCAGTATCAAAACTGAATGGAGACTGTTTTAGATTTTTTTTATTTTTACTTTATCAGCACAAATTCTGGTTTGTGAATCTACAAAACAGAAATAGACAAAAGTTCAGCTATTATTCATATATTTATAATTTTTCAAGGCAGGAAACATTAAGGCTCTTATTTTAACCTATTTATTCTTTATACACTGGTTTATTCCATTACAACTTTCTCAAGTCTGGTTAAACTACAGAATTCAAAATTCTGATCTAAAATTAAAATGCAAGAAAGTAATTCATAGTAACAGCCAAAAATTAAAATTAAGTAAATAATGAAATTAAATTAGACTAAATTAAAAAAAAAAAAACATACCATAATCAATGCTACCTTCCTTAACTTCATTTACATATCTTTCAAGTATTCGTCAATCCTTTCCCTAAATTTAGATAAACTTTCGACCTCCACAAGTTTAGGTGGAAGTTTATTCCAACTGTCAATCATGCTTTCACCAAAGGAAAATTTTTGGACATGCAGTCTACAATTATTCCCTCTCAATTTAAATTTATGCTCTTATATTTAGTTTCTCAAGTCCTTAAATGCCTCGATCAACTCATCCCACTGGTGTCCAATTCCCAAACACTGCAGTTTACAATATTCAAGTCTCTCTTGATAAAAAAAATACCCTTTTGTGCCCTTAATCAATCTTGTGAATCTTCTTTGTACCATCTCCAACATGTCTACCTCTTTCCTAAAGTGGAGTCTCCAAGCCTGAATGCAATAACCAAGATGCAAACTAACCACTGTTTTAGGGCTATACTAGAAGGGCGCTTAAAATGCCGGCACTGTACACTTCCAAAAAGGCAAACTTCACGTAGCGTTTCTAACTTCGAATTGTTTCAAACTATAAGGGGTATTTCTAACGTTGCACTGGATATGACCAGCGAGTCACTTTTTCTAGTCTCAGTTTCGAGATGGATGTTGTTCAAGTTGGATATATTGCGCATTTATGTATATAGTTGATTGCGAGTAGAAAGAGAAAACAATGATGGTGGAGTCATGCAGCAAATTCAAATTGGTTAAAAACAGGACAGTTTTATGTTATGTTAGAAACATATAGGAAGTTTACCAAGAACATTTTTTTATTTTTTTTTTTATAGAATGTCGATACAGAGTGCTCATGAACTTCGAATGTTAATTAGTGAAAAAAATTACAAAATTTGATACCGTGATGTGGAAATCAATACAAACTACTGTTTCACTGTAATAGATGGTGCTTATGGGATGGTGATTTGAATATTTTTAAAAATCCAAATTTTGGAAGAAGACTGCTAATGAAACAACTTAATTTGCCTTTAGAGCTCTTCCTGGCACAAATGAGCTGGCAATGCCATTTGTTTTTGTAAGGGAAAAAGCATTTGGACTAACTCAAAATTTAATACTACTATACCCATAAAACAATTTGAGCAATGAGTGAAGAATTTTCAATTATTGATTAAATTGAGCAAAGCAACTTGTAGAATGCACATTGTAGAATGCACATTCGGAATACTGAGCAATAAGTTGTGAATTTTTCATTCTAGCATATTACTGAATCCCCATTCTGCTATCGACATAATAAAAAACTACTGCATTTTGAATTTTGTGAGAAGGGATGGATATGTTTCTGAAGACATTAACTTGTGCGAGGAAAGAGGGACCGGAAATGACAGCAGTTGGAGGGTGATCTTCAGGCATGTCAATAAGGGACTTTTTTTTCTAAATATTTCAATGATGTCTGTGCCCTTTCATGGCAAAACAGGATCTAGAAAAGTTGAGCCGATGGGCTGAGAGGTGGGAACTGAAGTTTAACATTGACAAATGTAAAGTGCTGCATGTGGGAAGCAGTAACCCCAGAGTAACATATCAACTGTGGTGTACTACACTGACAGGGGTAGAGAGTGAAAAGGTCCTGGGGGCAATTGTGCAGGCAGATATGAAGTTTTCTGAGCAGTGCTGAGAAGTTTTCTATCAACTTAGACAACGACAGACAGAAGTTTGTTCCAGCAATTAACCACCCGCTGGCTAAAGGCAAATTTCCGCACATCAATTCTACATCTTTCTTTTCTTAATTTGAATTTATGCCCCCTTCGGTTCGTAATCTTAACAAGTGGAAGGATCCCATCAGAATTCAGTGTGCTCAACCCATTCAAGGCCTTATACAAATCAATCAAATCACCGCGCAGGTGCCTAGTCTCCAGCGGCTGCAATTTACAGAACTTAAGCCTCTCTTGGTAAGAGGATCCCTTCATTCCCCTCACCAATCTCGTTGCCCTTCTCTGTACACGCTCAAGCAAATCTACATCCTTCCTAAAATGAGGCCTCCAGACCTGTATGCAGTACTCAAGGCGTGGCCTGACCATTGCCTTATACAGAGGGACAATCACCTCCTTTTCCCTGCTAGCAAAATTCCTATATATCATTGACAAAACCCCATGACCTGCCCTGGCAGCCTGTCTGCATTGCTCAGAAAACTTCATATCTGACTACACAATTACTTTTCTACCACCTTAAGTGTAGCACCACACAGTTGGTACATTTCTCTGGGGTTACTTCTACCTATATGCAGTACTTTGCATTTGTCAAGGTAAAACTTCAGCTGCCACTTCTTAGCCCATCTGCCCAAATTATCTAGGTCCTGTTGCAGTAGCACACTGTCATTAACAACCCTGCCAACCTTTGTTTCATCTGCAAACTTCGACACTAAGCCTGATATACTTTCATCGATATCATTGATAAATATACAAAACAACAGAGGACCCAACACCGAACCCTGTGGGACTCCACTAATAACATTAGTCCATGAAGAGCAGCACCCATTTATTACCACCCTCTGTCTTCTCCCACTCAAGCATCCTTTTATCCATTGTAGCAATTTACCCTTAATACCATTCTGCTCCAATTTGTACAGTAGTCTTCCATGCACAACAGTGTCAAAAGCTTTCCTGAAATCCAAATATATGATATCAAAATGATTTTTTGCATCCAGTTCCTTTGTAACCATATAATATCCTATCAATTTGTCAGATAAGACTTTCCCTTAACAAACCCATGCTGTGTCTGAATTATTGCTGCAGTCTTGTCTAGATGATCCTGCAATACATCTTTAACCAGCAACTTCATTATTTTACCCAGAACAGAAGTTAAACTAACTGGTCCGTAATTACTCGTGTCACCCTTCGATCCCCCTTTGTGAATTGGGGATACATTTGCACATCTATAGTCCGTGGGGACCTCCCCTGAATCCAAAGATGCTCTCATAATTATGACTAAGGGTTTGCCATAATTATGCTATAATGTCCAAGTTTGCAGATGATATGAAGGTTGGCAGGGTTGTTAAGGACACTAATGACAGTACGCTGCTGAAACAGGATCTAGAAAATTTGAGCAGATGGGCTGAGAGGTGGCAAATGAAGTTTAACATTGGCAAATGTAAAGTACTACATATGGGAAGCAGTAATCCCAGAGTAACGTATCAACTCTTTGGTACCACACTGACAGTGGTAGAGAATGAAAAGGACCTGGGGGTAATTGTGCAGGCAGATATGAAGTTTTCTGAGCAGTGCAGACAGTCTGCAAGAGTAGCTCATGGTGTCTTGTCAATGATATACAGGAATTTTTCTAGAAGGGATAAGGAGGTGATTATCCCCTTGTATAAGACAATGGTCAGACCACACCTTGAGTACTGTATAGAGGTCTGCAGGCCTCATTTTAAGAAAGATGCAGAGCTATTGGAACGAGTACAGAGAAGGGCAACAAGATTAGTGAATGGAACAGAGGGTTGCTCTTACGAAGAAAGGCTTAAGTTTTACAAATTACAGTGTCTGGAGACTAGGCACCTGTGAGGTGATCTGATTGAGGTGTATGAAGCCTTGAATGGTTTGGGCATGCTCAATGCTGATGGGATTCTTCTTCTTGCTCAGAATAATCACCTGAGAGGGCATAAATTCAAATTGAGGAAAGACGGTTGTAGGATAGATGTGCAGAAGTTTGCCTTTAGCCAGTTAATTGCTGGAACAAACTTCCATCTGTTGTTGTAGAAGTTGACAGCTTAAATAGATTCAAGGCAGAACTTGACAAACATTTGGAGCGAGTGGATGGGTGAAATAAGGATTTTTTTTTTTTTTTTTTTTTGGCTGATGCTATATAAGCTTGCTTTCTTGCTTCATGTGCCTTTGCTAATGCTAATGGGATAATCACCTCCTTATCCCTGCTAGCATAATTCCTGTACATCATTGACAAAACTCCATGAGCTGTCCTGGCAGCCTCTCCACACTGCTCAGAGAACTTCATATCTGACTTAGTATATTGCTCTGAGATTACCAATACCCTCATACAGTACCTTGCATTTGCCAATGTTAAACTTCAGTTGCCATTTCAAGGGTTTAGTGTCAAACAGCATTAACTACAAAATCATTTTGTAGTTGATGTTTTTTTAATTAACCAAAAAAAAGTCATTTTAAATTTTCTTGGTTTACTGTAAATGTACTTACAGCCTAAGCAAACTTGTAAAATACTAGAGAGATACAGTTCTATGACATGATATGCAATGTTATTTATTTTTATAAAGTGAAACTAAAGTTATTGTAAAAAGAAAGCACAATTTTGTAGTTAATGTTGTTTGACATTAAACCTTCCATTTCTCAGCCCATCTGCCTAATTTTTCTAATCTTGTTGCAGCAGCATACCTTCATTTCTGTCATTAACTACTGCAAACTTAGACACTAAGCCTGATATACTTTCATCAATATCATTAATAAATACAGAAAATACAATGAGGCCCAGCACCAAACCCTGTGGATTCCACTAATAACATTAGTCCACAATGAGAAATATCCATTGATAACCACTCTGTCTTCTCCCACCCAACCATCACTTTATCCATAACAGTAATTTAGCCTTAATGCCACTCTGCTCCAATTTGTGCAGCAGTCTTTTATGTGAAACAGTATCAAAAGTTTTTCTGAAATCCGAGTATATGATACCAAAATTATTTTTTGCATCCAGTTCCTTTGTCACTGTATCTTAGTATCCAATCAAACTGCTCAGACAAAATCTCCACTTAACAAACTCATGCTGTGACTGAAGTATAACTGCACTCATATCTAGATGGTCCTGCATCACTTGTTTAACCAGTGACTCCATTTAACAATGTCCTTCAGTAAGATCCCAAAGAAATACAATGAAGACTTATACCCAAGAATTTCCATGCATGATAAAATCTGGAAAAGGTAACATGTTTGTTTTGTATGTATTGGTGATTTCTCAGTTTCAAGTGGCAAGAAACAATTTTGACATCATAAACTTAGATTTCAGAAAAGCTTTCAATTCTGTTGCACATGAAAGATTACTGTACAAACTGGAGTAGTGCAGGGTTAAGGGAAAGTTGTTATTACATATAAAGGGATGGCTAAGGGGAAGAAGACAGAGTGGTTATCAATGGCACTGCTCTTGAAACTAATATTATTAGTGGTATGTCCTAGGGTTCACTGCTAGGCTTATTGTTGTTTTCAATATTTATTAATGATATTTCTGTGAGCTGTCTGCACTGCTCAGAGAACTTCGTGCAGAGACACAAAGTTCTCTGAGCAGTGCAGACAGCCTGCTAAGACAGCTCACAGGGTTTTATCAATGATATACAGGAATTTTGCCAACAAGGTAAGAATGTGATTATTCTACTGAATAAGACAATGGTCAGACCACAGTTGAATACTGCATAGAGATCCGGATGCCTCTATGTCGATCTGTTGGAGCAGGTGCAAAGAAAAGCAACAGGAACTAAAGGGTACTCTCACCAAGAAAGATTTCAGCTTTGCAAATTGTAGAATCTGAAAACTAGGTGCCTGTGAGGAGGCACCTAGTTTTCAGATTCTTGTAAATGGACTAAGGATATTATTATTCTCTTTCCCTAAGTTTATGATTGCACATAAAACATTAAAATATCACATGACACAATATATTTAAAATATTAAAATATTACATGACACAATATATTTAATATACATATTACTTTGGCAAACAAAAGTAAAAATTATATACAACTGGGTTTGCTGTAGTTTTTCTTCTTCCGAACGATAAAAATTATACGAAAAATTTGCGATTTGAAAGCTTCTAGAACTAATTTCTAACTCGCAATCGGGCAAAAATAACGTATTGTTTGTAATCAAGAATTAGTGCTTATTAAAATTTATGCTAAAATTTAATTAAACCTACCAATAAGAAAAAAATACCAAAGCTCTTTCATTTTATTTTTATTATTAGTTTTTTTTTTAAACAAAAATAACTTGAGGTCACCAACCAGTTAGACTTATTACTAGGTGCAAGAAGTACACAACAAATTCAGATGAGGTTCCTAACCCCAAATTAAAATGTTCTCTTTAATTAAACGTAATGCAGTATTAAAAATACACCTTATTCTGATCATAAGGGGGGAGAGACTAACTAATTCGGTAAGTTTGTTAGACGAAAAACCCGAGTTTACGGAAAGAAAACACCATTCAACCAACGCTTGAGACGACTCACTCAGCACGTTGAGAGAATCCAAAAAAAAAAAAAAAGTCATAAATTCTTTTGACTGAATTCAAGCTCAGGGCTTCGCCATCCGGTGTATGTTTGTCCGAGGGAGGGGGGGATTCGTTGATTATATTCTCAATGCTGCCCACGATGGGGTGTGTGTGTACATGTGTCTCTCTTACCTTTCGATGAAAATCAAATCCGATGGCCCTAGGTTAACAAAAGTTATCATTTCTAAATAGTGTTTTTGTTCCCGCAATATTACTGGCACTGCGATTGGCGTACATTTGATTTTTACATGCAACCATTCTCGAAATGTCACTGCACATCTATGTGAGGCGCAAGGTTTATCTTTATCTATTTTGCGCCAAAAATATAGATTGTAAGCTTTCTTTATCTCCGAAGGAGGTAAAATAATAATATTATTTGCGCTGCTCATTTGCATACACAAACCGAACGAAAAATTTCGAGTTTACTGGAGTGTAATTTCAGTTCTCACAGAATAAATATTTAATTCGCATACAATGAATTATATACAGAATACATAAACAACTGACCAAGTTGTCTGTGGTGACATACGTGGGTACCCAACTCACTTTGTGGACTCGAGCCCTTACATGTTATGAACTAGTTAATGTACTCAGTGTGATATACAAATGTATGCAAAGCGTGCACGGCATGTCTAAAGCAACCATGCTGACAACATCTAAAACAACGATACATAGCAACCGCATTTAATAATATAAATTCCTTTTTTATATATAAATAGTATGGAAAAAAATAATAATTGCTGGATTTACATTTGTTCAATTTTAATGAAACTTGGAATGGCTGGCGAAGTATTTTTAAAAGGCTCAAATATAAAATTTCATGGAAATCTGTCCACTGCGAGTCATGCTGTAAATTGCGCACGGAAGAATATAGCTTATAATGTAAATTGTCTAGCAGCATTGGCGGGTTTCCATAACTGCACCATGTCTCTCTGTGACGTCTACAACACTCTGTAAAGGCCAGAGAGTACGAGTTAGTGCGTGTTCCTGTGAGGATGTTAATTTTGGGGGTATCGCTTCATACAGTAAATAAACGTGGAGTTATTATTAGCCATATAGTGCAAGGAAGCCTGAGGCATATGCTGCACCAGCTACACCAGCAAAAAAAAAATATTCCGGATTACCCTGAGAGAGAGAAGTAGAAGGGAATCACCAACCCTTACATAACGCGTGTTACGTAAGGGTTGGTGATTAACCTGGTCCCAGGTTACACATCTTGTGATGAAGTCAGCAGTATAAATTACATTCCCCAACAATAGGTTAGGGACTTCCTATGCAATGCATGCTGTCTTATCCCACAGATGTCCTGAGTCAAGTGTCTGCATGTTGGGGCCCCACGTCAATCATTCCAGCTTTGCTGGAGATGCACAACTTAGTCTAAATCAGGGTTTAGTCAAGTCCAAAAGGCAGTGTAGGCCTTCTGGAGTGGGTATACTACAGCTTTTTTGGCATTACACACCACTGAAGTCAAAATCGGTGATTTTATTTTTAGATATGAGTCTTTTACTGAAATCTTTGTGTGGGATGGGAGATCACTTTTCCTGGATCGGTGACTGTCGTCCGTGAGATTGGGGACGTTCTTCAAAGATCTTCTGCATGTATTCAGTCAGTGTTTTGTAATCGTACTCCTGTACGACTGATATGTGTTCCTGGTTCTTTGGTAGATCGTATACTTGCGAGATGATGCGGCATCTGTAGTCATTAATTGGGGCAGTTATATAGGACATTATTATTATTATATTAGGGTAACCCGTAATTCATTACTTAAATCCGTATTTGTGTCTGTAATTGGGTGTGTTCTCTGGTCGATTTTTTTTAGGCGCCTCCGTAGCCAGGTGGGAAGGAGCAGCAGTGCGTAGCACACGCTTCTTGATTAGACCGGGGTTCGAGCCTGTCACCACCAAATACGGAGGATGCGGAATGGTCAGAGAATGACCACAGCATATTCCCGGAGCAATATGGCCTTAGTTGCTAATGCTCCTAAAAACCAAATAACACACAGCACATCTGGTCGATTTGCCTGTTTTGCTGGATGAAAAACCCTGTTTTTGGCGGGGAAAAAACTTTGCTATCTACGCCTGAGACCGACTAACTCAGCCAAGGAGTGAAAAAAGTTCATTAAAGTTCCTCGCGTCGTCGACGGAATTCGAACCCGGGCCTTTTCCACCTGGTGTGGGGAGGACGGTAACCATACCACCGTGCTATACGCGCAGACTCATATAGGACATGCTCCCATGTTTCATTTTGTACACATATACAGGTAGGGTAGTCTATTAGGCCTAAATATGTTAGTTTGTCTTTATAGGATCCTTGGACTGTGATTATGAATGTCGCAGCATATAGAATTGTGCAGAACGTCTAGATTGACTTCGGCATTCATTATTTTGTCCAAAACAACCAATAGCTGTACGACCATATTATGCAGCGTCTTGAGCACTGTACTTGTGCTGACATGTGTCCCACTCCTCTTACTGAGGGCCGGCCTGTGTGCTGTGACAACGACAACTGCATATCTTCGTGACGTTGCGTCAGCTTTTTTAGGTTTTCCGGGTTGTTTCCCGAAGGTAAGCACCAGTCCGCTTTCATTAGCAGATCACATCACTAATCGTCGACGAGGGGATGTCTAATTTGTTGATATGTCGCATTTTGTCCAATTGCTCACCCTGTTACCAATGCGCACTGGAAGTAACTCTAACTGAAAGTCTATTAACTTTTTGCCTTTAGCCAGTGGGTGGTGATTGCTGGAACCAACTTCCATATGTCGTTGTGGAAGTTGATAGCTTAAATAAATTCAAGGAAGAACTGGATAAACTTTTTGAGCGAATGGATGGGTGAAATGAATAAGTGGTTTTTTTTTTGGCTGATGCTATATAAGCTTTTTTTCTTGCAACTACAGCTAATGCTAACCCCGTAGATTGTGGCACCCATCTTGCAATCACAATCGTACTACTGTCTCCTCAAAGGCATACTGGGATATTTATCGTCTGACACGTGGTGCTTGGATATGATGTGACTAGCCAACACGGGAAGTGTGATCGGATATAAGTTGTCTGATCTTCTGAATTATGATCGTCGCTATCTATCTGGATGTTCTAAGAAAGCATGCTCATTATTAGTGTTTATTAATATTTTTAATTAATAAGTAATAATAATATTATTTATTTATTTTTTTTACTTTTTTTTTCTCCTTATGGGTTTGTTTTTCAACCTGCGATGGATATTGGTACCAGGTGCGTGAGGTGGTTGTTAAGTCATCCACCAATAATAGTAACTATTATTTGTCGAGGAGGTCTCTAACTAATCCAAGGTGTTCAGATCGCGGCTTTCTGGAGGTCTTTATAGGCGTTTTCCAGGAAGCCTATTGCTACTAAGCTCTTATGTAGCCTTTTTGACACCATGCTGGTGGTTCGTAGCGTGATGCATTTTTCCCTAACCATCAGGATATTATACCATACTGCAACTGAATGCTCATCGCTCCAAGAATGTCACAGATGAAGTTCGAGTTGCCATCATTGAGAATTCCTATGATTTGCTCTGCTTACAAGAACCCTATTTTTCCAGAAGTCTCCATGGACACAACTCAAAATTAATGGGTTTCCCAATCTCTGCCCGGATCATACATGCTGACGCAGAACATCCAAAATCTGCAATAGTGGCATTTAATACCTCACTTGATATAACAGCTATTTCTTCCCTGTGTAGACCAAATGCTACATGTGTACAAATCTCGTCACTTTCTCATACTTTCTATTTGGTATCACTCTACTGTCCTCCATCTGAAGATATCCAAATCTACCTGAACTATCTAGATTCTGTCATTGAAAAACTATGCCCATTATAGCTACAAACTCCAATGCCAAGTCTCCATTATGGTTTAGTACCTTCACTGACCACAGGGGACGACAACTGGAGAACTTCATACTGGCACATAACCTGCACATCCTAAATAAATCCAATCAACCCAGTACCTTCTTCACAATAATGGTGAGTCTAACATCGAACTGATTCTCACAACTGCAAACATCACTAACAAAATACCAAACTGGTCTATGATTGAGGATCTAACATGTAGCGACCACAGTGCAATTTCATTTAAACTAACCACAAATTTACAGAATCGGAGGTTACCGCCTCAGGACTTGAGAAGATTTGCTATAAAGCATATACAGTGGCCACTGTTCTTGGAATCAGTTAAACATGACTTCCGTGATGAAATTTTAAGATTCATTTAATCAGCTTAATGCCGAAGAACAAGCCTTCTATATCCAAACTGCCTTACTACGAGCAACTGAATGTTCGACTAAGAGAATAGCTCCAAAAAATCATCAGTTCCCCTGGTGGAATCCCCATCTAACGGTTTTAAGAAGACGTGTTCACAGGGCAAGGAAACTGTATCAAAGATAACGCCCTTAGCCTCCCAATGAAGTACAAAGACTCAGAAATGAATACAGAACCATAAAACATCAGTATAATCTCGAAATCTCAAAGCAAAAAATCGCTACCTGGCAGTCTTTCGTCTCCACTGTGGGCAACTCGAACCCATGGGACTACTCTATAAACTTAGCAGAGATAAAGTGCCAACCAATAATATTTATAACTCCATAGTGACCAATGACTCTGAAACCACGACTTGACATGATACTGTCACAATGATTCTGGATAAACGTTTCCCTCAGGATGATCAATCAACAGACTCTCCCCACTCAGTCCATAACAAGAACCCTCAATCTTCAATACTCCTCCATTGTGGATACTGACCTGTTTACTCAACAAGAGCTTCAACAAGCTTTAAATAAAATCAATGTCCAAAAATGTCCTGGACCTGACTTGCTGGAGAATACTGTCATTAAGAAGTTCGGAGAAACTTATACTAACATCCTGTTAAATCTCTTCAACAAATGTCTTCTCTGTGCTACTTTCCCCCATCTCTGGAAGAATGCACTAGTCAAACTACTAAGAAAACCCAACAAGCCCGCATCAGACCCCAGAGTCTTCCTCCCATTTCTCTCCTACCAATTTTGGGAAAACTCTACGAACAACTACTCGCCCCAAGAATCTATGATCTTTTCCAAGCTCAAGATATCTTTTCACCTCACCAGTATGGATTTGTTAAGGGCAAGTCTTGTGAAGATGCACTTCTTGCATTAAAAAATTACATCCAGAATTCCCCATCAAAATATGAAATGGCCATCTTCATAGACTTTGAAGGTGCTTTTGACTCCCTCTGGTGGAAGAGTGCCCTCGCAAGCCTTCGGAACATCTCATGCTCCTCTAAGTTGGACCAAGTTATCCGAGCCTACTTGGATCACAGATCTATACCGGTTACTTAAAAAAAAAACCTGCAGAGTAAAACGAGCTGTCAATAGAGGATGTCCTGAGGGCTCTGTTCTGGGGCCGCTCTTCTGGAACATTACACTAAATACGTGGCTAACCAGACAGTTCAATTTTGCTACTCCATTCGCATATGCTGATGACCTTGTTTGTCATCTCAGGCAACTCCAGGCAACAAATTCAAGAAAGAGCTTCTCCGGTCTTAAAGGATCTCATTAAATGGGCAACTGTCAACAAACTTAAAATATCTCCATTCAAAACCCGGCTCATGATCTTTAAAGGTCAACTATATATCCATCGTCCTCCTATCTTGAAAATAGCTAACAAGCAAATATCATATGTCAAGCACTTAAAACATCTTGGTGTGATCATTGATGACAGGCTCAATTTTACTCTCCACATAAACCACCTAATAGATAAAATCAAGGAATTTACTATGGCTATTGTTCAGATTACGAGAACCGACTGGGGGCTTGGACGCACAGTTCTTCTCTTATATTACAAGGCAGTATTCATATCTATTGCAACTTATGCTACTCCGCTTTGGTATGACAGAATTAAGAACGTCAAACTGAAATCAACACTACTCTCCTTGCAAAGATCCGCGATTCTTATAATGCTCCGTGCCTGCAGAACTGTCTCAACTGATGCCCTGCAGGTCATAGCTGGAGTATTACCCCTGGACTTGCACATTTTACATCGTGCCTTTGCTACTTTCAAAAACATCAGACCTCCATGGAATTCTATGGAATACAGAATGATGTCCTTGTAGACACCAAAGCTGAAAAAAAATCCGGATTTGGTCTGCTTTAACAAAATTTTGGCAAGATTGTTGGAATACAACTCCTAAAGGCAGAACTACATATAAATTTATACCAGATGTCTCCTTTACTGCCTTGGCGCCTCCATAGCCAGGTGGGAAGGAGCAACAGTGCGTAGCACACGTTTCTTGATTAGACCGGGGTTCGAGCCCGTCACCACCAAATACAGAGGATGCGGAAAAGTCAAGGAATGACCACCGCATATTCCAGAGCAATATGGCCTTAGTTGCTAATGCTCCTAAAAACCAAATATAACATAACATCCTTTACTGCCAACAAGAAAAATTCCCTATGGTTCTCTCCAAACCTCTACACACCATTTATCATAACTGGACATGGCTCTTTCAACTCCAAACTCTTTCAGTTCAGAATAAGCAATACCGATTCTTGCCTTTGTCTGCAACTGGAAGACTGGAACCACCTGCTTTATCACTGCCCTCTTTAATCTAACCTACGGAAATCCCTACAAGATTGTATAAAGACCTCTTCACCTGGCAACAAAAAACATCTACTAGATGTTTTTTGTTGCCAGGTGAATCTGCCTCACACCTTTGAATCCTACAACAATTTGTTTCTGATTTATTTGCTAGAAGAAAACTTTTGTTGGCCAATCCTGCTTCAGCTTCACCTCCTCCAGCACTTTCAATAATGTCAGCCTCAACAGTGAGCGGTGTCTTGCAAAGATAAAATATTGTCACCTTGAATAGCTCTTAGAAGATCACATAGATCCAGTTGTTTTTTATTTTTTGTTTTTATTATTTTGATTTTATTTATTTTTTACTTTTATCCCCTCAGGCCTGGGAAACCCGAGGATTGCTGGCACCCACTGGTATTGCACTGCCTCCAGTGGGTGCGGGATTTGTCCAATCTTACACAATTCACCTTTATTTATTTTTTATCTATTTTTTTTATTTTTTATTTTAAATTTATTTATATAATACGAATCAGAGCTGTAATGCTCAATACGTTCTACGTTGATTAATATTTGTAAAATAATAAGAGGAGTTTACCTCAATATAGTACGTAGAACGCTTCCGTTTTTTTTTCCGCTTTTTTAAAATTTATTTATCTTATTTTATTTTATATAATTTTACTTCACCATCATTTTATTTATTTATTTATTTATTTTATTTACTTTGTATCTATATATATATTTCTTTATTTTATTTTACTTTTTTAATACTGTTTTATTTTATTTTCATTTTTTTTTATTTAATTTTTTATTTTTTTTTTCCCTATTCTTCTCTATAAATTTTTATCTTAGTTTATTTTATTTTACTTTTTTTTTTTAATTATGATTTTAATTATTAATTTTTTCCTCTATGCTAGTACCCTAAGTTTGGGTAGCTGTGGGTACGGGATTTGCTGGCACCCACTGGTATAGCACTATCTCCAGTGGGTGTGGGACTTCGCCCTCTTCAGGGCAGACAAAGATTATAATGGTCTATCTCCACTTGGCTAAGGACATATCTAGTTGTGGCCCACCTCCTCGTGGTATAGGCGAGCATCGGGCACGCTTTCCGGGAGATCGCCTGCCCGGTGGCAAAGAGGCCATAAACAACACAACAACACATAATATACACAAACATAACACTACACGTTTCTGGGAGCTCTACAGAGTTTTGTATCATCACAGAGTAACAGGGCGGAGATGAACTTATGTTCCTGGAACCGCTATACAGAAGATACTATACATGTCTACATGGACGTCCCTGGGTTCTCTCATCCCTATCGAACACATCGCTAGATCCTACTTCGGCACTGTTTCCGACCAAGTACTGCCCTACATGGTGACCGCATATCCAGATATCTGGATTCTTTCAACAAGATAACGTCCTGTGTCACATGGGTCGCACTGTGCGGGGATGGTTTGGGGATCATGTATAAGTATTTCGTGTGCTCCCTTGGCAGCCAAATTTCTTAGACAAAAATCATATCGAACAGCTGCGGAAACGCAGCAACATTCGCCAGTCCACGACAGGAGCCCCGCTCTGTTGCCGAAATCCGGGAAGTCCTTATGTCCAGCATAACTGAGGACGCCTTCCGCGGTCTCGTGAAGTCAATGCCATACTGTGTGTAATCGGCTATCAGAGCGAAAAGGTGAACCAACACGCTATTCGGTAGGTGGTCATGATGTTTTAGCTTGTGTGTGTGTGCGTGCGTGCGCGCGCCTAAAAAGTAGAGGAACAAATTATTAATCAACGCACTTAATGATTTCAAACCGACTGCCCTTATAATGTAACAAAACCCAGGGCAACAAGTAGTTCATATCGTATGTTGTGCTTCCCCTATTACTGTCCCTAGACGGAAGTGAAGAGTCACCACAAGTCCCACCGAACTGTAGTGTCAAAACACATTCCAACTGGGATCTCGCAATTTGTTCTTATGAAGATAAATGTGTACCCGCTGCCGAGTGGTGAGGTTATTATTAACAGAAAGCCCGCGTGATCATTAACAAGAAATTTATTTATTTTATATTCCTGTATTCTGTACCACTTCAAATTACTTACAAATCTGCTTTATTCACAGCAGGTCTTAATCCATGGCGCTCGTCGCCGTGATGGTGACGAGCGCTTTTTTTTTATGAAATCCCAAACACGAGAGGTATTAGAACCTATAGTACTTAGTACCGTGTTTGGGTCGGAAGTTGAGAAGACGAAAGAAGATATTTGTTGATATTAGATTTGAACTTCTGTAGACTGTAATTTTCAGGAAAGACATAGGAAGGAAGGTTGTTCCAGAAAACGGCAGTTGAATGAATAAACGAGGAAGATGAAAAGTTGGTTCTGTGAGTTTGAAGTTGGACAGTAAATGGATGTTGGCTGGTGGCGGCACGTGTTCGAACCGTTTTGAAAGAGAGAGCGGAAATTATAGAAGCCAATACAGAACAACAGTGCCCATGGAAGTGTCTGTAGAAAAGGGATGCAGCAGAAACAGTACGTGTATAAGACAGCGAGTATAAGTTAAACTAAATGCAACAAGGCATCATAGGTTTCAGAGTATAAATAATCTATATAATATTAGTGTGAATACACAATAGATCACTCTTAAAGGCAAAAAACTAAATTTGTAGCGTAAAAAGGAATCATTTTATCTGTATATCATATTGTGCTCCTCCTTCACAACTAGTTGCCATGTATTGCACTACCTCGAATAAGTAACGCTACACTAAAAGAAAAGACTATTGTTACTTATTCTCAATGGGAACCACCACCCAGGGTACCTGCCCACCCACCGATGAAAGGCCAACAAGCTGTGAAACGGTGCCCTCTGGGTGGTGGTTCCCAATGAGAATAAGAAACAATAGTCTTCTCTTTTAGTGTAGTGTTACTTATTCGAGGTAGTGCAATACATGGCAAGCTGTGAAGGAGGAGCACAATATGCGATACAGATAAAATGATGCCCTTTTACACTATAAACGTAGTTTTTTGCTTCAAGAGTGATCTATCGTGTATTCACGCCAATATTATATTGAGACAGCAAGTTGAGAGACTCTGTTAGATATGAGTCATTAATTAACCTAACTGCCCTCTCCCTTCTGAATGGAATCTAGAAGACTGAGAGAGGTTTTAAGGGCACCGCCCCAGATGTGGGAACAATATTCGATGGTACGGCGGATTTGCGATTTGGACAGGGTGAACAGCTGTTGGGAACAAAAGTAACGCCGTGAGCGAAAGAGAAAACCAAGTTTTTTAGATGCAGAGGAAGCAATATTTGTAATGTGCTTGTGCCAAGAGAGGTTAGAAGTCAGGATAATCCCCAAAACAGATACATCAACTTGCCTAGAAATCGGAGTGTCACCAAGGATAAGCCTAGGAGCAGAAGAATCCTTTTTGCGAGATATAAGACAGGACCGAGGTTTAGAAGAATTGAAATCAACTAAGCTGTCTTTGCCCCACTGGACAATTACCTGGAGATCGGAATTTAAGGAATTGGTAGCGAATATTCGAGAAGTTGAAGCTGATTGAGCAGGGCAAGGTTTCTCAAACTGGAAAGTGGAATGCAATGTGCTATCATCAACAAAACTATGGATAGGATTTCCGGGCAATGGAAGAAGATCATTAATATACAAGAGGAAAAGAGTGGGGGAAAGAACTGAACCAGCATTAGTAAAGAAGTTAGAAGACAGAGAGCCATTACCAACACCATCAGTGAACAGTCAGGGAGAAAACTGGATAACCAATTACAAAAAACGGTTGGCAAACCATAAGATGGAAGCTTGTGTGGAAGACCTTTATGCCAAACACGATCGAAAGCCTTTGAGATGTCAAGAGCAACTGTTTCTCTTTCACCAAACTTTTCCTTTGAATTTGTCCATAAATGGGTAACAAAAGCCAGAATATCACCAGTGGATCGACACTGACGGAATCCATACAGCCGATGGTTGATCAGACGGAAGGTTCCTAGGCAGTTTAAAAGTTGGCGGTTAATTGATTTCTCCATTACTTTTGAAAGAATAGAAGTAATTGCAATGGAACGATAATTGGATGGGAGGGATTTGTCACCCTTTTTAGGAACTGGCTGGATATGAGCAAATTTCCTAGCAGAAAGAAAAACACCTTTGGAATAAGAAAGTGAAAAAAAGGCGGCAAAGAACAGGAGTAATTTCAGGAGCACACGTTTCGAGAACAAGTGGAGAAATACCATCAGAACCTGAAGCTTACTTAGCATCAGGATTTGTCAAAATCCTTCTGACATCCTTTTTGTATGCAATAAATTCTTCTTCTTCTTCTTTGACGGAAGACCACAGGAGGCATTGAATGGAGAGTGTTGGGAATGGTGGGAGGTGTTTTACCAAGATCATTAATACATGAGCTGGAAGAAAAATGGGATGCTAGCAGGTCAGCTTTATCCTTGGCTGAAGTGACAACAGAACCATCTGGTTTGGACCCATGTGGGAGCAGAGATGGGCAAAAGTTGCGGCCAATAGCTTTGGCAAGAGACCAGAATGCTCGGCTACCATTAGGGCAAGAAGCAAGTTTTCTACTCTTAGCCTGTTCAAAATCTAGTTTGGACTGATTAATGACTGCTCTACAATTGTTGCAAGCTTTGATGTAGGCAGAAAAGAAAGTGAAGAATTAGAAACAAGCCAATTACGATATGCAACATTCTTCTCTTGAACAGCCTTGGCACATTTATTAGAAAACCAAGGAAAATTAGGAAAGTTGGACTGGAGAATGTCAAGTTGCAAAGAGAGGAAGTCAAAGAGCTCCAAGTGATTAGTGGAGTTGGGAGAACGGTAGAGACAACAGAATGAGGTAGAGAGATTTTAAGCCAGAGAAGATTGAAAGGTGGAGATTAAAAATTACCAAGTCTTGTACACCATGTACAACTGAATCCATCATAAACTGAGCAATATCAGACGCAACTAACGAGTTTAGTGCATTATGCAAACCGACGCAAGCACTCTACGCATTAGTTTTAGAATCATTTCGTATATCAATGTTTGTATTAATGTACCATGTCGTAAAACTGCTTTATAGCCAAATTTATATTGTCACAGACCTCTTATACACATACAGCGTATTGAGCATTTGTGATATAATTAGAGTCGAAAAGGAAAATTTTAAGAAACGGATTCTTAAAAATCTTATTTTTAATAATCAAGTATGTACATGACATTTACGATGCGTGTGACAAACAAGAACAGAGTTCTTGTTTGTCACACGCGCTCAAAACCGGATAATGCTTTGGCTGCTGAAGTACATCGCAATTGTAGTTCCGCTTCAAACAACGTGAGAGGTAACCATTATGCAGGGACTACGATTGCATCTAATGTAAAGACCCATAGAGACACTACAACGTATGCAATGATTGCAAGCCAACGAACAAAAGAACAAACACTGACCCGTAATCCAACTGTTAAGGAACTGAGCCCCAATCTTAAAGTTATTGGAACCAATTTGCACTTCAGCAAGATGCAAATTGCGAACACTGGAATGATGAGCAAGCGGATCCGTAATGTCTTCATTAGTAGGCTCTCCCCTGCTACCACAGCTGATGATGTGGAACACCTTCTTGCTGCTTTCAAAATGAATGGTAGAGTCACCAAGCTATCCACAAAATATCCCACCTACGCCTCCTTTAAAATCGATGTGGCTGATGCAGATTTTGAAGCACTCTTCAATCCTGAAATCTGGCCTGCTGGAGCTCTTGTTATGCCATATCTCGGGCATAAAGGGCAGCGATATAGAAGTAATGGAAAGGACTCCCACCAATGGTACCCTGATTCATAGCAATCCCAGATCTCGTTACCGCAACTAGAACCACAGACACGGAACACCAATATGCCGATCCCTGTGCTCATCAGTCCTAGACACACCCCGCTGAATCGAGTCGTGCGATGTCAGAGACCACCTGTCCGTATCAAAGTACCTACAGTACCTGCCTGCACCATATTTTATCAGAATGTGCGTAGTCTTAGGAACAAGCTTGACACTATGGAGCAAATTCTGCTCCCCGGATATTTTGACCTGCTCGCCATCACCGAAACCTGGCTCAATGACGATGAAGAATTCCTAGCAGCAGCTGCCCCAGCTGATTATGGGGTCGTATTCACATCTCGGATTGCACGCAAGGGTGGAGGCGTCGCAATATTTTACAAGAAATCCACTTTCAAGCTATTGGATAATAAATCCAGTAACTCCCCTAACTATGAAGCAATCCTCGTTACGTTAAGATACAACTTCGTGACGTTTGACCTCTGTGTGGTGTACATACCTCCAACGCCTTCCCCGCAAATCATCCTTGAAGTTTCCAACTGGATAATCAATCAGCTGCATCCCACAGCCTCTCACGTAGTTTGTGGTGATTTCAATTTACCTCCTCAGCTATCTAATATGAAAAAGGATCTTCTGGCACACTTGAGATGTGCTGATCTACAACTTATTAATGAAGCTCCAACCAGGGGGAATAACCTCTTAGATCTAGTTCTAGCCTCTATCCCTTGCACCCTTGATTACATTGCAGAAACGTCATTCGACTCTGATCATGTCCCAATACATGTGACTGCATATCTGCCAGCCCCCAAATTAGAAACCAGAAGGACAACAAAAAAGGTTGACATCACTAGCCCCAACTTACTTGACGTAGATAAGTGCATCAGAGCCGCCTCTCTCATTCCCTGGGTGGCCTTAGAGACTTGTGACCCAGAAATAGCTGTGAACATTCTCACAAACTGGATCAACAAGGTTGCCAAATATGCCGCCTCTAAAAAAATCACAATCAGTCCATATACAAGACTTTGGTGGAATTCAGAACTCAAAATGAGTTTCCAGCTGAAGCAACAGCTCCATCGCACATGGAAACAGTCGCAAAATGTCAATGATCGCATCGTTTATTCTAGGGCACGGGCTCAATTTAATCGCATGAAATCTGAGGCAATCAAATTATATGTTAACCGAGATCTGGCTAAAGGAAAAATTCCATACAAGAAAGTGAACCTTCATTTTCCTCTGCAATTTGATCCTGAATTGTGGCTCGATTTCGTCACAAGATTTAATCGTAATCCTATGCCAAACTCAGATCTGGCTGTACTAACAGAGCCCACCCAGCAAGAAGTGTTGAGCACCATTCAGATCACAAAACAACAGCTGATCGTCGCCATCAATTCTCTACCTGCCTCGTCAACCGCTGGTGATGATGGAGTTCCCCAATTCATGCTCAAATGCCTACGTCCGTACATTATTCAGCCACTTTTAATTATTTTCAACCAGTTACTCTCGAACCAGATTTTCCCACAGCAATGGGAAAACTATCTTATCAAACCTTTAGCCAAAGTTCAGTCGCCATCGAAACCTAAACATTTCCGACCCATCTCCAACTCCTCCAGCCTGCTGAAGCTCCTGGAGAAGACCTTACTCCCGATCCTCACCAAGCAGATCATGCCCAGTAATCCAGCCCAAATTCACTACTCCCTTCCAAACAGATCAACGATCACAAATCTGCTAGCCACAACGAATACTATCTTGTCAGCATTCGAGAAAAGGCACGAACTAGCTGTGACTTACTTAGACATTGAGGCTGCATTTGATGCCGTCCAAGTAAACCAACTACTCACTCTCCTGGAATGCCACTTCCAGATCACAGGGAACATATTATGCTTTCTCTCCTCTCTTCTGAATAACAGAGTTATAAAGCTTCATACAGGAGATCGCACCCTTACTAGATCCGTCACCGCAGGAGTCCCACAAGGAGGGGTCCTTTCCGGCCTTCTGTTCTCATCTATTATCTTCCCACTGGTTGCACATTCTCGATGTCTACTGAGCTATGCAGATGATATCAAGATACTGACTCCCATCATCCCTGGTCAAGACCTTTATCTGGTAAAAACGGAAATTAACAACACTCTCACTGCAGTCACATCTTACCTCTGCCAGTTCGGGCTCAAGATCAATCCTGCTAAGTCCGAATTCATGGTGTATTCATTGAAGCAAACTCCTTCTTCTCTCCAGCCTTCGGTCGGCAACATCCTCATCCCAATTGCATCCAGCCATCGTGATCTGGGCGTTGTATTCGACTCCAAACTTCGATTCAACGCCCACATAGACATGCTCCTCACACGTGCTTCAAGACTCCGGTGGATAGCAAAACAGCATCTCCTTCATATCAGAGATAAAAAGACAACCGTGAGGTACATAAGAGCAATCATCTTTCCACCTTTACTCTATGCTGCTGAAATTTGGGCGTCAGCGGCACCATCAATAAAGAAACCACTCTTTGCCACAGAATTCTGGCTCCTAAAGTGGGCCAACAGGAAGCACAACCTTCCAGCTCTGATTCACACCACGCAGCTTGCCAACTCTCTCGGGATTCCACGGCTTCCCACCTTAGTCGAAGACCAACGCCTCCTAGCAACAGTCAAGATGATAACAGGCATAATCGCAACACCTTCATTCTGGGATACCTGTGGCTGGAGGATCCCCCCCTGCTGCCCTTAGGGCCAATCCCGAGCTCTACTCGCATTCAGCGCGACTCCATCTCTCGGACAGGTTCCTTCCTCAGCAGATGTTCAAGCAAACCCAGGCACTTGACGCCGACCTGAACAAATTCGCTATTGACCGGACTTACAGGAAAAAAATTATGTCTAGTAGGACTAATCTGCATTGACATGTGTACCTTGCATCTGTTCCTGTCTGATTGAGCTGGTGCTCTTATCTCGATGTTAAGTCAGCTCAATCAGACCTAACTCTCGTAAGGAGTTCTCTCCTTTGTATAAAATATGTTTTCTTTTGTAAAATTACCTGTTTTTGTAAATTAATTGTTCTATTTTCCCGGAAGTTTCGGGAAGTTGTACAAATGTAAACCCCTGGCTTTTTGGCCGTGAAGGGCATTAAAGATTATCTCTCTCTCTCTCTTTCTGGTGATATCTTATCTACTCCGCGCCTTGGGCGCAATTATTGTCAATGTTGGTGGTGACAGCATTGTCTAAAGCTACGGGCCATAAAGCAAGGTTGAGAAAGAACCCAGAATTCATTAATGAACGCCATTAACGAATTTTCTCTCTCTCTTGAATTTAAAACTTACAGGGCAAAATGGTTTGTCATGCAAGTTTATCTAACTTGGGTGAGTACTTATGGCTGTTAAGAGGTAGTATCCTAACTTACTGTGATTCACAGTAAGAATGCGTGAATGCATACGCGTGCGAACACACGCACACACACACAACCTAGTCTTTGCGCTAACTGATAGCTGGCAAAGTTATCTCTCATCTTTGAACATGTTGACCTCAAAAGACAATGTTGGTGTAGAAATGAAAACTAAGTTAAACATTTACTATTAGTCATTTATTTAAGTCCACTTAAATAGACATGTTCAGGAGTGCTCCATTTTCTTAAATTAAAATGTCACTTAAAATACTGTTTTTAGGGTCGTTGTAAGTAAGTTTAAAATATCATTTTAAAATATTTTTTAAATTAAAAATGGCGGCGCCAGACAGGAAATTGTGAGTAATTTTCGTGTCTCCCCCTCAATTTCCGCTGCTAATGGAACTAAAAATTTAAAAATCACACTAGCCATGCATTATTCGATGCTTATCAAGGAAAAAACTATTCCGATTGAAATCTATCATTTACATTTTGTGTTAAAATTAAAAAAAAAAACAATTTTTTACTGCACTTCGATAACGCGCTTCTTTTACTAAGTAACTCTCCTTTTGGTGACAGAAAGGTTGCTAAATAGTTAATAATTCTATAAAGGTCATTTATAAATTTTGCGACAAGAAGTATTTTTTAAAAATTTTCAAAGCTGGAGTTGTCCCGGCAAGCAGGTACTCGGAGAGCCAGTGTTGAGGGAAGTGGTGGTAGGTAGGCGCATGCGCGGAGTCTTGCACGGCCCTCACCTGCCAGTCGTTTCTCCCCCAAGACTTTAATCGCTTCTCCAGGAAGAAGTCGGGGTCGCTTCTCTCACCCTTGTCATACAACAATTGGAAAGACTCAAATAGACAACGTTTTCGTTAGTTCTTCAATTTTAGGCCAAGCCAGGGTACTAGAAACTTTTTTACTACACTAACGACCATTCGTGACTACAGACCCTTCATCCTGAGTGCCCCTCACTCAACAGTTGACCGATTTATTGTATATTATGTTCACTGTGTATGTGATTATATACAGGATGTTTTAATTAAAACGCACCAGGTATTACCATTTAGACTTTGCGATTTCTAAATTAAAATCTTGCCTAATAACTGCTTTTTGATTCAATGGGACAGTTGTTCCACTTCCTTGGTTTAGTCTGAAAACATCATCGGTGTACTTCCGAAATGCAAATAAACCAATTTTATTTAAAGTAAAAACAAACGAACTGTACGGGTACACTCTTACAAATACTGTATAATGAAAATATTTATTTATGTGAAATAAATTCAACTAGAGCAAAGAAAATGTTAATATTAAAGTTTTAATATAGTAAATATTAAGGTTCGAAAATACTGGATTTAGAAATAAAAGAGGTTATAGAGTTGTACATAAAATGGCAATTAAATGGAGATAAGGAGTAGTACAAAGAGGGTGACCACTCCTTCTCTAATATGGGCCACTGTTTTGTTTACTGAGAGTAAACAAAAAAATGGCCCATACTAGGGAAGGAGTGGTCATTTGTGAACAGACGGGAAAGGAGTTACTAAGAGCAAGAACAACAGGACCGTGAAATAGGGTTACGAAGGCCGTGTGAAGTCTGCCGCGAAGCAGGACAGAAACAAATACGTCGAGACAATCCGGCGTTCTCGTAAAGAAAACAGATCCACTGTGGCGGAATTAAGGCAAGTTGTCAATATTTTAGCAAACTGTGAAAATACTAAAATGGGTATTGTTGGAGGCGATTGGCACATATCAAAGAGTTTTAATGAAGGGGTGCTAAGTAAACAGGAATAAAGAAGAGAAGGGTTTGGTTTGGGGCACGAGGGAGAGAGAGTTGTGGTAAGATTTTTTTTTTTTTTTTTTTTTACAAATAGGAAAGGGTGAGAAATTAGTGGAGTATTGGGATTGGTTGAGATCAAATCCCAATACTTTTTTTTTGAAAAAAAAAAAAAACGTTCAGATGCGAGTCGGAGAGAGGAAGAGAGTTGAGTTCAGTTTGTTCGAGTAGTGGGTGGCGGATTGAAGGTGTGTGTAGGAGTGAGAGTTGTTTTAGAATTCGAAATTCGTGGAAGTGAGATTAGCATTAGTAGAGGCATACGATGCAAGAAAGCAAGCTTATACAGCATCAGCCAAAAAAAAAAAAAAAAACCCTCCATTCGTTCCAAATGCCTGTCCAGCTCAGCCTTAAATTTATTTAGGCTATTAGCTTCCACAACAAAAGATGGAAGCCTGTTCCACCAATCAACTACTCGCTGGCTAAAGGCAAATTTCTGAACATCTATTCTACAACTATCTTTCATCAATTTGAAACTGTGCTTCCTCAGGTTCTCAGTCTGAGCAAGAGGAAGAATCCCATCAGCATTCAGCTTGCTCAACCCATTCAAGGTCTTATTTATTTATTTATTAAATCTGTTTATTGCTCTGCCGAAGAGTCCCTGGACAGCAGGAAGCTAGGGGGGTGATATTTACATACAGAGGTTAAGACAGGGACATGTGTCTGGCGGTTACATGGGGCCCATGTATGCTTAACCCGAAAGGTACAGAACTTACAGTGTTTATTATTTTACATAATTGAAAGAATTATAGGATATTATTTTCTCAAAATTGCTATAAATTACAAAAGCATGATAGAAATGTACAAAATATAGAGAAATGAGGCAGTCCTTCATCGGTTGTTGCACGTGGTATCTTTTCAATCTTGACTACAATAGTGCTCACAGCCATGCGTCTTTGGAGTAGTAGATTCTAAGAGAGAGGATCAGTGATGGCTTCACTTTATTTTCCTTTTCGCCTATCTTTAACGGGATGCATTGTGGTGACATTTTCCTTCTGGTGGCGTCTCATAAGTGTACGTTTGCATATGTGTCCTTTAGCTTCTGACGTCTGTATGAATGCTGCTCGCAGAATCTATCCAGGTCGATGGTTAGATTGTTCATCAAATCTACCGTGTTTCCTGGGAACATGCGTCTCAGTCCTTTCAGGTTATTCAAACTGATTGTGAGTGGGAGCCTTGGGTCCATTTGATTCCTTCCGGCAATGCGGGGAGTTTTTATTAGATCAGTAATATCAGGGGCGTCGAGTCGTCTTGTGATTAGTCTGGCAAGTGTAAGAGGGTTTGCTGTCACAATCTGTTGTTCCATGGGGTGACTTCCAGATTTATGTAGACCTGAGCCCTAGAAATTGTGTATTGGTTGCCAGTCCGCCTGTTGAGCCATTTCAGGAGCCAGTATTCCAGGCTGAGGAACTTGTTGAAGTGTGTTGTGGGAGCAAAGGACCAAATGGTTGCGGCATAGAGAGGTATAGGATAGACACATCGGACAACATATTTCTTTACCAGGTCGGCGTCATGAATTCCCGTTAGTTCCTGGCGGATCGCCCACATAGCGGAGTACATTTTGGTTTTTGTGTTCAGGAGGTGAGCCTGGAATGTCAGCCCCCTCATCCCATACTAATCCGAGATCCTTGTGTTTTTTAACTTTCTGAATGGGTGATCCATTGATGGTAAGATTAATGTCATTGCGTGACTTCTTCCAGGTGAAGGACATTTGAGCTGTCTTTGCTTGATTAATCTGTAGTCCGATGGAAGCCAAATACTGTTGGAGGTTATATATGGTTTTACTTGCCTGTAAGGTAGTGCTAAGAACCTGAGTTTAGTCAGAAGATTTGATATAAAATTTCAGGTCATCAGCGTATGATTGGAAGTCAGTTTGGGATGCCAGGAAGGGCTCCAGCGCTGCGGCAAATAGGGTTAGTGATAGGACTCCCCCTTGTGGGACAACCCTATTAGTAATGCAAGTTGTCCGAACTCTGCAATGTGAGATGATGAGATGTCTATGTTCCAGGATTGATTTAATGATACTGAGAGTCCTTCCAGTGATGTTAAAGTACTGCTGGAGAATGGTGATACACCTCACCTCAATCAGATCACCTTATACACCTCAATCAGATCACCTTTGAAGAAGGTGATCTCAGATGAAGAAGAAAAGGGAAAAAAGTGTGGGGGGAAGTGAAGTAAGGACATGAAGAGTTTCTAGATTTTCAGTTTAGTGTTGAAATTCTGGTTTTGTAAATAGTGAGATATGAGAGAAAAGGGGGGAAAAACAAAAAAGAACGAGAGAGAGTTAAGGAAAGAACGTGGACAGTTGGGGTTTTTTTTTTATTTTTTATTTTTGTTTTTTTTTTTTTGGAAGTGGGGACGAGTGGAAAACATATTCTGAATTATAAAGTAAAGGGGGGGAGAGAGAGAGAGAGAGAGAAAGAGAGAGAGAGAGAGAGAGAGAGAGAGAGAGAGAGAATCAAGTCGTCGGCGTGCCTAGCAACATAATATGCTGTACTTTTTCATGTAGGAATCAACAGATGTGACTAGATACGGCCTATGGAGGATGAGCCAGGTATGCAGATATGTGAGCCGAGAAATCGACGTGAGGAGTGTCCAGTCCATGAGCCCCCGAAGAAGAGATAGATCGCCAGAAAGATTTGAAACGGACGTGAGAAGCCTGTCTGCCACGAAGGAAAACCAGAGTGCAAAAGAAATTAAAGTAGCGGCCCATTTCGGAACGTAAGTCTGTTCCAGTTTTTATTGAACCCCGAACTGACAGACTCATAAGCTAAACTCTTTGAGAAATTGATCGTTTCTTTCAAAGAAAACATTTGTTTGTAGTGTGAATTAAGTTATTAAGTTTGGTTAGATTATCAAGTTAATGACCATGAAATGATGTAACGGTACTAAAGGGGTAAAGAAGAAAGAAACAATAAATAAAAGGGAATTAATAATAGAATAAATCATAGGCGCTGTAGAATGAGAATGTTGTAACTATATTATTATTCTAGACAATGTGTTAATAGATGATAAAATAACAGATAAGATTCTAAGTAATGTGTTAATGTGTAAGAGGAAGAAAAATTTGGTTTATTGAGAAACTTGAGAAAGGGAGAACTCTGCCCTGTATTAGAAAAGGGAGTAACTAAGATAGAAATAAGGGATTTGCAGTAAGTATTACTGATGTAAGGTGATGAAAAATAGTAATTGATTTGATAGATATATGAATTGATAGACTGGTGATTTGTAGTAAGAGACAACTGATGTAAAGTGATATGTGTAAACCTGTAAAAGAAGAGAGGCACCTTTTCCTAAGCAATAGGTGGAATTTATTAATTGTGTGAGAGATTTCCAATAAGGAAAAAAAGGAAAGGAAGGGAAAGGAAAGGAAAAAAAGAAAGTTAACATAAACTGGGTACATATATGAGGAATATTTGAGAATAGTTGATGTTGTGTGAGAGAGAAATTTTCTTGTATCATACTTCCTATATACGTAAATTTCAATTTGGAATTTGTATGTATATGTATATGTAAAATTTGTTTTTTATACGTCTAATAAAAATAATTGTTATTTATGTAAATTTTGTGTTGTCTTCATACTCTACTAACTTGCCGCTTTACACACCCTAGAATTTGGAATTTTCTGAAAGTTGCAGTTAGAGTTGCGATTTGTGGTGCGTATTTGCTATATTACTATACGATTAAAATATTTGAATCTGCCTTTGCTGAGTCCTTAGTTACATCGTTACCTTTCATTTGTGAATATAATAGCAGCAGCCATACAATGTTGTTGAAAGTTACTGATAAGCATCGAAATATCCATAATCTTCTTTTTCACGATTGCCGCTTTCCATTCTTTTGCACGTTATTTATTTTGTCATTATTTTCAAGAGGAGACGTGACACATTACTGTCCTTGTACAGCTGGCTGTTCAACACAAGGAAACGCGCCTATCAAAAAGCGACCATCATATACAACCGTTTTGTTCGTTCTTATTTTCTTCATATAGAATCCGTTTACGTTCATTTCAGAAGTACACCGATGATGTTTTTTACACTACACCGAGGACGGGGAACAACTTTCCCATTGAGAAAAAAAAAGCAGTTGATTAGGCAAAATTTAAATTTAAAAATCAGAAAATCTAAACCGTAATACTAATTAGTCCAATTTTAACATCAACTTCAAAAATTTCAGCCCAAATATACCGAAAAAAAGTCCTGGCGACAAATAGAATAAACCTAGAAATAAGCAAGATGGACTTAGGTTTGTTTTAACTGAAACACTGTGTTATATATATATCTACAATCGTTAATCGTAATTGACAGTCTCGGGCTTGAACCACGGTCAATTCAAAAAGCATCTGCTGCTGCATTCTCGCTTTTGATCACTCGGCTACGTCAGGCCTTTTTGTGTATATACAAACACATACTCACACACACGCAACCGGTTTTGGGGAGCATACCTGCCACTGCTGATAATCTTACGTTACTGCTTATGAACCTCCATCCTGTCGGAAATCCGGTGGATATGTCGTCAAGGCGATATGAGAAGCTCTGCATATGTTCATTCTCCTCGCTATCATACGTTTCAGTATCACAAATTTTATTACACACTATATTTAACTCGTAAGAACGTGCTGTAAGGGAAATAATTTATACACCATCTAGATTTCGTTTTGCATCTTCCGCTGTTTATATAAATGTACCCTAAAAATCATCAAGACCTACATATTAACGAAGTGAGGGGGAGTGTGAAGTTACTTGATAAAATAAAACTTTCTGCTTATACCCCGAAACTGCCACACAGGAACTTACAAGATACATAAAATACAAGACCACCACCATATTTTAGCAGTCACATCAGCCTGAATCACGATTAACTCAAACCGTGTACTGATAAACCCTTGCATTTGAGCACTTTTATCGGAGTGCATAACGTCAGCAAGGTTGGGGGATTTCCTGATAGGTTGCTCCCACAGCAGTCTAATGTGGGGCCTGTCAGAAACAACACACATACACTCTACATGTAGTCAACCCATTTGCACGCCTGTCATAATTTTCTATTAAATTGTAAGACCCAGATCTTACCAATATAATAGAAATATTTAATTTAGCTAGAATAAATCCAGGAAGGGCGATGGAAAGGGGGGTATTAAGTTTTAAAAATAGTAAGTACGTATTAAGATTGAATATTTAGTTTGAATGTAATTAAGGTTAAAGTTGGAGAAACACTGGATTTGGGAATAGGGAAGTCATAGACGTATGTGTTAAATAGCGGCTAAATGCAAACAAGAAATTACAAAGAATATAAGAGAGCAAACAGGGACAGCGGTCAGGACGGAAGAAGTGCCATTTGCGAACGGGCGAGCAAAGGGTTACTATGGGCAAGAACAACAGGACCGTGAAACTGGGTTATGAAGCATTCCCTTTGATCTAAGCGACCATTAGGAAGTAAACGGGAAATGAGTGGAAGTCCAGTATTCGCGTAAAAAGAAAACGACGTCAGGGTGACTGATATTTGGGTAAGTAGGCCATATTTAGGAGGGAAAGTGTGAACACGAAACTAGGTTTTTGGATGTGATCAGCAAACATGAAAAAGGTCATACTGCCGTGTGAAAAAAAAAAGAAAAGAAAATTACAGGAGAAGGTTTTGCTTTGTGCACAAGGGAGAGGTTTGTGGTGAGATGTTTTAGCAAAATAGGATGGGATGAAAATTTAAGCAGTGTATTGGGATTAGTTGCGAGTCCTTGGGGAAGGCGTTACAAACTTGAGGGAAAAAGAAAAGTTCGAAGGAAGAGTTTTGTCTAGTGGAGAAAGTCGTGAGTCGCGGGTTGAAGTGGAAGTAGATTTTTTTTGATGATCGGAGTTCACAAATCGTGGTAGCAAGATGAAGAAGAAAAAAAGGGGGGGGGGGTGAGAGAAATGGGTAGTGAAGCATAGAGGACGCGAGTACGTGCGGACTGAAAGTGATGATGTTTTTTTGAAGTATAGAAGAGTGGGAAATGTGCGTTTCGAGTTTAAGGTTAAGGTAAACGTGCAAGAAAAGAAAGAAACCCTGTCCATCATAGAAGGCAGTCATTGGGTGATCGGCGTGCCCAGCAACGAAATCGCAAGCTGTACCTCTGAAGTTATGTCGTGTAAGAGACTACACTTGTGTCTAGGGTCCGGCCCGTTGAGAAATAGCCAGTTGTGCAGATATGTGAGCCAAGAAAAGAAAGTCTGTCCGCCACTAAGGAAAGCAGAGTGCCCAAGAAATGGACGAAAGCCTGTCTGCCGCAAATGAAGCCTGAACGCAAGGAAATTGGAAGTAGCGGCCATTTCGGAACTAAGTCTGTTCCTGTTTTTTTTTTTTTTTTTATTCAACCCCAAACTCATGGACTCATAAGTCGACAAATGATAGCTTTACAGATACAGTGTGCAGAGAAAGAAATTTTATTTATTGAAAAATATTTTGAGTAAAGGGAGTAACTAAGGTAGAATGGGTGATCTGTAGTGAATATTATTGATGTAAGGGATACCCATTGTAATACAGTTCATGTGTTAAAGGTTAGAAAAAAAAATAAAGGTAATAAGAGAAGAAAAAAAAAATAAAGGTAATAAGAGAAAAAAAAAAAAAGAGTTTATTGATGTAAATTATAAAAATTGGTAATGGTAAGGAATGATTAGGTAATCAGTGATGATTCATAATACGTAAGATACAACTGATACAAAGTGTTGTTGATAATTTGTAAATTGAGAATAGTTGATGAGGGAGAGATAGTGTATTCATATATATGGAAATTGGTATGCATGTACTTGTATTTAGTGTGTTTTTTGTAAATGTTCATTAAAGGTTTGAAATTTTTTTAAAAAAATGTGTGTCTTTAATGTTCAACTAACACCCGCTTTACACACCCTAGAATCTAAAATTTTCTGTCAATTGCAGTAAACATTTGCGTTTTATGGGCTGCTAGTGACTTCAGTACGGTGGAGGTCAAATGCAATCAATTAAAAAAAATTATAAAAGCGAAAGAAAAGCCACCCCCACAATATAATTAAAAAGATAATAATTTAAAAAATTAAAATAATTAAAAAACAAACATAATTAAAATTCTCTCACACATCTGCCAACTACACAGGACATAGGTGCCACCTAAATATGGACAACTACTAAGACAATATACATATAGACAGATTCCGAGTACGATTAAAACAATTTACACTTATTGAACATTCTCGTGCACTCACCATTCTCACACAGTTTCCCACTAAGTACTCTATACTGAATTGGCCAGCACACATTTTTTTATAAAAATTTACACAATATTTTTTTTTTTTTTTTTTCCAAGTTAAGTAGACATTTCTCACCCAGTGCAAATAGACCTACACATAAATGGGTGCTCTTACCAAGAAAGGCTTAAGTTCTGCAAATTGCAGCGTCTGGAGACTAGGCACCTCTGAGGTAATCTGATTGAGGTGTATAAGGCCTTGAATTTTTTGTGCAGGCTCAATGCTGATGGGATACTTCCTCTTGCTCAGATTACAAACTTGAGGGGACACAAACTCAAAACTGAGGAAAGACAGTTGCAAAATAGATGTCCAGAAATTTGCCTTTAGCCAGCAGGTAGTTGATTGCTGGAACAAACTTCCTTCTGTCGTTGTGGAAGTTGATAGCTTAAATAAATTCAAGGAAGAATTAGCGGAAAAACTTTTGGAGAGAATGGATGGGTGAAATGGAAAGGGCGGTTTTTTTTTTTGGCTGATGAATTATAAATAAGCTTGCTTTCTTGCATCATATTGCCTCTGCTAATGCTAATATACAAACACATATATCTTCACCAGTGGTTTTCAACCTTTTTTTAATAACGGCACCCCTAAGTAATTTATTTTATTTTGTGGCACCCCTACTCAATTTTCTGCCTGTTAGATCCGATTCTGTCTCTGTATATATATATATAATATTAAAAATATATATATTTATATGATATTTATTACAATAATATAATTATAAAAATTACATTTCATAATACAAATTATATATATACAGTATATAATTTTATTCTTTATATAGAGGTACTAAGTAAACATCAATTATAGATCACCACAACATTAAAAAGATACTGTACACCTTTTTATAATGAAATAAACATATAAATTACAAAATAATAATAAGTTTAAGTAACTTAAACCCAAATTACGTGGCACCCCTGGAATGTTGTTGCGGCACCCCGGTTGAAAACCACTGATCTACACCTACACAACACATCGAAATATATACACTTGCTCGCATATTCATATGTAATGAAATAATCTTTTACTCATTTGTTTAATCACTTATATACAGAATGGAGAACAATAACGTTTATTCATTCTTGCATTCGTTTTCACATATTCTTTTCTCTCAAGCGCCAACCCACTAAAGTCCAAGCTTCTCTAGACGGTATTCCCTTTTCAGTGGTCAAGATACACGTGGACGTGCGAGTCGACTTTGATTATAAACTGAGCTTCGACTCCCACATTGACAAACTCGTAACGAAATTCTGCCAAATACCAAACAACAATTGCTCCACATTACATCCGGATCCCCAATAACCTTAGGGATCCAGATGTGACTCGTCGGTACGTATACACTTCTGCTCTGTCGTATTATATGCCTCAGAAATTTAGGCATCTGCAGCCCCCACCAACATCAAGCACGTGTACTCCGCCGAATACTGGCTCCTTCGTTGGATTACGCATAAACATCGTCGTCCACCCCAGCAAAGAACAACTGCGATGGCGAACTTACTGAACTTTGCCCGACTTCCAAATCTTGTAATGGAAAGCTGCCTCGTCCTAACTGCCAAAATGACTACCGGAATAATCTCGGAGCTGTGTGGCTGGACAATGAATCCCTCAACCCGGATTGAGATCGGCTCCCACACTTATAGCCAACTCTAACAGACTAGCCCTTTGTGATCGCTTTCTCCCCAGACAGATGCCCACCACATTCCAAGCAATTGAAGGCGACCTCTACAAAATTGCAAAGGATCGGAAATACCGGAGACAGATCCTTGATGGCCTAACCTTTTTTTTTTTTTGGTAGTTGTTGGCGCATCAGCTTCTGTGGCCATAATGCACCTCCCAAGGTTTTGCAGTACTTTGATCCAAGCCCGAGGCGGGATTCAAACCCGCGACCTTTGGGTTGTTAGGCAGGCACTTTACCCACCCGGCTAGCCCGGTCGGCGGCCTAACCTTAACCAGGTAAACTGTACAGTGATGTGGGCAGTGCAATAATGTCGAATATATTGTAAATAATTTGTAATATATTGTATTTGTGTTTGTAATATTTTGTAAATAATTTGGAATATATTGTATTTGTGTTTGTAATATTTTGTAAATAATTTGGAATATATTGTTTTTGTGTTTGTAATATTTTGTAAATAATGTCAAAGTATAATATCTTTAGAAATATATTGTAAATAATTTCTGAAACTTATTCTGTTGTTTGCTCTGGGGGATCAACCCGAATCTCGATGTGGGCCCCGTTCCCCAAGGCTATTGTCCACCAGCCAAGGTAAAACCCCTGGCATTGCTGCTGTGAAGGATATATTGTATTTACTTTTGTATACAATAAAGATTATATATATATATATTTGGACATTCACTCACTTTGGAATGTAGAAACACATTGAGGAGGGAGAGTTATCATTATGCATCGGGCAATCCCACTGGTACTGGCTCTCAACAACGTTTAGCAACTCTGACGTGAGTGAGAACTACGTCCAAGCACAGACAGCATATACACTTACTGTCATTCATACAATTATGTAAACATATATCGGGGGGGGGGGGGAGAGGTTTCACATTCACACAAGTACAAGCTCTCCATCATGAACAGCAATGCAGACGTCTGTGTGAGCTCCAAAAAATACACTTACTTGTTTAGCCCGAACTCGCTGTCAAGTTCGACGGAACTTGGCCAGGGCAGGAACATACACTCCTGCACACAAAAACATGCACACACACACTCTCATAACTATGCCTACTGTCATGCATACAAGTCAATGACGTTTTTCCCGGAAATTTTTTCTTCAGTTCTTCCCCCCGACTCCGCCAAACAAAAACAACATGCAGGAAAACATATCAAAACAAATTACAGTATATGAACTTTTAAGATTATATTCTCTTAAATAACGACTCTGGCAGTTTACCCATGTAAAAACTAACTACATGGCTGTCTCTGGGTATAAAATAGAATACATAAATGATAAAAGAATTTTAGTTCAAAACTGAAAAGAAAAATGTTGTAAAACAGATTTTCTTGAATTGGAAGAAAGGTGCTTTGATATAGTACCCATTCCAAAGTTATACTGAACAGTGTCCGTCCACTGATATTTAAAAAACATAGAAAAGCTATAAACAGAAGTAGTTTAAAATAAAGTTACGAAAACTGTAGCAAGAATAGATAAATAGCCAACCATACTTGGGTTTATATAAAAAAAAAATGGTGCATTTTTAAATATTCTGAAACCCATATGTCATCCAAGTCTAAGAGCAGAATACTAACAGGCATTAAATGAAAGCAATTCTGCTGCACTTTAACCTGGATACACCTTGTATCCGATGTAAGCCATTCTCAACGGGTAGAAAGCCCTGTGTTCGAATCCTGTTAACGACGAGAGGAATTCTTATGGGCTTTATTTCAGAAATGGCTGAGTTACTCAGTCTCAGGTGAAGATTGTATGTTACATCCAGAACTTGGATACACCATTCAACCCTCATCTGAAGCTCAGGTATTTCCTCCGGCTAACAAGCAAATCTACTGCAGACCTCATAGCCTTATTTTCTTTGGTGCTTAACACACACACACACACACACACACAAAAGCACGTTCTACCTTCGCCGTTTGCGATTAGTTTTATTCTACAGACAATTCTGTACATAAACTTAAGTTCATGAGCGTAAGTAGGTTTAAATATATCAGCATGTACATGTACTTTGGGTGTATGTATTGCTACAGTTGAGTTTCAGTGAACACGTCTGCGACAAACTAGTGTTATGTAATTTTAATTTCGAAATGGCCTTTTGTTAATGAGTGATAATTTTATGTTTAGGTTAATATTTTTTATTTAGCATTTGATTAATTACAGATATTTGTTGATTAATTACAGATATTTGATTTGGTTTTTTTTTTTTTTTTTTTTTTTTGTCGTCCAGAATTGGTTCAGTTTCTACGATATGCTCTTTTAATCGGATACAATTTATCAGAACACAATCATCTAATCGTATTTAGATAAGTTTATTATTCAAAACATTTTGTTTAGCATTGCAGTAAACTCTCCATTTTACATACAAAAATTGAAGTTTTTTTTTTTAGATCATTTGTACCACACATTTGTATTAAGTTTTCAAAAGAAAAAAAAATCAGTGGCAAAACAGAAAACATGAAATTTAGGAGGGAGAGCGCATTATTTTCGAGCGTACGCTCAATTGTGGTCCCTCACATTAGTGTCTAGGCGCCTCCGTAGCCAGGTGGGAAGGAGCAGCAGTGCGTGGCACACGCTTCTTGATTAGACCGGGGTTCGAGCCCGTCACCAACAAATACGGAGGATGTGGAAAGGTCAATGAATGACCACCGCATATCCCGGAGCAATATGGCCTTAGTTGCTAATGCTCCTAAAAAAAAAAAAACAACCAAACATTAGTGTCTGTACTAACAGAAGGTAGTACGTACATTGAGATCCCCAAATAAAAACAGAAGGCAGTTGCCTAATGAGTTCATCAAGGTTTCCCTGGGTGATACCAATTCCAGAGTCAAATATACAGAACAAATGGTTAGGCGAAACCCTACAACGACGCGAATAGCAATGGTGGTAGTTGGAGGAATTAAATGGAAGAGGATATAGTTTCCCATTAAGATGGTCCAGCTCAACAGTTCATTCCTCATTTGTCTTTAAATATGTCTCCTGGAAACAGAGGCAAACTGGCTTGTCTTTGGAACAGGCCCTTGATGTCGTTACTATTACAACGGAATCTACAATTTCATTGTAGCACAGCCGTCCTCCCACACTAGGGGGGGGAGGAAGGCCAGAGTTCGAATTCGAATCCCGTCAATAACGTGAGGAATTTTTGTTAGTCTTTTTCACAAAATAGCTAAACGGTCTCAAGAGAGGGTAGCATTGTGAAAAAAAAAAAAAAAAAAAATCTGTCAACGCTTACCAAGCTGCTAATTCGCCATATTGATGCCCCATCAATAAAAGATATCATAGCACCAACAAGAGGATGAAATAGAAGCCATCCCCCACTTAGGATGAAGCTATCAAACTTGGGCTCCCTAAAAGGAATGTTCCCATGTAACACCATGGAACACTTCAACACCTTCTCCATTGATCCGATGAAGTTTGAAGTCAACAAAACCTACAGAAGCCAAATTATAGACCAAATCTGGACTAAATCACCAGGATTGCTGTGAAAATTGAGCAGTTTTTATTAGAAATTTGATGATATGACCAAATAAAATGCAATAATGTAATGAATAAATAAATCTGTTATGTTAGTTACTGATAAAGAAGTCAACCTATGTATTTAACTCTTCAATTATCAAGATCTATGTTAATTCAAAGGGAATTTATACATTTAGTAAATGTATATATCTATTTAATAGTTTTTATTATACAATAATTATACTGTAAAGAGCTGAAAATTTGTACAAAAGTGTATAAGTATATTTTATAATTTCTGTATACCCTTCTAGCCCACTTGCTGTACAGGGGGTGAACCTTGTGTTAATAAACTGATAGTAAATAAAAAAAAAAAATAAAAATAAAATAACTCCAGGAAACTCGGGTTTTTCGTCCAGAAAACAGCAAATCAAACACACACAATTCACATACATAATATACACGGCACAGTATGGCCTAAGTCGCTGATCCGTCTAAAACCCTACAACGAACAACAAAACAAAAAAAAAAAAAAAAAAAAATTTAAATATATGAATGTGTCGCCATTATTTGGGTTTAGATCCGTCGGTCGGCTTCCAAAGAGCTGAAGACAGTTTTCTTATCCTTCGGTATATCTTTTATTAGGGAAGCATGGATGCTGTCCTGTGTCCATCTCTTCCCCCATAAATGTCGCGAGGAGTGAGTCAACAGTAACTTTATCTGTCTCTATATCCATTATCTCTTGCGTTACTTATAAGTTGCTGGAGAGGCCTTCATCCTGCAGTGGATTGAAAATGGCTGATGATGATGATGATGATACTGATGCCCTAGGTTTAACTGGCTTCTCTTTATCACTTTCCTTAGGCAGATTAAGTCGAGAAGGTGGTATTGATAAAGGAGTAGCAATCGTCTGGGATTTTTGTGCTGGCTTCTGAGAATTCAATAAACAGCGTGTGACGGCTTAAATGATTCTATCGATGGAATAATCAATTCAGGTTTATATTCTGATGGAACATTTCCCCGAAACCTTTTGCACGTATATATATATACGCACGCTCCTATTTATTGGTTTTACCACCTTTATTTCCTTTGGATATGAGATATTAAACTTTGATTTGTGCTTCTGAATTTCCTTTTCTTCCTTCAATTTTAACTCAGAGCACTTCAAGGAGCACTTCAAAAACTTCGAAATCCCATTCAAATGTTACGCCATTGGATGAATTTCAATATTTAATGGGGTGGTTACCGCAGCTGATATCCCCCAATAACAGTAGCTCGGAGAAGCTGCTCTGAATACGTATCGCTTTTTGTCTCGATTAACCAGTAAGCATAAATGCGTTCGAGAATGGAACGCCCGGGTTATTAAAATGCAGGTGTTACAGCGGCTTCAGTCGGTTGAGCGCCAGGTGGACATTAGTTGTGCTTTAGGCCTAGCGACGTTAACCATTAGAACAATTCTAAAACATGCCAAGAAGATAAAACCTCTGCCAAGTCCACCACTGCATTGATTGCAACGAAAATGACACGTTCTAGGAGCAATTTGTTGGAGAAGATGGAATGACTATTAATCTTATGGGTGGAAGATCAGAATCAGCACCATATGCCTGTGAGAAAACTCTTCAACAAAAAGAAGCCAAAGGGCATCTTTGTGAAGGCGGTGGTTAAGTTTAAGGTTAAGTTAAACGCGCAAGAAAGATTTGATTTGGTAGTTGTTGGCGCATCGGCTTCTGTGGCCATATTGCACCTCCCAAGGTTTTTGCAGTACTTTGATCCAAGCCCGAGGCGAGAATCGAACCCGCGACCTTTGGGTTGCCGGGCAGGTACTTTACCCACTCGGCTAGCCCGGTCGGCGCACAAGAAAGAAAGCCTGGTCCGGCATCGGAGGGCAGTGATAAGCAGTGAAGGCGGTGGTTAAGTTTAAAGATAAGTGAGCCAAGAAGAGAAAGAAAGCTTGGTCCGTCATTGGAAGGTGGTGATAGTGGCCAGTTGTGCAAATAAGTGAGCCAAGAAGAGAAAGAAAGCCTGGTCCGGCATCGGAAGGCAGTGTGCCCAAGAAATGGAAGAAAGCCTGAACGCAAGGAAATTGGAAGTAGCGGCCATTCCGGAACGTAAGTCTGTTCCTGTTTTTTTTCGAATCCTGAACTCAAGGACTCATAACCTAGCTCTGTAAGGAAGCGAGTGACAGACCTATTAAAAAAGGGACATTCCTATTGTATTAGGCAAGTTAGTTACTAAGGTTGAGATAATTTATTATGAATGTTAAATGAATATGAAATAATGTTAGGGTAGTACAGGAGTAATAAAAAGAAAGTAATAGTATAAAGCAATTATATTTATAGGGGTAGTACTGGTCCCCGTAGCCGAGTGGTCATGAGTGGGAGTGCAGTAGCACACGCTCTTTGAGCAGACCGGGGTTCAATCCCCTGACTGCTAAACACGGTCGATCCGCCAACCCGCACTGGACCAGCGTGGCAGATTATGGTCCATTTCCCTCAGCATGAATTGTTGAGGAGGCTTCCATCCTGCAGCGGGTTGATAATGGCTGCAGTTTACCTTTTTTTTTTTTACTGTTAGGATATGTTAACCTATATCATTAAGTTAGGCCAGGTGCCAGCACAAGATAACATACCAGCTGAGGTGTAACGAGAAAGAAATTTTATTAATAGAGAAACCTGGTAACTAGAGAGTAACTAAGGTAGAATGAGTGATTTATAGTGAACATTATTGAGGTAAGAGGATACTTGTTGTAATACACTTCATGTGTTAACAGCTAGAAACAAATATACAAAAAGAGTAATAAGAGCTGAAATGAGTTTACTAATGTAAGTGATGAAAATTGGTAATGTAAGAGAATGATTGAGTAATCATCGAGGATTCATATTTAGTAAGATACAACTGATACAAACTGATGTTAATAATTTGTAAATTGAGAATAATTGATGAGAGAGAGAGATAGTGTAGTGTACTGTAGTATGGTCAAATGTATGGAAATTGGTATGCTTGTATGTAATTATTTGTTTCTTTTATGTAAATGCTGTATATAATGTTTATTAAAGGTTTGTAAATTTTTCGTAAATAAATGTGTCTTTAGTGTTCTGCTAGCACCCGCTTTACACACTCTAGAATCTAGAATTTTCTGTGAATTGCAGTCAGATTTGCGTAATGTGGGGCTGTTAAAGACGTCAGTAGGGTGGAAGTCAAAGAAGGAACAAAAACAGAACCCCCACAATATATATCTGATTGAAACCATATAGCAGGAGCTTTGACAGAAGACTTCAAAAAGACCGTGGATGCCCGTGTCTCTTCACTAAAATAATGCAGATTTTGACTGGAGCAACGAAGTGGAGAGAGTCGTTCGTGATTCGATTTCCTGCTTCGAGAGAAGAAGTTTCGATCTCTCCAATCAACACCTGAAGCCTTCTTCAAGGAGGTTGTGCCACAACCTGGCCCGTCTTCCCACAAGTACAATAATTCCAATCTTCTCTCCCAAAGCTACCATGGTCACCGTGCACGGGTGTCCTAAGTTACTTTGTTTAATTTTTCTTTATTTATTGTTCATTAGAAATACGAAATGTATTTTTTAAATCATCTTTATTTATGTGTTGCTATTGTTTAAGTAACCCAATAAACCCTATACTAGGGGTTTAAGTAACCCAACAAACCCTATACTAGGGGTTTATTGGGTTACTTAAACAATAGCAACACATAAATAAAGATGATTTAAAAAATACATTTCGTATTTCTAATGAACAATAAATAAAGAAAAATTAAACAAAGTAACTTAGGACACCCGTGCACGGTGACCATGGTAGCTTTGGGAGAGAAGATTGGAATTATTGTACTTGTGGGAAGACGGGCCAGGTTGTGGCACAACCTCCTTGAAGAAGGCTTCAGGTGTTGATTGGAGAGATCGAAACTTCTTCTCTCGAAGCAGGAAATCGAATCACGAACGACTCTCTCCACTTCGTTGCTCCAGTCAAAATCTGCATTATTTTAGTGAAGAGACACGGGCATCCACGGTCTTATTCCGTAGAGAAGTTAAACAGTGTTAATAATTCTGATATAGTGGTTTTGCATATTAATTTTTCTTTCTTTTTTTTTTTTTTTTTTTTTTGGAAACCATTGATGCTATGCAAAAATTAAGGTCATATTCCATATACCCAATTTCATAAAGAAACAACAAAAAGAAAAAAGCACATAAAGAGAACTTTTTTTTTAAATTTGTTACACAAGTTTTACGCTCATAAATCATTCCATGTTCCTCGAAGTGCCGAATACTCTTCGATTTGAAACAGAACGGTTGCTTCACGTCCTATTAATAGTGGCAAATGGTTTTTCAGGTTGAAAAAACGTTTGTTGCACTGCGTTTATTAAGCAGACATTTTTTAGGTAACTTCACTTTTTATGAGATATACAGGGTGTTTCAGTTAAACGTTTCAGAACTTCTAAGAGGGGTAGGGTACATCCTGACAACTCGAAATCATATAGCAATGTGGGGTCGGAAATGCTTTCCTGAAGCGGTGTTGTACACAGAAGCACCATAAAGAAAAGAGACCGTAAGTGAGAAATCGTTTTAATAATACATGAAAAGAAGCAAAAGGTACATGGATTAAAGTAAGTGTTCGAAGTTTCTTCCACGGGCTGTAATGCACGCCTCACATCTCCGACGCATGGACATCCTAACATTCTGGAATACTCCAGGCGAATTTCGAATTTCTTCGGCAGCTACTGCGATTCTTGCAACCAGCTCCTCAGCATTGTCAACAGGGGTGTCATAAACTAGCGATTTCATATGACCCCAGAAATAAAAATCAAGACATGATAGGTCGGGTGACCGAGCAGGCCAACGCACGGGACCACCACGTCCGATCCACTGTTGACTAAATGTGACATCCAGGTAGTTACGAACATCTCCGCTATAATGGGCAGGGGTTCCATCGTGTTGGAACCACATTGTCTGTTGCGTCGATGCAGAAATCTGTTCATCTCTCAAAAGTTGTGGCAATACTTGCTGCAGAAAGATCAAGTAGATAGGTCCGGTTAGACGACACGGTAACAGGTAAGGGCCGATGAGGTGATCGCCCATAATACCGGCCCATACATTGACCGAAAATTGAATCTGTGCTGCACGACGGCGTATTGCATGCGGGTTCTCGACCGCCCAGGTATGGTCGTTATGCGTGTTGAAAATTCCTTCCCTTGTGAAGGAATTTTCACGGTCATATGAAATCGCTAGTTTATGACACCCCTGTTGACAATGCTGAGGAGCTGGTTGCAAGAATCGCAGTAGCTGCCGAAGAAATTCGAAATTCGCCTGGAGTATTCCAGAATGTTCGGATGTCCATGCGTCGGAGATGTGAGGCGTGCATTGTAGCCCGTGGAAGAAACTTCGAACACTTACTTTAATCCATGTACCTTTTGCTTCTTTTCATGTATTATTAAAACGATTTCTCATTTACGGTCTCTTTTCTTTATGATGCTTCTGTGTACAACACCGCTTCAGGAAAGCATTTCCGACCCCACATTGCTATATGATTTCGAGTTGTCAGGATGTACTCTACCCCTCTTAGAAGTTCTGAAACGTTTAACTGAAACACCCTGTATATGTATCCAGAGTTCATTTCATGCTGTAAGAGCATAGCTACATATGCAACCAATCACAATAATAATTTTTACATGATTTATTAGCCACTTATAAAAGCCACTTTATTATTTTAAGAAAAGAATTCAATGCAAAAGGGGTTACACAGATCGTTTTGCATCGAATATATCAGCCTATATATATATATATATATATATATATATAACACCAGGGGCTCACATCTGGTGAGTATAGGCTTGGCATGGCACACCCAGGGTCCTGAGCTGGATATCATCATTCTTCTTTTTCTTGGTGATTTCCTTCTACCTCTCTCTCTCTCTACCACTCTCAGCTGGAGCAGCATAAGCCTCAGGCTTCCTTGCACCATATGGCTAATAATAATAATAATAATAAATATATTTTTTTTCCCAGAAATATATCTTTTCTCTCCTTATTCATTCCATAGTGTGAATGACCCCTTGAGCTGCTTGTTTCCCTCCCCCTTAATACAATCACGAATAGTAGCTAAATAGTTTTACTTTTCTCATACAGAAATGACTTTTCTGATATTACATCTGTGCACGACCGTCTAGATTCCACAGTCATTATCGGGGAGAACAAGAGGACGGAAGTTCCACCCTGGATTTTAGACAATTACTATTTTTCTCCCCCCCTCCAGAATCTCTACAGATAAACAAGACTTCAAAACACATCTGCTTGGCGCAAATCCATCTCAAATTCAGTTAAGAAACATTAGGTAGCCTGATGTTTACCTGTCTTTAATTTCTGCCTTCTAACTGAGCTCCTTTATTTTATTTTAAACAGTTTTATTTTTGATAAATGATAAGTCCCGATCACAAACAGAACTGTCAAGAACAGTGTCTAATCAGACTTGTCTCTTGACATGTTAACAACAGAAGCGTCATTCACGTGAGCTGTGAACGTAATAGAAGGGCAATACAACAGAGCAGTCGCAAAACTACAGCACTGCAGGGGCATCGTCATTGGTAAGACGTAAAATAAGACCCAGCCACTCACGTAAAGTGGAGAGTTTAAAGATGGTGTATACCTCAAGTAACGTGATGGAAGTAACTTTCAGCACATTTCTATTAGAGTTACGATATGTTGATCTGCATGCAAGTCTTTCCAAGTCCTACATAAACATACCACACTTGGATATAAACGTATGCGCACATTTATGACCCATCCTGATTTCCTAAACTGTACTTTCACGTATTTATAGAATACAAAGATGATCTCATTCGAGCGGGCTGCCGTCCACTTACTCATTTTAATATCAGTTTACGTGGCTGCAGAAATATCATGCATCGACGAAGACGGAAATAATGTTGACTGGTAAGTGACGATAATTTATTAATATTTCTCTTTCTCTCTCCCCGTTTGTATGTGTTCTTAGATAAATAAGATAAAAAAGTCAAGTTCGAAAGAAGTTGTCGTACTAACGCAGGCGTCCGCTGATTTAGAACTGTGTGGGTAGTACTACTGACTGTCATTTGTTTGTTCAGTGTGCAGATATATGTCCTGAATTATTATTTGCTTCCTTCTGGTATATAAATTTGACCTTGGAAGTTTCTAACAACAATATTGGACTTAAACGAGTTACGAAATTAAAATATTTTAATGCACGTAGGTAACCCCTTTTATTCATATCCGTGCGGGATGTGTTCTTTCACGAGTTAATAATGTGGAATTCGCAGGTTTAAGTTTTCTTCCTTGTATCATTAACGATACACAGAAACATGTGAGTTGCATCCCCGTTCATTCCCAGACGTAGGTCAACTTTTATCGCTATTTTGATTGCGTGTTAGGGTGATCGATATCCTCGCTAATGACCGAAAAGGCTCTTGTTTGCTAGATGAATAGAGATAAAAAACCACCGCTGCAGCCGAGTGGCCAAACGTAGGGGTGTATAAGTGTTTGAGTTGACAGCAATTTTAGGCCCTATTATGACTGTTAAAGTATGGTGATGTTTTTGTATTCTCTCTATTTGTAAACTCCTCTGATCCTGTATAGCCGTCCCGAACTATAAACAGAAAAATTTGTTTATTTTATTTAAATTTCATTTAAAAGTTATGCACATATAGTTTTCGTTTATTAACTATTCAGAAAGAAATATATTATTTACGATTAATTTTAAAACTTAAGACAGATGAACTTAGTTTATAACAATGCTGTAAGCATAATATCCTGACACTGCTGATGTAGAATGATGCGACAGCTGCGTCAACAAGTTTGGCTACACCAGAGATTTTTTGTGATTCTTCATCTTCGTTTAGCCGACCGGGCTAGCCGAGTGGGTAAAGTACCTGCCCGGCAACCCAAAGGTCGCGGGTTCGATTCTCGCCTCGGGCTTGGATCAAAGTACTGCAAAAACCTTGGGAGGTGCAATATGGCCACAGAAGCCGATGCGCCAACAACTACCAAATCAAAAAAAAAAAAAAATCATCTTCGTTTTCAAATGCATTCTCTGTGGCTAATGCGCAGCTGTGAACGATGATTCGCGGTTGCTGGGCAATAGTATATGTATAAAACGTATGCACAATTATATATATAAAAGGTTCGGTGAACGATCTCACAATTCTTGAATGCATAGCGATAGCTGTTGTGAGCGGAGCGGCATCTTTTAAGCAAGCGCGCACCAAGTTTTAATTTGTAGTCCAGCAAAGCTACTTTGAGTCAGCACTTGTTTTTCTCATTTATCGCGTCTATTGAAAATGTACATATTTGGACATGGTAATGAACGCATATATTGAAAATGACGAAAATCGTTAACGACTGTTAACGATTTTCAGGAATTTAGACACAGAAATATTAAATGCTTGGTAGCCCATCATCATTCCTAAAACATCAGCGATACGTCTCCTCTTTCATTTGCTTCGGTTCAATCCTTGTGAATGAGGATTTGCGCATAAGGTGAGCGAGCACCAAGTTTGTTCCAAGCATTCTCAGTCAAGATTAAAGAGGGCACTGAATCCTCACGTCTTCTGAGTTGTTCGATCAAGCAATGTTCGATCCTGCATTTCTAACATAAATTATAACAGGCGAGAGTCTTAGGTGTATGGATATGATCCAGAAGCCAGGGTTCAACGCTTCCAAAAAAAAACCAACATCATTCCCAAGGACAAAAAGGGCGCGATAGACAAAATCACACGTGAAGTTCATGCTTCCTTAAAAAACCCGAAAACACCTCGAAATGATCTGCTCTTCCACTACAACAATGCGAGTCCTGTGAGACGGGGTATTGTCTTGTTGAAAGAGTCCGGGCTATCTGGATGCACCGTCACCATATAAGGTTCGAAACAATGCCGAGGTAGGATCTGGCCGTTTTCAATTAGGATGAGGAGACCCAATGAGGTCTATTTATTATTATTATTATTATTATTATTATTATTAGAGGGTTTTTTTTGCCGATTCTAGGGTTCCCCCCATTCGCCGCTTTGTCGTCTTGTGGTGAGGAAGCGCCATGCCGGCCGTTTGTGCGTAGTGCTGGAATATGTGAAGGTGTGATGTGTTTTTTTTTTTTTTTTTTTGTGTTGAGTGGCCGGCGTCAGGCGATTTAGCATCAGGGGGAACAATAAACACGAGTTTGATTGTCCCCCTGCTCACATCTCTAGCTGCGCAGAGGCAGGCCAGATTCATCTTTTAGCTCCTGCTGGGCGACCCCAGAACTGATGGTCTGAGGAAGTCCGTGGAAATATAGGAAAGGAGAGTGAATGTATAGCAGGGAGAAGATGGGGAAGGAGGGACTGGGAATATAGTGATAGAAAGATGGAGATAATAGTTACAGACATCCACATAGAAATAGGAAGGAGGAGTTGCTAGTTAAAGTGATAGAGTAGAGCACTAGACAGTATATCCAGGAATCCCACCCCTTAGTAGGGGTCAGCAGTGTTTTTTTTTTTTTTTTTTTTGTTAGTTGTTGGCGCATCGGCTTCTGTGGCCATAATGCACCTCCCAAAGTTTTTTTTGCATTTACTCTGATCCAAGCCCGAGGCGGGTTTCGAACCCGCAACCTTTGTGTTGTCAGGCAGGCACTTTACCCACCCGGCTAGCCCGGTCGGCAAAGGTCAGCAGTGCAGACTGCACCCCCGGGTGGGGGTCAGTAGCCAAAATCCCACCCCTCAGTAGGGGCAGCAGGCAGTGAAGACTCCACCCCTCAGTGGGGGTCAGCAGCAAATTTCCCACCCCTCAATGAGGGTCAGCAGTCAGTGAAGATTCCACCCACACGTGGGAGGCAGCAACGATTCCACCCCAAGCAGGGGTAAGCAGACAGTGAAAATCTCACCCCCAGGTGGGGATCAGCAAGCAGCGAAGATCTCACCCCAGGCAGGGGTCAGCAGGCAGCAAAGATACCACCCCCAGGCAGGGATCAGCAGGCAGCAAAGATACCACCCCCAGGCAGGGGTCAGCAGGCAGCGAAGATGCCACCATAGGTTGGGGTCAGCAACAAAGATCCCACCCTTAGTAGGGATCAGCAGAGAAGATCCCACCCTCACTAGGGGTAAGCAAGCATTGAAGATCCCACCCACACGTGGGGTTCAGCAGGCATTAAGATCCCACCCCCAGATATGGGTTAGAAGCAAAGATCCCACTCCTCCATAGGGGTAGCAGCAAAGATCCCAACCCCAGGTGGGGGTGAGCAGGCAGCAAAGATCCTGCTCCAGTTGGGGTCAGCAGTGAAGGTCCCAACTTAGGTGGGGTCAGCAGCATATATCCTGCCCCAGGCAGTGGTCAGCACAGAGGATCCCATCCTCGGAAGATCAGGGTCTGCATTGTTTTCTGCCAAGGTGTGGTTCTGTAGGCTAAGTGAAGTGTCCATCACTGGATATAACAATGAATTATTGGTCACGTTAATGTGTCTGATCTTGTTAGAGCTTACACGTCAGGAAGTCGTTGGCACTGTCCTTCAGTAATAGTTGTCCTACGCCTGAAGAGGGCATTAGCATGCCTACAGAAGGCTGCATAGTTAGATTGAGTTGCAATTAATTCCGGCACTTCATCTTGGGTGTAGCAACAAGTCTCAATTTCAAGTTGTGCCCGGATGTCCACGTACAGGTGACAATCATACATCAGGTGGCCCCAAGGTTCCCTGTTTTCGCAGGTGCAATCTGGGGTGTCTGTGAGTCCCATGCTGGGAAGTTTTTCGTTGAAGCTACCATGGCCCGTTAACAAGAATAGGGCATGAAGCCCTGGAGTGAAAAATTTCGTGTGGCTTTTGTTCTTCTCGGCTAACTCTGGTAGAAATTTAGGGATGATTGCTCCGTGCTGTTCCATTTCTCATGCCACCTAGAGACTAACAGCATTCTTATTCTATTCAGAGCTTGTTTAGCAGGAATGGTGAGGTTTATCTGGATGTTGCGAGCATTGTTCTGTATGTTCTTTTTGCGGAGAAACTTTATCTGATGATAAACAATTTCAATATCAAGAGGAATCTTGATGGTAAGGACCTGGAGTGCAAAGGTGGAGGTTATTCTGCAGGTCCTGGTCATTGCTAGGAGAGCAGCCCTTTGGGCCTGTAGTAGTTGATTTCTCACAGCCTGCACGTTGACTCTGTGCCCCCATGCCCCTGCTCCATGTGTTATTATTGGAAGCACAATACAATTATATTATAGATGTAGGATTAGAGGTCTAAGGCTCCACTGCTACTTAAGTAATATTAATAATCCTTCTTATACAGGGTCTCAAAAATATTGATACAAACGTTTAGGGGAAGTAAGTAACATCTAAAGGAATGTGAATCGCATAGGAACCCATAACCGGAAACGTCACGGGAAAGTAGTAGCAGAGGCACAAAAAGCAGAAATGACACAAGACAGTAATTAGTGGCAACCATTTATTTGACATAATATTAACAATGGAGTAAGATATGGATGCATTTCATGATGTTACAACAGTTCTCGAAGGTTCCACCATGAGACGCGATGCATGCGTGACACCGAAGCAGCATGGATTGGCGGACGCGGTCGAACACACTTTGAGTTTCTTTGACAGTAGCAGCAGCGCAGACGAGTCTCGCCACGAGATCCATTTCCGTCTCCACAGGCGATTCATACACGATAGATTTGAGAGCCCCCACAGAAAGAAATCAAGGCTCGATAAATCAGGTGAGCGTGGGGGCAAGACAACGGGTCCACCACGGCAAATTCATCGACGCCCAAAACGCCTGTTCAAATGGTCACGAACACACTTTCCATAATGGGCAGGCGCCCCGTCATATTGAAACCAAATGTTGCGTCTCACATTTGCTGGAACATCGTCAAGTAATATTGGTAGAACTTGGTCAAGAAAGATCCGATATTTAGCGGAGTTCATGCAGGATGGTAACAGGTATGGGCCGACTAAGCAGTCACCGATCATATCTCCCCACACATTTATTGTGAAGCGATGTTGTGACGCATGGGGGCGCACACCGTGTGGGTTGTCGTGAGCCCACATATGAGCATTGTGCTGATTGAATAAGCCTTCCCGAGTGAAATAAGCCTCATCCGTAAACAAAACATAGACTGGAAAAAATTCAAGTCTTGAACGCTTTCTTGGAGAAACCGCTGCGCAAAAGCCACACGTGAAGGATGATTTTGGGGAGCAGTAACTGAACCCTTTGGAGATTCGTCGTGCCAGACACTCCTAAGGCAGAGGCAACGGCACGTGTGCTGGTAGTAGGATTATTCTGGACGGCATTCAACACACTTTCTTCCATGGCGGGAGTCCGCGTCGAACGTGGTCTGCCCGCACTACTCCGGTTACCTAAAATGACCCATAATAGCAAAAATTTTGATGCACACGCGCAAACAAACGATGGTCCGGTACATGTCTGTCTGGGAAGCGTTCTCCATAAATTAGTTGAGCGGCTTGTCCATTGCCCTCTGCTAATGCATACACTAGGTGCATGTCTTCCAGCTCACAGTTCGTATATCGATGCATGCTCTTCGTGCGGCGACTACTGCTTGAATGAGTAAACCAGAAATTTTCCCTCTCGCGAACTGATGAACAGCGCCGTCTACCGACTTACGGTGACGTTTCCGGCTATGGGTTCCTATGCGATTCACATTCCTTTAGATGTTACCTATCTCCTCTAAACGTCTGTACCAATATTTTTGAGACACCCTGTACATAAGCTTTGCACCGGCGAAGTCCTGAACGCCCCAAAAGCAATCCTGAGTGCACAATGTTGTATTGTGTTGAGACAGGCTAACAGAGTCTTTCGGGCAGAGTCATAAACAGGGGCACCATAATCTAATCGAGATCTGATTAAGGCCCGGTATAGGTGGAGTAGAGTATAGCGATCAGCTCCCCATGTCATAGATTAGATGACTTTGAGTATATTCAGCTTTTTCATACAGACAGTTCGTGTTTGTCGTATGTGTTTCTGGAATGTCAGTTTAGTGTGAAGGGTTATGCCCAAGAATCGGATATTGCTGGTAATTGGTATCGGTTTATTTCCCAGTGATAATTCTGGTTCTGGATGTAGTTGGCGTTTTTTACAAAAGTGAATGGCTGCAGTTTTGATTGCTGATAGATGATAACCATTACGTGAAGTCCATGACACCATTTTGTTTATTGCAAGCTGCAAATGTCGTTCATTGGAACGCATATTCTGTGAATGGCTAGATATTGCAAGACCATCAGCATAAATATAGATTTCTACGTTACCCAAAATGTTCTGCGCTAAATTGTTTATCCTAGGAGCAAAGAGGGTAGCGCTGAGTACCGATCCCTGTGGTACACCTTCTCTTTGGATAAGAGCTTGCGAAACAGCATTACGATAACTCACTTGAAAAGTTCTATTTTTAAGATAACTCTCTGAGTCCTATGGCATACAGGTCTTGCAGAATACCATAGCGCCAGGTGGTATCAAAGGCTTTTTCGATATCCAGGTACACCATAACAAGATGTTCTTTTCGAATAAAGGCGTTCCGTATGTTACACTCAGCTTTCACCATAAGGTCTAATGTGGATCGGTTTTTGCGGAAGCCGTATTGATTACAACTGATGACTGAGTGGGATTCTATGTACCATACAAGTCTATTGTGTACCATCTTTTCCAATGTCTCGCCCAAGCAGCTAGTAAGGGATATCGGCCTATAGTTGCATGGATTCGTCTGATCTTTCCCAGGTTTTGGAAATGCTAGCACTGTTGAATGACACCATGAGCGAGGATAATAGCTTTCGGAGAAGACCCGATTCAGAAAAAGCAATAGGGAATTTAGTGCCTTTTTGTCTATGTGTTGCAACATGAGGTAATAAAGACCACCAGGTCCTGATGCCCCATTTCTTGATTTGTTTAAAGCATCCTGTAGCTCCAACATTGTAAAGGGTTGATTATATGGGAATGCTATTCTTGTACTGAAATTTAATTTGCTTTGCTCAGTCCTTCTTTTAAGTTGCTGAAAAGATGGTTCATATGCAACTGTATCTGAGATTTTGGCAAAATTTTCTGCCAGAGCATTAGCTATTTCAACTGGAGATGATAAATCTTGTCCATTCCATCTCAGTATTGGAGAGGATGCTGGGAGAAATCTACCATTTAGTTTTTTTATTTTATTCCAGATTATTTTGCTGTTTGTGTTCTTCGTTATAGTAGAGGCAAACTGGATCCAAGAATCTTTTTTGCCTTTTTCCTTACGAATCGCGCTTTTGATTTCAGTTTTTGGAAATTTATAAAGTTCTCAGTAGTTGGGTGTTTACGAAACAGGTTCCATGCCCTGTTTTTCTCTTTTTTGGCAAGTTGGCACGCTTCACTCCACCAAAGATTGGCATGTTTAAACGAACCAGTACGGATTATTGGTATGGCCTTGGTCGCCGCATTCAGAACCTGAGATGTGATGTGCTGTGTGGCATCATCGATGGATTGGAATTTGATAATTTCATCATTGAATGAGATACTGAAAGCAAATAGCTTCCAATCGGCCTTGGAAAATTTCCATTTTAAGCGGGAATTATTTGCCTGAGGGATTCTAGTTGTTTGGATTTCACAAATTATCGGATAATGGTCACTGTTTAGCGGATTGTCCAGCGGATGAGTGGATACAATGTTGGAGAGAAGATTGTCAAGTCTATAGCTGTAGTTGTTCTAGTGGAGAAATGAATGTAAGTATCAGCACCAGTATTCAACAGTGTTAGATTGTGCTTGTCAAGCAGCGATTCCAGAACTTTTCCTCGTCTGTCTGTATGTGGGGAGCCACAGATTGGGTGGTGTGCATTAAAATCTCCAAATAAACAAAATGGAGGAGGGATCTGTAGCAGAAGTACTTCTAGGTCATTATAAGTATATTCTTTGTTTGGTGATAGGTAGATTGAAATTACTGTTAACATGATTCCTAAGGAGACACGTACTGCTACTGCTTATAAGGAAGTTTGCAGTGGAATGTGTTTAGTAGGGACTCTTGAGATTACTAGAATGGCCACACCCAGTGGTATTGTTATTTCTATTATGCTGATATACAGTACAGTTCTTGATTTTTGGAATTACTTGCGGAGATAAATTAATTTCTTGCAAACATATGCTTACCGGTTTATACTGTTGGATTAGGTCATGGATATCATCGACATTACTACGTAGACCTCTACAGTTCCACTGTATGATGTGATCCATTATTTGTTTTTAGCGGTTGTGTTTGATTCAGTCTGTTTTTGTCTCTCCAATTTTATTCTTTCTTTTTTCGAGAAGAGAGGACGCGCTGGGTCCATATCATCTTCTGCGCACAGATCTAAGATTGGCTCATCCGGGTTGATGTTTTCATTTGTATACATATTTGTTACATTTTGCCGACTTTTCTGCATTGTGACTGCTATTTTAGTTTTTATGGCTTCTGAGGAAGACTGCAAAGCAGTTGGCGGTACTGTAATTGGTGTGTTGTTGGCACTATCTATCACATGCTGTTCCTTGGTAGATTGCTGTGAAGTTGAGAGTATTTCTCTAGCCCAGTCTGCAACTGCGCGGGTAGCACAGTGGTATCGTCACCGTCCTCCCCACACCGGGTGGAAAAGGCCTGGGTTCGAATCCCGTCGATGACGCGAGGAACTTTAATGGGCTTTTTTCACTCCGTGGCTGAGTTAGTTGGTCTCAGGCGTAGATAGCAAGGTTTTTCTCCCCAGTAACTGGGGATTTTTCGTCCAGCAAAACAGGCAAATCAACCATAGAACATACGCAATTTACAGACACAAATACGGGTTAATGTATTTAATTACGGGTAACCCGAAAATAATAATAATAATAATAAAGCCCAGTCTGCAATAGACATGGATGGGGGAACTAACACGTCAGTTTGAGTGGCTGCTGACTGATATTTCTTTGTTGCTGCTGCTGCCTAGGTGTGTTTAGGTGTAGCAAGCATAATTTGCTTCTTTGCTTCTTGGTAAGTCACTTTCCGCTCTACTTTGTATTTTTGGATCTTTTTCCTGTTTTCCACAGTTTCACAGGACTTTGAATAGGCAGGGTGTTGGCCTTGACAGTTTGGACAATGTGGTGTTTCAGCATTACATTCCGTTTGTGCGTGGGATTTTGAACCACAGTTTGGGCACACTGCATCCCCTCGGCAGACGGTCTGAGAGTGTCCAAACATTTGACACTTATAACATCTGATGGGATTAGGAATGTAGGGTCTTATACGGCAATTGAGATAGCCGGCTTTAACACTCGATGGCAAATTTGGTTTGCCAAACGTAAGGATGATGTTCGAGTTGGAACCAGCTGGCCATCTTTTCTGATCATAATCCGCTTAGCCTGTGTGACTTTTTGTTCTTTTAATTCTTGGACTAAATTCATCTTCTTACAAAAAGGCTGAGAGGTTCAGCAGAGTCTCTGATTGCTTACGACTCACACTTTCAATTAGTAAATCACCCGATCTGTCTTTTCACCATTTTAGGTGAATCTGCTGTGCTTTCCAAACATTTCTGTATCAGAAACGGGGAGAGTGTACTCATGCATTTGTTTGACAAGGAGTGGAAGATAAGGAAAGATGGACATTCCTTTTGCTCTGTGTCAGTCCTCAGTCTTTTCGACTGTGATGTGTCATGGTCATTATCATTTGATTTAGGACATGAGCGCCGAGGCTCAATTGGAGGGAAATTGTCAAATTGCATGTTTGCTCCTTTTCGCCCTGGGAGAGTGGCTTTCTTCTCCCAGGTTACCAGCCCGCCACGTGGAGGCAGGAGCGGTGCCACCAGTGACCAAGCGGTTGTAAAGTTTAGTAGCTTGTTAGTAATTAATATATATACTCTGAAAAAAGAAAGGTAGTTTTCCTTTCTCGGTTCTTACTTTAACACTTGAAGCACAGAACCACTTTAGGTAAACAAAAGAGAAAACGACACTAGAAATAAAATTAAACTTTGTCGTTAAGAAATAGCACATTATACATCTCAGAGGAAATCGCTTGGCACTCGGGGACACTAAATAGATACAACAGATACAAAGTGTTTTGCTATTTGATTTTTAGGAGCATTAGCAACTAAGGCGATATTGCTCCGGGAATATGCGGTGGTCATTCCCTGACCTTTCCGCATCCTCTGTATTTGGTGGTGACGGGCTCGAACCCCGGTCTAATCAAGAAGCGTGTGCTACGCACTGTTGCTCCTTCCCACCTGGCTACGGAGGCGCCCATACAAAGTGTTGTTGATAATTTAAGTTGTAACGGAACGGCCTTGAGAATAGTTAATGAGGGAGAGATAGTGTACTGTACTAGTATGGTACATATATATGGAAATTGGTATGCACATGTATGTAGTTTGTTTTTTTGTAAATGTTGTATATCAGAAGAGGCCTACTTAATTTGTGATGCGATCTACTTTTTTCCTTCAAAGTGTGCCGCGATCTACCATCTCAAAATTTACATTGCACAAAGTGCACAAATCGAGGAATGACTGTATATTTAAAATTCGTCGTGATCGATCGAAATTAAATCCGCGATCGACTCGTTGCCCACCCCTGTTGTATATGATGTTCATTAAAGGTTTGAAATTTTTTTTAAAAAATATGTCTTATAATGTTCTACTAACACCCGCTTTACACACCCTAAAATCTAGAGTTTTCTGTGAATTGCAGTAAAGATTTTCGTTTTGTGGGCTTTAGTGACTTCTGTAAGAGGTCAAATCCAATTAAAGAAGAAAAAATTGGGGACACACACAAATACTGTCTTGACCAAGGTATAGGATTTTTTTGCAGAGATACCCGAGGACCTCTATCTCACGAACATACAAATCAATTTGTAGAATATACGCTATCAGACTGAGATACCTCAAAACAGCCAGCGTGGTTATCGGTGAGAAACCGACCTCAGTTCTGAGTATTGTTTTCTTTCATTCTCTCTCTCTCTCTCTCTCTCTCTCTCTCTTTTAATCCAAGACTTGTTTAGAGCTTAAATTTACATTTTACGTAAATCGTTAAAAGGATAAGAAATCAAGCTTTCAGAATGATATATATATATATATATATATATATATATATATATAAACTTTTAATTTGTTCTTTGTCTGTTTGTACAATTGACGGAGTCTCGTGCAGGGAAGGGTAACGCAAAACGGCTTGTACTGGAATAAGGGACGGATTAGGGTTTAAACTAATGAACTGCTGAAAAAGAAAGCGTATATTAAATTCATAACTTTTCAAAAATCCTAGACGCTTTTCGTCATTTCAGTAATGTTTATGGTAATGTCACTCACCTGAAGTTTTACGACTTCAAGAGTTACTGTTTTACTCTATCAGGTTCTGGTAATGTCATAAGGTCGTGTTTGCATGCATCCTAATAACTGGGTGACTGCGATAATCTAAGATTTCTCCAATTTCTCCTGTTGTACTGTGTTCTTATATTAATAATACCAGCGTCGCAACTGTTATCTAGTAATAATGACGTATTTATGTAACTGCCACACTATCTAGTTTGTATGAAACTAGATAGTGGGTCTATTATCTAGTTTGTATAAAAACATCTAAAGCATAGTAAACAAGTATGTTTTTGTATTTACTGTGCTTTTATTTTTGGCAAATGCATACAAGATGATCAAGAAGCAGTAAACACATCCAACCTTAAGACGGTTCATGAAACACTATGTACATATTATAATAAATGTGTACATATTACTCTGAAATACAAAACTACAGATAAACTCTGAATAGTTAAATCCTTGACAAAAATATAATTACCTGGCATCCACAATAGGGGGGAGGTGTTAAAATTTCTACTCCACATAAAAGTTCAGTTCAGCCCTTACGTTATCCTTTATGTCGTCAACATCCTGAAATCTCTTTCCTTTGAGGGCAGTTTTCATCTTGAAAGAGGAAGAAGACTGCTAAACGGGAGAGTAGGGTGGTCGGTTGGCCTGCACAATGCCATTTTTCGTCAGAAATGCCTACACAAATGTGAAATGGGAGGGGGCATTGTCGTACAAGAAGAATCAGCTACTTTTCTCTCGAAACTGCAGCCTCACTCGGGAAATGCGCTTCAATAGTCATTGAAGCACCTGTATGTAGAAAGCAGCAGGGACTCTCTCCTATTCAGGTACAAATTCCTGGTAAATCATACCGTGTTTTTCGAAAAACATGATCAAACATCGTCTTGATCCTGGACTTCTGCAAACGAAACTTTTTGGGCCTTGGTGATGATTTTGACGTCCACTGCATGCTCTGACCTTTCATCTCTGGGCCGTACTGAAACACAGTACACTCATTTCATGGGACAATACAGTCCGAGGAAATCAGGATTGTCTTGACAAGTCTGAATGAAGTCTTCGCATGATCACACTTCGTTGTTTCTGCTCATCCGTGAGGCACGAAGTTTGCACAGGCCTTCCTTTTCCCTAAAACCTTAATGTAGAAATTGATGAATCACCATCTTATTCATATCAAACTCAATCAACCTTCTTTCTGTGGGTCAAACGACGATCTGTTGCCCAATTTCCCGAATTTTTGCAACTCTATCCTCAATTCAAGAGGTTGACGGAAGCACACTTCTTGGATCATCGCGAACATCACGTCCGTCTTTGAACGCTTATAACATTAAAACACACTAATACAGCTTAATGTTTCATCACCATAAAAAAGTTTCTCCCATCCAATGTTTCTGTTGCAGATTTTCCCAATTTAAAGCAAAATCTGATATTCGTTCGTTGCTCCATTGCAAAATCGTAACACGGAAAGTAACTATTAACGAAAGTGGTTGTTAATTGCAATCTGTCAGCCTACTAGACAATTTCTGTACCAACATCTCCTGGAGAAAGTTTGAACTACAACATACGATTTTCGTTTATTTTCAAATTCACGCAACCTGCCCGTAACAGCACTAGTCCGGGAACTTAACTGCCACACCTAATATATATACAGGGTGTCTCAAAAATATTGGTACAAACGTTTAGGGGAGGTAGGTAACATCTAAAGGAATGTGAATCGCATAGGAACCCATAACCGGAAACGTCACGGGAAAGTAGTAGCAGAAGTACAAGAAGCAGAAATGACACAAGACAATAATTAGTGGCAAACATTTATTTGACATAATATTAACAACGGAGTTGTTGTTGTTGTTTTGGTTTTTAGGAGCATTACCAACAAAGGCCATATTGCTCCGGAATATGCGGTGGTCATTCCCTGACCTTTCCGCATCCTCCGTATTTGGTGGTGACGGGCTCGAACCCCGGTCTAATCAAGAAGCGTGTGCTACGCACTGCTGTTCCTTCCCACGTGGCAACGGAGGCGCCAACAACGGAGTACGAGGTGGATGCATTTCATGATGTTACAACAGATGCTCGAAGGTTACACCATGAGACGCGATGCATAAGTGACACCGACGCAGCATGGATTGGCGGACACGGTCGAACTCGCCTGGAGTTTCTTTGACAGTAGCAGCAGCGCAGACGAGTCTCGCCACGAGATCCATTTCCGTCTCCACAGGCGATTGATACACGATAGATTTGAAGGCCCCCCACAGAAAGAAATCAAGGCTCGATAAATTAGGTGAGCGTGGGGACCAGGCAACGGGTCCACCACGGCTAATCCACGGCTAATGGTCACGAACATTCCTTAGATAATGGGCAGGCGGCCCGTCATGTTGAAACCAAATGTTGCGTCTCACATTTGCTGGAACATTGTAAAGTAACCCTGGTAGAATTTGCTCAAGAAAGATCTGATATTTAGCGGAGTTCATGCGGGATGGTAACAGGTATGGGCCGACTAAGCAGTCACCGACCATACCTAGTAGGTACAACATCCCTTCGCAATAAATGTGTGGGTAGGTATTACCTACCCACACATTTATTGCGAAGAGATGTTGTGCCGCATGGGGGTGCACACCGTGTGGGTTGTCGTGAGCCCACGCATGAGCATTGTGCTGATTGAATAAGCCTTCCCGAGTGAAATAAGCCTCATCCGTGAACAAAACATAGGCTGGAAAATTCAAGCCTTGAACACTTTCTTGGAGAAACTACTGCGCAAAAGCCACACGTGCAGGATGATCTTGGGGGAGCAGTAACTGAACCCTTTTGAGATGAAAGGAGTGTAAGGAATCGTCGTGTCAGACACGCTGTACACTGGAACGAGACACTCATAAGGCAGAGGCAGTGGCACGTGTGCTGATAGTAGGATTATTCTGGACGGCATTCAACACACTTTCTTCCATGGCGGGAGTTCGCGTCGAACGTGGTCTGCCCGCACTACTCCTGTTACCTCTAAATAACCTATAATCGCACAAATTTTGATGCACACGCGCAAACGAACGGTGGTCCAGTACATGTCTGTCTGGGAAGTGTTCTCCATAAATTCGTTGAGCGGCTCGTCCATTGCCTTCTGCTAATCCATACACTAGGTGCACGTCTGCCAGCTCACAGTTCGTATATCGATGCATGCTCTTCGTGGGGCGACTACCGCGCCGTCTACCGACTTATGGTGACGTTTCTGGTTATGGGTTCCTATGCGATTCACATTCCTTTAGATGTTGCCTACCTCCCCTAAACGTTTGCACCAATATTTTTGAGACACCCTGTATATAAGGGTATTCAATGTAATCCCTCAAAAGGTAATGTTTAAAGAGTTACATTAATCCAACAAAGTGTAAGGTATTACACCTGGGAAACAGTAATCCCAAAATAACTTATTCACTTGGTGGAGTTCAACTAAACCCAGTACTGGAGGAAAGGGACTTGGGTGTTACGATACGGTCAGACATGAAATTCTCTGAGCATTGTAAACAGGTTGCAAGGAAGGCCCATGGTGTCCTATCGATGATCTATCGAACTTTTGCAAGTAGAGATAGGGACGTGATAATCCCATTATATAAGGCTTATGTTAGACCACACTTGGAATACTGTGTTCAAGTATGGAGACCGCACCTAAAGAAAGACATCGAGCTTCTTGAAAGGGTGCAAAGAAGGGTAACTCGCCTGGTGAGATCGGGAAAAGGGCGTCCTTATGAAGAAAGACTTCGAATATGTGGGTTGCAGAGTTTGGAAACTAGACACCTTAGAGGAGACTTGATTGAGGTGTTTAAGGCTCTGAGAGGCATCAGTAAAATGAATGAGGACAAAAATTTCAAGATTATAAATGATGCTAGAACTAGGGGACATAAATTCAAGTTACGGGGGGAATGTTTAGATTGGACTGCAGGAAGTTTTATTTTAGCCAGCGAGTTATAAATTACTGGAATAAGTTGCCTTCATGGGTGGTAGAGGCCGACGGTTTGGGGAAATTCAAAGGTCATCTGGATAGTACTTTCGGGTAAGGGAAGCGCATAGGGTGATAGGTTTAATTTCCTTCCTTTTTTTTTTTTTATTAATTATTCTTATTTAGTTATTTATTTTATTTTATTATTATTTTTTTTTTATCATTGTTTTGTTCGGGTTTTTTTTTTTTTTTTGGCTGGTGCAGCATAACCCATAGGCTTTCTTGCACCATGCGGCCGTTACTAATACTAATAAGAAAAGAGGCATACAATTGATGAAATGGTTTCAGTGAATGCAAGATTTATAAATCAGGTATCACAGATGCACCTAAAAGCGCAAAGCAGCATTAAAGGATGGAGAAGTAGTATTATTATATTGAATTAACAGGAGCGGCTCGTCCATAGGCGCTGCGGCACAGTAGCACCCCTAGCTATTTAAATCTAGATATACAGTGAACGGAGTTATATGAAATTTTGTGAAGAACAATGCAACACAATGAATATTTTTATTAACAGGACCCGCATATAGTATGCGCATCCTCTATTTACAGTAATCCTTTCAATAATAAACGAATAAAAATACGAAATCGTTTCCAACTTTGAATTTTAATTAACCGGAGGCCTCACTGTGCACCAGGCAAATGACACATTTGCATTCCAGTGAATATCTGGTAGCCAACCAACGGCAACCAACCAGCAATGGCAACTTGCCAATATACATTTTTTTATATGTGAAACGAATAAAAGACACTGTAAAGCGCGCATTGCAGATTTCATCGTTGACCATGACGGGTGTGTAGCCACAATGTCGGTGTCTTTTTGTTATTCGCCCGAATTTCCATTAAGTAACTAAATAATATCAGTGTTAAGTCAATACTCAACATTCAACAATGTAATTATGTGATTACAGCTTAATTGCGAATTGAGCTTGAACTTGGTAAGTTGAAGTTATATTATGAGGTGATATATAAGTAAAACATTATTTCTACGACACATGATTTTGTGAAATTTGATTCGATCATGGCCGAATTCATGCTTCATGCTTCCCCATGAAGTAAATCGAGTCACAGTGAATAAACTTCAGCAACTTAGTTTTTCACAATTATCTCTCCAAGATAAAAAATGCGCTTAAAAAAGAAGACCGCCCCACATCAAAGATTAAAATTTCTCAGCGGGGAATAAGTAATAATAAGAAATATATTCGCAGTTTTAAAACTGAATGGTACCAAAGGAAAAGTTGGCTTTGTGGTTGTGAAGTTAAAAATCCATTGTTTTGTTTTCCATGTTTACTGTTCGGAAGTGACTTAACGTGAGCAAAAAGTGGCTTTACAAACATAAACAGAATGAAAGAAAAAAAAAACTCTAAAACATGAGAGTTCGAAGAAATATATTGATAATGTGATTTCACTATCGCTTTTAGGAAGGGTAAATATTAAAGAACAGCTTAGTGAGGCCTACAGACTTTCGATCTACAAACATAACAGAAAAGTTACCAAGAACCGTGGGGTATTATCTAAAATAATAGATTGCATTAAATTTTGTGGAAAGTTTGAAATTCCTTTACGTGGATATGACGAAAAAGACGATTATAAAAATCCAGGAGTATTCAGAGGATTAATAAATTTCGTCTATACATTAGATTTCATTTAAAGAACCATTTAGAAAGTAATGCAGCATTTAAAGGCATTTCAAAAACTATTTAGAATGAGAATGATATTCTTGACTGTTTGCTGCAAATATGCCGGGATGAAATAAAAAGAGAAATTAACTTCATTCGTAGCTGTCATGGCTGATGACACAACAGATGTTTCAGAACATATACAAATGGTAATTGTTCTGAGATATGAACTGAATGGAGACATTTTTGATCGTTTCTGAGTTTTTTTTTCACTCCGGAAAACCAAACGACAGACGGAATATTGAAGTGCATTCTAGATCAGTTAGACATAATCCTCGAAGGAAATACTCAAAAATGGTTGTTCAGGCTAAAATAAAAGAAGTGTACAAAAATGCACATTTTATTCACTGCTATGCACACCAACTGAATCAGACGATGAGAAATGCAGCAAGTAGTACCTGAGATTCAAGAATATTCTTTTCGAACCTCATGTCGATACCAACATTTTTCTCGAGATCACCACAGCGTCTCTCTGTTCTCAGAAAGCAAATGGACAGCTGTGTTGCCCAACCTTCATCCACAAGATGGAACTTCAATATACGCACCGTGAAGAGCGTTTATGAAAATTCTGAATCCTTAAAAGTGCACGAAAGAACTAAAAGCGACACTATAACACTATTTGCTGATGCTATCGAGGCAGTGTTAGGTGGGTCGGAAAACTGCTAGCTTGGGGGGAGACAAAGACCAATAGATTAACAGTAGCCACTGGCAGAGGTGAAAGAGATTCTTGCACTGCTTCTATTGGAATGAGCAGAAGCCTGAAAAACAAGTTGCAGGATATTTCAGAGACTGCTGGGAGTCATTGCGGTACAAGTAAACACATGGATTGTGTTAGGGTAGCTAAGAATAGAAATAGGTGCATGTATACTTGCGTGTACACCAATGCTAGGAGTTTAGTAAATAAATTTGATGAATTTGAGGTATTGCTCAAAACATCAAAGGCAGACATTGTTGGAATATCAGAGACGTGGTGTCACACAAACATAAGGAATGCAGAACTGGAATTTGGGGAGTACAACGTCTACAGAAAGGATAGACTGGATAGGAAGGTACGAGGGGTTATGCTATTAGTTAAGAAATACATAAAATCCAAGGAAGTGAAGCCAGTGGACATCGCTGGACAGTGCAGTGTCGAGTCAGTTTGGTGTGACATAAGCATTGGGAGATCAAAATTGAGAGTAGGAGTGTGCTATAGGCCTAATGACTCTGATGAGTATAATAAGAAACTGTACAGGGAAATAGGGTGGGCCAGTAAATCAGAGAGTCTTATAATAGGAGATTTTAATTTCCCAGATATTGACTGGAATTTGGGGGCTGGTCGAGACAGTATTTAAATTCTATACAGTGGGACCAACTGATGATGTTACCAACAGCAAATGCAAAATGGGAAGCATTCAAAGAACTTATCTTGGAAGCTACTAGGCTTTACATACCAACTAAGAAATATTGTTCAAGGTTTAGGCCTAAGTGGATGTCAGATGAACTAATGAGGCATAGGGCAGAGAAGAAACATGCATGGGATACATACAAATTAACACATGACACAGAAGCCCGTGATAGATACAAGTTGATCTGTAACCAAGTTACAAAGGAGGTTAGGCAGGCGAAGGCAGATTACGAGAAATCATTGGCAAGGGATGCAAAGAAAAACAGCAAAGAGTTCTTTACTATTGTAAACTCTAGAAGGAAGGGGATGAATCAGATTGGTCCACTTGATATCGATGGGTCAACTGTTGATGATCCTGCTCAGGTAGCTAACCAACTAAATGAATATTTTGCATCGACATTCACACATGAGGAGTTATTTAGCGGGGAAATGCCAGAGGTGTATTCAACTCTAGCAGTAAGCTAGAGAATCTTGTAATAACTGAGAGTAAAGTGTAGGAGAAATTGTTGAAGATAAACACAAGAAAGGCACCCGGGGGTGGATGGGATCTATCCAGTTATATTAAAGGTGGCAGCAGAGGAAGTAAGCAAACCCTTAGCCATAATTATGAGAGCTTCCCTGGACTCAGGGGAGGTACCGACAGACTGGAGATGTACAAATGTGACCCCAATTCACAAAGGAGGATCAAAGGCTGACACAAGTAATTATAGACCTGTGAGTTTAACTTCTGTTCCAGGAAAATTAATGGAGGCACTAGTTAAAGAAGCACTGCAGGATCATTTAGACAAGACTTCAGTTATAGCTCGGACACAGCATGGTTTTGTTAAGGGGAAGTCTTGCCTGACCAATTTGATTGGATACTATGATGCAGTCACAAAGGAACTGGATGCAGGGAATAACTTTGATATTATATACTTGGATATTAGAAAGGCTTTTGATACTGTTGCACATGGAAGACTGCTGCACAAATTGGAGCAGTCTGACATTGGAGGCAAATTGCTGCTGTGGATAAAGGGGTGGCTGAAGGGGAGAAGACAGAGAGTGGTAATCAATGGACACTGCTTGTCGTGGACTAATGTTATTAGTGGAGTCCCTCAGGGCTCAGTGTTGGGTCCATTATTGTTTTCTGTATTTATAAATGATATTGATGATGGTATATCAAGCTTAATGTCGACGTTTGCAGACGATACTAAGGTAGGCAGGGTTGTCAAGGACACTACTGACACTATGCTGCTGCAACAGGATCTGGAAAGGTTGAGCAGATGGGCTGAGAAGTGGCAAATGAAGTTTAACATTGACAAATGTAAAGTACTACACATGGGAAACAGCAACCCCAGAGCAACGTATCAACTCTGTGGTACTACACCGACAGTGGTAGAGAATGAAAGGGACCTGGGGGTGGTTGTGCAGGCAGATATGAAGTTCTCTGAGCAGTGCAGACGGGCTGCAAGAGTAGCTCATGGTGTATTGTCAATGATATATAGGAATTTTTCTAGCAGGGATAAGGAGGTGATTATTCCCTTGTTGCACATGGAAGACTGCTGCACAAATTGGAGCAGTCTGACATTGGAGGCAAATTGCTGCTGTGGATAAGGCAATGGTCAGGCCACACCTAGAGTACTGTATACAGGTCTGGAGGCCTCATTTCAAGAAGGATGTAGAGCTGCTGGAACGAGTACAGAGAAGGGCAACAAGATTAGTGAATGGAACAAAGGGGTGCTCTTACGAAGAAAGGCTTAAGTTTTGCAAATTACAGTGTCTGGAGACTAGGCACCAGCGAGGTGATCTGATAGAGGTGTATAAAGCCTTGAATGGTTTGAGCATGCTCAATGCTGATGGGATTCTTCCTCTCGCTCAGAATAATCACCTGAGAGGGCATAAATTCAAATTGAGGAAAGACATATGTAGGATAGACGTGCGGAAATTTGCCTTTAGCCAGCGGGTGGTTGGTTGGTGGAACAGACTTCCATCCCTTGTCGTGGAAGTTGATAGCCTAAATAAGTTTAAGGCTCAGCTGGACAGGTATTTCGAACGGTGAAGTGGAAGTGGTTTTTTTTTTTTTTTTTTTTTTTTTTTTGGCTGATGCTGGACTCAGGGTTGTCAAGGACACTACTGACACTATGCTGTCAGTAGTGTCCTTGACAACCCAAAAAAAGCTTGCTTTCTTGCATCAAATGCCTCTACTAATGCTAATGCTAATGCTAAGACGATTTCAGAAGCAACTGGAATTTTGTACATATTGAATAATGAAAAATTCGAGTTCTGGTTAGAACTTTTCCATAAGATAATGCCTCACGTGGAAGTTATTTATAATCAAATGCAATCTCAAGAAACTGAGGCAGTTAAAATACATGAATATAAAGTAAACTTTAAGCATTCCATTCTAAAAATCAGGAATTCAATGTACAGTACTGTGAAAATCCTTCAAAAACACTAATGATTGAAGCGAAGGAAGTATGCGACTATCTAAGTGTTGGCATAGGTGAGAGATATTCTTTTACAAAGCAATAAATTGTGTAACAAGGAGAACTTTGTTATTTTTCGTACGAAAATGCCCATGGAAAAGGTACGGGAGACTATGAGGCATAATTTATCCCCAGGGGCTCACATCTGGTGAGTATGAGCTTGGCACATTCTCTTCTTCTCTTTCTTGGTGATTTCCTTCTAATTCTCTCTCTCTCTCTCTCTCTTTCTCTCTGTCGGGAATTTTTTTTTTTTTTTTTTTTTTTTTTGGATGGTGCAGCATAAGCCTCAAGGCTTCCTTGCACCATATAGCTAATAATAATAATATCCGATGATTGAAAGAGAAAAACTTCTTACGGAATTACAAGTTTGCTACAGCAGACATGATCTACACAATTATTGCAAATTAACTAACTTGCTGAAATTTATCTCAGAAAATAATCTAGCTGAAGTTCTTGGTGAACTTATAAAACTCATAAAAGTTCTTTTGACCATTCCGATGACTACTTCAGAGACCGAACGCTGCCATTCGACATTAAAAAGAATAAAAACATTTTTAAGCAGCACTATGAATCAGGAAAGGCTAAATGCTCAGGCAATGCTTTCAATAGAAAAAAAGCTTGGTCAACAGTGCACTAAACTTGAATTAAAAAGTTATTAATCTATTTTCAACAAATAAAAACCGAAGAATGGATTTTGTTTTTAAATAAAAGTTCAAGTCTGTTAATGGTAAATGTCTAGTTAATGTTTTGTAGTATTTTTAACTTGCTTATTATTATTACTGTGTATGTCTACATGTGTTATAACCAAGGCAATTTAATGTAATGTCTTACAGGATGTCTTGACTAGCACTTCAAAGCTCATCAAATTTATTAACTATAACTCCAAGCATTGACTATCAATTATATCCATTGAAAATCACGTTGTACAAAACATAAACTATGATAAAATTATGATGATTTTGCTTCGGCAACAGCGAGAAAAATTCAATTAAAATAATACATCTTCACTGCATATTTTTAGTTTATGTTATAATGTTAAAAGTGCTCTATATTTTATTTTGCAATATTTTGTTTCTATGATTTTATTCTAGATATATAAACATAAACCATCTGATTTTTTTTTTATTTCTTTGTAGTTATATATACAGTACTGTATTTTCTTTGTAATTTATATAGATTTGAATAAATGAATAGTTGTAAGATTCTTTTTCTTTGAAATTTTTCTTTTGTTATATTCATTGTATTATTTAAATTATTTTATTAGCATTAGCATGAGTAGAGGCATACGATGCAAAAAAACTCTCCCATTTCACCCCTCCATTCGTTCCAAATCCTGTCCAGCTCAGCCTTAAATTTATTTAAGCTATCAACTTCCACAACAAAAGATGGAAGTCTTTTCCACCAATCAACCACCCACTGGCTAAAGGGAAACTTCCGCACATCTATTCTACAACTGTCTTTTTCCAATTTGAATCTATGTCCCGTCAGGTTCTTAATCTGAGCAAGAGGAAGATCCCATCAGCATTCAGCTTGCTCAACCCATTCAAGGCCTTATACACCTCAATCAGATCACCTCGCAGGTGCCTACTAAAAGCTATTCTAAGGACATTACGTTGAATTGTATTGAGCCGTGCACCATAGTCTAGAAGGGAGGGATTAGATTATGGTTCTGTACAAGAGAAGGAGAATAAATATATCGATTGGGTTCCCATATCATGGTGGAGAGTACTCTGAGAATAATCATTTTCGTCAGACAAGTAGTTCATATATAAAGTATGTGTTTTAAGAAGTTTAGTTCCTTATCGATTAAGCCTAGGAATCGGATGTTGTCACTGATTGGCGTAATATGGTTCCCTAAATGCAATTTAGGGACCCGTATTAGTGGGTCGTTCTTGTTGGATTTTAGGCACATCAACAACTTAGACCATACTGCGCCAGTTATATTATGTCATGAATTGTGGATCAGGGTGCATTCTGTGCTTCTTACAGAAGTGTACAGAAATGGTTTTTCCATAATTCTATTTCATTTTAATGACACTTGGAAGATCTCAACACATATTCTGTGAGTGACTAAATATAGTGAGGTTATCTGCAGGGAGGCAACTTTCTGCAAAATTCGGGATGGCTCTCATCAGGTGTGTAATCTTACTGCAAAAAAGTGTTGCCCTGATCTTGTGGGACTTCCCCTTTTCTCCTGAACAAAGATTCCAGAGAATACCTTTACATATCGAATCTGAAACGTCCGATCTTGGAGAAAGCTATGAATGGTGGTAAATATCTCCTTAGTAACAGGATATAACGCTGTGTGTCAATACCTTGTTCTCAACGTGTGGTCTGCTAGCTTCCCAGCTGACGCATCACACTTTCAGAACCACTGCAATAGGGAATACCACTTCAGAAAACAATTTATGAAGATTTTGGTCGACAGTTTTGTAAAATCAAGTTCCAGAAAAAAAGTAAATGCCTTTGCTTTCATTAATTATTTGAAGAAAGAAAATATTTTTGTTTATTTTTTATTTAATATTGTTATTTACAATTAGTGTAATTTAATTAAATAAAAATAAAACCTAAAATAACTAAAATAAATAGATTACAATAATGCTTCCGCGAAATGCTGCATACGCACGACAAACCTAAAAGTGCATGGCCCCTTCCTAAAACTCTTTATCTTGTAAAATTTCCTTTTCCCTTGTAGTCATCCGGAAATATAAAATATTAAAGCATCATTTAAAGTTTTTCTTCTGGATAGTAATATAACCGTTGTGCTTAAAAATGGACTACAGATTTTTATCCCCAATTGGGGCGCTGACATTACCTGAAGCGGGAATACTTTAGTAACTTTACCAATTGTCTACCTGATGCACGCGTCCGGATAGGTTATTTATTTTAGGAGAGAACAGAGCGTTGGTCCATTTTTCTTAATTGTTATTTTAACAATGCATACTGAAAATACCAAACTTCCTCCAAATTTTGCAATCGCTTCGATTTAAGAGAATACTTACAAACATGCTATCTTATACTGAACTGCTCGATATATTAGTTGTGTATTTAAGCATTCGGACTTTGGAAGAAAGTCGACTTTGAAACAAAATTTATGCACTGAATTGGCAAGAATCGTATCAGGTTACGCGTGAACCTGACATTTTTCAATATTTGAGCTGATACGATTCTTGCCATTTGACGATTATTTAGCAATGTTTTAATGGAATGTCGTATAATATTGCAACTCTTCGATATCGGTAACTTTGTATTTTGAGAAGTTTCTGTTCCTAGGAATGAAATATGAGACGTGAACCTCAAACTAGGAATACAAAAATTTGATCTTACTATCAAAGGCCGATTTACATTTTTTTATTTCTCTCATAGAATAACAGAAATCAAAATTTACAGAACAATTATGGCGTCTTGATTTGTTACTACCTTGAACGACTTTTTTTTTTTTTTTGCAGTACGCAAAAAGAAAAGGTTTCACAACACACCTCTAACGTTCCACTAATGGGCGCCCCACCTCTGTTGGAAAGTGGACACAGTTTAAAAAAAAAATGTCCAGAACAGGGAAGAGGAAACGACTCCAACTTTAGAGTTTAGAGCAGGCGTCGAATTCAACGTTTCATGCATTACTGCAACCCTAAAACGGACGCAAATTGAGTACTATACATGTAGACATGTATTCTATCTTCTGTAGCGTGGTACCTGAACGTCAGTTCAACATTGCCTTGGTACACTGTGATAAATACACAGCGCATACACTGCTCCTCAATGCAGTCCACAAAGGATAAAAGTCATCAATTAAACAACAGCAACACAGTTATCCAAAAATAAGTCTAGTAAGGCAGGAACAAGGTTCAAAATGTAATTCTGTTAATCTGGAGTGGTATCAGCAGTCATTAGTTAATGATGGCATTACTGTGCAGAGGAAGGATTGAGCCGCAGAGACGATTAATAAAGGACGAGCCAGAGAAATACAACATATGTTAAAAACATTTTTGGGGTGTTCTTGAAAACCAACAAAAATTTTGTTAAGGAGGGCATCAATCTGACAGTCGAGGCAACAGGTTGCATTTACATTTGTGGTGTTTTTCCAAATTTGATTGCTTGCATTAACATTGGATCTTTCTATGATTAAAAAACAACATCGCAGAAGATTAGCATTAGCATTAGTAGAGGCATATGATGCAAGAAAGCAAGCTTATGCAGCATCAGCCAAAAAAAAAAAAAAAACACTTCCACTTCACCCCTCCGTTCGTTCGAAATACCTGTCCAGCTGAGCTTTAAATTTATTTAGGCTATCAACTTCCACAACAAGGGATGGAAGTCTGTTCAACCAACCAACTACCCGCTGGCTAAAGGCAAATTTCCGCACATCTATCCTACATCTGTCTTTCCTCAATCTGAATTTATGCCCTCTCAGGTGATTATTCTGAGCAAGAGGAAGAATCCCATCGGCATTGAGCATGCTCAAACCATTCAAGGCTTTATACACCTCTATCAGATAACCTCGCCGGTGCCTACTCTCCAAACACTGTAATTTGCAGAACTTAAGCCTTTCTTCGTAAGACCAACCCTTTGTTCCATTCACTAATCTTGTTTCCCTTCTCTGTACTCGTCCAGCAGCTCTACATCCTTCTTGAAATGAGGCCTCCAGACCCGTATACAGTACTCAAGGTGTCGCCTGACCATTGTCTTATACAAGGGAATAATCATCTCCTTATCCCTGCTAGAAAACTTCCTGTATATCACTGACAAGACACCATGAGCTACTCTTGCAGCTCGTCTGCAGTGCTCAGAGAACTTCATATCTGCCTGCACAATTACCCCCAGGTCCTTTTCATTCTCTACCACTATCAGTGTAGTACCACAGAGTTCATACGTTGCCGTGGGGTTGCTGTTTCCAATAGGTAGAACTTTACATTTGTCAATGTTAAACTTCATTTGCCACTTCTCAGCCCATCTGCTCAACCTTTCCAGATCCTGTTACAGCAGCATAGCGTCAGTAGTGTCCTTAACAACCCTGCCAACCTTTGTATCGTCTGCAAACTTGGACATTAAGCTTGATATACCATCAATATTATTTATAAATACAGAAAACAATAATGGACCCAAAACTGAACCCTGGGGGACTCTACTAATAATATTAATCCACGATGAGCAGTGTCCATTTATTACCACTCTGTCTTCTTCTCCTCAACCACCCCTTTATCCATTGCAGCAATTTGCCTCCAATGCCACACTGCTCCAATTTTTGCAGCAGTCTTCCATGTGCAACAGTATCAAAAGCCTTTCTAAGATCCAAGTATATAATAACAAAGTTATTCCCTACATCCAGTTCTTTTGTGACTGCATCATAGTATCCAATCAAATTGGTCAGGCAAGACTTTCCCTTTACAAAACCATGCTGTGTCCGAGATATAACTGAAGTCTTGTCTAGATGATCCTGCAGTGCTTCTTTAATCAGTGGCTCCATTAATTTTTCTGGAACAGAAGTTAAACTCACAGGTCTATAATTACTTGTGTCGGCCTTTGATCCTCCTTTGTGAATTGGGGTCACATTTGCACATCTCCAGTCTATGGGTACCTCCCCTGAGTCCAAGGAAGCTCTCATAATTATGGCTAAGGGTTTGCTTACTTCCTTTGCTGCCTCCTTTAATATAACTGGATAAATCCCATCCACCCCAGGTACCTTTCTTGTGTTTATCTTGAACAATTTCTTCTCAACTTTACTCTCAGTTATTATAAGATTATCTAGCTTACTGACAGAGTTGAATACACCTCTGGCATTCCTCTCGCTGAATAACTCCTTATGTGTCGATGCAAAATATTCATTTAGTTTGTTAACTACCTGAGCAGGATCATCAACAGTTGAACCATCGATATCAAGTGGATCAATCTGATTCATCCCCTTCCTTCTAGAGTTTACATAAGTAAAGGACTCTTTGCTGTTTTTCTTTGCATCCTTTGCCAAAGATTTCTCATAGTCTGCCTTCGCCTGCCTAACCTCCTTGTGAAAAAGGCCTGGAAATTGTTGACAGCAATGAGTATTATTATTATGTCTAGGCTAGCACCTAGACTTCCGTCTAGCCGACCGGGCTAGCCGGGTGGGTAAAGTGCCTGCCTGGCAACCCAAAGGTCGCGGGTTCGAATCCCGCCTCGGGCTTGGATCAAAGTACTGCAAAAACTTGGGAGGTGCATTATGGCCACAGAAGACGATGCGCTAACAACTACAAAAAAAAAAAAAAAAGACTTCCGTCTATCTCCACCTGATAAACTTACTTTGTGCAGAACCTCTGCAAAACAGACATGTATGGCAGGTCTCTTCGCCACCAGGGAGCAGCTGGCACCTGCACAGCCGCTCCCTGGTGGCGAAGAGACCCTAATGGCCGCCCATAGTTACTTGGTACTGGGCCTGGTCTTCTCTTTTAAGTGCCTCATTTGCGAAAATCCCGCACCCACCGTAAGTAGCGTTATACCGGTGGGTGCCAGCAATCCTGCTCCCAGGCTGCCCACGCCTGAGCGCAACCTAAAAAAAAAAAAAAATAAATAAAACAGCAATGAGTAGCTTCTCACATCCAGAAGACAATTTTGGTACCGTTGCCTTTAGAACGGATCTTAGGTCCTCATAAAAATGGCATTCGAAAACATCGCCAGAAGAGTTTTCAGGTAGCCGCATCGACAGGAGACGGTATTAGAAAGCCTAAATGGATAGAGTTTCGTATTAAGCGAACCATATCCAGTTAGTATACAGGAGGTAAACATCAAAAGTGAAAACCATTTTCTGTTGGATAGTGTAGTTACACTGGGAGCGAATTTTTCAGTGATGTCTCCTTTTTCTGTAGAATTCCATCTATTCTACTAAACGTTGAGTTTGAAATTCCAGCATCTGATTTGTCCAGTTTTTGGATCAGCTTGAGGATTAATAATGATTCGCTGAAATTCTGTAGAAATGCCTCCGCAGATTAAGACCTCTAAATGAAATGTGCAGGTCCAGTGGGAAACTGTCTGCAAGAATCTGTAGAGCTGCTGTTGATACTGTAGAGCAAACGTGAATATGGACAAAAAGAAAACAATGCTGATTTGTGAAACTTAGTTTGTACAGTTTCAAGTGCAGTACGTCTAAACCGAAGACTGGCAGCATAGGTTGTAAGTGGGAATTATCGCCGCTTCATAAATTAAATGTTGGGTTTCGGTGTTCATAACCCTAGTCTTGTTTGGTAATTCGGAGCAGCGCTGTAGTAAAACTCTTTGCTTTAACGGACAGGTTTTAAAGACGTGCGATAAAAGAAAAGCAGTCGTCGATAATGACTCCTAAACATTTGGTGCTTGTGACAAGTTGAAGTGATCTGTTGTCAAGTTTTACGACTGGTTGTGTGCCAGTCTAAATTGTTTAAATAATTAAACTTCTAAGAATTAAAAAAAAAAATTTTCCTAAGAATTTTTATTCATAGAGGATGAAGACAACAGCTCAAGAAGTACTTTGTTGGCATATAGTTCTAAATCAGATCTTGAGTTGCCATTGACCAAAATGGCAGTGTCATCAGCATATACGATTTGCTGCACATTTTGAAAATTAGTCGTCCTAAGTAGCCAATCATCAAGAACGAAATTCCAAACCATGAGACCCAAAGTTGATCCTTGAAGATAATCCACAGGAGATAGATCTGAGAAATATCTGGAAAGTTATCTGTGTAATATCTGATTCGATTGAAACTGAGTAATAAGGAAAAAATTAGAAAACAATACAAATACTATAAGATGTGTATGGTGCAAGGGTAAGACGCAATGACGAAACTGCTGTGCCTAGTTCGCTAACCACACAGTATCATATAATACCACAATGAGTCAGACGAAAACCGCAAGAATCTCGAAGCTTCAAACAATACAAAAGTGACGTGTAAAAATGATTTAGCCCAACTATTACAGATGGCTCATACACAGTACCAAATTCACACTCCACATAAATGGACTCAAATAACAGAGAAATGCAGCTATCTGCTTCTACCTAGAAGCATCACAAGACAGTATATGCATCAGTGTCCTTTTTGCTCTTCTATAAGATTATTTTCATATCAAGCTAATATTCTGGCATTCATAAAATCGCTGACGCTTCATATTCTATGACGAATGGAATTAATACATTATTCACTGCTCTTCAGAGAAGGAAGAGATGACTTGATTTATTATTAGATGTAGCCTAACCATTGCCTCATACAGCGATAAAATAACCTTTTTGTCCCTGATAGCAAAGTTCCTGTGTATTATTGCCAGAACCCTCAGGAGCCATTCTGGCAGCTTTTAGTCCTAAATAAAGTCTCTGCAATGCTCAGAGAATTTCATTATCCTTAGTCTCTTCCATTCTACACCACCTAATTTGTATGTTATTCTAGGATTACTGCTACCCATATATAGTACCGTGCATTTACCAATGTTAAAACTCAAATGCCAGACAATCTGCCTAATTTATCTAGGTCTTGCTGCATTAATATGCCTTAATTCCTCTCATTAACTACCCTACCAACTCTTGTACCATCTTCAAACTTACAATAAGCTTGTTATATCTTCATCAATATCATTAATAAATACTGTAAACAACAAAGGACTGAACACTGAGGGATTCAACTAATAACATTAATCCAACAAGAGAAATGCTTATTTATAACCATCCTTTGTCTTCTACCACTCAACCTTCCCTTTATCCATAGCAGTACCTAGCTCTTAGCGCTACACTGCTGCAATATGTACAAGTCTTTCATGTGGAAAAGTGTCAAAAGATTTGCTGGAATCTAAATACACGATGTCAAAATTACTATTTTCATCATATATTTAGATTTTGGGCAAACTACCCCAGATGTGGGAACAATAACTCATGATTGGACAGATTTCAGATTTGTACAGAGTTAATAGTTGTTAAGAAGAAAAGTAACACTGAGAGTGAAAGAGAAAACGCAGTTTTTTATATGCAGCGGGAACAATATTTTTGATGTGCTTATGCCAAAGGAAATTAGAATTCAAAGTAATCCTTAACAGAGATAGGTGATCTTGTCTAGAAACTGAGTGTCATTGAAGATAAGCATAAGGGCAGTAGACTCTCTTTTGTTAGATATAACACAGGACTGAGTTTTAGAAGAATTTAAGTCAACAGTTATATTTGTCCCACTGAAGAATTACATGGAGATTAGTATTTAAAAAGTTGGCAACAGATATTCAAGAAGTTGGAGCTGTCCGTGCAGGTGGAAGGCAGAATGCAATGTGCTTTCATTAGCAAAACTATGAATAGCATTTCCAGTCCCTGGAAGGCCATTAAATACAAGATGATAAAAAGAGCGGAAGAAAGAACTGAACATTATGAAACACCAGCATTAATGAAGTTAGAAGACAGACAGCCATTTAACATCACCCATAAAGAGCAAACTGGACACTCAATTGCAAATCCATAAGAGGAGAGCTTTCAAGTCTTCTATGCCAAAGACAATTAAGATCCGTAGAAAAGTCAAAAGCAAATGCATGAGTTTCACTAAACTCTTCCAATGAATGTCTGGGAAGATGGATAACATAAGCCAACATATCACCAGTGTCAGAAGATTCATATTGCGATCACTGATCATATGGAAGGTTTACAGATGATTCAAGAGTTGATGGTTAATGGATTTCTATATTAATCTGGAAAGAGTCGAGTTAAATGCAATGGAATGATAGCTGGATGGTAGGGATTTGTCAACCTTTTTAGGAACTGGCTAGATGCGTGTGAGAAAATTTTCAAGCAGAAGGAAAAATGCTACTGGCATATGTAAGTGCATAAAGGCAACTTATAAGCAGGAGTAAGCTCACGAGCACAGGTTCTGAACGAGAACAAGTTGTCTGTGGATGTTTGTGAAAAGAGGTCGAGAAATGCTATCAGGAACTGGAGCTTTCTGGGAATCAAGGTTGTTCAGAATTTTTCTGACATCCTCTTGGCGGAAGACCATAGGAGGCACTGAGTGGAGTGTACAGGTAATGGTAGTTTACTGAGATCGTCAATACAAGAGTTAGAAGAAAAGTAGGATGCTAAATCGGCTTTATCTTTAGCTAATGATGCAAACAAGTCATCATGTTTTAACAGAGGTGGGAGTACAGAGAGACAAAAGTTGAGGCCAATAACTTTGGCAAGAGATCAGAATGCTCGACTACTATTTGGCAATAAGCAAGTTTTCTACTCTTAGCATGTTCGAAATCAAATTTGGATTTCGTGAGAAAGACAGAATGACCACGAGAAAAAGCTCCATCGGAGAAGAGACCATTACAAAATTGTGATGTGCAGTGGCTACAGGACCATTCACTTCGCCTGTGTAAATTGAAGGGTTGTTCGTTCAAAAAAGATGCAGAGCGTTCTGTGTGTTGTTAGGACTGTCTCGTATTTTGATAGTTAAGTGAACAATCTGTGCAAAGTCATTAGTAATTGCAAAAGCCTCAGCATCTAGACCATGTGATTAGGAAAGTTGAAGCCAGTTCCAATGGTGAACGTTAAATTCGCCAAAAAATTACATCGCTGTTAGAAAAATTGGACTGCAGAAATTTGAGTTTCACAGAAATAAAGTCAAAGAGTTCGAACAAGTGATTAGCGCAGTTGGAAGACCAATAGAGGCAACGACTGAATTTGAAAAACGGGGTAGATATATTTTTAAGACAGAAATGAGACTCTAAAATACTGTCTACAACAAGGAATACCAGAGCAGACATATGAACAAGTCCACTTTTGAAGCGAAAGGTATGGTACAGCCAATAATTAGGACAGCTGAGATGATCAGTGGTTGAGGCAACAGATAATTAAGGTTCTGTCATAAAATGAGTGGGGCTTGTTAGAGTGTAGGTGAAATGGGACAACACTGTGATTGCAACTGAGACTATATATATTTGTGAAATGAATGAGTTCCTAAGAGATTCAAATATTTTCGCAGTTCAGTTTGTTCCATTAAATTGACTATTCATGGTGAATTTGGTAGATAAAGTAAAAGGACAGGGGAACATGTGCGAAGCAATGAAATTTTTGGATATGGCGTAAACACAGCACGAATATATCTGGGTCCTTGGTGTAGCATGTTCTCAACAATGGCTCCCACATAAACACTACTCGTGTGTTTATGTTGGAGAAAGAAGAAGAAGAAGAAGAAGAAGAGAGAGAGAGAGAGAGAGAGAGAGAGAGAGAGAGAGAGAGAGAGAGAGAGAGAGAGAGAGAGAGAGAGAGGAAAAAAAAAAAAAGTTCATCCCGCACAGAAGGACAGGAAAGAAAATAAATACTGTCCGTGTTTGTCTTGTTATACTGTGTTGTGTATGGGCCTCTTGGCTACCTGAAAGCAGCCATTAATAGGATGGCCGCTTCCAGGCACTTCCTTGGGAAACCCGTTCCTAAGGGGGAAGGCTGAGCAGAGAGTAGGAAGGCAGGCCTCCCTACTATCTGCTCACCCTCCCCCCTTAGGAACGGGTTTCCCAGGGAAGAAATAGGACTATCTAAAGTTGAAGAGGGGGAAGAGAGGAGGCAGACTTCCTTAGTCCAGGGAAGTCCCAATCCAGGGTAGAATGAGCGAAAGAGAGAGAGGAGGAGAAAAATAAAGAAATTTAAAAAAATAAATAATAATAATTATTTTATTTTTTATTTATTTATTATTATTATTTTTTTTTTTTTTTTGAGAAAGAGGGGCTACCCTGCCCTGGGGGTGCCCCGGTTCAGAGAAGCAGAAGGCAAGAAAGAAAGAAAAAAAATTTTTTTTCATCCAGCATGGGACTAGAAGGGAAAAAGGAAGGAGTGCAGAGAAGAGCTGCTCAGACTCCGGGAACAGCCCTAGAGTCAGAGCAGAGTGCGGAGAGAGGAGAAGGGAAAAAATATTAATATTAAAAGAAAAAAGAATAATAATAATAATAATGAGATTATGGTAATAATTATTGCTGGGTTAGCATTGGCCAGCAGGGTTGGTTGGTTGGTTATTGGGTTTTATTGGTGCATTAGCAACTAAGGCTATAATGCGCCAAAACCAGGTGATATATAAAAATTTAAATTTCACTGACCTAATTACTTAGGTCACCATGTGAAGATATAAAATAACAAAGGTATAAAATGTAGAAAAGATAAATCAATAAAGAAATAACAATAACATGTAAATTTTAAATACAAGTAAAAATCTTTATTGATTTAAAATAGCTAAAAACAGCATACACATTGTCGGACCAGCAGGGTTCGACGCCTTGAAAAGACAGCCTTGGCAAACTCCTGGAAGGAGCAGAGGTTCTCAGGGTACTGGATGAGTTGCTCCAGTTGTTCAGTTGAAAAGTTAGAGACAGTTGTCTTTAGTTGTTCACGTTGTTCTTCATATAGCTCACATTCGAAAAGGATATGGAACCAACTTTCTTTGTTGCCACAGATGCAAAGATCTGCATTGATCAATCCCAGTTGGTGGAGCTTATCATTAAGGGAACCGTGGCCGGTGACAATGTATGTAGTTTCTAGACTCAATGAAAACCATGAGATGGTGGTTTTAGATGTTGCAAAGGTTACCATCTGGAGGAATTTTTTAGTTACTGTTCCAGTGGTAGAGGTGTCCCATCTGGTCTGCCACAGATTGATAAGTTCATTGTAACATCTAGTCTTTTCTCGCTTGATGTCATTATCGAGGTTCAGCTCTATGTCAAGTATGGAAGTTGGGATTATTTTCTTTAGTCGAAAGCAGAGGCCTCGGAAGATCACAGCCAAATCCAGCGGGATTGTCCTCGCGATGACTTGGATGGCCGCCGTGGACAGTGCGACAGAAACGATGGGTAGCAAGGATCATACTTCTTTGTATTGATTGGTGTTTCTCTCGCATTTTTACAATAGTCACTCGGTGAAACCAGGCCCCTGCAGCGTAAGTTACAATCGGCAAAAATACAGCTTTATAGTATAAGAGGAGTGTGCTGCGAGGCAGTCCCCACTCACATCTCGAAATCCTAACTATGGATGCTGTGAATTTCTTGACTTTTGTACTCAAGTGCTGGAGGTGGGGAAGAAATTACAACTTGTGGTCTATAACTACTCCTAGGACTTTAGTTTGCAGGACCAGTGGTAACCGAGTGGCATCGATCCTGACCTGAGGGGGCCTTCTGATGTCAAGCTTCGTTTTAAAGATGATCATATTAGATTTTGCTGGATTAATATGGAGTTTGTGCAGTCTCGTCCAGGTCGAGGACCTGCTGAGCATTCATCTCAATTACTGAGCGAGACCGACCAGAAACAGTGATGGTGAGGTCATCTGCGAAGGCTATTATTTTTGTGTTTTCAAATGTATTGCTGAGCCAACTTTGTAGAAAGAGGAGACAGCCAAAGACGCCGGGCCCCTAAAGGGCCCGGAGGCAATTGCCTTGCCTGCCTACATGGTAGCTTTGCCACTGATCATATGCCTCAACTAATGCTAAGACAGAACATCAAAGAGATGTGGCATATGCAACAAGTAACGACCACCCTGATAATCGTGTCAACCACCGGTATGATGCCAAAGACACTACATAGCGGCCTAGCAGAAATAGGTCTCCCAGCGAACACCTATAAGGAATTCGAGAAAGTCGCAATCCTGAACACCTGCAGGACAGTCAGAGAGTTCCTCACCCAACAGTAACACCCGACCTAACGAGTGTTAGGTCGCAAAAACTGTCAAGAGGTGGAATCCCCAATCGGGGAGAAACAATATAAGAGCAACAATAATAATAATATATTATATACCCACTATTAGGTAGGCGGCCATAAAGTTTTTACTGGAAGGTGTATATACTGCCTGTTATCAATGTGCGGCTAGCAACATCGATAGCAGCGATTAGTGATGATATCAACACTTTGTACATTTTAACAACATTGTAGTTCGAACTGACAATTCATCAGCGGTTTGAATTCTCAGCGTAATGTGAAGGTAATTTATTTAGAAATATATAACAAGTGGATGCTGTTTATTACTAGAAGACTATAAATAATTGAGAAGGATGTAATGAAAAATGCATTCTCAAGACTTTCGCCAATACAAATACAGAATGGTTATGAAGTCTTTAGCTATTTATTTTTTAAAGTGTAAAAACTAAAACGAAGCAGCACAGAAACAAAATTTTTGCATAATTAAGCATAAAATGTAATAGTTTTTTTTTTTACAAATAGTTCCAATGTTCACCACCAGAAAAGGCTAAGATTTACATATTAAGACGTTCAGCGTAGATATAAAAGGGAAGGTGGTGTAACTTTTTATTTTTTATACTTTCTTAAAACGGATAATGATAACAGGAGTTGCCCCAAAACAATAATTCATCTTTTTGCTTGATATTATTTCTGCCATTTTAAAAGCTCTGAAATATAACAAAAATAAAAATGGATTTGTCAAGAGAAAGTCGCCTGTAGCAGTCCTTCCCCGTGATAAAAAAAAAAAAATATATATATATATATATATATATATATATTATCGGTGTAAATACACCACAGTTAACCCATAAATTTGAACTACGTAAGTGGTGTAGAATGCATCGTTTTAAATGTATCTCATATTGTGGTTGCCTTCACAATGAGATAGCGGTATTGCACTACTTCAAATAAATAATGCTTCTCTAGTAGAGAAGACTACTGTTATTTATTTTCAGAGGATACCACCACCCAGACGATCGTTTCGAAGCTATTCGGCTTCATCATCAGTGGGCGGACAGGTACCCTGGTAATATAACATGCCATCACGGTTGCGAAGTTATATCCACAATATGGTGTATTTACACCGATACTATATAGTTAATTACCAAAACCCATAAGAATTATGCCTTGTGCATTTCGATCCCCCCTTTGTGGATTGGGGACACATTTGCACATCTCCAGTCATGGGCACCACCCCTGAATCCAAGGTTGCTTTCATAAATATGGCTAAGGGTTTGCTTACTTCCTTTGGTGCCTCCTTTAATATAACTGGATATCTCCCATCCACCCCAGGTGCCTTTCTTATGTTTAACTTCAACAATTTCTCCTCCACTTTGCGTGAATGTAGATTCAAAATACTCATTCAGTTTGTTTGCTATCTGAGCAGGATCATCAAGAGTCGAACCATCAATATCAAGTGGACCAATCAGATTCATCCCTTTCCTTTTAGAGTTTATATAAGTAATGAAATCCTTGCTGTTTTTCTTAGCATCTTTTGCCAAAGATTTCTCGTAGTCTGCCTTTGCCTGCCTAACCTTTGTGACTTGAATACAGACTAGCTTATATATACATATCATAGGCTTCTGTGTCGCCTGATAATTTATATGTATCCCATGCATTTTTCTTCTCTGTCTCATTAGTTCATTTGACAACCATTTAGGCTTAAACCTTGAACAATATTTCTTAACAGGTATGAAACGTTTAGTAGCTTCCACTATTAATTCCTTGAATGCTTCCCACTTAGAATTTGCTGTTGGTAACATCATCAGTTGGTCCCACTGTACAGAATTTAAAAACTGTCTGAGACCACTGTAGTCACATTTATGGAAGCAAAAAACCCTTTCTTTACCCCTGATGGTAATTATATCTTTAAATAAACCCCACATCAGTTCACTGTGCTCACTGCCACCTAATGGTTCCTTTATCTGCAAATTCTTAATAGGTATGTATGTAGCTGACACAAACTTGCAGTTTCCCTATGTGAAAATAACTAGACTCATAAATTATTGTATTTTAAATAAAGAAATCGTTAGATAGTATGAATCAGAGCTGTAATACTCAATACGTTCTACGTTGATAATAATATTTGTAAAATAATAAGAGGAGTTTACCTCAATATAGTACGTAGAACACTTCCGTATGATACCCTACAGAAATAAAAACGAAAAAATCGACAACTTACCGGTACATTAAAGTAAAATATAAATAATTAAAAAACCAATTTAACACAATTCAAATCAATTTAAAACAATTAGAAATCAAATTAACGCAATTAAAAGAATCTAACGAAAATATTCAAAACGATTTTCCTTCCTGAAGCTGCCAACGCTTTTCGACCTTATGTCGTGATCACAGGAATGAAAATTACCGAATCGGGTTAAACCTGAAACTTAAATAGTGATTATTTGTCTTCGCGCATGCGCGTAAAGGTCCACGCATCGGAGATCAAATATGGCCGGAGAAACATACGTTTTCATTTAACGAGGCCAAAATACTTAATGTTTAATGTAATTATACGCGACTATTAATTGCAGAAACCGTAGAAATTAAATTACACGAGAATTCTGTTAATGTTCGGCTGCCATATTTGATCTCCAATGAGTGGACCTTTACGCGCATGGGCGAAGACAAATAATCACTATTTAAGTTTCAGGTTTAACCCGATTTGGTAATTTTCATTCCTGTGATCACGACATACGGTCAAAAAGCATTGTCAGCTTCAGGAAGGAAAATCGTTTTGAATATTTTCGTTAGATTCTTTTAATTGCGTTAATTTGATTTTTAATTGTTTTAAATTGATTTGAATTGTGTTAAATTGTTTTTTTAATTATTTAATTATTTATATTTTACTCTAATGCACCGGTAAGTTGTCGATTTTTTCATTTTTATTTCTGGAGGGTATCGTACGGAAGTGTTCTACGTACTATATTGAGGTAAACTCCTCTTATTATTTTACAAATAAAGAAATCGTATATACTTGAGATATTCTGTTTTAAAATAATTATATATCACTGTTTTTTAAAAATTTATTTTACTTCATGAAAATCCAGGAATGTGCATTTATTAATGAAGTGTCATCTACTTTAACAGTTTTACATTTATAGGTATATTGTATATAAACTACCTAAAAAAGAAGACAAAGATTATATTAGTGATCCAGTATCTTTTGGGGAAGGCTATTTAAATTTGAATACTCAAGGGAAAACGGTATTCTGGGAATTGTCTCCTAAAAACATATCATTCTCCACCTCATGTCTGAGCAGAACAGTTAAACAGGTGACTGACAATGAAAAGGTAAAGTTTACTGTTAAGTTTATAAATATAATGTTTTGAAATTCTCTTCTCCATTTTTTTAAAATATTGGTAATTAAATTCTAAATCATCTAATTTTTTTTTGAGCTATCAGAGTAGCTGAAGAATATTGTCCCTGGCCTGCCAAACTTAAGTTTGCATTTTGTTCTTCTGGAAACTGCTGTTTATTTGAATTTAGTGCATTGCTAGGTAGCACATTAAGAAAACAGTTTGTTCTGTGCACAAGAGAAGTCCACATGAAAACACTCATCTTTTCAATTCAAAATTAAGTTTTAAAGTCTGGAATGGCAAAATGGTAGTTAATACTGATTTGAGTTGTACTGATAAATTAGAAACCTAACATGCTCACGTGTACACAGGGTGCTCTCTCCTTGGTAGTTGCTCCAGAATGGTTTTGGAGCTGAGCATACTTGATTCTCATATATTAACACAAGAGAACAACCTGAGAATGGCCACACTTTTAGCACTTAAAACTGGCGCATAATGGCCTTTAGCTGCTGTTGTGCCATAAAACATACAACAACAACAGCACTTAAAACACCTCAGTGGATTTGGAATAAAAATTCTTAATAGGCAATTTAAATATGTTGATGGAATTTGGAAGCTGTGGCATGTGTTGAAAGGATTAAAGCTTGAGCAGGGATGAGATTCCTATCCTTATATATTAATATTCACATGACAGCTGTAACACTCAAACTTTATATTCACAGTGCTTCTCTTCAAAGACATGAAGCAATCTGTTATTACACCACATGACAAGTTCAAAGTCATATGGGGAATTGCAATGATACATTTTCTCCCTATCCTTGTAGCTTTCAAAATCTTTTTGGCACGCTTATAACACGAGAATTCAAATGAAAGGTCTCCAGAATGCAGTCTCTTAACAGATTTTGGGAATGCTGCCAACCCATCTGATTCTTTCTAGATAAAGAAGGGTGATATTTTCCCAATTGCCTGCTCTCCAGTGGAATGGAAAATGAGGAAAAGTGGTGTCACTGTTGGTTTATCCTCAAGTGAATAAGGGAATTCATTAATTCGTTTTTTTTCATCTGTTTTCATCTTATTTTATTCATCACATTTGGGAGAGAATTGACTGAAAGCATTCCACAAAAAAGACTGAGGTAATCTCTTACTTTTTTAATATATTAAAAAATCATGGAAGTTATTGAGCCCTGTAGCTCTGAATTTTTTACTAAGAAGTTTTTATTAAAGTTCAGGATATTAGTGGTCAAACTAATTCTAATTGTGAGTTAAATGATTTTATAACAAATAAGGGACTACAAGCAAGGTAATTACAATGAAAGGTACACAGCAACAAGAGCTCAGAGTCTAAAAGATGAAAAGTTTGATTCAGTAATCTTTTAATCTTATGGAGAGCTCTTGTTGGAATGTTATTGTTAAAAATATGGGAATGCAAAGCTTGCAATCAAGAAACGTTGGAAGAACACAGTTTTATGACAAAGTATAACAAACTGCAAAAATTGTTTTTTGGTAATCACTCAGAAATTTCATTGTGCTATGTTTCTCGATTGCAGGCTTCCTATTTCCAAATTTCAACCAACAAAAAAAGGAACAAAAGAACAAATATGAATACACAGTAATATCGCTGACATATAATAAGTTAACTACATAAATAAACTGGTGAAAAGTAAGAACACAATTCTGCTAATGCATTCTCTATTTACCTGTACATACTCAAATTTTGACACCTGATTTGAAAATTCATGCTTGTTCAGATTTATATCCAAAAGTTGAAAAGCTTTTAAAAAAAAAAACAGCAATAATGAGGATTCCAAACTGGTTTTTTACATTCCAATTGAATACAGTTTTGTTAGTTTTCTTTTGGTAAAGTAAGAAAAGAATGAAAGAACATAACAATTTTTTATTTTTAGTTTCAATTGACGATAAAAATGATTTACTAATAAGTTAAAAGAATTCTGTTTGATTGATTTTGCTTATTCTATACAAGAGAAATTTAATGTAATGATGTTGTTGTTTGAGTGAAAATTATATACAGGGTGTCTCAAAAATATTGGTACAAACGTTTAGGGGAGGTAGGTAACATCTAAAGGAATGCGAATTGGATAGGAACCCATAACCGGAAACGCCACCGTAAGTCGGTCGCTGTTCATCAGTTCGCGAGAGGGAAAATTTCTGGTTTACTCATTCAAGCAGTAGTAGCCACACGAAGAGCATGCATCGATATATGAACTGTGAGCTGGTAGACATGCACCTAGTGTATGGATTAGCAGAGGGCAATGGACGAGCTGCTCAACGAATTTAGGGAGAATGCTTCCCAGACAGACATGTACCAGACCATGGTTTGTTTGCACATGTGCATCAAAATTTGTGCGATTATGGGTCATTTAGAGGTAACAGGAGTAGTGCGGGCAGACCATGTTCGACACGAACTCACGCCATGGAAGAAAGTGTGTTGAATGCCGTCCAGAATAATCCTACTACCAGCACACGTGCCATTGCCTCTGCCTTAGGAGTGTCTCGTTGCAGTGCACAGGGTGTCTGGCACCACGATTCCTTACACCCCTTTCATCTCCAAAGGGTTCAGTTACTGCTCCCCCAAGATCACCCTGCACGTGTAGCTTTTGCGCAGTGGTTTCTCCAAGAAAGTGTTCAAGGCTCGAATTTTTTAGCCTATGTTTTGTTCACGGATGAGGCTTATTTCACTCGGGAAGGTATTATTCAATCAGCACAATGCTCATGTGTGGGCTCACGACAACCCACACTGTGTGCACTCCCATGCGGTACAACATCGCTTCGCAATAAATGTGTGCGCAGGTATGGTCGGTGACTGCTTAGTTGGCCCATACCTGTTACCATCCCACATGAACTTCGCTAAATATCGGATCTTTCTTGAACAAGTTCTACCAGGGTTACTTGACGATGTTCCAGCAAATGTGAGACGCAACATTTGGTTTCAACATGACGGGGTGCCTGCCCATTATGGAAGGTGTGTTCATGACCATTTGAACAGGCGTTTTGGGCACGATGGATTGGCCAGGGTGGACCCGTTGCCTGGCCCCCACACTCACCTGATTTATTGAGCCTTGATTTCTTTCTGTGGGGGCCCTCAAATCTATCGTGTACGAATCACCTGTGGAGATGGAAAGGGATCTTGTGGCGAGACTCGTCTGTGCTGCCTGCTACTGTGAAAGAAACTCCAGGTGTGTTCGACCGTATCCGCCAATCCATGCTGCATCGTTGTCACGCATGCATCGCGTCTCATGGTGTAACCTTCAAGCATCTGTTGTAACATCATGAAATGCATCCATCTCGTACTCCATTGTTAATATTATGTCAAATAAATGTTTGCCACTAATTACTGTCTTGTGTAATTTCTGCTTCTTGTGCCTCTGCTACTACTTTCCCGTGACGTTTTCAGTTATGGGTTCCTGTGCGATTCACATTCCTTTAGATGTTACCTACCTACCCTAAACGTTCGTACCAATATTTTTGAGAGACCCTGTATACTGTTGAATATGTTAACTGTCAATTTTTAACGGATTTCTTAAGAGGGCTATTAAAGAGTAATGTATTTTTCTACAATCTGAAGTAATCATATACAGTACAGTAGAAAGATTACATTTTGTGATGCATAGAAGTCAGTGACATAACTAACATTACTACAGCCCATAAAAATGGCAGTGATCCTTTGCCACTGAAGCGAATTTAATTGAATAATAACTAATAAGTGACTATTCAAAGCATTAAGAATATTTGCCACTGAAGCGAATTTAATTGAATAATAACTAATAAGTGACTATTCAAAGCATTAAGAATATTTGCCACTGAAGTGAATTGAATTGAATAATAACTAATAAGTGATTATTCAAGCATTAAGAATATTTGCTTACTTCCTTTGCTGCCTCCCTTAATATAACTGGATAGATCCCATCCACCCCAGGTACCTTTCTTATGTTTAACTTCAAAAATTTCCTCCACTTTCTTCTCATTTATTATAAAATCATTTAGCTGCCCGTTAGAGTTTGATAAACTTCTGGCCTCCACTTCCCTACAGAATTCCTCATGGATAATCAGAATTCCTATGAATAATCACTGTTGATAATCAGATTAAGAATATTACTCCATATGGTTGCCTCTTGAATATGCTACTGTAGAAAATAGTCATCCAATAAATCCACAAATGTCTTGCTAGTGTGCAAGTGACCAATCAATAAGTTCCAGTTAAAATCTCCATTTTAAGACATTCTGATTTACTAGCCCACTCTATTTCTCTGTACAGTTGGTCATTGTACTCATCAGAGTCATTAAGCCTATAACACACTCCTACCCTCACTTTTGCTTTTGCAGTGCTTATACCACAACAAACTGAATCAACATTGCACTGGCCTCCCATGTCAACTGGATGCACTGCCTTAGATTTTGTATTTCCTAACTAATAGCATAACCTTTTCTATCTTGTCTGTCCATTCTGTACACATTGTATTCTCCAAATTCAAATGGATTATTTGTCAAGTGGACCCAAAAGATATATAAAGTTTAAACTAACATTAGCAAAGGCACATGATGAAAGAAAGCAAGCTTATATAGCATCAGCCAAAAACATAAAACTTCTCATTTCACCATTCCACTCACTCCAAATGTTTGTATAGTTCTGCCTTGAATCTATTTAAGGCTATCAACTTCTACAACGACAGATGGGAGTCTGTTCCAGTACCCGCTGGCTAAATGCAAATTTGCGCACATCTATCTTACAACTGTCTTTCCTCGATTATTATTATTATTAGCCATACAGAGAGAGAGAGAGAGAGAGAGAGAGAGAGAGAAGTAGAAGGGAATCACCAAGAAAAAGAAGAATAATGATATCCAGCTCAGGACCCTGGGTGTGCCAAGCCCATATTCATCAGATTTCAGTTTATGTCCTCTCAAATGATTATTCTGAGCAAGGGGAAGAATCCCATAAGCATGATCAAACATTTAAGGCTTTATACACATCAATAAGATCACCTCGCAGGTTCCTAGTCTCCAGACACTGTAATTTGCAAAACTTAAGCCATTCTTCGTAAGAGCAACCCTTTGTTGCATTCACTAATATTGTTGCCCTTTTCCGTACTCATTCCAGCAGCTCTACATCCTTCTTAAAATGAGGCCTCCAGACCTGTATACAGTACTCAAGGTGTGGCTTGACCATTGCCTTATACAAGGGGATAATCACCTCCTTATCCCTGCTAAAAAATTCCTGTATATCATTGACAAGACACCATGAACTATTCTTGCAGACCATCTGCACTGCTCAGAAAACTTCATATCTGACTGCACAGTTAACCCCAGGTCCTTTTTATTCTCTACCAGTGTCAGAGAATAAAAGCACAGTTGATACATTACTCTGGGGTTACTGTCCAACACAGTTGATATGTTACTCTGGGGTTACTGTCCCACTCAGTTGACATGTTACTCTGGGGTTACCGCTTCCCATATGCAGTACTTTACATTTGTCAGTGTTAAACTTCAGTAGCCACCTCTCAGCATATCTGCTCAACTTTATTAGATCCTGTTGCAGCAGCGTACTGTCATTAACAACCCTGCCAACCATCGTATCATCTGCAAACTTGGACATTAAGCCTGATATACCATCATCAATATCATTAATAAATACAGAAAATAACAATGGACCCAACTCTGAATCCTGGGGGTTCGGTGTTGGAAACATTTCTGGTCAACGCACCACGGCCTTAACCCTAACCAGAACATTTTTGGTCGTCCCACCATGACCTTAACCCTAAATGCAATTATGAAATGATCGACCAATCCTGGCATTTCCACCACAGCCTTTGGCTAGAATCGTTAAACATATCATGCAATTCAAGAACCTTGAATTGCTGCAAGGGCATGAGACTACACCCTATCTTGGAATTAACTGTTAATTTATATGTATCCTATGAATTTTTATTCTCTCCCACATGTCTCATTAGTTCATCTGACATCCATTTAGGCCTAAACTTTGAACAATATTTTTTAGTTGGTATGAAAAGCCAGGTAGATTCCAAGATTAATTCTTTGAATGCTTCCGATTTTGAATTTGCTGTTGGTAACATCATCAGTTGGTCCAACCGCATAGAATTTAAATACTGTTTCAGACCACCATAGTAACTTTTACGAAAGCAAAAACTCTTCCCTTTACCCCTGATGGTAGTTACTTCTTTGAATAAATTCCACTTCAGCACACTGTGATCACTGCCACCTAGTGGTTCCTTTATATGCAGATTCTTAATGCATGAAGAATCACCACTGATAATCAGATCAAGAGTATTACTCCCTATAGCTGCCTCCCGAACATGTTGCTGTAGAAAACAATCATCCAATAAATCCTTGCAAGATACATTACTTGCAAGGATTTATTGGATCTCCCACATTAGCAAGTGCCTTGCTAGTGTGTGAGTGACCAACCCACAAATTCCAGTCAATATCTGGTAAATTAAAATCCCCCATTATAAGATACTCTGATTTACTGGCCCACTCTATTTCTTTGTACAATTGTTTATTATACTCATCGGACCTATAACACATTCCTACTCTCAATTTTGCTTTCCCAGTACTTATGTCACACAAAACTGACTCAACACTGCACTGTCTAGCCATGTAAACTGGCTGTACTTCCTTGGATTTTATGCATTTCTTAAGCAATAGCATAACACTTCCTCCCTTCCTATACACATTGTACTCTCCAAATTCCAGTTCTGCATTCCTTATATCTATGTGACACCACATCTCTGATATCCCAACAATAACTGCCTTTGATGTTTTGAACACCTCAAATTCATCAAATTTATTTACCAAACTCCTAGCATTGTTGTACATGCACCTGTTCCTATTCTTAGCTACCCTAACACAGCCCATGTATTTACTTGTTCCTCAATGACTCCCAGAAATCTCTGAAATCATCTGCACTTTGTTTTCCAGGCTGCTGCTCATTCCAATAGAAGCAGTGCAAGAATTACTTTCACCTCTTCCAGTGGCTACTGTTAATCTATTAGTCTGTGCATTCCCCCCAAACTAGCAGTTTTCCAACCCATCTAGCACTGCCTCGATAGCATCAACAAATATTCTTGCACCCTTTCTATTTAAGTGTATCCCATCGCTGTAGAAGCAGTCTCTCCTCTTAACAAGCACAGACCAGGCTGAGAAAAATTCTACCCCTTGAGCCTTGCAGAATCTTTCCAGGGCCAAATTGATCGACAAATCTCTCATCATATACTCCCTCCTATCATGTTTGGGCTGAATTGCAGACACTTTCAAATTGAACCCTCAACTCACGGCTTTTTTCCAACATTGACTGTAGTTGTTGAGTAAATCTGCAGATCTCTTTCTCTTAATGTCATTAGTTTCAACACGTACAACAATATCACTTTTTGTGCCCTTAAAAGATGATATGTTCTCTAAACGTCATCAACCTTTGCCCCTGGCAGACATACCCTGGTCCTGTTCCACCTATCCGTTTTGCACAATATGTTCCCTGTTTCTGTGAAAAGAGTCACCAAGAACAATTAGTTCCTTTGGGATCGGCACCTCCGTAGCCAAGTTGGCAGGAGCAGCAGTGAGTAGCACATGCTTCTTGATTAGACCGGGGTTCGAGCCCGTGACCACCAAATACGGAGGATGCGGAAAGGTCAGGGAATGACCGTCGCATATCCCCAGAGCAATATGCCCTTAATTGCTAATGCTCCTAAAAACCAAATAACAAACAAACAAACATCCTTTGGGACCAGTGCATTCTCCCTTGGGAGTTACCTCTGTGTTGTTGTTCAAGTCCATGATGTTCAAGTGCAAGCTCTGGCATTGATTGTGAGCAGCTGAGAACTTGATGGGCCCTCAATTTCAATCCTTCAAGGGGATCCACTCTGTCATTCAAGCTCACATATATTCCCATAACAATGCTGAGTTGGTGCCTGATTTTGCATGATCCTCTTTTAGATTTTCAGAAGGAAGACAAAAATTATAGTTATATTAGTGAAGTAATTAATTTTTACTATTATTAAATGTTTTAGTAAGAATGGCTGAAAATTTGAAAACTTAAACTGAAAAAGTTGCAAAATTTTTACGATTATTATACCTTTATATTATAGGATACAGCATTTCTAATGTACAGTGACCAGCCTCCATCTAGAACAGCATCTAGCTCATCTGCACACATGAAAGGTTGTATAAGTCAAGAACAATTATAATACTTTATCAAAATGAAGTTATAATAGAACTATTTCATGAAATTTATTTATGATACATAAATTTAAAAAAAAAAAGTTATTCAGTGGTTTATAATGATTAATTTAGTTTTATTCAAAGTCAGTGATAGTAGAATTTACAATTTTCACATGACATTGTCCAAATTTATAAGCCATGATTCTGAAGAATTAGAGGAAAAATCTTATTCAGTTATGCAGAGTTAGTCAGGATTTCAGGTTAAGGATGAATATGGCTAAAACAAAAGTAATGATGAAAAAGTATTCCACAGAAATGGATATAATCATTGAAGGAGCAGAAATTGAAAAGGTGGATTCATATATTTATCTTGGAGAAGTCATTAGCTGTAATAATGATAAATGGCTGGAAGTCAAAAGAAGTATAAATTTGGATGGACAGCATTCAAGAAATATGGTCACATACTGAAGAGCAATATCCCAATCTGTCTGAAATGTAAAATAACGAACCAATGTATACTACTCACCATGATTTACGGAAGTGAAACTTCTGCACTCACCAAAAGAATGGAACGAATTATATTAGGAATCAGACTGTTAGATAAGAAGAGAAACACGTGGATTAGGCAGCAAACACAAGTAAAGGACATTCTTATCAAAACTAAAGAACTGAAATGGTCTTGGGCAGGACATAAAGCTTGAAGACATGATGACAGATGGACTAAAATAATAACAGAATGGTACCCAAGAGGAGCTAAAAGAAAACCTGGAAGACAAGAAAAATGGAGATGGACAGATGAAATTCAAGAGTTCATGGGGTAGTTTGTTTGTTTGTTATTTGGTTTTTAGGAGCATTAGCAACTAAGGCCATATTGCTCCGGGAATATGCGGTGGTCATTCCCTGACTTTTCCGCATCCTCCGTATTTGGTGGTGACGGACTCGAAACCCGGTCTAATCAAGAAGCGTGTGCTACGCACTGCTGCTCCTTCCCACCTAGCTACAGAGGCGCCTTCATGGGTAGCAAATGGATGGCCATTGCACAAAATAGAAGCAAATGAAAAGTTGTTGGAGAGGCCTTCATCCTGCAGTGGATTGAAAATGGCTGTTGATGATGATAGTAGAATAAAGGATTATTTTTTCTACTTTGTCCTGCCCATGTCTTTAAACATACACAGTCACACACAAAATCAGGAATTGCTTTTATAATGTTATCAGAAAGTATTTCTATTTATGCATATAATGAGATCTTACAATGGTGCATCACTTTGTTTTCATTTCTATTTATGAGTTTACAAAAAAAGATTAATTGTTTGTTTGGCATGTAATAGGTGCCATGCGAGTGACGGCAATCTATCTTTTTCGAAATTAGCTGAAGTATACAATTCCCCCCCCCCCTCCAAAAACAGCACTCTATAATTTAATTTACTGTACTCATTGCATTGTTTATACAAATTTTTATGAAAATTGCTTTTTGTCAAGGATTTGTAATACTGAAAAATTGAGAAAAGTGGGATATAAAAGAAGGGTGAAAAAAACCATGCAGTACAAGACATTTCTTGTACAACTGCTCATTGTTCAAGCATTAATAAAGGATAAAATTATATTTAATAAGATTTTAATTCAACAAAAGCCATAATTTAATTTTTTATAATAAAACAAAAACTGTGCCTCATGAATGCTAAGTACTTGTGTTTTGTTTTGGTGGGGAGGAGACAACTGCTCAATGTTCAGTATGTAATGGCATGATGTATTTATTGTTTGTGATACAGTAAAATCCATATTAAGTACCAACTCATAGAGCTGGTAAAAATAATGCGGTTTGCCAGTGCATGTAAAATTGTCCTAATTTTAACTCAGGAAGTATTTAATTAAATTAAAAAAATAAAAATAAAATCTGTGAAAAATAAAATAAACATTTATAATATCAAATTATTATTTTGCAAAAAAAAATTGATGGTTTAACTAAGATTTTTTCTTCTATCATTTAAACAATGTTACTTTAAAATTTGATATTTTAAGACACATTTTGCCATAAGCTTCAAGAGCAGTAAATTTTTTTGGCTTACTGTAATCCACTTTTTTTCTACACCAAGTTTTATTTTCAGGTAGTTCTTGTATTTCTTAATGTCACTGGTAAATGAACTTTGCTCATACTAATACAATATATCAGCAGCAGATTTTATCCCTATAAATGAGTGCACTCTTTATTTCATAAATTAATAGATAGTTTTCTAAGTTTGAAACTTCCTCTACTGAGAAATAAGCAGTTCCTAGCAGAGTTAAACATCTGGCACACTTTCATCAGCAAGTTTAGATAAAAAAATGACAACTCCTACTTTGAAAGCTATTCAAAAACATTTTTGAATATTTTAGTTTTTGTATACCAAAAAGATGCTTATCCAAATTTTGTGTCCAATAAATTTATAGATTTCAGCAATTCTGACCCAGTAATTTCATTTTTGATATATACATTTTACTTAAAATATATGAGGGTTGCTTCCTCCTAAAATTTAATTTAATTTCTTGTATTATTTCTTTATCTAAAAGCTGAATTACAGTTAGATGAAAAGTTGATAATTTTTATGTGCCCTAATGTGATAGTCCAATTTTGATCTACCAAAACATTATCTGCAAATAATAAAACACACCTGCCTTCTCTCATGCCATATTGTTACATTCACAGAATGTTGGCAATTTTTCTGATGCATTTTTAAAACACCTGGGTTTGCCATGTTTTCTCAAAACTAATAATGTTTATTTTCATCAAGAACATTGGTTAAATAACACAGTGATTCTTCCTTTGCTTTGTTTTATACTATTAATTTCTTTTCTTTACCTTAAAAGGTTTCTTAGCCATGGATTTAAAACAGATACCTGTTTCTAAAGCCTTTAGACTTATTCTCAGCATACATGCACTCCAATTTTGCTTTCCATTCATCAACAGTTGCTAAACAGACCTGACCACTTTCATTAGTGTCAATCACAACCAGAAACAATGTTATGCTGCCTTACAAATGACTGAAACCTTCTATTATAAATTAACTTAATTTTTACATAAGCCTGTTTTTCGATTAATGAACAACAAAAAATTTCTAACATAATTCATTAATTTCTTCATTACCTGTTGATATGCATTTTCTTTTTCTATTCTTGGGTAAATTTTTCTTATAATGTTCAAGAAAAACATCCTTTGAAGACCATATTTTTTGGATTTGTGTTTGACTGAAAACAGATTTTAGTACAATATTTTTAATAATTATACCTTTACTGTTTAATTTAACTATGCTTATTTTTTCTTTTCAAGTTAAAACTTTATACTACAACATTTAACACTGCACAGTACTGAAATACAAAGTGGTAAGTGTGTTGTAATTACAGTACTTTGATCCTTTACAAAACACATCAAACCAAAACTTTAAAGAAGGATCACATACCATTTCTCTAATCATTGTTATATGCTTTCATTCCTGGTTGCCAGTTAGTGTAATGGAACTGTACTGTAAATTATGTTTCATGGAAGCAAAGCCTCAAGTGAAAGCACTGCATGTTTGCAGTAAAAAACTCACAGTTTCAGAAGTTTATTTTTAGTGCATACAGTACTGCTGTCTATATTTTTGTTTTTGTGTTATGGTGTCATTATTTGTTGATGATAAAAAAATAGAAAAATGTGACCAATTTAGCTGACTAGCATAAAAATAGCTGGTCAACTAAATAGATTTTAAAAACTTATAAAGCTTACAAAAAATGTACAGAACTAAATTCGCTGATAACCAAAGTGCTTGTTTAATACAGGTAAGATTGAATGACTGATACTGCTTACTATTCACATTAGAGAAGTTGGTGCTTAATAGATGGTGTTCATAAGAGGGATTTAGCAAAGGACTGAGAACTGAGAAAAATCTGCTGCTTAATGGAGAGGTTGGTACCTAATAGAGCACTGCTTAAAGCAGATTTCACTGTATAGAATTGGAATATTAGCATTGACTAGTCAGTCATTTGAATTGCTCTGTTGTTGTTGCAGCAAGTTCAACAGTGGAGTGTGTGGTATAATTGATGATCCAGCCAAAATGGCATCAAGTTAAACAGATATTTTGCAACTGTCATTACTACTGAAACCTCATTAGTGCCAAGGGGCAGAAAATTAAGCTGAGTTGAACCACTATAAAATAAGTGACATAATGATATCAAAGAAGCACTTATCTGAAAACTGAGGCTGAGAGAGAGATAGAGGGGGGGGGAGTGGAATGTATAACCCCAGAGGCAGATGGAGTACATAATGAGAAGGGTGGCTGGTGAATGTATCGAACCATTAGTAATGTAATGAGATCATCATTACATTCAGGGATTATTCCTTTGCACTGATGAAGTGCCATTATCTCTTAAACCCATAAAGGAGAAGCCAAAGTGATGTCCATTTACAGACCAGTGAGATTGACTTTTGTGGTTGGTAAGATTATGGAATCTGTGGTTAAATAGACAATACAAGACCACCTTCACAAGAATGGTATTAAAAAAAAAAAAGAAGAAGAAAAAGATATTCCCTTATTGATCCACTGCAGTTATTGCTGTACAGAATATACTGTACAACTTTCCCATTTCTCAAATATAATGTTCAGAATAAGAAGGTGCAAATTAATACTTGATATTAGAAACCAAGTCAAAAAGGCATGGAATGTATTATCACAGGCCAGCCTGGAAGGCTCTCAACGAAACTAAGTTGGAATTATGGAAAAATGAAAATTATTGTCCATTTTTAATGCTCAGTTACTTTTTCTATAGGAATCAATAATAAACATTTAAATCAACAAAATCAACAAAAAATCAACAATAAACATTTATTGATGATTAATGATTTAATGAGAATTAAAGATAACTTTTGCTTACATTTTAAAAAACTGTTGTTAGTTTTTTTGAATGTAAGATAAAGTTATTTTTAATTTTAAATCCACTGAGGAATATCCACAAAAAGGGGTCAGAATGTCTGTTATATCTAAATTCAAAGCTAAATTTGAATTTAAATGTGTATTGTTTATCCAGTTTAACCCGTATTTGGCCCTACCACTATTTTTATGTTCCTAGCACGTGTGCTTGTTTATAACCTTAAAAATCAGTAAGAAATAATTCGTGTTCACTTTTTGATGTCACTTTATTCAATCTATTTTGAACACAACTTCAAAAATCTATATTTTATATTTAAAAAAACATAATTACTATTTTAAATTAAAATTATTTGTAATTATTTTTTGAAAATGAAATGCTTCTACAATGTATAGACACATTTTTTATCTTCTTATATAGGAATTTTGAATGTTATCTCCCTTGTTATCTTTGACTGTCAGCGAGTGAAATGTCAATCAAAAAACTCATACGCATCAACAGCTAAGTGCCAACCAGACACTTCCATGATGTGAAGCCAGAGAGTGTGACGATGTGCTACCACAAAGTATAGTGTGTGCATCAGTATTGGACACAAGAGATGCTGCTGATTTTAAATTAATGTTATTTAGCATATGCATATAATTATTGAGAATAGGTTTAACTTGGCCCGCATTTTTACTCTTTGCATGATAACTAACAGAGATTTTTCTGTAATTTTCAATTGTGAAATCAAAGAAGCACTCTTGTAGAAGGGTATTGGAAATTTTAGCTGTGTGAACCAAGTAGATGAGGAGCACAACATTGCTGAATTTTGTATGGAGCCTTGAAGTCCCTGTGTGCCTGTATCAGATTTAATAAACAGTTTTTCAACAAATTCGGTGAACTTTTTCCTTTGCAATTTATCTCCATCCTAATAAAACACAGTATGAACACATACTGTAGAAGCGCAAAAACAACAGTGAAATTGGTGAAGTAGGAACGAATTTAGTGAAATTGGACAGAGAGGAAACAGTTTGTGATGTCCTTGAAAAATGTGCCGTTTTCAGTTACTACAGATGGCAGTAACCAAAGTGATTTATTGTAGTGACCCTTGTTGTCGAAAAAAATAAATAAATAAAATTCATCAAATCGGAAGCAACTTTCTCTCAGAGCTGGTGTTGGAAGGTCCCTACAGTGTGTAATATGGTCTGACCAACCAACCAGAAAGCATGTAATATTATTTTAGAAACATGTATGTGCTTAGTTTTGACAATGTCCCTGATATGGTTGGCCTAAAACTGGAGTAGCAAGGGTATTAAAAGAGGAGAGTGAGCACTTGCTGAAAGTGGATGAATATTTGATGGACACTTAAAGATAGATTGAAACAGTTTTAATTAATGCATGCCACTGAAGTATAAAAGATTCTGAAGCATGTTTTTATGTTGGCTGTGTTTGTCTAAAAGTTTAAGTAGGCTGATAGAACAGTGATACCTTTGATAAGTCTGTTTAAAAGTGGTAAGAAAAGTCATATATGAGCACTTTTGAGTTACCAAATTGAAAAATGTAACATGCACCACTAGTGAGTGCCATGGACTCATTGAAATTCGTTGTTTTATTTTATTTTATTTATTTATTTTTTTAAAATTTTAATTCCATCAAAACAGCCAAAGCCTTACATAGGAGAAACATATAATTTGACTACATGAAAATGAATTATAACAAGCATTATAAATTTCTATAGATGATATGCTAAAATACAATAAAGCGAAAATAAATTAAAATAGGAATTAATGTAGTATAAAAACATTTAAAAAGAGAATAAAAGTTTAACTCTCTTTCTCTTGTGCCCTACATGGAACAAATATACAGGAACTCCCTGACTTACATAAGGGTTGTGTTTCGCAGTTGTGAATCTTCATATGATTCATCTTTTTCAAATCCTTTGAAGCCTTTAACATGCCGTTGGCATATTTTCTTCCATGCGCCATTTAAACAACTTTTGGTAATTTCTGCCGAGGCCTTATTAATGTTTAAGATGTCATGGTAAATATTATAAGATTTCCAAAATTCTCTTAACGTAAAATTTTTCTCATCATCTACTGCAGACAATGCCTGAGCAAATGTTGTGCATAAAGAGTATGCTTTTAAATTCCGAATAACACCCTGATCCATAGGTTGGACGAGTGAAGTCGTGTTTGGTGGTAGAAATAGGACTCTCACGTTTGAATTGAAACCATCTAGATGCGTAGGATGTCCAGGAGTATTATTTAATAGAAGGAATGTCAATTCCTTGTACAGACAATGTACATTCCTTGAAAGGAATGTCATTGTCTGTACAATATTTTTCAACCTCTGGAATGAAGCAGCATTTAAACCAATCCTCAAAGAGATATGTTATCCATGCTCTCTGGTTCGATCGGAAATGCACAGATAGGGTGGCTTTATTAATGCCCTCAAATGCACAAGGATTTCCAGAATGGTACACAAGCAGTAATTTTAATCTGTAAGCTCCCGCTGCATTAGCCCCAAGCAAGAGCATGGGTCCTATCTTTTGACACCTTGAAACCTGGCATTGTATTTTCCTCTTTGGCAATGTTTGTTCGATCCGGCATTTTTTTCCAATACAGAGCAGTCTCATCAACATTAAAAATTTGCTGTGTTGAATAGCCACCTTCAACAATAATTTTTTCCAACACATCACAAAATTTCTCTGCAGCTGCAGAATCTGCACTGGCGACTTCACTGCATACTTTAACGTTGTGGAAACCAGTGTTATGCTTGAACCTGTTAAACCATCCGTTGATTGACACGAACTTGGGTTGGGGTTCACTGTACTTATCCTTAATATCTTTATAAATACTTGTTGCTTTTTCTTGAATGGTCATTAGACTCGGGGGCACTCGCTTCTGAATCTGATTTTCCATCCACATTATTAACAGCTGTTCCATCTTTGATATAGCACCTAAACGCTGTTTTGTGATCACTGTTGATCTTAAGTGCGTTGATCCTTTGACATGTTCTTTTATACGCGCACTGTCCTTTAAAATAGTATTCACTGTTGAAGCAGCGAGACCTAATTCCCTTGCAATAGATGACAAACTTTGTCCTACTTCGTACTTCTTAATCATTTTCATCTTCATTTCTAAATCAATTTTGTTTCGTTTCCTAGCACTACCACCACTTGCACTTTTCATTAGTCACTTTCCCTTCATCATTGTAATATATAAATAATAATGAAGAGAAGTTTCAGAAAATTTGTTTTTTATATGATTGAAGATTTCAATGAAGGGGAACTCATTTCACCATGATGGCGTAAAAACCCACACAGTTGCAGTTAACAGTATTATCAAAATGCAGTAAGGTCGAGTTTACTACCTGCTCACATCTGGTGAGTTTGGGCTTGGCACACCCTGGATCCTGAGCTGGATATCATCATCCTTCTCTTTCTTGGTGATTCCCTTCTACTTTTCTCTCTCAGGGTAACTCGGGAATTTTTTTTTTGGCTGGTGCAGCATAAGCCTCAGGCTTCCTTGCACCATATAGCTAATAATAATTTGATGCACTAACAGAAAAGCCCAATTAGATCTATCTTGTCCTCCAATTTTTAAGTCAAAAATTCCCCCCTTTTTTTCATTAGAGCATTTTTCTATCCAGTTGATAACATTTTACCATAATTGGTATGGGATTTAATAAATATATATTAAAAAATTTAAAAAGTTCAGTTTTATTTTATCAAAATGAAATTAAAAAAAACAAAAAAAACTGATATTTTCAGTTTGTTTGAACCTAATGGGGGGGAGGGGAGAATTATATTATACCAAATGACACTAACTGGGTTTTTCAGTTATATTTAATAGGTATTGCTAAACTCAATACTTATTTTACCTCACCAAGACAATAAAAAAGATACTGACTTTTTTTCACTTTCCTCAGCAATTTCATTTTTGTGTTGCTCAATCTTAAATGTATTATAGGTATGTGCCACTGTGCTATTATGATATTAGTATTAGCCATATGATGCAGGGAAGCTTTTTTAGCTGCACCAGTCAAAAAAGGGGGGAAAATTAATAAACCACCTACATGACTCCCTCTGCACTTACGTACATAACCAGCAGCTTTGAATTTCCCCAAGCTGTCAGTTTGAACCACCCATGGAGGCAACTTATTCCAATAATTAACAACTTGCAGACTAAAAGAGAAAACTTCCTGCAATCCAGTCTAACTCCTTTCCTGCATAAATTGAACTTAATAGCTCCTAGTTGTGGAATCATTTAAAACAGTGAAAATTTTACTCATTCATTTTACTTTCATCTCTCAGAGCCTTATACATCTCAATGAAATCTCATCTAAGGTGCCTAGTTTCCTTAGCTCTGCAGCCAACATATACAAATTTTTTCCTCATATGGATGCCCATTTGCTGCTCTCACCAGGTGTGTTGCCTTTTCATTGGACCTTTTTATAAGCACTGTTTTTTTTTTTTTTTAGATGTAGTCTCCATACCAGGACACAGTATTCCAAGTGTGGCCTTGCAATTGCATTATACCGTGGTAGTTTGACCTCCCTATCTTTACAAGAATATGTTTGATAAATCATCAATAGAATGCCATAGGCTTTCCTTGCCACCTGTCTACATTACTCAGAGAACTACTTGTCCGACCATATTGTAACTCCCAAATCTCTTTCTTCCTCTACTGTTTTTAGTTCAACTCCATGATGTGTGTAAGTAATTTTGGGGTTGCTATTCCAGATTATATGCCAGATTATGCATTTACAGCTCAAGTGTAGTCTCATAATTATTTTGCATTGCCAGCAAGGAAAAAACTCATGTGTTCTCCAGCAGGATTTTAAATTTAATGACTGGGCCTCAACTAATTCCAATGATTAGCAACTCTCTAACTACAGGAAAACTCCCTAAAATCCAGTCCATAATTCTTCTCCCTTAGTTTGAATTTATGTCCCCTGGAACTATCATCACTTAATACTGTGAAAATATACTCTTCATTAATTTTACTATTACTGCACTTGGATACAGTATCCTAAGGGCAGTCTTACAATTAGCATTAGCAAAGGCACATGATGCAAGAAAGCAAGCTTATATAGCATCAGGGGAAAAAAAAAAAAAAAAAAACCTTATTTCACCCATCCACTCGCTCCAAATGTTTGTCAAGTTCTGCCTTGAATCTATTTAAGCTATCAACTTCTACAACGACAGATGGAAGTTTGTTCCAGCAATCAACCACCCGCTGGCTAAAGGCAAACTTCTGCACATCTATCCTACAACAGTCTTTCCTCAATTTGAATTTATGCCCTCTCAGGCGATTATTCTGAGCAAGAGGAAGAATCCCATGCACATTGAGCATGCTCAAACCATTCAAGGCTTTAAACACCTCAATCAGATCACCTTGCAGGTGCCTAGTCTCCAGACACTGTAATTTGCAAAACTTAAGCCTTTCTTCATAAGAGCAACCCTTTGTTCCATTCACTAATCTCGCTGCCCTTCTCTGTACTTGTTCCAACAGCTCTACATCCTTCTTAAAATGAGGCATCCAGACCTGTATACAGTACTCAAGGTGTGGCCTGACCATTGCCTTATACAAGGGGATAATCACCTCCTTATCCCTGCTAGAAAAATTCCTGTATATCATTGACAAGACACCATGAGCTACTCTTGCAGACCATCTGCACTGCTCAGAAAACTTCATATCTGCCTGCACAATTACCCCAGGTCCTTTTCATTCTCTACCACTGTCAGTGCGGTACCACAGAGTTGATACGTTGCTGTGGGGTTGCTGTTTCCCATATGTAGTACTTTACATTTGTCAATGTTAAACTTCATTTGCCACCTCTCAGCCCATCTGCTCAACTTTTCTATCCTGTTTTAGCAATGTACTGTCATTAGTGTCATTAACAACCCCGCCAACCTTCGTATCATCTGCAAACTTGGACATTAAGCCTGATATACCATCATCAATATCATATATAAATACAGAAAACAACAAGGGACACAACACTGAACCCTGAGGGACTCCACTAATAACATTAGTCCACAAAGAGCAGTGTCCATTGATTACCACTCTCTGTCTTCTCCCACTAAACCATCCCTTTATCCATAGCAGCAATTTGCCTCCAAAGCCACACAGCTCCAATTTGTGCAGCAGTCTTCCATGTGCAACAATATCAAAGGCTTTTCTAAGATCCAAATATATGATATCAAAGTTATTGTTTGCATCCAGTTCCTTTGTGACTACATTGTAGTATCCATTCAAATTAGTCAGACAGGACTTCCCCATAACAAACCCATGCTGTGTCCAAGCTATAACTGAAGTCTTGTCTAGATGATCCTGCAATGCTTCTTTAACCAGTGCCTCTATTAATTTCCCTGGAACAGAAGTTAAACTAACAGGTCTGTTATTACCTGTGTCTCCCTTTGATCCTCCTTTGTGGATTGGGTTCACATTTGCATATCTCCAGTCCATGGGCATCTCCCCTGAGTCCAGGGAAGCTCTCGTAATTATGGCTAAGGGTTTGCTTACTTCCTTTGCCACCTCCTTTAATATAACTGGATAGATTCCATCCATCCCAGGTACCTTTCTTGTGTTTATCTTCAACAATTTCCCCTCCACTTTACTCTCAGTTATTACAAGATTATCTAGCTTACTGCCAGAGCTGAATACACCTCTGGCATTACCCTCCCTGAATAACTCCTCGTGTGTGAATGTCGATGCAAAATATTCATTTAGTTTGTTAGCTACCTGAGCAGGATCATCAACAGTTCAACCATCGATATCAAGTGGACCAATCTGATTCATCCCCTTCCTTCTAGAGTTTACTAATAACAGTAGTAAAGAACTCTTTGCTGTTTTTCTTTGCATCCTTTGCCAAAAATTTCCCATAATCTGCCTTCACCTGCTTAACCTCCTTTGTAACTTGGTTACAGACCAGCTTACATCTATCATAGGCTTCTGTGTCACATGTTAATTTATACATTTTTCATGCATTTTTCTTCTCTGTCATATGTCTAATTATTTCATCTGACATTCATTTAGGCCTAAACCTTGAACAATATTTCTTTGTTGGTATGAAAAGACTAGTACCTTCCAAAATTAATTCTTTGAATGCTTCCCATTTTGAATTTGCTGTTGGTAACCTCATCGATTGGTTCCACCGTATAGAATTTAAATACTGTTTCAGACCACCATAGTCACCTTTATGAAAGCAAAGTCCCTTCCTTTTACCCTTGATGGTAATTACCTCTTTGAGTAAATCCCACTTCAGCACACTGTGATCACTGCCACCTAGTGGTTCCTTTATCTGCAGATTCTTGATGCATGAAGAATCACTACTGATAATCAGATCAAGAGTATTACTCCCTCTAGTTGCCTCCCGAACATGCTGCTGTAGAAAACAATCATCCAATAAATCCACAAATCCCTTACTAGCGTGTGAGTGACCAACCCACAAATTCCAGTTATTATCCGGGAAATTAAAATTCCCCATTATAAAACACTCTAATTTATTGGCCTACTCTATTACTCTGCACAATTGCTCATTATACTCATCAGATTAATTAGTCCTATAACACACACGTACTCTCATTTTTCTTTCCCAGTGCTTATGTCACACCAAACAGACTCAACATTGCATTGTCCACCCACATCAATTGGATGCACTTCCTTAGATTTTATGTGTTTCTTAACTAATAGCATAACCCCTCCTCCTTTCCTGTCCTGTCTATCCTTTCTGTATACATTGTACTCCCCAAATTCCAGTTCTGCACTGCTTATGTCTGTGTGACACCACGTCTCTGATATCCCAACAATATCTGCCTTTGATGTCTTGACTAGCAGTTCAAGCTCGTCGTATTTATTAACTATACTCCTAGCATTAGTGTACATGCAAGTATACATGCACCTGTTTCTACTCTTAGTTACCCTAACATAGCTCATGTATTTACTTTCTCCACTATGACTCCCAGCAGTCCTGCAAATTCCCATTGCCTTGCTTTCCAGGCTGCTGCTCAATTGCATTTCAATAGAATTAGTGCAAGAATCACTTTTATCTCTGCCAGCGGCTACTGTTATTCTATTAGTCCACGTATCCCCCCAAGCTAGTAGTTTTCCGATCCACCTAACTCTGCCTGTATAGCATCAGCAAATATTCTTGCACCCTTTCTATTTAAGTGTTTCCCATCCCTATAGAAGCAGTCTCTCCTGTTAACAAACACAGACCAGGCTGAGAAAAATTCTACCCCTTGAGTCTTGCACAATCTCTCCAGGGCCGAATTGATTGAGAAGGCTCTCATCATATACTCTCTCCTATCATGTCTCGGCAGAATTTCTGACACTTTCAAATTCAACCCAAACTCACAGCTTTTTTTCAGCATTGTCTAAGTCTCCACATAGTTGCCATTCGTGTTCTTGATATTTAATTTTCTCCAGAAGCAACTTTAGATTGTCATAAGTTTCTTTTAAATAGACTGAATGAGCAACTGGCACAGATGTGTACTTACCTCCATTATACAAGAGAACACCTTTTAAACTAGTCTTGGAAGAGTCTATAAATAGTCTCCATTCACTAGGAACATATGATGGAGCTCCTAAGGCACTTATCAAACCAGCGATATCACTGCAATATTATTATTATTAGCTACATGGTGCAAGGAAGCCTGAGGCTTATGCTGTACCAGCCAAAAAAAAAAAAAAAAAATTCCCTGAGTTACCTTGAGAGTGAAAGAGAAGGGAATCACCAAGAAAGAGAAGAATGATGATATCCAGCTCAGGACCCTAGGTGTGCCAAGCCCATACTCATCATATGTGAGCCCCTACATATACGAGAGGATCTTCTTGTGAAAAATACTGTATAAACTCCCTTACACGATTTCTGTACCGGGAAAATTATGTACCTGGAGCAAGTAAGTTCTTCGCTTGAAGTCTGGATCCCAGAATTTCAGCAGCATAATTTGAAAGACCTAAATCCCTTACTAAGACTTGCGTGAATTGCTGTGGCATTGAAATATTTTCTGGTTGATAACATGATAACATTCCTCTTCACTAACCTCTTTAGCTTCTGCTTCAGTGAAAGAAAATGTGGACTCCAAAGTTTCTGGTGGAGGTTTTACGGGCAGATCAGGTCCATGCGAAACTGGTCTTATGGCTGATGGCGGATATGGATATTTGATGTCCTTTTTATTTTTTGAATTGTACCTTTAATGTCACATACACAAAAGTAACATTCGGCATGGCTTACTGGCTCGTGCCACACCATAGGAATAGCAAATGGCAAGCATACCTTTTTTCCTTGACTCCATTTTCTAAGATGTTTGACACGTATGGCATACGTTATGCGGTGCCCATGTTTTATCCTGATCACCTAGTTTTATGTCAAAGTATGCATAATACGATTTTTTTACAAAATCAGTAATATTTCGCCTCTGCTTTACAGGAACAAAACAACCACATATGTAATAAAATATGTCAGGACTGTTTATACACTTTCTGGTTGCCATACTAAAAGAAAACTAACACACAATGAGAGCTCACGACAGTTTTTCAGGAATACTGTGACCGCATAAGGGATGTGCCACTTATATAGGCTCTGTGGTTGAGTGGACAGTACAAACAAGTGAGTGCATGCCCAGACAAGTTTAACCAGTAACTACACACAGGAGTCTCTCTCATACTGGCGCCTCCGTAGCCAGGTGGGAAGGAGCAGCAGTGCGTAGCACACGCTTCTTGATTAGACCGGGGTTCGAGCCCGTCACCACCAGATACGGAAAGGTCAGGGAATGACCACCGCATATCCCCGAGCAATATGGCCTTAGTTGCTAATGCTCCTAAAACACCAAATAACTCTCTCATACTCCACTTGGAAAATAAAATTCTGGGAATTACAGATGGGGTGGAAGAGTGGGGTGGGGCTGTTTACCTTCCTGGGTCAAGGTCGGCTACCTTGCAGTATAACCTTGCAGTGTGTGTAGTTACAGGTTAAACATGCACAATCAGTATCAAATATTTGCCTCAAATTGTATTTGAGGCAAATATTTGATACTGATTATGAATATAGGGGTATAAAACTTGTAAACCATTGCAGAAACTATAGTTATGTACACATTTGCATATAACACCTATGTAATATTTTGTTAATGAATTGTGAAAAATCTTTACGTGATAAAAACAAACGGACTTCGGTTTAGTAATCAGTAAACATGCATAAATAACTGCCACATACTTTTACTCAAATCCCAGATACACTGTAAACCAGTGTTATGTACTGATTACTTACTTCAGATTAGGTCATTTATTAGTTATAACTGATCAGGTTTACCTAATGATAATCAGTGAATTTATAAATATGTAAGTAATTTGATAGTTTCGTTTTAAAATTTGGAATCTGCATTTGTAAATATGCATGATAAATCAGATTTTTAAGAAATTATTTAAAGAAATAATGAAATCTGTTGGGTGAAACCTCACCTTTCCCTATTAATCTGACATGCTAGGAGTAATTGGATTTACTAACACATCAGGCTTTTGGTTGATTCACACTGTTCCAAGATTTCCAAGTGAAAGTGATTATCAATTTCCTGGAAATGGCAGAGAGAATGGTCAGATAATGCTGTGCATCACATTTAAGTTAAAAGAATTTAATACTATAGGTAAGTATTGGAATATGACAATTTTTATGTGTTATGTACTTATATATTAAAACTAATTGAATATTAAATTAGCTATAGATATATACAGCATATATATATATAACAAGAAAATATAGAAAAACGTTTTCAGAAGGATAAACATAAATTTGTCCTTTCACAACAAAATAATAAAATTTATAAAATATTATTATACACTCTCTATTCCTTAACATTTCAGTCATCCATGATTTGGTCCCTCACAACTGTTCATTGTTTAAAATTGTCCATAAAGTTCAGTGTGAAAAGATAAGTAAAAATGTTACCACTTTTGGATAGCTTTTTATTTAACACTATTTAATTTTCTTGCAGTTTACAAATACTTCTAAACACTTTTACAACAAGCTTCCCTATAATGTAAATCCCTTTAAAGCAAATTTTTTTTTATGAACCTTTAATTCAAAGACAATTACTTTTTATTTTATTTACATATAACAAAATGATATCACTCTATAAAAAAGTTGTGACTGGGAACCTTGTTCAATGTGTTCTTATTGTATCAGGTAGGTGTGTTAAGTTCTGTCAAGTACATGTAATACTACTGTGTGTTTAGTCTGCATGAATTTGAAACTAACAATCAGTTCAGTACAGGTTAAAAAAGTCTATGAAAACTCATGGTACTGGATTTTACACTGTACATTTGAGTGCTTTCCAAATAAATGATGATTAAATACCTGCAGATTAATGTACTGGGATTTTAACTAAAAAGGACAGTGGCTAAATGGCCAAAGGAACAACAATACACAACACAATACTTCCAAATCCCATACATTTTTAAATATCTGGCCTAAACAGTGATCTGTTACACCCACAAAGAAAACCACGTGGAGGCGGAGATGGAGGGAAACCCCCTGGTGCTGTATGACACGAATACACTTTATCTGGCCTTTCCAGAGTACTGTATTCAACACAATAAAACTGATTGCAGAGTTGTGGGAATCACCAGTGCTGCTTAACCCTAAACACTATGTCCAACTCCAAACTCACAGAACTAACCTTCCTTCACATATATTTCTCAAAAATTGTCTACAGAAATTTAAGTCTAATAACAACAAGTATCTTTTGTTTTCTCAAACAAACAATACAAACAATAAGTTCTAATATCTTTTGTTTTTGGAGTTTTCATTAGAAAAAAATATATAAATATAAATACACATATACAGGGTGTTTCAGTTAAACGTTTCATAACTTCTAAGAGGGGTAGGGTACATCCTGACAACTCGAAATCATATAGCAATGTGGGGTCGGAAATGCTTTCCTGAAGCGGTGTTGTACACAGAAGCACCATAAAGAAAAGAGACCGTAAGTGAGAAATCGTTTTAATAATACATGAAAAGAAGCAAAAGGTACATGGATTAAAGTAAGTTTTCGAAGTTTCTTCCACGGGCTACAATGCACGCCTCACATCTCCGACGCATGGACATCCGAACATTCTGGAATACTCCAGGCGAATTTCGAATTTCTTCGGCAGCTACTGCGATTCTTGCAACCAGCTCCTCAGCATTGTCAACAGGGGTGTCATAAACTAGCGATTTCATATGACCCCAGAAATAAAAATCAAGACATGATAGGTCGGGTGACAACTTTTGAGAGATGAACAGATTTCTGCATCGACGCAACAGACAATGTGGTTCCAACACGATGGAGCCCCTGCCCATTATAGCGGAGATGTTCGTAACTACCTGGAGGTCACATTTGGTCAACAGTGGATCGGACGTGGTGGTCCCGTGCGTTGGCCTGCTCGGTCACCCAACCTATCATGTCTTGATTTTTATTTCTGGGGTCATATGAAATCGCTAGTTTATGACACCCCTGTTGACAAAGCTGAGGAGCTGGTTGCAAGAATCGCAGTAGCTGCCGAAGAAATTCGAAATTCGCCTGGAGTATTCCAGAATGTTCGGATGTCCATGCGTCGGAGATGTGAGGCGTGCATTGTAGCCCGTGGAAGAAACTTCGAACACTTACTTTAATCCATGTACCTTTTGCTTCTTTTCATGTATTATTAAAACGATTTCTCACTTACGGTCTCTTTTCTTTATGGTGCTTCTGTGTACAACACCGCTTCAGGAAAGCATTTCCGACCCCACATTGCTATATGATTTCGAGTTGTCAGGATGTACCCTACCCCTCTTAGAAGTTCTGAAACGTTTAACTGAAACACCCTGTATATAAATACATAAAAAACATCTGTGGCATCCTGAATGCTAGGTTTTTTATTTGCATATTTTGTATTTAACTTATTTCCTTAAAAAGATCTTGAATATTATTTTTGAAATCAAATTGTAACTTTCTTTCAGCTTGGTTCATTTTTCTTTCAAACTGTTGATTCAGTATTAAATTAGTAGTAGTAGTAGTAGTAGTGGCACTTGATGCAAGAAAGCAAGTGTAGGAGCTTATGCAGCATCAGCCAAAAAAAAAAAAAAAAAAATCACACCATACCCTCCAATTGCCTGTCCAGTTCCTCCTTAAATTTATTTAACCTATCAACTTCCACAACGACAGATGGAAGTTTGTTCCAGCAATTAACCACCCGCTGGCTAAAGGCAAATTTCCGCACATCTATTCTACATCTATCCTTTCTTAATTTGAACTTATGTCCCCGTAGGTTCGTATTCTGAACAAGTGGGAGGATCCCATCAGAATTCAGCGTGCTCAACCCATTCAAGGCCTTATAGACCTCAATCAGATCACCGCGCAGGTGCCTAGTCTCCAGCCACTGCAATTTGCAGAACTTAAGCCTCTCTTGGTAAGAGGATCCCTTCATTCCCCTCACCAATCGTGTTGCTCTTCTCTGTACACGCTCAAGCAAATCTACATCCTTCCTAAAATGAGGCCTCCAGACCTGTACGCAGTACTCAAGGCGTGGCCTGACCATTGCCTTATACAGAGGGACAATCACCTCCTTTTCCCTGCTAGCAAAATTCCTATATATCATTGACAAAACCCCATGACCTGCCCTAGCAGCCTGTCTACATTGCTCAGAAAACTTCATATCTGACTGCACAATTACTCCCAGGTCTTTTTCATTTTCTACCACCTTAAGTGTAGTACCACACAGTTGGTACGTTTCTCTGGGGTTACTTCTATCCATATGCAGTACTTTACAAGAATACATGTCAAAATCAAAAGAAAAAATATCTATTTGCTTCTCTGATATCAACATTGTTCATTTAGCACAGTGGTTTTCAGCCGGGATGCCGCAACAACATTCTAGGGATGTCACGTAATTTGGGTTTAAGTTACTTTTTTTAAAACTTTATATGTTTATTTCATTATAAATTTCTTATATGAGGTACAACAAAATTTACTCCCATGGTGGAAATGGGATCTACAAGGGTAGATACCATTTCCCTAGTTTCAGGGCTGTTGTGAATGTGCTAATGGCATTGATAATTGGATCTATCTTTCCAGAACTATATAAATAGTGTCCACCTATTGCTGAAATGAATGCCCATCCAGTTCTGAAAAGCCATTTCTTTCCCAGGCTCCCCCTTTAACTTTCTCTTTGCTGCACATAAGAAAATTTCTACAGTTTATAGTAAATACCACTTTAAACCATTCCAATCACAAACTGTTTCATAAAAATTCAGCACTTTGTCAAGTGCTGAATAAGATAACCAAAGTGCTATTATAATAGAACTTTGGAAAGGTCAACCAATGTTTTGCAATTCCCAAAGCAAAGAAAGAATACATGTCAAAATCAAAAGAAAAAATATCTATTTGCTTCTCTGATATCAACATTGTTCATTTAGCACAGTGGTTTTCAGCCGGGATGCCGCAACAACATTCTAGGGATGTCACGTAATTTGGGTTTAAGTTACTTTTTTTAAAACTTTATATGTTTATTTCATTATAAAACGGTATCTTTTTAATTTAGTACCTCTATATAAAGAATAAAATTATTATATTAGTATTATATAATTTGTATTATGAATTGTAATTTTGTTTATAATTATATTATTATAATAACAACTGTCATATAACATATATTTTTAAATATTATATATATATATATATCAAAACTAATGCCAGTACCATGGCAAAACTGTTGAGCAAAAATAATAAATTAAACAAGGATTAATCAACACGGAGGGAGAAGAAAAGGTAAGAAGACTAAATTGTAACAGAAAATCTCCAAATAATTTAGAAAATCCAATTAAAAATAAAAAATCAATTTTTAAAATTTAGAGCCAATTACATAAGAATTTAACGGCACTCCCTAGTAAGCTATTGGCCTCTTGGTCCTCCGTTGATATGGGGCATAATGGTCAGTCTATTTTTGCTATTTTGGTTTTATTTTATTGTAGTTAGTTTAGTCTCTATTTGTGATATTTCATGTAATTTGGAACTGGCACCTTACGAGGGGGGCACGCTAAATTCTTATGTAATTGGCTCTAACTTTTAAAATTGATTTATTATTTTTAATTAGATTTTCTAAATTATTTGGAGATTTTCTGTTACAATTAATTTTGTTACCTCTTCTTATCCCTCCCTGTTGATTAATCATTATGTTTAATTTATTATTTTCGCTCAACAGTTTTTCCATGCTACTGGCATTAGTTTTGGTTTAATATTTAACATCAGTTATACATTGGGAATTATATGGAGGAATATGCATTTTGCTGCCTCTAATGATAGCTTTAGATTTATTTTCTTAATTTTCGTATTATATTTTTTACTATATTTCTTAACTACTTCATTATTCTAATATATATATATATATATATATACTATCATTGAATTATATTAAATAAAGTTAAATTATAATGAAATAAATAAATAAATAATTAAGCATTCATTAGAGGCAGCGACATGCAATTCCTCCATATGAAGCTGAAATACATCCAATATGTTAAATTAAATAAAATTTTTATTTTTCGCTGCATAAGGACCACCGCCGTGCAAATCCTCTGCATTGGTGGATTGATCGGAGGAGGGAGGGTGAATTGGTACTTCGATCTTTTCACCATGGCGACGATTTGTATAGCGATTGAAATGCAGCGATTCCATGACCATTATTGGCCTCGTGGTCCTCTGTCGATATGGGGCATGATGGTCAGTCTGTTTTATTTTATTTTAATTTATTTTGATTTTGTTATCGTCTGGTAGTTCCTTTAACCCTCTTTTGGTGATATTTCACGTCTTTCGGAACTGGTACCTTTCTGGGGGGTACCGCTAAATTAATAAATAATTGGCATTAGTCTAAATTTTGTATAGTTTTAATTGGATTTAAAGTTCGAAATTATACAAGGGTTTATGGGCTACTATTTATATCTATTCCTTCTTTTCGTTCGATTGTTTATTTGGGTTATTTTTATGTTAATTTTCGCTCTACAGTTTTTGCCATACTACTGGCTTATGTTTTATTTTATTTAATTTAGCATGTTGGATATATATATATATATATATATATATATATATATACACAATACATACAGAGAGAGAGAGAATATCGGATCTAACAGGCAGAAAATTAAGTAGGGGTGCCACAAAATAAAATAAATTACATAACATTAAAAAAGGTCGAAAACCACTGATTTAGCAAGTATTCATCTCTAATGATAATATATTTAATCTGGCTTGTTTAGAGATTGTAAGATGGTTAAGGGACTCTGTACAATGCAAAAAGAAAGGTCTCTGGCTAACTGAATAGATTTTTCATGATATTAATGCACTTTCTGTAAGGCAGTTTTATTTTTTGAAAATTCAAATTATGTAGCTTGACGCACTGCCTTATTTACTAGATATGCTCCCACCCTCAACTTTTTCCTTTCTATGCTTAAACATATACTTTCAAAAACCAACAGGAACAATCCGCTTTACCCAGTTGGGCAAAGTAGATTGCATCAAAATGAGACTAGTCTGAAGGAGATTATGTTCATTAATGTATACCAGTAAATGTACATTTATTATAAAGTTAATTTCATTATTATTTTTATTTTATTTTATTTTATTTTTTTGGCCATACTGCATATGTTTTCTTTCTATCATGGGATATAGGTTTAGACTATGAAAGATTAACTTCAGATTAAATGTAAGGAGATATGTTTTTGGCCAAAGAATAATTAGCTAACGAAAACTGTCACTTATTCTTGTGGAAATAAGAACAAATCCAGGACATACACTTTACAGTTACAGAAAATGTCTTTTAATAACATGATATACAAGTTTTCTTTCATTATTTTAGCATTACCAACATTAGTAAAAAAAAAAAAAAAATTAGTTTATTATTTGCTTATTAACCTATTATTATTTTTTTATTTTTACACTTTTAGGAAGGCATTTATTAGTTGCTCGCCCAAAAATCTATGCAAGTAAATATACCAGTACTGTAAAATATCTAGATGATGATGTTCAGTCACTGTTTGAAGATAGGCCACTCTTCATTAAGAAGCCACCATGGACAAAAATTTTTAATATTGTTAGCAGTGATGGAATGGAATTTACTAGTTTTTCTAAGAATGGAAAGTTTGATAGCGGTGAGTTTATAAAAATAAAATTGAATATAGTTATGATATTTCCAGTTCACACTGAATTAATAATCTTAGTTTTAATTATTTTAATTACCTTGGTTTTAATAATATACAGCTTATTAATAATAATAAATTTATGAAAGTGAGTTAAAATTAATAAAGTTAATGGAGTCAGCTGCCAGGTGTCGCTTGGTGTAGGCGTGGACTTCTGTAGCTGCTGCAAGCTGATAAGTTTTTCTTGAAATTTTATCGTATTTTTGATTAGTTAACATGTTAATTTGTGTTTTACAAATAGATTAAATAGGCTTAGTAGCACTCATTAGCGTATTTTTTTAATTTAGCTGGTGACTTTGTAAGTTACAACTTGCTACTCTTACTGCTATTGTATTGGTGTTTTGGCTGGAATATCGTAGCGTATTCAGAAGCATAGAAGAATAGTAGGGTTTTAATTGTAATAAATAAGTATTTTGAAGGTTTTAATCACTTTTTTTGGACATATATCTTTTGTATTTAGCTAAAGATATAACTAATGTAGCATTGTGATCATTACGGTATAGTGTAACTTGATAATGTATATCTTGAACTTGATAGCTAAGCTATAGCGTAAAACTATATAGCGGAATACATATTACTGCATTAGCTTAGTATAGTATTATATAGTCAAGTATAGTATAAGTAAATTAATAAATTAAATTTATTAACCTTATTAATTTTCATTATTAATAAAATCGTATTAAACAGAAATCATGCCACAGGCCAGAGCAGCAAAGCAACGTGCACAAAGTAGCGGGAGTGCTGTGGCTCAGGGAAGAACCGAAGGGAGCGATTCTCCAACACATCACAGCCTAAAGAAATGTGCAACTTGTGAAATTTTTGCAGACTTTTCTGGGATGGGACATAATGTTGCCCAGGAGGATGGCTTTGTGTGTGTGTGTGTGTGTGTGTGTGTGTGTGTGCGCGCGCGCGCGCACGCTCAATGTAAGCAGTGTGAAGAAGTTAGGTGCCACCTCAGCATTGTTATGGGCCTTTATGAAAACTTATAGGGCAGGATAGATGACCTTGAAGGACTTAAATTGGGGGAACCATCAAGCTCTCAGCTGCCCACATCAATGCCAGAGCTTGCAACTGATCATCAGGCAACATAGCAGCAACCTTCAGGGCAGAATGCGCTGGTCTCACAGGAGCTAGTTATTGCCGGTGACTCTATTGTCAGGGAGATGTTAAATTTGAGAGCGTCTACAATTCAGTCCAGACACAATAGAGGGGAGTATATGATAAGAGCCTTGTCAACCAATGCAGCCCTGGAGAGATTGTGTAAGGCTCATGGAGTAGAATTTTTCTTAGTGTGGTCTATGCTTGTTAACAGGAGAGATTGTTTTTACAGGGATGAGATACACTTAAATACAAGGGTGCAAGAATATTTGATGATGCTGTCGAGGCAGTGTTAGGTGGGTCGGAAAACTGCTAGCTTGGGGAGATTCACAGACTAATAGATTAATGGTAGCCACAGACAGAGGTAAAAGTGATTCTTGCACTGCTTCTGTTGGAATGAGAGCAGATATTGTTGGGATATCAGAGACATGGTGCCACAGGGATATAAGCAGTGGAGAATTGGAATTTGGGGAGTACAATATGTACAGGAAGGATAAAAGGTAGAAGAGAAGGAGGGATTATGCAGTTAGTTAAGAAACACATAAAATCTAAAGAAGTGCATCCAGTTGACATGGGTGTATAGAGCAGTGCTGAGTTGGTTTGGTGTGACATAAACACTGGGAAACCAAGTTGAGAGTAGGAGTGTGCTATTGGCCTGGTTGGTTGGTTGGTTATTTGGTTTTTAGGAGCATTAGCAACTAAGGACATATTTCTCCGGGAATATGCGGTGGTCATTCCTTGACCTTTCCACATCCTCCGTATTTGGTGGTGACAGGCTCGAACCCCGGTCTAATCAAGAAGCATGTGCTACGCACTGTTGCTCCTTCCCACCTGGCTACGGAGGCGCCGCTATAGGCCTAATGACTCTGATAAGTACAATGAACAACTGTACATGTATCTTTAATGATAGCATAAGAATCAGGTGATTATCAAATTAGATTAGATTGAAAGAAAAGTACCAGCTGGCTATGGAAATTTGTGTAATTTGTTGATTGCAGTGATATTCCGTACCTGTCTGTATTTTGAAAATTATGGGAAAGTAATCACTGTTGAAGTCAGTTAGCACTGTCTGTTCAATGTAAGATATATGGATGAGGAACATATGGACAAGTGCATTGTAGAACTAGATCCTGTGGGAGAGATGAATATATGTATGTGTATCCATGTTTAGTGTTGCTAGCTTGTTAAGCACAGTTTTGATTATTTGCTACTCTCTACATTCTATGTTCAGAGAAACCGACAGAAGGTGTTCATTTAGGTTGCCCAGAAAGTGGGGCAGCTGATTTTCTAAAATGTCAAGTTCTCCAGCAGAGTATGTTGTGCTCAGTAGAATATGAATGGCGACAAGAATGAAGTGTGAACATTAGTGAGAACGAGAGTAGCCTTGTGCAGGCAAAGTTTTTTACTGCTCCTGGAATAGAGAATTTTTTTTGTTTTATTAGCTTAAATTGACATATTAACTTATTTTCTAGAGTAGCTTTATATTCCTAGTTACGATACTTGGTTTAAAGTTTAACTTAGATAGAGATTTTGTAGGTATTACTTAGTATCGGTAAGGGTATGAAATCCATGTGTTACAAGTTGCAGCTCCAATGAACGAGAAGTTTTCTAGCCATATTTAGCCGCTTTATTGACCAATTGTTATATCAAATTATTTTCTATAAGTAGCTTATAGACCTAGTCAAGATCCTTAGTTTATTCTGAATCGAGACAGCGAGATTTGGAAGTTAATTAATATTTAAGTGTCCATAGATTTACTGTTTGTAACTTGCCGCCATTGTTATACGATACAACATTATATCCCAAACTAAATAGCGTAAGCTTAGTATAGTATATAATATAATATAGCCAATTAATCAGTAAAATCTATTAATCTTGTTAAAGTTCATTGTCAATTAAATTGTACTTTTTAACTAAATACATATAACGACTTAGATTACAAACGTTAACATAATTAATTAATACATAACTTGATACGGAAGTTATATAAACGGAACGCGTAGATAATACTCGATACTGAAAAATATATATAGCATTATAACTGTTTTGGGATACAAGTTTAGGGTTATAATTTTGTACTGAAATTGAAATTAAATCGAAATCATGACTCAGACCAGAGTAGCAAAGCAAAAGGCTCAAGCTAATGGGAGTGATGTGGCTCAGGGGAGAACTGAGGGGGGCAGTTGCCTTCTGAATTACATCCTTTTAAAATGCACTGCTTGCATGATGTTTGTGGAGCAATCGAGTACGGGACATGATACTGCCACGAGGGATGTCTTTGTGTGTGCGCGATGTAAGGAGTGTAAGGAAATCAGGCGACAACTCAGCATTGTTATGGGCCTATATGAGAGCTTGAAGGACAGGGTGGATGCCCTCGAAGGATCTAAATTTAGGGGCCCATCAAGCTCTCAGCTGCCCACATCAATGCCAGAGCTTGCACTTGGTCATCACGCAACACAGCGGCAACCTCCAGGGCAGAATGTGCTGGTCCAACAGGAAATAGTAGTTGTTGGTGACTCTATTGTCAGGGAAATGGGAAACATGCTTTGTAAAAAGGATAGGTGGAACGGGACCAGGGTATGTCTGCCAGGGGCAAAGGTTGATGACGTTGTAGAGCAGATATCACCTTTTAAGGGCACAAAAGGTGATATAGTTGTACACGTTGGCACTAATGATATTAAGAGTGGGAGACCGGCAGAATTACTTAACAAGTACAGGTCACTGTTGAAAAAAAAGCTGTGAATTAGGGTTGAATTTGAAAGTGTCTACAATTCTTCCCAGACACGATAGGAGGGAGTATATGATGAGGGCTTTGTCGATCAATTTGGCCCTGGAAAGACTGTGCAAGGCTCAAGGGGTAGAATTTTTTTCAGCCTGGTCTGTACTTGTTAACAGGAGAGACTGCTTCCACACGGATGGGATACACTTAAATAGAAAGGATGCAAGAATATTTTCTGATGCTATCGAGGCAGTGTTAGGCGGGTTGGAAAACTGCTAGCTTGGAGGGGGGATACAAGGACTAATAGATTAACAGTAGCCACTGGCAGAGGTGAAAGTGATTCTTGCACTGCTTCTATTGAAATGAGCAGCAGCCTGGAAAACAAGATGCAGGATATTTCAGAGACTGCTGGGAGTCATTGCGGTACAAGTAAACACATGGGTTGTGTTAGGGTAGCTAAGAATAGGAACAGGTGCATGTATACTTGCATGTACACCAATGCTAGGAGTTTGGGAAATAAATTTGATGAATTTGAGGTATTGCTCAAAACATGAAAGGCAGATATTGTTGGAATATCAGAGACGTGGTGTCACACAAATATAAGGAATGCAGAACTGGAATTTGGGGAGTACAACGTCTACAGAAAGGATAGACTGGATAGGAAGGGAGGAGGGGTTATGCTATTAGTTAAGAAACACATAAAATCAAGGAAGTGAAGCCATTTGACATCGCTGGACAGTGAAGTGTCGAGTCAGTTTGGTGTGACATAAGCATTGGGAGATCAAAATTGAGAGTAGGAGTGTGCTATAGGCCTAATGACTCTGATGAGTATAATAAGAAACTGTACAGGAAAATAGAGTGGGCCAGTAAATGAGAGAGTCTTATAATGGGAGATTTAATTTCCCAGATATTGACTGAAATTTGTGGGTTGGTCACTCACACACTAGCAAGGCTTTTGTGAATTTATTGGATGATTGTTTTCTATAGCAGCATGTTCGGGAGGCAACTAGAGGGAGTAATACTCTTGATCTGATTATCAGTAGTGATTCTTCATGCATTAAGAATCTTCAGATAAAGGAACCACTAGGTGGCAGTGAACACAGTGTGCTGAAGTGGGATTTACTCAAAGAGGTAACTACCAACAGGGATAAAGGGAAGGGTTTTTGCTTTCGTAAAGGCAACTACGATGGTCTGAGATAGTATTTAAATTCTATACAGTGGGACCAACTGATGATGTTACCAACAGCAAATTCAAAATGGGAAGCATTCAAAGAACTTATCTTGGAAGCTACTAGGCTTTACATATCAACTAAGAAATATTGTTCAAGGTTTAGGCCTAAATGGATGTCAGATGAACTAATGAGACATATGACAGAGAAGAAAAATGCATTGGATACATATAAATTAATGGGTGACATGGAAGCCTATGATAGATATAAGCTGGTCTGTAACCAAGTCACAAAGGAGATTAGGCAGGCGAAGGCAGATAATGAAAAATCCTTGGCAAAGGATGCAAAGAAAAACAGAAAAGAGTTCTTTACCTATGTAAATCCTAAAAGGAAAGGGACGAATCAGATTGGTCCACTGGATATTGATGGTTCAAAAGTTGAGGATCCTGCTCAGGTGGCTAACAAATTAAAAGAATATTTTGCATATACATTCACACGTGAGGAGTTATTCAGAAAGGGGAATGCCAGAGGTGAAGTAAACTCTGGCAGTGAGCTAGATGATTTTGTAATAACTGAGAGGAAAGTGGAGGAGAAATTATTGAGTATAAACATAAAAAAGGCACCTGGGGTGGATAGGATCTATCCAGTTATACTAAAGGAGGCAGCAAAGGAAGTAAGCAAACCTTTAGCCATAATTAGAGAGCTTCTTTGGACTCAGGGGAGGTACCCATAGACTGGAGATGTGCAAATGTGACCCCAATTCACAAAGGAGGATCAAAGGCTGACACAAGTAATTATAGACCTGTGAGTTTAACTTCTGTTCCAGGAAAATTAATAGAGGCACTGGTTAAAGAAGCACTGCAGGATCATCTAGACAAGAGTTCAGTTATAGCAGGGAATAACTTTGATATTATATATTCTGGATGCAGGGAATAACTTTGATATTATATATTCTGGATGCTATTTTTTATTTTTTATTTTTTTGGTTTTTAGGAGCATTAGCAACTAAGGCCATATTGCTCCGGGATATGCGGTGGTCATTCCCTGAATGACCTTTCCGCATCCTCCGTATTTGGTGGTGACGGGCTCGAACCCCGGTCTAATCAAGAAGCGTGTGCTACGCGCTGCTGCTCCTTCCCACCTGGCTACGGAGGCGCCTATTCTGGATGCAAGGAATAACTTTGATATTATATATTTGGATCTTAGAAAGGCTTTTGATACTGTTGCACATGGAAGACTGCTGCACAAACTGGAGCAGTGTGGCATTGGAGGCAAATTGCTGCTATGGATAAAGGGATGGTTGAGAGGGAGAAGACAGAGAGTGGTAATCAATGGACTCTGCTTATCATGGACTATGGTATTAGTGGAGTCCCTCAGGGTTTAGTGTTGGGTCCATTATTGTTTTCTGTATTTATAAATGATATTGATGATGGTATATCAAGCTTAATGTCCAAGTTTGCAGACGATACAAAGGTTGGCAGGGTTGTTAAGGACACTACTGACGCTATGCTGCTGCAACAGGATCTGGAAAGGTTGAGCAGTTGGGCTGAGAGGTGGCAAATGAAGTTTAACATTGACAAATGTAAAGTATTACATATGGGAAACAGCAACCCCAGAGCAACATATCAACTCTGTGGTACTACACTAACAGTGGTAGAGAATGAAAATGACCTGGGGGTGATTGTACAGGCAGATATGAAGTTCTCTGAACAGTGCAGATGGGCTGCAAGTGTAGCTCATGGTGGCTTGTCAATGATATACAGGAATTTTTCTAGCAGGGATAAGGAGGTGATTATTCTCTTGTATAAGGCAATGGTCAGGCCACACCTTAAGTACTGTATACAGGTCTGAAGGCCTCATTTCAAAAGGATGTAGAGCTGCTGGAACGAATACAGAGAAGGGCAAGAAGATTAGTGAATGGAACAATGGGTTGCTCTTACGAAGAAAGACTTAAGTTTTGCAAATTACAGTGTCTGGAGACTAGGCACTGGCAAGTTGATCTAATAGAGCTGTATAAAGCCTTGAATGGTTTGAGCATGCTCAATGCCAATGGGATTCTTCCTCTTGCTCAGAATAATCACCTGAGAGGGCATAAATCAGATTGAGGAAAGACAGATGTAGGAAAAATGTGCAGAAATTTGCCTTTAGCCAGCGGGTAGTTGGTTGGTTGGTGGAACAGACTTCCATCCCTTGTTGTGGAAGTTGATAGCTTAAATAAAATAAAGGCTTAGCTGGAAAGGTATTTCAAACGAACGGAGGGGTGAAATGGAAGTGGATTTTTTTTTTTTTTTTTTTTTTTTGGCTGATGCTGCATAAGCTTGCTTTCTTGCATCATATGCCTATACCAATGAAATGCTAATGCTAATGAAGATAATTTTAAGACCTATACAAACAGCTTCTGCTTCTAGAGAGGTATGAAGCTGGATAGATATGAATGATATATTTATGCAGACTGAAATTGCTGCTCTTCCTCTTGTCAGGAATGCAAGACATCTGTTATATCTGTACAGTATATCTTGAGAAACACGGAGTATAATTTGCAGACAGATATATTATCTGTCTACAAAAACAGGGTGGATCATGCTGATGTATTAAATTTTTTAAATCTTCCAAGTTGCTTCAGCCTCTCAATTCCAGTGAATGATTTTCTGCATTATTTGGTTTTAGACTTTCACCAATCTGCCTCTTTTGTTTTTTTCCCCAGTCCTGTTTAAATTTGTATTGCTTTGGAAATATTGAATAATCAACATTTATCTTGTCACGGGCATGAAGTAGGAGAACTGTAGCCTTGTTATCTGATCTCTCATCAATGACCATATTTCATTCTGATTGTTTGAACCTTTCTCAACACTTGTGTGATTTGGAGCCATCAGGTGGTCTGGTATTAGTTAAAATGATTTGTACACCTTATTGTTTTTGCTGATGGGAATATCTCACCTTCCATAAGGAAGGATCTGGTCCTTCAAGCAGCAACACTTTAGGATGAATTATAATATTTGTCTCTGTTAAAATTCTTTAGTACTTTTGAATGAATTGGCATATAACTTGGAAGGCATCAAAGTTTAATAACTATTTGCATGCCTCTTGATATGGGACATTTTTCTCTACCTTACACTTTAGAATTTTCTTACCTAATTTCCAGGATTCACAAAATTTGGAATATGCTGGGTGAGCACCCTGACAATTATGCCAGTGCATTGTGATGTGCCCTCAGATTGGGAGTGGTCCATAGAGCTGCACAGGGCACAGACACCCACATCTCAGCATGTTGTTTGGGAGTAACTATATTTCTGACATTCAAAACATTTAATTGGATTTGGGATATAAGGGCAATTTTTATATGAATGTAACCAGCTTTAACTGATGCTGGGAGAACTAAAAGTGAGAATAATGTTCCTTACAGGAATAAGAACAATCATTTTTGGTCAGTGTTGCACTTTGAGCTTTTCAACAATTTCTTCTTTAGGAGTGTTAGGGAGATCCCATTCCAAAATGACCCCTTTGGAGATTTTTTAAGTTTCTGTGTGTGGGGGGGGGGGGGTTACCGAAATGGGAATACCTCCAAAGTCATTTGCTTCAAAACCTGTCTAGAATGGTTGAAATCAAATATTTCTATAAGGAGATCTTCTGAACTAAGTTATCTGATCATTTTAAGAGTATTAATATAAGTAAAAGATAAAAGGAAACAAGCTTACTAGATTATACATCTCAGCCCCATCCTCCCCACGAAAAAACTACCTAATCATCATCTATACATCCCCTCTAAAAATTTGTATAATCCTTCCCTAAACTTATTTTAATTGCCCACTTCCTTCCACTATGGATGGACGGTTCAATTACTCTCTGGTAGAAAGAAAATTTTCAGTCATCTCTCCTGCATCCATCCTTTTTAAATTTGTTTCCTTATTGACTCAATCCATTTAAAGCCTTAAACTTTCAATTATGTCTTCTTACAAGTGCCTGGTTTCCAGATGTTACAACTTGCAAAAATGAAGTCCTCCTTTGTTACCAGATGCTGATGTTGTTCTCTGTGGCCATCCAGACCTCTTTGCAGTACCTGCATACAGGACTGGAAGCCTATATGGAGTACTTGCCATATAGCAGCAAGTCCAGTAACCTAAAAATATAGGAAGCAATACTTCATATATTGGCAGTAACCTGCAAATAGCAGTATCTGGTAACCTAAGTATTACATTTATAGTCAGGTTACTGGCCCCACTGCGTGGAGATAGGAGCAGAACCAGTGACCATGAAAAAGAAAGGTTAGAGTGCTGCTGATTAGGCATACATACAAGAAAAAAAGTTGTCTTTCTTTTTTCTTTAGAAAGCTTACTTCTTTACTCTGTAGAGCAAAAGAAAATGATTGTGTATATTAAAAGATTAATACTCTGTAATAACTGATTTATGAGAGAAAGCATTTTGAAATCATTTAGAAAATCACTGTTTTCACTCATTTGGCACTCTGGGATTATTATTAATAATTTTTTTTTTACTCGTATTTTTTCCATTGACGAGAGAAATTTCAGAGAAGTACTCTGAAATTTATGTTTTAGCCTTGTAAATAATTGTAAATATTAATAATTTTTTTTTACTCTATATTTTTATGTTCCATTGTAGTAAAGTGACCATTTATTTGATAATAATAATCCATATTCTGTAATTCACTGAAATTATTATAATTATCAATTCAGGAACTTAGTTTCATAATTCAGTTTAAATAATGAGATTATAAGAGTTAATTTTTTAATACATTAAAAGATAGTTTAGTGTATTATTTTTGAAATTAAGTATTTCTTACTTTAATAGAATCAATATGATTTCAGATATTTATTCTGCTTTCATGTGTGAAGAACTCAAATGTCCATTACGTGTACAATCATGGACACGAGGCAGTGGAACTGTTATACCATCCACTTGCAACATAAAATACAAAGTTGAAGATATTGAATTATTGAATATCACAATGCTGGTTAATAAGAAATTCAGAAATTACGTATTTTCTTCAAACGAAGACCACAGTAAATGGACTTCATCAGCAAATTCCAAGCTGGCATGGGTGTGTATTTGTGATATGAATCGCATGGTAAGTAATCTATACTACTATATTCAATGTTTTGAGGGGCCAAGTAAGGGAACTGATGGAAAATAGTTGCTTATTTGTTATCACAAAATGATTAACATAATGTAAGCATAGCTTGGCATTAGTTAAATTATCTATTATAATTACTCAGAACTTAAACTTGATAGGAGATATGAAATACATATACTGTAAGCTCAATAACATAATAAATACAATTAGATAATTGAGAGCTATTAAGTGCTCGATAATTCCTATATTCTATTATATTATAAATCAACAGGGATTACCTTTATTTTTGATATAGGAAGCTTCTTTTCCAACTCTCCTAGTCCAACTCGCTAATAATTCTTGAGGATGGCGATATCTATTTTGTAAAGCAGGTGGGACATCTTCCCCACTGTCAGAACCGTAGCGTTCAGACCGTGCGGTCTCAACAATGAGCGCCCATGGCTGCTGTCTACAAACACCATACTTCTGGCAGCATGGAAACCATTACTTGGATTGGCATAAAATTAGATTTTTTGAGGTCTAAACTGTTTAATAAATATGGACCGATTATTTCTTTCGGTCCTACAGCTGGACTTTAGAGTTAAATTTAGGGGTCTAATAAAATTGGATATGGGGGGGGTCTCTACATTCCTTAAGTCGGACTAGAACTTTTCGGGTGTCATGTTCACAGGAATGGAGCAACTCACAATTCGCAACTCACAGAATTGTGAGTTGCTCCATTCCTGTGAACATGACACCCGAAAAGTTCTAGTCCGACTTAAGGAATGTAGAGGACCCCCCCCCATATCCAATTTTATTAGACCCCTAAATTTAACTCTAAAGTCCAGCTGTAGGACCGAAAGAAATAATCGGTCCATATGTATTAAACAGTTTAGACCTCAAAAAATCTAATTTTATGCCAATCCAAGTAATGGTTTCCATGCTGCCAGAAGTATGGTGTTTGTAGACAGCAGCCATGGGCGCTCATTGTTGAGACCGCACGGTCTGAACGCTACGGTTCTGACAGTGGGGAAGATGTCCCACCTGCTTTACAAAATAGATATCGCCATCCTCAAGAATTATTAGCGAGTTGGACTAGGAGAGTTGGAAAAGAAGCTTCCTATATCAAAAATAAAGGTAATCCCTGTTGATTTATAATAATAATAAATACAATGTAAACTCAATACTGAAATACACACACACAATAATAATAAACTTCATGGTATATTGCTACACAGTGTTATTACTGCATTAGGTATACTAGTTTAGTGTAGCATTTTTAATTAAATTGAATTTGAACAGAAATCATGCCACAGACCAGTGCAGCAAAGCAAAAGGTTCAAAGTAGTGGAAGAGCCATGGCTCTGGGATGAACTGTGGGGGAAGGGGATTGTCTCCAAATCACAGCCTTATGAAATGTACTGCTTGTTTGATGTCTGCAGAGATATCAGGAATGGAACATGACAATGGGGCATGATATGCCAAGGGGATATATTTTTATGTGTATGATTGTGAAGGTATTAGATGCCAACTCAACACTCTTATGGGCCTTTATGAGAACTTGAAGAACAGGGTGGATGCCGTCAAAGGATTTAAATTGGAGGCTCATCAAGCTCTCAGCTGCCCGCCTCAATGCCAGAGTTTGCATTTGAGCATCAGGCAACACAGTTGCAACACCCAAGGCATTCATTCATTCAAGATACCGTTAAGACACCCACCACCCAAGCCAAAGCTTATAATGTGGCTTAGAACTTAACTTTTTTTAAACTCTTGCCATATAATAAAACTCAATTTATTAATTAATTAATTTAACACAACTCAAAATAACACAAGTAACTAAGATTGAGAACTCATTATGCCACTTGGCCCAAGCCAAGTGAGGTAAACTTTGGACATTCATCGTAAGTCCTGCCTATCCCAGTGGACTTGGTTTCCATCCCTGCCACTGGGAGGTAGGCTTCACTATCTTACTTTTATTTGCTCTCTCCTTTTAAATATAGCATAAACAAAATCATTAAAATAAGCAAACATATTTTTCCACAAACATAGTCCATAAGGATCATTGCTCAAGCCTTCCCATCAATATATCTAATCGATTTCCTTATACTGACATAATAGCTGCAATAGAACATTATATGTTCAGATGTTTCCTCATGGTCTCCACACGGGCAATTCTGATCTTATGCCAACCCTAACTCATAGTCTTTTAACAAGACAGTGCCTGGTAATAAGGAAGGCTGCATTCACACTAAACTGCTGCCAGACTTTCTTTCTTACATCAATAATATTAACTTTTGGCAAGAACATGTAGGTAACCCTACCTTTACCTTAGGTGTCCCACCTCCTTTGCCATTCTAACATTAACTCTGATCCTAACATTAACAGTATCCTTCTTTTCTCAGCTTGTACATCTTGTCTGGTATACAGCCTTCCATCATCTGGGCATGAACTCACATGTAATATGGTCTTTCTTATATTCCTCCTTGTGCAATACATCAAAGCGGACAGAATAATCAAGAAATCTGCCGGTAGCCTACTTGAAACAACTCGAAGAGTGTCTTTCAAAACAGTTTGACATACTCTAATGATCGACAAAAGAGCGAACCTTTGAGTCTGCAGCATATACTCTTTAATTAATGAATTTGTCATTCTATGAAGCCAAGCTGCTGAGGCGTAAGTTATTATTGGGATGAAGAGTCAGTCATACAACAGATTAAGTGCTCTGCCCTTTATGCCCCCCCCCCCGGCCGACCAGGCCAGCCGGGTGGGTAAAGTGCCTGCCTGGCAACCCAAAGGTCGCGGGTTCGATTCCCGCCTCGAGCTTGGATCAAAGTACTGCAAAAACCTTGGGAGGTGCATCATGGCCACAGAAGCCTATGCGCCAACAACTACCAAAAAAAAAAAAAACTTTATGCCCCAGTCCACCCTTATAACTCTCTTTAGCTTGGCATATAACGTTCTTATCTTCTCTTTCAAATACTTAGCATATGGGACAAAACTTATCCACTCTCCTATCAACACACCCAAGTACTTAACTGTCATGACATATCGAACAGACACTCCATATGCACAAACTAAAGGTCGCCTATTCTTGCTCAATTGTCCTTTTAACAATAGTTGCACAGTTTTAGTTTCAGAAATTTGTAAGCCATACAATGTGGACCATTCCATTAAATCTCCCAAAACTCTTAAAGCCAGTTCTTCTTTATGAGTTCGAGCATTACCATACACCAAAAAGAGAAGGTCATCAGCATAGGCTATCACATCAACACCCACATAACCCCTAAGGCAGAATACGCTCATCCCACAGGAGCTAGTTGTTGTTAGTGACTCCTGTTATGGAAATATATTTGAAACAAGGAGAAGTGGAATAGGAGCAGTACATGTTTGCCTGGGGCAAAAGTTGATGACATTTAGAGCAGATATCAACTTTTAAGAGCACAAAAGGTGATATTGTTTACACATTGGCACTAATAACATTAAGCTTAGGAGATATGCTGACTTCCTTAATAAATACAGAGCAATTTTTTTAAAAAAATTGCGAGTTAGGATTAAATTCTGAAAGTGTATGCAATTCTACCCAGAAACGACAAGAGAGAGTATATGATGAGAACCCTGTCAATCAATTCGGACATGGAGAGATTGTGCAAGGCTCATAGAGTAGAATTTTTCTTAGTGTGGTCTGTTCTTGTTAACAGGAGAGAGAGAGTGCTTCTACACGGATGGGATGCACTCAAAGGGAAAGGGCGCAAGAATATTTGCTGGTGCTAACGAGGGGTGTTAAGTGGGTCAGAAAAATATTAGCTTGGGAGGATACACAGATTAACATATTAATAATATGTCACAGGCAGAGGTGAAAGTGATTCTTGCACTGTGTTTATTGAAACAAGCAGCAGCCGTGAAAGCAAGGTGACAGAGATTTTCAGGACTGCTGGGAGTCATCGTGGAACAAGTGAACATGGGCTGTGTTATAGGACTAAGAGTAAGAACAGGTGAATGTTTATTTGCATGTACATTAATGCTAGAAGCATAGCAAATAAGCTTGATAAATTTGAAGTGCTGGTAAAGACATCAAATGCAGACATTGTTGGGAATTCAGAGATGTGGTGTCACTCAGTTATAAGGGATGAATAATTTGAATATGGGGAGCACAGTGTGTACAGAAAGGATAGACAGAACAGAAGAGAGGATGGGTTATGCAGTTAGTTTTATAACTTCATAACCCATCCAGCTGACATCCAGTGCACCCAGTTGACATAGGTGGCTAGTGCAATTTTGAATCATTTTGGTGTGACAAGCACTGGGAAAGAAAAAACACGAGTAGGAGTGCGTTATAGGCTTAATGACTCTGATGAGTACAATGTCAAATGTACAAAGAAATAGAGTGGGCCAGTAAATGAAAATGTCTTATAATGGAGGATTTTAACTTTTCAGATACTGACTGGAACTTGTGCATTGATCACTCACTCACTCACTCACTCACACACACACACACACACACACACACACACACACACACACACACACACACACACACACACACACACACTAGCAAGACTTCTGTATATTTATTCGATGACTCTTTTCTACAGCACATGTTAGAGAAAGTAATACTCTTGATCTAATTATCAGCAGTGATGATTAATGCATTAAGAATCTGATGATAAAAGAACCACTAGGTAGCAGTGTACTGATTTACTTAAAAGTGTAACTACCATCAAGAGTAAAGGGAAGGGCTTTTGGTTTCGTAAAGGTGACTACAGTGGTCTCAGACAGTGTTTAAATTCTATTCAATGGAAACTACTTATGATGTTACCATCAGAAAATTCTAAATGGAAAGCATTCAAGGAATTAATTATAGCAGCTACTAGGCTTTTCACACCAATTAAGAAATACTGATCAAGGTTTAGGCCTAAAGGGATGTCAGATGAACCAATGAGACTTGTGGCACAGAAGAAAAATGCATAGGATGCATATAAATTATGAGGCGACACAGAAGACTATGGTAGATATAAAGAAGTAAAGATACAAAGCAGATTAGAAGAAATCTTTGGCAAAGGATGCAAATTAAAACAGCAAAGACTTCTTTACTTATAGAAATACTAGAAGAGGTTGAATCAAATTAGTCCACTTGATATTGATGGTTCAACTATTGATGATTATGCTTAGGTTGCTGGCAAACTGAATGAGTATTTTCCATCTACATTCACATATGAGGAATTCTGTAGGCCAGAAGTTTATCACACTCTTAACAGGGAGCTAAATGATCTTGTAACTGAGAGAAAAGTGGAGGAGAAATTATAGAAATTAAACGTAAGGAAGGCAACAGTGGTGGATGGAATCTATCCAATTATATTAAGAAAGGCAGCAAAGGAAGCATGCAAGCCCTTAGCCATAATTATAAGAGTATCCTTAGATTCAGGGAAAATCGCTGTGAACTGGAGATACGCAAATGTATCTCCAATTCACAAAGGGGGGATTAAAGGTGAGTGTTGCTAACTGATCTGTTCGTAATCACAGATCTGTTAGTTTACGTTCTGTTCCAGGGAAAATAATGGAGTGACTGGTTTAAGAAGCAATGCAGTACCATGTAGACAAGACTGTAGTTATACTTCAGACACAGCATTGTTAAGGGGAAGTCTTCTCTGACCAATTTAACTGGATACTGTGATGCAGTCACAAAGGAACTGGATGCAGAAAATAAATTTATATCATATACTTGGATTTCAGCAATCCTTTTGATATTGTTGCACATAAAATGCTGATGTAGTAGTAGTAGTAGTAGTGGCATGTGATACAAGAAAGCAAGTGTATGAGCTTATGCAGCATCAGCCAAAAAAAAAAAAAAAATTACAAAACAATTCCCTCTAAATGTTTGTCCAGTTCCTCCTTAAAATTTATTTAACCTATGAACTTCCACAACGACAGATGGGAGTTTGTTTCACCAATTAACCACCCGCTGGCTAAAGGCAAATTTCCGCACGTCTTTCCTCAATTTGAATTTATGGCCCCCCTTAGGTTCATAATCTGAATAAGTGGAAGAATCCCATCAGAATTCAGCGTGCTCAACCCATTCAAGGCCTTATACACCTCAATCAGATCACCGCGCAGGTGCCTAGTCTCCAGCCGCTGCAATTTGCAGAACTTAAGCCTCTCTTCGTAAGAGGATCCCTTCATTCCTCTCACCAATCTTGTTGCCCTTCTCTGTACAAGCTCAAGCAAATCTACATCCTTCCTAAAATGAGGCCTCCAAACCTGTACACAGTACTCAAGGTGTGGCCTGACCATTGCCTTATACAGAGGGACAATCATCTCCTTTTCTCTGCTAGCAAAATTCCTGTATATCATTGACAAAACCCCATGACCTGCCCTGGCAGCCTGTCTGCATTGCTCAGAAAACTTCATATCTGACTGCACAATTACTCCCAGGTCTTTTTCATTTTCTACCACCTTAAGTGTAGTACCACACAGTTGGTACGTTTCTCTGGGGTTACTTCTACCCATATGCAGTACTTTGTATTTGTCAATGTTAAACTTCAGTTGCCACTTCTCAGCCCATCTGCCCAAATTTTCTAGATCCTGTTGCAGTAGCACACTGCCATTACTGTCATTAACAACCCTGCCAACCTTTGACACTAAACCTGATATACCTTCATCAATATCATTGATAAATGCACAAATTGGATCAGTGTGGCATTAAGGAAAAGATACTGCTATGGATAAAGGGATAGTTCAATGGAAGAAGACAGAGAGTAGTAAACAGACACTTCTCTTCATGGACTAACATTATTAGTGGAATCACCCAGTGAATTCCCCAATTCACTGGGGATTCCACTAATATCAAGCTTAATATCCAAGTTTGTAAATGATACAAAGGTTGGAAGAGTGGTTAATGACAGTAATAATGGTATGTTACTGCAATAGGATCTGAATGAAAAAGACCTGGGGGTAACTGTGCAATCAGATATGAAGTTTTCTGAGCAGTGCAGACATGCTGACAGAGCAATTCATGGGATCTTGTCAATTATATACAGGAATAAGGAGGTGATTATCCCTTTGTATAAAACAATGGTCAGGCCACACCTTGAGTACTGCATACAGGTCTGGAGGCCTCATTTTAAGAAGGATGTAGATTTGCTTGAGCTTGTACAGAGAAGGGCAACAAGATTGGTGAGGGGAATGAAGGGATCCTCTTATGAAGAGAGGCTTAAATTCTGCAAATTGCAGTGGATTGAGACTAGGCACCTGTGCGGTGATCTGATTGAGGTGTATAAGGCCTTGAATGGGTTGAGCACGCTGAATTCTGATGGGATTCTTCCACTTATTCAGATTATGAACCTAAGGGGGGGCATAAATTCAAATTGAGGAAAGATAGATGTAGAATAGATGTGCGGAAATTTGCCTTTAGCCAGCTGGTGGTTAACAAACTTCCATCTGTCATTGTGGAAGTTGATAGCTTAAATAAATTCAAGGAAGAACTAGACAAACTGTTGTTGTTGGGGGGGGGAGAGAGAGAGAGAGAGAGAGAGAGAGAGAGAGAGAGAGAGAGAGAGAGAGAGAGAGAGAGAGAGAGAGAGAGAGAGAGAGAGAGAGAGAGAGAGAGAGTTATTTTTCGCTTATACTTTATAAGCTTTCTTTCTTGCATCATTTGCTAATGCTGATTCCAAGAACTATATAGACAGCTGCTTCTTCTAGAGAGAGGTGCAAAGCTGGATAGTTGTGGATGGTATGTTTGTGCAAACTAAAATTGCTATTCCTCCTCTTGACAGGGATTCAGTCTGAGAGTGCATATGTGATATGAAGTGCATGGTAAGCAGTCTATACTACTATATTTCAGCTTTGAGGATGGAGTAAGGAAATTGGTAGAAAACAGTTGCTTAGTTTTTGTCACTGAATGATGTAATGTAATTACAGCATGTGTCAGCACTAAATATGTAAGATAAATCTCTCATACACTGAATATAATGAAAAGTCAGCAATTGTCAAAATATACAGAAATAAGCAAAAAATTATCTAAAACTAAACATAAAAATTATAAGTAGGAATGATTATTGTTGCCTAATACACAAACATGCTGTATAATTTCATGACTTAAGGGTATTTTAGATCAAAATTTTCTGATTTAGGCATAGATGAAAAATTAGCATGTTCACTGTATCTGACATATATAAATATCAAACCATACTACAAGTGTTGTGCTACAACACATAAAAGCATTCAAAAAAGCAGCCAAGTGCTATGCCATAACACACATAGAATTGAACTACTCAATTCCATCAGCTAACCAGTTGAACTCTGGGCTATTAGCAGCAATTGTTTTTTTTTTTTTTTTTTTTATATAGCTTATACATCCCCCCCACTTGTGTTTAGGTGAGCTTATTTATGTAGAATAAGCTTTTGATAAAATTTTGAGTTTTGTTCTGATTTGCAGCTCAACACAAAAATAATCATTTGCCTTTAGCTATGAATATTTCATATTCAAAATTTTGGATCCAGCTCATGGATAAGGCTATTCTGACTTTGGAAGGCGAAAAATACCTCTTTTACAGTTCCCCATAATATACCTCTGTGAGCAAGGATTTTTCTGCTCTTGTTGTAATAAAAACTAAACCAAGGAAACAAGTAGACTCTCAGAATGACTTGTGTTGTACTTGAACCATCAACATAAAATCAAGACTCGAAGAGGTGCTCACCCATAAAATGAAGTAGCATCATGGTAGCCACTGAAAAATTTATATTTTTAATTAAATATAATATTCATTATATTTTAAAAATACTGAAATTTATTTTGTTTTATATTAGTAAATTAATAAGAGGAGTTTACCTCAATATTACAGCTCTGATTCATACTATCTAATTTGTTTTATATATACTACCCACATTGGCGCCTCCGTAGCCAGGTGGGAAGGAGCAGCAGTGCGTAGCACACGCTTCTTGATTAGACCGGGGTTCGAGCCTGTCACCACCAAATACGGAGTTTGCGGAAAGGTCAGGGAATGACCACCGCATATCCCCGGAGCAATATGGCCTTAGTTGCTAATGCTCCTAAAAACCAAATAACAACAACAACTACTACCCACATCATATATTTTAATAATTGTTAACATTTTAAAGACTTTAAACTGAACACATGAAACTTATACACTAAACCATATGCTGTCCACATCAGATTTTTCTTTTAAATGTACCAATGGATCACTGGAGTAGGAAAAGACTTTATTTAGAACTGTGATCAAAAAAATTTTGGAAACACCTGGTTAGAAAATAGGATGTAATGAACATTTTTCTTATGGTATTTGTTGTTGTCTGAAAATATGAATATACAGTGGATTCTGGTTATTTGGACCACCGATTAATCTGGGCAAATCTTAAAAAACAGAACCCAATTGAGAAAATAGCCAGGGTTTAACTTCGCTTAATTGGGACAACATGCTGTTTAATCAGGCAGGAGACCGCAGCACTATAGATTACCCTATGATTGTCTCCGATCGTACCACATGGTTTGTTATTGATTGCTTATCTTTTTACTGTTTTAAATTTTAATCCCCACCCACAAATGTCAGTAAACAGAAATGTCAATTAGTTAGTATGTACATATTACAGTACGTAGTAATTATTCCGATTTTCATGTATCATTTAATTTTTTAATTAGTAAGGTAATAAAGGGTAAATATGTGCTTAATATATCTTTACTTTTATAACCTGTGGATAATATTCCTCCTATTTTTGCTAATTAGAATCACTGTTTAATAGAATTAAAATTCAATTCACAAACGTGATCACAATGACCAGCGCTTACTACACATCGTATAGTGAACTGTACTTTACTACGGTGATTCCATCGTAACGTGATTTTATTGTACAGTGGATCAATTGTACAGTGGGGGTCCATTGTATTTTTAACTATTTACATGAAACTTCAGATAATTGGGGCAGCCGCTTAATCAGGCCAAAATGCACTAGTCCTGATGTGTCCCAAATAACCGGAATTGACTGTATTTACATTGAGATGCTGAATCAACTTGAGCAAAAAAAGATTCCATCATTCTATTAGAGAGAGGAATAATGAATGCCTCTGCCTAATACTCCTGAGGGAATATACCAGCCACCCTTAACCCAAACAGAATAGGCCTGCTAAGCATTCAAGAAGAGTTTTGACACTACATGTCAAAATGTTACTTCGCCTGAAGTAACATTTTGACATGTTTGACATGCTTGAGTGGAATCCAATGTAAATATTCTGTGAGAGATGGTATGTTTATGGCCAGTTTTAAGGTTTTCCCACATTAATAACTAATATTCCACAATATTATATTCAATAATTTTTTTTTTTTAACATTTCATAGGTTTCTGTTGCAGATTTTCCCAGTTTAAAGCAAAATTTAATATTTGTCCATTGCTCCATTGAAAAATCATAACACAGAATGTTAATGCTACTAATGAAACTGGTAGTTACTTGCAACTTGTCAACCTACTGGACAGTCTGTCTACCACAGTCTGTTGGAGGAAATTTGAACTACAACATACCACTTCTGTTTATTTTCAAACTCATCAAGCATGACCACAACAGCACCAGTCCAGGAACTTTATTGCCACACCTTGTACATTAGTATATTATCATTAAAATAAATTATGAAGGCAACATGTTTTTTTTATTTAATTTTTGGAATTAAAGGCAATAAATAGTTTAAAATGGTGACCTTTAAAATTTTATTCTTAATTTTAAGACTATATTAGTTAATAAGATAAAAAAATATCTTTAGTAACAGCAGTTGGAAACAAATTATTGAATTCCAGAGTTCAAAAAAAGGTTAAATGATAAAAAAAAAAAAAAACAAGGAAAATTAATACATGAGCAAGGGTGTGGTACACATTTTGCATCCACATGGGGCTGTAAAGAATTTCTTTCCATGGCTATACTTTTCCAATTAAAAAATAATGATGCAGATCAAAAGTTAATACCTGTACTGCAGGAGTAACAAAATTCACACTGAAGTAATGCTAATACATATTTAGCTTTCTTTTTATTTAAAGAAAAAGTTATTTTTTGTATTCTAATACAAGCACCAGGTCAGAGGAGTTTACAACACATCATGAATGCAATCATTAATCATATTTAGTAGTCATGTAGGCTTGAACTACAGTCCCACTCAAAGATCATGTGCTATTGCACTCTTGCTTCTGATCACTTGGCTATACCAATGCACTTTCCACATAGTCAAAAATCTTTTCTGCATACTACAGCTTTATATATATTTACTCTGTTTCACTGTAGTGGGCTCACTGTGTGCTCGAATAACTCTCTCTCTCTCTCTCTCTCTCTCTCTCTCTCAGAGGCCAAATTAATTCAAAATAGGCGCCTCCGTAGCCAGGTGGGAAGGAGCAGCAGTGCGTAGCACACGCTTCTTGATTAGACCGGGGTTCGAGCCCGTCACCACCAAATACGGAGGATGCGGAAAGGTCAGGGAATGACCACCGCATATCCCAGAGCAATATGGCCTTAGTTGCTAATGCTCCTAAAAACCAAATAAAACAACAACAACATCAAATTAATTCTTGCTTTGTTAATGTGCACATTTTCTGTGTGCTTATACTCCTCCTAAAATCTGGGCTTGGCTCATGTCATTTGAGAAAAACAAATCTTTTTTTTTTTTAGTTTTGATTAAAAAAATGTTTTTTTAAATTATACAATTACTAAAGAAATAATCTGGAAACAAATAATGCTACTTTAAGTTTTGAATAACATTTTCTATCACTTTTTTGTAAATTAGTAATTTAATAATTATTTTCTAAATGAAAATTTTAGGAATCGCAAGAAAAACGGGGAGGAGGAGCTGTCTGTCTACATTTAGAGCCTGTATGGAAAGTATTTAATAGCTGCATTGCACGTTACCAAGAGTGTAAAAGTAAATTTAAACGTAGGTCCTCAAGAAGCCATAAAACAAAAGTATATTTTTAATGTCAAAGAAAATTTTGCAAGAGTCCCTGTATTTGATTGTAATTTCTTGTTGTACCTAGTAAAACACTACTTTGGAAATTAACTAGTATAAAGACAAAGTTGTATAATCACTGACAAAGTTAAAGAGCCCTTCAAAAATGTATTAATTTTTAGCATAAGTGAAATCTGAATGAGACAATTCAAATTATTATCCATTAACATACTTCTCTTTCATTTTGATTTAGAGTAGTGGTTTTCAAAGGTGTGTTCTGTGAAATCCTAGGGTTCTCCAAAGTTATTTCAAGCATCCCGATCCTGCAAATGTTTTATTATTGATTTTTTATTTAATTTCTACAACAATACTGTTTATATATACAGGGTGATTCACTACCAGTGCGACAAACTTGCTGGAGGTGTAGGGGGCACAAAGATGAATCAGAATCACATAGCATTGCAGGGTCCGAAATTTCTTCGTCATGCGGTAGAGGACGTTGAACGGGAGGTCGCGTGAACAGGGATCCCGTTGGAAGTCAGCATATGTGAACCGGTTCCCGAGGCGAACCAGTTCCCGAATATTCAAACGTTGAACTGGCCGACATGCACCTCTCGTATGGAGCTGCGGACTGTAATGGGTGTGCCACTCTGCACTTGTACCAGGAACGTTTCCCACACAGGCGTGCTCCTCATCATACGATTTTCGCATGTGTGCACAGAAGGTTACTTGAGACTGGTTGTTTCACAAGAGGTACCATGAATTGAGAGCGAATGACGAGGATGCCAGACAATGAGGAGAATGTCCTACGTCCTGCAGAAGGCAATGCGAGTATGAGTACTCGAGCGATAGGCCAACGATTGGGTATTTCCCAATCCACTGTATGGAGGATACTGTCAACAAACCAAATGAGTTCATACCATCTGCAACGCGTCCAATCATTGGAGCCTGCAGATTATCCACTCCGGAGGACTTTTGCTACTTGGTTTCTTCAACAGAAACGGTTCGCAAATGCTGACTTCCAGCGGCCTCCCGTTCAATGTCCTCTACCGCATGATGAAGGCATTTCGGACCCTGCAATGCTATGTGATTCCGATTTGTCTTTGTGTCCCCTACACCTCCTGCAAGTTTGTCGTACTGGTAGTGAATCACCCTGTATATACACAAATTAAGGTTCTGCGAAAAAAAAAAAAAAAAAAACAGAGGTCACAAAGGTGTTCTGCTGCTCACAAATGACTGAAAAACACTGATTTAGAGATATAAATTTTTCCCATCTTTGGATTAATCTAAAGAGAAAAATATTCTAAAAAACTGTTTAGAATATCTTAGAGGGTAAAGTGTTTATTCTAATAAACATTTAACCCTCTTAGAGTATATACCATATTTCATTATATAAAATGTGGTATATTTTTTAACAGGTAAAATCAATCTTACATTGTTAATGTGCATTTTATTCTGTATTTTTTTTTACACTGACTGTGCTCATTTCTCATTAGCATCCATTCTCTGTAATCAATATGGCTTCACTATTCAATATTGGGGGGGGGGAATAGTCCTTAGAATATTCTTGAGTCCCTGGCTTTGGTCATGGCTTGTCACCCCCCAGGTGACAAGCCATAACCAAAGTGTAGGGCTTTTTCTCCTGTATCCATTCAGATGGTCTAGAACAGTACCTGGCAAACTACAGCCCGCGGGCCGTACAAAAACAGGCAAAGGGCCAAAAATTGGCCCTTTGCCTGTTTTTGTACTCAATTATTATAATTATATTTTGAATTTCGTCAATAAAAATTTGTGCAAATTTCTTTTCTCTCTTATTATATAAGTATATAATAAGAGATTACATAATATCCTCTATTTTGCCTGTCGGCCCGTAAAGCCTAAAACATATACTATCTGGCCCTTTACAGAAAAAGTTTGCCGAACTCTGGTCTAGAATGTAAGTAATTTATGATTACCGAAAATGGTAACCTGCTTAACTTGAATTTTTTATATGCAAAAGATTCTTACTGTGGAATTGTTTCTGGTTTTAACTTTTTACATTAGTTTCTTCTAGGGTAAAGGTGAAAAGCGAATTTATTTTTCTTCATTTTTATTGTGTATAAAGAGAATGTGTAAGAAATTTGTTGTTATGGAGCTCTCTCTCTCTCTCTCTCTCTCTCTCTCTCTCTCTCTCTCTCTCTCTCTCACTCACTCACAGAGAGAGCAGCACCTCCGTAGCCAGGTGGGAAGGAGCAGCAGTGCGTAGCACACGCTTCTTGATTAGACCGGGGTTTGAGCCCGTCACCATCAAATACGGAGGATGCGGAAAGGTCAGGGAATGACCACTGCATATTCCCGGAGCAATATGGCCTTAGTTGCTAATGCTCCTAAAAACCAAATAACAAGCAAACAATAACAGAGAGAGAGAGAGCGAGAGCGAGCGCTCTCACAGACAGAGAGAGAGAGAGCTCTCTAAAATAGTAATATAAATGCAATTTATATTACTGTTTAATATTACAAAAAATGGACTCTTCCTAGCATTATATTTAAAAAGTATTAATAGGAATTAAATTGTTGGCAGTGTTTATATATTCATTTATTTACTTCTGAAATTAGTTTTTAATAATATGAATCATGATTTGTTGCTTGTAATATTAAGAGTTTTAATATTAAAATTCATAATATTTGGTTTCAATAGAGTTTTCTGCTGTGACTGAATTTCAGCTCTCCAACATGGATTCTATAATTATTAAGAAAAACTATAGAATAAGCAATTTCATATAATTCACATTAATGTGTTGAGTTTGTTATTCTGTATAGGTAATTCTATTATTATTTTGCAATGTTATTCATCATGGTGATCACTCTGTGCTCATCTCATGTTGCCATCATAAAAATAACTCTTTTAATAAGGCAACAGAGGAATATATACATTATATTTAATCACTTTTAGATTAATAGTGTTTTTTTTAAATAAAAGTGATATGAGCAGAGCAGTTTGTGTGCTATGGGTACTTTAGTATAGATTAAGGGATCTTTGGAAGTGCCCACCCCTCAGATCATGCAAACATTTTATCCTCCTACTTAGAAACATCCTCCTGCTTAGAAAAGATGAAATATAGTTATTTTCTCCATTATAATTTCTAGCGAGCTATGCACAAGATTGCCTTGAACTCAAAATCTCAGTAATTTGAATTTTTAAACTACTACCTTTCAATTGAATGGATCTCAATATAATTTGGAATCTCAATTTGGAAAGTGTCCATATAAATGGACATTTCCAAATTGAGCAGGAGGAGGTCATGAAAAAGACAACAAAAAATATGACCAAAACCACTAACACCACCTGAACTTGGCCATGGAGAGACTGACCATAGCCCAGAAAAAAGGAGGTAGTGACTCAACATAAGTGCAGAGACCTCTCCTGCCAAGAGGGGAGAAATGAAGATAGAAAGATGGGCAAAGAAGGCAATCCATGTCAGACAATGAAATGACCTCAACTAGGACCACATAGATAAAATGGCTTCCAATGCATGGCTCATGAGTGGGACACTCTCCCCAAAGACTGATGGATTCATGCTCACCATCCAAAGCCAGGTAATGAACACCAGGAACAAAAAATACATCACCAAGAACCACAGAGTGACAGATGACACAATCGGCAATGCCATCTGGCCTTGGAAATGATTCTACACGCCACCATGGGATGCAGGGTGATTACCCAGGTGGAATACACTCAAAGAAGACCAGGTCACAAGGATAATACATCAGCAGCTAGCAAGGAAATTCCAGTTGATCAAAGAAAGTGCACTGTATTACTAGTATGAACCCCAGGCTCTACTAGAGACCCCAATCCACAAGCTGTACTGGGCCATAATAATATACAACACAATCATGCATGACAGACTGCACACAACCCTCGCGGACAGGGGAGATGAAGGTTGTTGGAGTTTATGCTCCAAAATTAATGGATTGATTTAGTGTTTAAAGTGAGATTTCAAAGTAAATTTATACAGGTCTCATAGAGCTAGTTTAACTCTACTGGATGGTATAATTTTTAGAGATCGAAGCAGAAAATATACAGCAATAAGTCTTTGACAGTTGAAAGATTATCAGAAGTGTAAGCCTGTAATGGCCGCCTTCGTTTTAACATAGGAAACTGAAAAACGAAAGACAGTTATAAACCGCCTTTAAAATTGGGATAGTCCTGCAACTGAGGACACTGATAAGTGGTATGGGGAAATGAAAAGTAGTAAGAGGATAAAATTGGGAGAAAAGCTGAGTCGATTGACAGTTTTGCAGTATTTCATGTTATTTCAGCAAAATAAACATACACGTAGGAAGACATTACTGTTGAGTTTGAATAGGGAGAAAAAATGACTACTAGTGCCACTGCACTGGTTGTTAATATACGTGGTTATTAAATATCTAAAATGATAGAATATGATGATATCCTATCATAAAAACACAAAACTTCTGACTTAAAAACTGATAAGAAAAATAAATGAAAAATTTGGCAGCCATTTTGTTGAAGAGAAGTTAAGATCTGGGTAATAGAGCAGCTAATAACTTAACTTATTAAATAATGGGTTGTGAGGTATGGAAGTAACATATATGGAAAGATTAACACACAGGAAATTTAGTCGATGTAATGTCATACTAGTAAGGGCTTGTTAAGATTATAAAGGTTGCAAATCTCCCATAGGTTAACTTGTGGAAGCCATTATCACTGCAACTGAAGAAGGAAGAAGACAGTGCTGCCAGCTCACTGATTGGTTTCAGAAAGTACAATACAGTAATTATAATACAGACAATACAGATATATATGTGTGGATACATCATAGTTGCAATACATATTAGCTACCAAAAATATAGTTGTGCTTGAATGTATATATTGGTGGAAAAACATTGTGTGAGGATTTCATTATAGTTTAAACAATGGAATATATATAAAAATTCTTATAACAAGGAACAGAAATGATATACAACAATTAAGAATAAGTTCAGAAAATAAAAATGACAGCAAAAATATAACTAGAGAAAGTAATGAACTTAAAGATAATGTAAAGGAAGTAAATAGTCAAATATAATAATCGATAAGGTAAGTGAAGGTTTAACTAAATCATACACAATAAGCCTAGCAGATTTTGATAAAGTTGTCTTAATGGATTTGGAATTAATACTATACAAGAAAGAAGATGCAGATCTAGATTCAGTTGAAAAGCTAAAAACTAGAGTAAGTGAAAAACGCAAGTAATGAATGTAATGCAAGTAAGAAACAAAAGTTTAAAAATTGTGTCTAAGTAAAATGTACATGCAAAAATAACCGGTGGTTAATGGATAGCTAGATTTTAAAAATACTTAGACAAAAATAGATTCCAAGCAGGCAGAGACAAAGAATGAGGAAAAAAGGACAATAGAGCTAGTGACTGCTCCACACATAAAACTGATGAAGAAGAAAGTGAATGTAAGGACTGGGCTGACTTTGTATCAGGAAGAGCAACTGAAAGTAACAAATCAGAGGTTGACACACTGACTTCAACGAGAGGATGATCTCCAATTGGTAGACAACAAATAAAAAGAAAACAGCAAAGGAAAACCTATGTAGAAAATTGTAGTGTAAGGGTGCCCAAACTCAAACTCGAGTAGACCTCCTATTATAAATTTAAGAAGAAGTCAAAGGAAGAAAGGTTGAGTGTTTAACAGAGACATGTCCTACGAGGCCAAAATGTGAAATCAGTTACAGATGAATAGAGAAAAGGAAAATATAAGTTAGGATCTCACGCTGATTTGAATCTTACTTTTGAAAATAAAATTCAAAACGAGAAAAGTAAGAATAAAGGGGAGCAAAGTGATGTTTTTGATTTAAAATTAAGAAGTGAAGGAGAATTAGATTTTAAAATGGATGATGAAGAAAGTCCAAAGGAAGTGATAAAGATGGATGTGATGTAAGGCATGGATATAATAAATGTGGATGTAAGGGAAGAAAATTTACAGGAAAAGCCAACAAATTTAACACTTAATGAAGTGACAATAGAATTAAAAAGAAATATGGAAAAGTTTTTGTTCAATAAAGAAAACAGCTTCAGCAAGCATTAGCATTAGTTGAGGCTAGGGCTTGCATAAAACCGAGAAATTTCAAAACCGAGTTTAACCGAAGTTTACTCTGAAAACCGGTTTTAAAACCGATTTTCTCAGGCTTAGGGAAAATAATTAAAAGCTTATAACACAGGTATTTATTTTATCTTGGGTAGATTGTACAAATCGTAATCAAATCTATCAACTCTTATAGTAAAAAAAAATAAAAAAATTAAAATGTTCCAAAAAAAGTAACCAGCTTGAGATTATACAAAATTACAAATTGTATTCAAATCCTTAGAATAAAAACTATCTTCTTGTATAGTAAAAAAATAATAATAAGCCCTATAATAATTGACAAGACACCATGAGCTACTCTTGTAGACCGTCTGCACTGCTCAGAAAACTTCATATCTGCCTGCACAATTACCCCCAGGTGCTTTTTGTTCTCTACCACTGTCAGTGTAGTACCACACAGTTGATATGTTACTCTGGGGTTACTGCTTCCCATATGTAATACTTTACATTTGTCAATGTTAAACTTCATTTGCCACCTCTCAGCCCATCTGCTCAACTTTTCTAAATCCTGCTCAGCAGCGTACTGTCATTAGTGTCCTTAACAACCCTGCCAACCTTCGTATTGTCTGCAAATTTGGACATTAAGTTTGATATATCATCATCAATATCATTTATAAATACAGAAAACAACAATGGACCCAACAGTGAACCCTGAGGGACTCCACTAATAACATTAGTCCACGATGAGCAGTGTCCATTGATTACCACTCTCTGTCTTTTCCATCTCAACCATCCCTTTATCCATATCAGCAATTTGCCTCCAATGCTACACTGCTCCAATTTATTCAGCACTCTTCCATGTGCAACAGTATCAAAATCCTTTCTAAGATTCAAATATATGATATCAAATTATTCCCTGCATCCAGTTACTTTGTGACCACATCATAGTATCCCATCAAATTGGTCAGGCAAGACTTTCCCTTAACAAAAATATGCTGTGTCCGAGCTATAACTGAAGTGTTGTCTAGATGATCCTGCAGTGCTTCTTTAACCAGTGTCTCCATTAAATTTCCTGAAACAGAAGTTAAACTAACAGGTCTATAATTACTTCGGTTGCTCTTTAATCCTCCTTTGTGAATTGGGGTCACATTTGCACATCTGCAGTCCATGGTACCTCCTCTGAGTCCAAAGAAGCTCTCATAATTATGGCTAAGGGTTTGCTTACTTCCTTTGCTACCTCCTTTTTTATATAAATGGATAGATCCCATCCACCCCGGGTGCCTTTTTTATGTTTATCTTCAACAATTTCTCCCCCACTTTCCTCTCAGTTATTATTAGAAAATCATCTAGCTCATTGCCAGAGTTTAATTCACCTCTGGCATCCCCCTCCCTAAATAAATCCTCATGTGTGAATGTAGATCGAAAATACTAATTTATTTTGTTAGCCACCCAAGCAGGATCATCAATATCCAGTGGAGCAATCTGATTCATCCCTTTCCTACTAGAGTTTACATAGGTAAAGAATTCTTTGCTGTTTTTCTTTGCATCCTTTGCCAAAGATTTCTCATAATTTGCCTTTGCCTGCCTAATCTCCTTTGTGACTTGGTTACATACCAGCTTATATCTATCATAGGCTTCCATGTCACCCTTTAATTTATATGTATCCCCTGCATTTTTTTTTTCTCTGCCATATATCTCATTAATTCATCTGACATCCATTTAGGCCTAAACCTTGAACAATATTTCTTAGTTGGTATGTAAAGCCTAGTAGCTTCCAAGATAAATTATTTTAATGCTTCCCATTTTGAATTTGCTGTTGGTAACATCATCAGTTGGTCCCACCGTATAGAATTTAAATACTGTCTCAGAGCACCATAGTCGCCTTTACGAAAGCAAAAACTTTTCCCTTTACACCTGATGGTAGTTACGTCTTTTAGTAAATCCCACTTGAGCACACTATGATCACCTCCACTTAGCGATTTCTTTATCTGCAGATTCTTAATGCATGAAGAATCTGCTACTGATAATCAGATCAAGAGTATTACTCCCTCTAGTTGCCTCCTGAACATGCTGATGTAGAAAACAATCAACCAATAAATCCACAAAAGCCTTGCGAGTGTGTGAGTGAACAACCCACAAATTCCAGTCAATATCTGGGAAATTAAAATCCCCCATTATAAGACTCTCTGATTTACTGGCCCACTCTATTTCCCTCTACAGTTTCTTATTATACTCATCAGAGTCATTAGGCCTATAGCACACTCCTACTCTCAATTTTGATCTCCCAATGCTTATGTCACACCAAACTGACTCAACACTGCACTGTCCAATGATATCGACTGGCTTCACTTCCTTGGATTTTATGTGTTTCTTAACTAATAGCATAACCCCTCCTCCCTTCCTATCCTGTCTATCCCAAATTCCAGTTCTGCATTCCTTATATCTGTGTGACACCACATCTCTGATATCCCGACAATATCTGCCTTTGATGTTTTGAGCAATACCTCAAATTGATCAAATTTATTTACCAAACTCCTAGCATTAGTGTATACGCAAGTATACATGCACCTGTTCCTATTCTTAGCTACCCTAACACTACCCATGTGTTTACTTGTACCACAATGACTCCCAGCAGTCTTTGAAATACCCTGCATCTTGTTTTCGAGGCTGCTGTTCATTCCAATAGAAGCAGTGCAAGAATCACTTTCACCTAGTGGAGTCCCACAGGGTTCGGTGTTGGGTCCACTGTTGTTTTGTGTATTTATCAATGATATTGATGAAGGTATATCAGGCTTAATGTCGAAGTTTGCAGATGACACAAAGGTTGGCAGGGTTGTTAATGACAGTAATGGCAGTGTGCTACTGCAACAGGATCTAGATAATTTGGGCAGATGGGCTAAGAAGTGGCAACTGAAGTTCAACCTTGACAAATGCAAAGTACTGCATATGGGTAGAAGTAACCCCAGAGAAACGTACCAACTGTGTGGTACTACACTTAAGGTGGTAGAAAATGAAAAAGACCTGGGAGTAATTGTGCAGTCAGATATGAAGTTTTCTGAGCAGTGCAGACAAGCTGCTAGGGCGGGTCATGGGGTTTTGTCAATGATATATAGGAATTTTGCTAGCAGGGAAAAGGAGGTGATTGTCCCTCTGTATAAGGCAATGGTCAGGCCACGCCTTGAGTACTGCATACAGGTCTGGAGGCCTCATTTTAGGAAGGATGTAGATTTGCTTGAGCGTGTATAGAGAAGGGCAACACGATTGGTGAGGGGAATGAAGGGATTCTCTTACCAAGAGGGGCTTAAGTTCTGCAAATTGCAGTGGCTGGAGACTAGGCACCTGCGCGGTGATCTGATTGAGGTCTATAAGGCCTTGAATGGGTTGAGCACGCTGAATTCTGATGGGATCCTTCCACTTGTTCAGATTACCAACCTACGGGGACATAAGTTCAAATTAAGAAAGGACAGATGTAGAATAGATGTGCGGAAATTTGCCTTTAGCCAGCGGGTGGTTAATTGCTGGAACAAACTTCCATCTGTCGTTGTGGAAGTTGATAGGTTAAATAAATTTAAGGAGGAACTGGACAGGCATTTGGAGGGAATGGTGTGATTTTTTTTTTTGGCTGATGCTGCATAAGCTCCTACACTTGCTTTCTTGCATCATGTGCCACTACTACTACTACTACCTCTGCCAGTGGCTACTGTTAATCTATTAGTCCTTGTATCCCTCCCAAGCTAGCAGTTTTCCGACTCACCTAACACTGGCTCGATAGCATCAGCAAATATTCTTGCACCCTTTCTATTTAAGTGTATCCCATCGCTGTAGAAGCAGTGTGTCCTGATAACAACTACAGACCAGGCTGAAAAAAATTCTACCCCATTGAGCCTTGCACAATCTTTCCAGGGTCAAATTGATTGACAAGGCTCTCATCATATACTCCCTCCTCTCATGTCTGGGCACAATTGCAGACACTTTCAAATTCAATCAGTGAGATTTTGGAAAAATGGAGTCTTCTAGAGGGAGTGGTAGTTGGGTTAGAAATAGGGAAGGAAAAATTTCAGGGAAAAATAAAATGTATGGAAGAGTTATGGAAAGGTTACAGCAGTGTGCTGATGAGTGATGAAAGGAAATGTAAAAACGAGGTAAATATGCACACAGTATAATCGTATAAATCTGAAAAAATAAGAGGAAAATATTGCCATTATGAAGGCTAAATGGGGTTGATACTAAAAAAATAGTGAAGCATTTAATGCAATTAAAAGAGAATTGAAAAAGATTTGAAGATGTAAGGATAAGAAGAATGAGAAAAAGTGGCAGAATCATAGACACATTTAGAATTTATGCATTACCAAAAAAAAAAAAATCAATCTATGATGTGGACAAAGGTACCACAAAACAGGATCTCGTGTGACATACAAGAAAATTTTGGGCACACAGGTATGAAGCACGAGGAAGTAGCAGGTCAAGTTGTAGTAAGATTTGTCACTGGCAATGAAGATAGGACAGGGAAGAACTGGATATTGGAAGTGAGCCCTAGAGTTTGGGCTATGCTGAGGCAGCAAGAGAAAGTGTTCATTGGCTATAGATTATACAGGATAAGTGACTTTTATTTAGTAATGATGAGCTATCACTGTCAATGTTATGGACACACAGCAAAAACATGTAAGAAAGTAGTTTGCATTTGGAGCCATTGTGGAATGGAAGGGCATAACTACAGGGAATGCAATAAGCTAATTAAGAACACAATATGTATTATTTGTAAACAAAGGGGAAAACCTGTGAACCATTCAGTAGGGGACAAAATATGCTCAGAATACATAAGAGCAGTACAACTTACAAAACAGGGAAAAGAGAATTCAAATATATATCATGGCCAGACATAGTGATTCTTCATGTATTAAGAATCTGCAGATAAAGGAACCACTAGGTGGAATGATCACAATGTCCTCATGTGAGATTTACTCAAAAATGTAACTACTGTCAGGGGTAAAGGGAACAGCTTTTGCTTTTGTAAAGGTGACTATGATGGTCTGAGACAGTTTTTAAAGTCTATACAATGGGACCAACTGATGATGATACCAAGAGCAAATTCTAAATGGGAAGCATTCAAGGAAGTAAGCTTGGAAGGTACAAGGCTTTTTGTCTCAACTAAGAAATACCTTTCAAGGTTTAAGCCTAAATGGATGTCAGGTGAACTAATGAGACTTGTGACAGAGAAGAAAAATGCATCATGGCTGACAAACTGAATGAGTATTTTGTATCTACATTCACACGTTTGGAGTTATTCAGGGAGCAGAATGCCAGAAGTTTATTGAACTCTGGCAGAGAGCTAAATGATTTTATAATAACTGAGCAAAGTGGATGAGAAATGGTTGAAGATCAACATAAGAAAGGCACCTGAGGTGGATGGGATCTACCCAGTTATATTAAAGGAGGCAGCAAAGGAAGTAATCAAACCATTACCCATAATTATGAGAGCTTCCTTGGAATCAGGGGAGGTCACCATGGACTGGACATGTGCAAATGTGATCCCAATTCAAAAAGGATCAAAGGTGACACAAGTAATTACAAAACTGTTAGTTTAACTAACAGTTCTGTAATTTCCCCATCTCTTCCATCATGCAGTACGACCGATTACTTTTGAGATTATGATGGACATCATGGGGAGATCCAATCTTCCTTACATTTCGAGGGTACAGCTGTAAAACAGAGTTCGCAGGCCAGCCGCTAGTTAGTACACCATACCGAACCTATTGGTAACTCTTTAGGAGGCTTCCGGATCAGCTAGTGTACAATCTTGCTACCTCTACTCTGCCAGATTGTGACTGGAGGGAGTCCAAGTAATGTGTATGCGGAGGGCATTGTCGAGGCCATGTTATGTCAAGGATCTGGGTATATTCTTACCATGCGTATGCCATACCAAAAATTTCATTTCTTCATACAGTATGTCCCTCCCCCACTTTTTCTTAATATTGAGTACACCATGAATTGTCAAACTAATAGAGTAAGCTTATCTGCAAAAAGATCTAAACCTCCCAAACACTTCCTAGTTCTTTTCACAAATATACATCTCAATTATAATCTCAACAATGTCCATTTCCACTTGCAGTCTACCAAACCCCATGCACTTTTTCTGACAGAATCTCAGTTATCGGTTGATTCAACTACTGCTCATCTCAGTTGCCCAAATTATTCGCTATATGATTCCTTTCACCTAAAAGGTGGTATTTGTGCACATGTCCGTTCCAATATTCCCTGTCACAGACTTGCTAATTTGGAATTTCCTCTCTTCGATCTTCTCTGGCTTAAAATCTCTCTACCTCATTCTGTAAAATCCATCTGTTGTCTCTACCGTTCTCCCAACTCCACTAATCACTTGGAGCTTTTTGACTTCTCTTTGCAACTTGACTTTCTCCAGTCCAACTTCCCTAACAATGAGGTAATTTTCCTTGGTGATTTTAATGTTCACAACTCCAGTTGGCTTCTGATTTCTAGTCACACCGACCCAGCTGGTCGAGATGCTGAGGCTTTTGCAATTACTAATGACTTTGCACAGATTGTTCATTTACCTACAAGAATACCGGAAAATCATAACCATACAGCCAATATGCTTGATCTTTTTCTCAAAAACAACCCTTCTAAGTACACGGTCGAAGTGAGTGGTTCTTTAGCCACCTCAGTTCATAACTTGGTGATTGTCTCTCCTTCAATGGAGCCTTTATCTCATGGTTAGACGCCTCCGTAGCCAGGTGGGAAGGAGCAGCAGTGCATAGCACACGCTTCTTGATTAGACCGGGGTTCGAGCCCGTCACCACCAAATACGGAGGATGCAGAAAGGTCAGGTAATGATCACCGCATATCCCGGAGCAATATGGCCTTAGTTGCTAATGCTCCTAAAACCCAAATAACAAACAAAAATCTCATGGCTCTTCCCAACCTCGTGTTTTTTGGCATTACAAGAATGCAAAATGGGATGACCTGTGAGATTTCATTTCTTCTTTTCCTTGGTCGGATTACTGTTTCAAAACTTCTGATGTCAACGTTTGCTCAGATCATGTCAGCGAAATTATTCTTGTAGGAATGGAATCCTTTATCCCACACTCCACTTTAAAATCTCATCCTTTATCTAAACCTTGGTTTTCCAATAAATGTGCCAAGGCTGTTCAAGAGAAGAACGTTGCATATCGTAATTGGCTTGTTTCCAATTCTTCAGTTTCATTTTCTGCCTACACCAAAGCTCGCAACAATTGTAAAGTAGTTATTAATCAGTCCAAACTAGATTTTGAACAGGCTAAGAGTAGAAAACTTGCTTCTCGAGTGCTGTATGCAGGTATGGAGGCCTCATTTGAGTAAGGATGTAGAGCTGCTCGAACGAGTACAGAGAAGGCAATGAGATTGGTGAATGGAACAAAGGGTTGTTCTTTCAAAGAAAGACTTATTGCAGTGTCTGGAGAATAGGCACATGCAAGTTGATCTGATTGAGGTGTATAAAGCCTTGAATGGGTTGAGCAAGCTGAATGCTGATGGAATTCTTCCTCTTGCTCAGATTACTCACCTCAGATTTCCACATAAATTCAAATTGAGGAAAGACAGTTGTAGAATCTGTGTGCAGAAATTTGCCTTTAGCTAGCAGGTGCTTGATTGTTGGAACAATTTCCATCTGTAGTTGTAGAAGTTGACAGCTTAAATTAATTCCAGGCAGAACTAGACAAACATTGCATCACATGTCTCTGCTAATGTGAATACTAAAATGCTAATAGTAATCCTGAAGATTTTAATGGGCACAAAGGGATTAAAAATAGTACAACTAAGTGGATAAAGGTTAAAAGCCGTGGCTGATGAGATTAAGGTTTTGCTAACAGAAAAAAATTTGATGCTATTTGTCTTTAAGAGCCATATACATTGGATGTGAAAGTAACAGGCTATCCAATAACTGCAAAAATTCTATGCCGTGGCAGTGATAAAACTAGGGCTGCAATAGTAATATTAATTGTCATAATGGTCAGTTTACTGATTACAGTCTGTGTGTATGTGTGTGAGAGAGAGAGAGAGAGATATTGATTATGATCTTAATTATATGGAACAGAGAACTAATTAAGCAGAGGAAGGGGCAAAAAGTTATCACATATCTAGATGCGAATTCCCATAATAAATTATGGCACAGTAACAAAAATGATGACGAGGGTATAGATTAAATGATTTTATGGTTTAGTATGGTTTGGTGGTGCGCAAGCCCGGCACTAGAGGTGCACAAGTAACGCACTTGCCACAGATGCCACCTAAAATAGGTGCTGCTAGATGCGCTACTGCATATATATGCATATTAAGATACAATATGAATTAGGCACCATGGCAAGGTTTTGCCTTAGGCACCACAAGAACTAGTGTACTTTCTGGCGGTGCATAACAAATGTGGATGAACACCAACCTTTTACACTACTAACAGGCAATCCAACATTGATGTAACATTAAGTAATGTGGGTGCTAAGATGCTAAGAGTGATATAAAAAATTAGAGAGTTGAACCTAATTGAATGAGATATTGATTATGATCTTAATTATATGGAACAGAGAACTAATTAAGCAGAGGAAGGGGCAAAAAGTTATCACGTATCTAAACGCGAATTCCCATAATAAATTATGGGAATTTATGGCAGTTATGGGAAGCTCGCACCCAGGCCTTCGCAGATGACCTTATTCTGACAATAACTGCAGCCTCCAGGGCACAACTAGAAGCCATTGCAAATCCAGCTTTGACAATACTACAGGAATGGGCTTAAACCCACTGCTTGTAGCCAGCAAAGATCTGCACAATGCTCCTGAAGGAAAACTACAAACCCGAAGACCGCCACAGATCAAGACTGGCAACACAACTCTCAAACTTAACACCCAGATCAAATATCTGGGTGTCATCCCGGACCCCAATCTCTCATTTCAACCCCACTTGAAACACATAAGAAGCAAAATAAGGAATTATTCTGGCCTCATCTCCAGAGTTACCAGGAGAGACTGGGGACTCAACAAACACACTCTAACCCTCTACTATAAAACCACCTTTCTTCCTATAATCATGTATGCCTAACCAATCTGGTACCAGAAAGCCACAACTGCAGTCAACAGAAGAACGCTTGATACTATCCACAGATCTGTCCTCCTTTTGCTTACTTGTGCCTGCCGCACAGTGAGTACACATGCCCTCCAGGTGCTGGCGGGTGCTCTCCCACTGGATCTTGAAGCTGCTAGAACAGCGATGATATATTACATTGCCAAAGGAGTACATATTACCCATGTAGGACACACCACCAACCCTGCAAACAATCATAAGATGGAGAAAACCAAGCTGATTAAACACATGCAGCAGGAATGGAAGAGTAGATGGGCCCACTCCACCAAGGGAGAGATCACAAGAAAATTCACCCCAGACATTGAAAGGGTGTACCCCCAGTCTCCTCTCTGATTACTCCCAGGACTAAACACAACCTATCTGATAACAGGATATGGCCCTTTTAATGCCAAATTTACATCGCCTTTGGGTTGGTTGATAGCCCAAAGGCTGTAAATTTGATGCTAGGTCTCTGCTTCTGTGGAGAGGCAGAGACCTAGCATCATTTGATGCATATATGCGAATACTACGAGGATCTACGATGCCTCCTAATTACCAGACATATGCTGCAGGACCAGGAGCTATATCTCCTAGACACAGAGGAGGAATACAGGGCACTTTTGCGATTTGCCCAAGACTTGATCTCCAGAAGAAGAACACCACTTGCGATTCATGGACCAGACTAATTAAAACAAGATAATTAACACCTTATAACTTGGATGCTAGGCTGACTTCCTCCTTAGACCTCCCACAGCTTGACTAAGACCGCAGCTCTGCTGCCACCACCAAAGAACCAAGAACATAATCTCCTGGACACAGAAGATGAGCACACACCATTCAGCCGATATGCGCAAAATGCCCACAGCTGAAAAAGAATTGAACTTGCCTTCCACAACGACTGACAAACCAGGACATTTACTTTACCTGACCAAAACTAAAAGGAACAGGAGAAAACCCAAACTGATGAGAAAACATACTCACTAGGACAAGAGTGAATGGAGGATATCCCCAAATTATGTTGGACGGAGTGCAAACTTCAACCTTCCGATTGCACACTGGGACACAGGTTCGACCCGGGCTCATATCTAGAACTGAGATAAGCAGACTTGATCCTGAAACTGACTGAAATAACCTTTGAGAAAACAAAGCATAAGCCAACCAAGTGGACCGGAAACCCAAACATCACAACCGAACTGAACAGCAGCAATTGCTTCCACATGCCCTATTGGCGACCTGTGCTGGGCTCGGCTCTAGCCCAACACACTTTCGTTCCCTTCCCTTCCCTGGTGAGGGGAGGCGACAGTGCTCCTGTCCCCTCCTCTCCTCGCCACCCCCTATTTTTCTCTTGGTGGGGCACGGGCATGCCCCACTGTTCTGCCCTGGGGTCGCCTTCTCTATCGCCCCCATACTTCTGTCTTTCCCCCCCAGTCTTCAGTCTCCCTCCCTACTCTGCCTATATCGCCAGCGAGGCCCCACACAATGAAAAATTTTTAAGTGTCCAAATTCTCACCACATACGTGAACCCCTTTCGGCTTAACTAGATTCTAGCGTCCATCACCCCCTATTTTTTTTATTATATATATATATATATGTGTGTGTGTTTTTTTTTTTTTTTCATAGGCCCTAGCCACTGAAATCTCAGGAAACAAAGTGGCAGGGCCTGCCAGAGTAAATAATTTCTCAATACTGGTGTACCTGGTCTGCCTCCACGGGGCCAGGTGTGGGCAACATTGGGCTCCAGCAGGGGTCTAGCGGCTAAATGGCCAGAAGAACAACGATACACAACACTACACTCATACAATATCCATACACTTTTAAATCTCTGGCCTTTCCAGTGAACTGGTACGCCTACAATGAAACCAACGCGGAGATGGGGGAAACACCTGGTGCCGTTTGACATTAAATACACTTTACCTTTGGGTTGCCAGGCAGGCACTTTACCCATCTGGCTAGCCCGGTTGGCTCAGGCTGTTTTGAAAGCTAAAGGATGCGCAACACGCTACTAGGTAGGTGTACCTAATAAAGTGGCAGCACAGTGTATAAGAGAGCCTGTAATATTCGTATATGTTTTTTTTATATATATATATATATATATATAGATATATATATATATATATTTTCTTCCGCAGTTTGCAATGGCTACCAAATGGAGATGTAAGTTATCTCCAAACGAATTCTGTTTGTGGATATTACATATGTCCGAAGCAGATGGAACATAACATTGTTGCTGGCACCAAGTTTTGTAGTGCACGCGAAGCCTATTTTGGGAGAGAAATGGGCACCTCTTTTCTGTTCTGGGGGTTACAAGTCAACAACATTAGAGGGATTGTTTTGTGATACGTAGTTGTAAGTGAACGCGTTTATCTATATCTCGAATGTGGAGAAAGTCACAAACCACCATGATGACTGCTACTTTTGTATGATGGTTTTAAAGTTTTAAAAAGTCCAAAAAAAGTTTAAAAAGTCTGAGGGTCGAAAAGCTGTAATGTATCGAACACGCCATCCTATATTATTTTGGTTCCCCACAGTGAATAGTTGTTAATTCCTAATTCACCTTCCAGAGAAGAATCTCCAGAACTGAATGATGAATCTGGTGACCAAAGTAAGCGAGATTACACAGAAACCTGTTTAAGTACAGCACCACATTTTTCTAATAAAATTATTTGATGACGTAAATTGAGTCTAATCAAATCGAATCCAAAGAGTTCCTGACATCTCGTTTAAAAGAACGGAATCTATATCGGATTCAGTTTAAAAGACATTTCTTGGCTGAAGCTTCAGAGTATGAAGGAGTTTACTTATGTGTGGGTTAATGAACACACATCATTTATACTACCAAGGTAGTTTTAATGCATCGTTTTGCTTTACTTATTCGAGGAACGCAATACATTGGCAACTCGTTGTGAAGGTATTCACAATATGAATACCTTCACAACGAGTGAAGGTATTTTTATTTAATGAAGGTATTTAATGCATTGTTTTGTAAATACCTTCACAAAACAATGCATTAAAACTACATTGGTAATATAAATGATGTATAAACACTAACCCATGCATAAGTAAACTCATTTATATCGGATTTGTTGGCAATGTTCAACTTCTGTATAAAATACCAGAATACCAGCTGCAAGACTTCCACATACAGAAAAGACAAGTTATTTATGCATGCTTCTCCACTGTTTCAGACTTACTATACTACTGTCTAGATCTTTAAGAAGAAATTGGTACCAGTCGCAATCCAGAGGGGTGGCACCTTTACTGTGGATATTTTTTTTCGGCTACCAGAAACGTCTAGACACCGTTAGCGAAAATTCAAATCTTAGAATTTAATATTTCTTCTATTTTTTTCTATTATGTTTTCAATTTCACTCAGCATTACAAAATTCAAGTAAATAAATCAGAATAATTTTATTATTTTTTCTAGAAAACCTTCTTACAAATTTTATCCCATCAGCTTTTATCCATCAGCCGATACCCATTGGGATATCAGCTGTTTTTCAGGGACAGAACAGCAGAGTTACAAAGGTAACTCAAAATTTATCCAACAGTTATTAACCATAAATGTTTATTTGGCATTTATTAAAAATGGTTGAGATTAATTTTAGCATGATCACAATATGATAAATCATATTCTAACATGGTGAATCACGATCGATCAATAGTAACTTCACATCAATAACAGCCAGTCAACCTTTTTTGATTTAACTAACAGAACCAACCGTCATCGTCATCCTCACTATGCAAATACATAAATACGAATACATTCGAAGAATTATTGATGAGTTTTATCCTTAAAATACTATTGGTATTCATAACTATCTCAGAATAAATCAACATAAATTTTCTTCTAATCAGAAAAATAAGAAGAGAATCCAAGAAAGTTATCTTTACACTCAAATATAAAGGAAAAATCACTTGCGTGTCTTAAATACAAACTCTTTTCCCTTACATAACAATACAAAACAAAACACAAAAAAGCATTTACGGAAGAGGGTTTATGAATGCCTTTGGTGTCCATGTCTCATTCACAATACCCAACCTTTTGTTATTCATAGCCTCTGGAGTTAGACTGGACAACTTGGATTTTCTCAACGGTAACTGATGTTTACCAATTTCACGTGGATCTTACCAACACTAGCAAATTCCTTCACGAACTGACTTAAGGCTACATATTTTTCTAAAACAATTCAGAAATGAAAGCGGTATATGTTGAAGATACTAATTTTCATTACTGTAAATTGCCTATTTAAACATTACCTTTAAATTTACAGTAGTAGATTTAAAAGTAAAGGAATGTATCACCTTTGTGAAGTTCTGTTCTCTTTATTTATTTAACTGTATTGCGGTTCTAGTGTCTAAATCTGAGGTTGCAGGCCAGCATTCATTATGTATATACAAGTAGTTCTCGACTTTACGAGTTAATTCGTTCCTAGCGCGCGCTCGTAAAGTTGGAATTGATTTCCCATAGACATAAGGTTAAAATTAGGGTTACGTTCTCAACAATAAAATTAGTTAGCTAATTAGTTTGTTTAAACAATGATTGATTTATCGAAAGAAATGAAAACGTAGCCTGTAAAATCAAGCAAATTATAATAATACAGAAATAATTTACGACTTACAATTGTAATGTTAAAGAATGTTTATTCTTCATCATCATCGACTAAATGCACACTCGTTGATCACTCATTATTGGCTCGTTGCACAAGGAGTCGTTTTCTTCAGAAATGTTTCAAGAGGCGTTTGTTTCCAAGATAATCTTCTCTTTTAATTATAAATTTCACGATTGCATGCATAAGCATTTTTTAACGGCACACACAAATTGCAACTAACACGATTCGCGTGGAGTAACAAGTTCACGAAGCTTAAAAAAAAGGAATGAAGAGAAGATGCTGAAAAAAAATTCAACCCCAGGGGATCACTTCTGGTGAGTATGGGCTTGGCACACCCAGGGTCCTGAGCTGGATATCATCATTCTTCTCTTTCTTGGCGATTCCCTTCTACTTCGACTCTCTCTCACTGTCTCAGGGTAACTCGGGAATTTTTTGGCTCGTGCAGTATAAGCCTCAAGCTTCCTTGCTGCACCATATAGCTAATAATAATAATAAATTTATCTGTTTTTATTCGATTGAAGATTTCAGTAAAGGGGAAATACGTTTCATCATAATAACGTAAAAATCCACACAATTCCAGCTATCGGTATTTTCGCAAATGCAAGAAGATCGAGTTTCTACCCGTTTATAATTGCTTGCAGTAACAGAAGAGCCCAATAAACCGGAAAGTGCAAATTGTTTTTATTGTTTTATGTTCTTGACCTCCAAAAAAATAATAATAATAAATGTGCTTTAGAAAAATATCACAAAGGCGTTTAAATGATTTGAATTGGTAACTAATACAATTTACAAACCACGCTCACGACCTTTTAAATATTTCTAACTGTACATTTTCTTATGAAACTCAAAACATGAACAAATTTCCTTTAAATATTATCAAACCGATATTTACCAACTTTAGCCAGGGCTACAGCTTTTGATGATCATTATCAAAGGAAGCTGGAGTGTCGATGCATTTCAGAAAGTTTTCTTTTGAAGAAACTCTTGGAAAGAAGAGAAAAAAGCCTTTTAGAACAGATACCTCAAAGCAATCATTTTTACAAATAGCTTTAGCAAGCTAAGAAAAAGAGGAAAGGATATACCCTTGAAAGAGGATCCTTGACAGATTCTTTAATGTTTTATCCTGTTGTCTCTTTTCCCGTCTTCTGTAAAAAAAACGAAACTTTTTTCAGCCTTATAAAGTAAAGCAAAACATAAATATCAGCACGATATATGAAAGTTTTGTGCGCCATTAGTCTGTGTAAAGAATGTTCCGGAATTTATTGTAAGGATTTCAAGTAGGCAGGAAACTTGTAGAGCTGCTATCTGTCGCGCATTGATTGAATATTTCCAGGATATTCATTCACTTCCATTATCCATGCCTTTCGTTTTATTTGCCGAAATCTCAACCCCATACAATTCCCAGATGACGTATTTTCCTCTCTGCTCACTATTTTACGCTTTCTTGCAACTGTTAAGTGAAATTTAATGTTTCCAGGGATCCTCGTGTGACGCCGAAATGCACACCATCAGTGATGCAGGAACGAGCAGTTCCAGAAGTTGAAATGCTTTCTAAGAAGACGAAAATATTGATTTAACATGTGCTTTCTCTGTTCACAATGCCATTTTTTAAAATAAATTAAAAAATGCATTTAGAAAGCAAAAAAAAGAAAACTTAAAAATACCTTAAGAAAAAGACCAGTAGAAAATACTGAAGCAAGTAAAAAAGCAATTCAGGCAATATTACAGAAGTCTCTTTCGAATACTGCAATATTTACAGGAATGAAACTACCACGCCCAATAAAAAAAAAGGAGGCTTCCAGTATTCTCAGAACTTCCACACCTGTTTAGTCGGTATAGTAGAGAGAATTTCTAAAAGCAAGTCAAGGTTATTCACTACATATTTCACGACGCATTCATGCTACAATTCCACCCCTTCTCATCAACAAACTGTTGATCTGAGGAACGCACTGCTTATATAAACTGTCTGTATGAACGACTTATGTAGCTGAAAGGTATACACAGAATGAGAGAGAAAGGGACTGCTAAAGACCTTCAACCGCCTATAGAATTTCTCTCCACTATAGTGATATACGATACGCGATAATTTTCACCCTCCCACAGATCACACTGATTATAATCTGCCAAACGCGTCACCTATTTAAATAACAGTGTATACGCGATAATTTTCACCCTCCCACAGATCACACTGATTATAATCTGCCAAACGCGTCACCTATTTAAATAACAGTGTATGCTCACAAAGCCGCCGACTGATACAGATATGGCCTGGATACGGATGTCATATCTGTATCAGATCTTTATCAACTCATAAAAGGTAACTAGTTATCCACAGCAGCATATACAAGTATATGCTGTTGTGGATAACTCAGCCGTAACAAAAAATTGTGAATCCAGAGTTGGGGGGGAAAGTAATTTGTGCTTACACAAATTACTTTCTCTTAAGATTATCCCAAAAGCACGCTCTTGCATGTTATGCTTCTGCATTATCCATAAACAGAAAATAAAATAAATGTTTTTCCTATAGTAATACCCCATCCCCTCTCTCAAAACGTGAAGGCCGGATCCACCTTTGCTTTCGAATGCACTTACATAAACCTACCCAGTACTTAAGCTCGGAAAAGTGCTATAATCGAAAACGAGTCGTTAAGTTGAAGGCAATTTTTTCGTAATGTTATAACAATAGGTGGTCCTTAAAAAAAGTTTAAATTTCAAATAGAACAGTTTCTTAAATATAATATAGTAAGAATGAAAGAAGTAAACTTACCTACCTAACAACAGTCTACGTTATAACTAGCTATATAACAGCATAATAAGAGAAGAATGACAGTTCGTGAACTTCGTTTATTAAAATAATTCCCACTGGGCCTATTAGTACGATCAAATGATACGATTTTTTTTCTGTATCAGCATAAAAAAAAAAAAAAAGAAGAAGAAGAACAATTCGGAATATTCATATTATTCCCGTTTCCATCCAGTTCCACTTTGAAATTTGCCTGGCTCATTGCCCTGCCAGATTGGCAGGATTAACCATTAAAGAAAATGTAGGCTAAAAAAATGCATGAACATGTTTTTATATTCAGCGGTCACAAATAATAAAGCCTCTTATATTGCAAGTGCTTGTGACATGTGGACATGTGTATATATCCACATAACACTACAAATGGGCCAGATATGTGTGTGACGTACGTTTGTGTGTATTATGTGTGTGACGTACGTTTGTGTGTATTATGTGTGTGTTCTGTTGTTATGTTCTGGCCACTTGGCTACCCAGAAGCATCAGTCGCCTGGACAGATGATTCTGGGTACTCGTCCACACCACGGGAAGGTGGGCCAGTCCCAGAAAAACACGTACTGTCTCAAGAGAGACTCTGACCCACCTAGTGTTGCCAGAAGGTGGAACAGATTCCTCTGGGGGCCCATTCCAGAGGGAGGAGATAAAGACAGAAGACCCAAAAAAAAAAAAAAAAAAAAAAAAACCACCCGTGGCGCAGTTAGGAATAAAAAAAAGTAAAATAATAATAATAAATTAATTAATAAAAAATATATATATATATATTAAATAATAATGATAAAAAAATAATAATAAAAAATAAAGAAATAAGAAGAAGAAGAAGAAGAAAAAAACAATTTAAAAAATTGGCTGCACTAGAGTGGGAACTCAAGGCAGAGCGCGTGAAAAAAAAAATTAATTAAAAAAAAATAAATAAAAAATATACATATAATAAAAAAAATAGGAATAAAAATAATAAAATAAAAAATAAAAATAGAAATAAAAATAATACAATAAAATAAATAAATAAATTGGCTGCACTAGAGTGGGAACTTGAAGCAGAGCGCGTGAAAAAAAAATAGATATAAAATAAGTAAATAAATTGGCTGCGCTAGAGTGGGATCTCAAGGCAGAGTGCGTGAAGAACAAATTAAATAAATAAGAACAATAATAATTTAATAAAAATAAAGAAAAGAATAATTTGATTTAGAAAATAAAGAAGAGAAAGATAAATAAAATAAATAAATAAATGAAATGAAATGAAAATGAATGAATAATAAACTGGCTGCACTAGAGTGGGAACTCTAGACAGCACGTGGAGAAGAAAAAAAAAATGAAGAAGATGGTGGCATGCGAATATAGAACTCATTAAGTCACTGAAGAGGTATTGTTAGGGGCAGTAACAACTATGTATCTCTGCTTCCTGCGCTCAAAGACTTCGGATGCATAGGATTGGAATGCCTTTAGATTGTCCGGTGTTTGGAGTAGAGGCTCTGGTTGCTGTTCTGAGATACCTGGCACAGCCTGCAGCAGGGTCATTCTTAAGTCATCGTACAACCTGCATTCGAAAAGAAGATGTTTCCAATTCTCTGAACTGCCGCAGAAACAGCGATCTGTTGGTAGCAAACCCAGTTGATGTAACTTTTCGTTGAGGGACCCGTGTCCGGTAACCAAGTAGGAGGATTCCAAGGTGGGAGAAAGCCAGGTCTTTACCGTTTTCAGGGTTGTGAAAGTGACATCAGGGAGGAATTTTCTGGTAACGGAGCCTGTGTGTGAGGTGTTCCATCTAGACTGCCAAATGTTGACGAGTTCCTTATAACAGCGAGCTCTTTCTGCTTTGGGGTCAGTATTGAGATTTAGTTCTAGGCCCTGTATCTTCGTTGGTATTTTCTTTTTAATTCTGAAGTTAAGCCCTCTGAAGATAACAAATAGATCGAGCAGCAGAGTTCCAGCTATCACCTGGATGGCAGCTGTAGACACTGTTCGGCATAATCTGTGCGTGGCCAAGAGCATAGCACGTTGAATGGAGTTGACCTTGACTTTCATATGTACTCGTTGAACCCGGTGAAACCACGCTCCTGCTGCGTAGGGCACAATGGGGATGAAAACAGCTTTATAATACAGAGAGAGTGTTTTATTGGAGAGTCCCCAGTTGCTCTTGGAGATCCTCATGATTGCAGCTGAAAATCTTTTCGTTTTGACCCCTAGGTATTGTAGATGTGGAAGGAAGCTCAGCTTATGGTCAATGATCACCCCTAGGACTTTAGCCTGTGTCACAATAGGAAGCTGTTTTCCGGAGATCTTGATTTGTGGTGGGCGACGTAGGTCAAGCTTTGATTTAAAAAGCATCATTTTTGTTTTGCTGGTACTGATTTGAAGCTTGTTGAGAACTGTCCAGGAGTAGAGATCTGGTAGGACAAGATTTGCTTTGTTTTCAAGGTCGGAGCGTGATTTCCCAGAAACAACCATAGTCAGGTCGTCTGCAAACGCCACAATTTTGCATCCTTTGAAGGATGCAAAATTTTGAAGGAAAAAACTTTGAAGGATGCAAAATTGTGGCGTTTGCAGACGACCTGACTATGGTTGTTTCTGGGAAATCACGCTCCGTCCTTGAAAACAAAGCAAATTTTGTCCTAGCAGATCTCTACTCCTGGACAGTTCTCAACAAGCTTCAAATCAGTACCAGCAAAACAAAAATGATGCTTTTTAAATCAAAGCTTGACCTACGTCGCCCACCACAAATCAAGATCTCCGGAAAACAGCTTCCTATTGTGACACAGGCTCAAGTCCTAGGGGTGATCATTGGCTTGTGAGTCAGATTGTGTCAGTCAAATGGCTATTCCATTTGAGTGTTCTTATCTTTGTATTTAGCCACATTCGTGCGCTTGTTTTTATGTCGCCGTTAACCCTGAGGTCTTCATCTTTCTTAGCAAAGATGCCCACTGTAGCTACTAAATGGGTAAAAGCTTCTGAGGAAAACCTTATAGCATTTCTTCGACTTTGTCTTGCGTTCTTTGGTTTACAAGTTCAAATCACCTCAACATTATCCAAGCCAGGTTTTCAGCAGTCTCCATGATGTTTCTTTGTAAAGTATATAATTTGCTGGCTTTCCGAATCCAAGGTAATTTTTGGATACAACTAGGCCTCTGAATCTGGATGCTGCATTCATGTTTGATGTCTTAACTTTCTTTGGTGCCCATTTCTTTTACTGAAATTTTATACCCAGTTTAAGGGACTATTAAAGCAAAATTAACTAAACAGCGAACAACAGCACATCTACTTTCATTTACTAAATAACACTTCGGTTTGGCCGTAAACATCAAAAGAATGTTTTATTTTTTTTTATTAAACTTGAAGCGGAACAGCTTTAGTGACCCGATTTTGAAAAGTTCTGGTGTCGTGATAACTTGATGAGGATGTTGCAATAAGTGTGTATAGAACACCGTGTTCGTAGTTAATCGGTCTCAGACGGGGGTTGCAAATTTTTCCTAGCGGAAATTGTTACCTTCCCCTCTTTCCCATTTCGCCAAATAAGTTGTTATTTGGTTTTTAGGCGCATTAGCAACTAAGGCCATATTGCTCCGGGGGTATGCGGTGGTCATTCCCTGAGCTTTCCGCATCCTCCGTATTTGGTGGCTCAAGGGCTCGAACCCCGGTCTAATCAAGAAGCGTGTGCTACGCACTGCTGCTCCTGCCCACCTGGCTACGGAGGCGCCCGCCAAATAAGACTGTTATTTTTAGATGTAAGACAGCTAAGACCTTGAGGCTTGATTGTATCATATCTGTCTGTAAATTGGGTGTATAATCTGGCCTGTCAGCCAATTTTAAGGGTGTGCTTTTTTTTTTTTTTTCTTTTTTTAATGGATTTTCCGGTATTTTTATTTCTCAAAAATGGAAAACCGACCAAAGAATACCAGGCCCAAAGAGGGTTGGGATTAGGGATCCACAGTACCTAAGCCCATAATTCTTCATAGGGGACTGGCCTTAATATTAATTTTTTTAAGTAATTAATTTTTGATAATCGACAAAAAATTTACAAACAATAAAAATAAATTTATTTTATTAATTTTTTTATCTCATTGATTTAATATATGTTAAAATATATTTTTTGTTGCTTTTTAACTTTCACATCTACACGTGGGAACACACAAACACAATTATACAAAGACAAGGGGAAGACGCCATGCATTTTGCACCGGAGCCCGCGTTAGACTTCGACTTCCCTGTATATATACGCAATTACAGATAGTACACTACGTTTAATGGCCTTAGCTGATATAGGTACATGTTCTATATAATTCAATCCGCACAACAGAAGCTAAAGTAATATTTCTGCTATTTTTCTTCTAATGATGTTTTCTGGCCTTATTTGTTACTCTGCTCATCCACAATAACTACGAATATAATAATTATCTTAATATACTACAAATGTTAATAAAATGGCAGTCACTTTACCTGTTTCAAGTCTTATCTCTACTTTGCCCATGCCCAAATATAATAAAGGAATAGACAACTTAATACTATGCTGTTTCGCATGAATCACGGCAACTATCAACATAGCTGGGTGTGTATTCCAGGATTGTATACTATGTTTATATAATCATGCACTGTATTTATTTCAAGTTGTTTTTCGATAGAAGTTTAGTGGTCAATGTGCCGGTAGTGTTTCGCACTCCACGTGAAGCTACAAAAAAAAAAAAAATTGCAATTCATTGTGGTTGCAAAATCATCTACTTTGGGTGGCTGCTGCAGTGTATAAATTGAACGTAATATTTATTTTGCGTTGTTATATCCAGTATTTTACCAGTAAATAGGTAAACCATATGGAATACCCGTGTAAATACGAATGAATAAAAACAATGCTTTAATTAATTCAGTGCTAAATAGGAAGCATCACGACTACAAAATAAAGCGGTTTGATTTTTTATTTATCTTCATTCCTAAGCAACTTGCGTCTTCATTGAAACGAAAGCTGTTTCAAGATAAACTGTAGTCACATAAGCATAAAGCATGAAATATTTTAAAGAAAATTTATCCAGAAGTACTTATTCAATTATTGGAAAATGCACTTGTTCATTAAAATTTGGTTGTTCATTATGATTACCAAACGATGGCATTACGAAGAGACCTGCGAGTCAGATATCTGTGTTGAGATATCTTTCTATATTGGGACTTTTGATCTTAATCCGGAAAGAGGAATAGGATGGAGGCCTGGTGTGGACCTTTATGGGAGTACCGGGTATGTTGAGTTGCTTCAGAAGGGTTTCAATTTGTTCTACTGTTGTTTCCGGGCATAGTCGACTTATGAAAATGCTGGAGAGCCTTGCCCTCCTTCCTCTACGCTGCACTCTTTTAATATCCAGTGTGTTAGAATTAGAGCCAATAACTGCATCACGATTCTGAGCTGCTTGGGTGAAGGTCTCCTTGCCTTGTTTGAAAGTAACTTTACTGCTGATAGGTACTGTTTTCATCCCCCATGCTCTTGGTTCAACTGTCTTCTTGGAGCTACTTTCAAACTGCATGTTATGACCACCAGATGTATTTGTTGCATTACTGTTCGTTGTTGGTTGGATGTAATGCTGTTGTATGTTCGCTGCAGCTGTGTTTTGCTGCAGATAGCTTTGATTTGGGCTGTTGGGATTTTTATAGTTCAGTTCTGAACCTCTGACGGCCGCTTTAGTTGGTCTTCTGGTGTTCTGATGCATTATTTCTCCTTGTGGAGCTGGTAACTGGTGTGTAGTCTGCTTCGGTCGATTTAGCTGAGAGAGTCTGTCACCTCTTAATAAGGAATGTGGAGTTTTTCTCTGTGTGATTTTTTTGATAAATTCTAAATAGTCAGAATTTCATTAAAAATTAGATACGATTTTTTCAGTTTAAAACAGAAAAAAAAAAAAAAATGATAAATTGGATGACTATTGCATGAAATGTCACTAATATTTCTACGCCAAGCATGGACCAAATGCGAACTGGGTCCAGTGTGGTTCCATTATATCTGTACTAAATATAACAGATTGAGGAGTGCAGTGCTCATGTTATTTTATGAATTTCATGAAAAACATTCTCTACATCACTTTTTTTTAATTCATTAATTAAAATAATTTTAATTAATTTTATTCTGCTATTGATTTGCAGATACGGCCACATTTCTTCACAGTCTGAGGGGATATGGCATTTTCAGATTTTTAATAAATTTTTTCCTTTGTTTCCACTTAATAAATGAATCACGCTAATCACGCTATTAATGTACAAAAAATTCCTAGAATAAATTTCAAAACGTTTCTTGAATTTAACAGAAAAAAACCGTCATATTCGGCCTCTTTAATATATATATATATATATATATATATATATACTGTATATCTTAATTTGTTCTTGATTGTACTTTTATTATTTTAAAGAGAGTTAACTAAGTTTGCTAGTTGTATAATGCGTGAATTTGAGATCGGAAAGATACCATTTAAAGATATCATTATGAATATGAATTGTATCTAGTGAGCAAAATTGTTATTCAAGTGAAAAAAAAAAAAAACAAAAAAAAATCAGCTTGAATCCTAATTCCAGGTTAATTCTATGCCAAATGTGTTGTTTCTCCGAAGAAGAATGATATGCATTTTTATCTTTAAAAATACCCAGCTGCATTGCAGTAGTATAGCACCGAACAGTCAATTTTTGTTTTACAGAAAAAAGCCAACCCGTCTCCAAGAATAAGATTTCTTTATAAAGTTTGTTTACATGAAATCTTAATGTATTACATACCACTGCTTTCTGCTTTTGTATGTACAGTACTTGTATTTTCATTTAAATACCTGAATTCCAACCACTGAGAGGGTAGTCTGGAACCCTGGTTCGAAGAGCAGCACCCGCAACCCGGGTGCTGCTCTTCGTGGACTAATGCTATTAGGGGAGTCCCACAGGGTTCGGTGTTGGGTCCACTGTTGTTTTGTATATTTATCAATGATATCGATGAAGGTATATCAGGCTTAGTGTCGAAGTTTGCAGATGATACGAAGGTTGGCAGGGTTGTTAATGACAGTAATGGCAGTGTGCTACTGCAACAGGATCTAGACAATTTGGGCAGATGGGCTAAGAAGTGGCAACTGAAGTTTAACATTGACAAATGCAAAGTACTGCATATGGGTAGAAGTAACCAGAGAGAAAAGTACCAACTGTGTGGTACTACACTTAAGGTGGTAGAAAATGAAAAAGACCTGGGAGTAATTGTGCAGTCAGATATGAAGTTTTCTGAGCAATGCAGACAGGCTGCTAGGGCAGGTCATGGGGTTTTGTCAATGATATATAGGAATTTTGCTAGCAGGGAAAAGGAGGTGATTGTCCCTCTGTATAAGGCAATGGTCAGGCAACGCCTTGAGAACTGCGTACAGGTCTGGAGGCCTCATTTTAGGAAGGATGTAGATTTGCTGGGGCGTGTACAGAGAAGGGCAACAAGACTGGTGAGGGGAATGAAGGGATCCTCTTACCAAGAGAGGCTTAAGTTCTGCAAATTGCAGTGGCTGTAGACTAGGCACCTGCGCGGTGATCTGATTGAGGTGTATAAGGCCTTGAATGGGTTGAGCACGCTGAATTCTGATGGGATCCTTCCATTTGTTCAGATTACGAACCTAAGGGGGCATAAATTCAAACTGAGGAAAGACAGATGTAGAAAAGATGTGCGGAAATTTGCCTTTAGCCAGCGGGTGGTTAATTGCTGGAACAAACTTCCATCTGTCGTGGAAGTTGATAGGTTAAATAAATTTAAGGAGGAACTGGACAAACATTTAGACGTATTTGTTTTAGAAAAGAAATTAAGAAAAGACAGATGTAGAATAGATGTGTGGAAATTTGCCTTTAGCCAGCGGGTGGTTAATTGCTGGAACAAACTTCCATTCTGTCGTTGTGGAAGTTGATAGGTTGAATAAATTTAAGGAGGAACTGGACAGGCATTTGGAGGAAATGGTGTGATTTTTTTTTTTTTTTTTTTTTTTTGGCTGATGCTGCATAAGCTCATACACTTGCTTTCTTGCATCACATACCACCACTATTACTACATGTTTGTAGAGACTCTAAAAATAAGATAGATACTCTGGAACAGCAATAATTGCGTTTGGAACCCAAGCGACCCTGGGGTTCTGGCGCAACTGCATCGGTTCGAGCCCGTCACCACCAAATATGGAGGATGCGGAAAGGTCAGGGAATGACCACCGCATATCCCGGAGCAATATGGCCTTAGTTGCTAATGCTCCTAAAAAAAAAAAAAAAACCAAAACCAAAAGCAACTGCATCTTGGTAAATTCGGCCTTGATGCTAACCGATTTGAGTATGAGAAACAAAATCTGAGATGTTTTTGAAAGAATCAAAAGATTTTATGAAGTTATTTAATTACTTACGCTAAGTACAGGACTTTGGTCCGGATGCTTAACTTTATTTGCATTAGCGCTTTAATTACATGAAAGATAGTGAATGATGAAAAAAAATAAAGAATAACATAATAGTTAAACGAAATAAATCGAGGGCTAAGAAATGTGCTAAGTTCTCTCTATATAAAAGAAAAACCTTCCATGAGTTCCACAACCCTATTGTGCAACTGGCTTAAAACTGTGGTTTACACCAGTCAAGTGCTGTAAGCATCATTGTGAAGTGCCACTGAGCTATGTCACTGGCATAATAACAATGAAAAAATAAAATTAAACACTCTTATATTTAAGTGATTTCTGTTTATAAAAACCTACGCTATAAATAATTAAATGCTACATAGCATATTCGTAAGTCAACAGCTAAAAGCGACGTGCCACTATAAAACTGACTGTTATGGAATAGATAGAGTAAATACACTGGTGTGCAAAACTTAAGGACCAGTCAGGTTTTCACCTGTAGCTTCTCATAGGAGTGGCCTGGATATGGGAAAAGCATACCAAAGGAACCTCGTGAGGTACAGAAACAATGAAAGAAACAACACAACAACGGAAACGAAACGGTGCTGAGGGACTTTATTCAAAAATGGCAGCATAGCACTGGCTGCCATGATACAGATGCATCACTGCCAAAGATGGAACAAAGGGAAGAGGTAGTTCTCAGTAGGCGATATAGCCACCCCTAATGTCGATGCAGACTTTGCACCGCCTGTCCATAGAACAATGTTGTTGATAAGTTCTTTCGTTAACATCGTCCATTCTTCTGTTAGCGCCATCTTCAGCTGTTGAACATTGTCTGGTGGGTGTGAACGTGACGCTAGGCGTCTCCTCAGAGCGTCCCATATGTGTTCAATGGGACGTAGACCGGCGGAACAGGCAGGCAGGCAGGCTAATTCACACGAACAATGTCCTCGCCGCTCTTCAAAACACAGCTGTAGTGCGATGGGGTGTGGCGTTATCATCCATAAACAGGAACTCGGGGCCAATGGCACCTCGAAACAGACGCACATGGGGAAGGATTACCTCAGTACAGTAACGTGCACCGGTTACAGTACCGCCTTCCAGTATCTGGAGTTGTGTACGTCCATCCAAGATAATGCCTCCCCAGATGAGACCACCTCGACTGCCATATCGATCCCTTTCAGTGATGTTTGGGGGCGATACCGTGTGCCAACCACTCGCGAGATTAACTAACGTCCAGAATCGCTGCTGAGACTCAATCTTTTCTCATCGGTAAAGAGTACCTTACCCCATTGCGCTGCTGTCCAGTCCTTGTGTTTGATGCACCACTGTAAACAGTGTCTCCGACGGGCAGGTGTTAAAGGGACACAGCATGCTGGCCGTCGGGCAAACGTTGTTCAAACTAAAAACAACGTTTTTAGTTTTTAGGAACATCAGCAACTAAGGCCATAATGCTCCGGGGCTACGCGGTGGTCATTCCCTGACCTTTCCACATCCTCCGTATTTGGTTGTCACGGGCTTGAACCCCGGTCTAATCAAGAAGCATCTGCTACGCACTGCTGCTCCTTCCCACCTTGCTACGGAGGCGGCTTGTGGCGTCGCCTGGCCACAGTAAACCGCGATATCCTGCGTCCTGTGCAGCTGGTTTGCAATGGATCCCGCTGTCTAGTGTCGGTCCCTCTGCCCTGTAGGAGTATATAGCGGTCATCATTGGACGTTATTTTTCGCGGACAACCACCACTTGTCCTTCGAACAGCTGTACTTGTCGTTCTGAATGCCGACCACGCACGTGAGACGAAGCTATGGGCGATACCGAACTCTGCAGCCACATTCCTCGCATTTCGACCTTCCCAATTATTCGACCCCGGGTAAAGTCATTCAGATGTTGTTTCGTTGTCTGTAGCACTGTATGAAACCAATCGAACGTCTGTAACAATCGTGCTCACCATTCGGTAATTTGCACAAAACTGCTGCTTTTATCTGTTTATGTGAGTCCTCTCACATAAACAGATTTTCAAATTTTTGCATGTGCACCAGCTTTCTACTGAACGGCCACAGTTATGCAAATCGCCACAGGCTATTTCGTTTGATTTTGTGGTTGTATATGAGACTGATAAATTCTCAGCTCACGACGATCGAGTAAACCTAATTCCATATTCGATTAATAAAACTGATGTTTAGGATGTTGGGGCTAAATTGTCGAAAAACCGTTTTCAATTAGAACCCGCGATGATTAAGCAAGCGAAAACCAAACCAAAAGTATTGAGGAGGAGGAGATGTGAGCAAACCAATGAGAAGACAAAAAGCCTATGACTAATACAAGCTTACTTTCGCTCAACAGGGGATCGTAACGGGGGGAAAAAGAGTCAGCGAGAACTTGGGTCCCGCGCTAACGACAATAAGCAAAAAAGGAAGGTTTATGTTGATAGCGAAACCAGGCGCACACCGGGCTATGATGCAAACTTAGGTAACTAAAAGAACAGTCCTCTGTCATATTTACGACTTTCCCCACTGTCATTGGGAGGGAGCGAAGAATTCCTCTTTGTTGAGTAATCAACGAAGAAAAAAGTTAAAGGGGGAAAGTAGCACCGTAGCGCGAGATATAAGGGTAGACTGAGGCCCAAACCGGGACAGACAGAAGGAGGCGACACAGAAGACAGAGGAGACGGAGAGAGGACAGATGAGAGTTGGCTCTTCGTAGACGAACATCTAGTCGGAAGATAGCCGAGAGCAGCGAGGGACAAAGGCAGAGAAGAAGCAGAGCGGCCACCAGGAACAAATCGCCCGAAAACCAGTAGAGGACCCTGCCTAGATTATGCTGGAGAGAAGGAGGCCGTATAACTGAATTCCAGGAGCGAGCGAATTAACCGGTAAGCCATTATATTATTCGTGCGAATGTAGCAATCAAAAACCGAAACTAAACTGATAACCTTTTCAATGCTTCTTTCCTAACCACAAATGAATTACATGTTAACACAATGTAGGTTAAACGACTATAATGCTCCCACAGACATCCGAAAATTCCCATCCTGATGTCCATGAGAAAAGTGCAGTGCAATCGGGCATGATCAAGCGCTGAGTCCCAGAGAATGATGAAGGATGCACCGAGATATAACCAGCGATGAAATGAAGCCACACCAACCCGCGTTTAGTCTCAGAACATTAGTATCAAAAATGCCTATGAGCATTCTGGACGTTTAATCTAGGACGATCTAGAACACTACAAAAAGATAAGAATTGTGAAGGATCAATGTTGCAAGTTAAATACAGGATTTCCATGAAGAGCAGCATGTACTAGTTTACTACCTGATCCACACATTTGACATTATGGAACGTAACTAATGCCTGAATACCACGATTTAAACTGATCACCTAAGTAGAGTGCAAGTGTTGTATATTTAGTTTGTTTTGTGTTAATAAATATTGTTATGTGTTTCACTAAGTCTCATCCTTTCTGCCTATATCCAATGACACCAGCACAGGTAAGAACCAACTAAGTTAAGTTATATGTGGGGGATTGGGTCGACGCACTGCGATTGCCCGGTCCTTTAACACAACGCTAATCCTTTGCTGCAGTCACAGGGGTTATATAACTTCTGGAGACCGAGGGCGGGGATTTTGTCCTAAGAGATTGCGAGTTAGAGCGACTAGACGGAAAAAGGGCGCCGCCCCACAGAAACGAGAGGAAGGAAGATGGCGCCTTGAAGCGAGCAAGAAAGCCAACCCAAACAAGAAGTGCCATGTAACCAAAGAAGAGAGGGCCATCCACAAGATGATACTGCGACGCCCTACATGTAACCTTTAGAAATAATGTTGGTCCTTAAGTTTTTCCCACCAGTGTGATACACGCATGGCTTAGTAACGCTTTGCTATTCTCTTCCGTATTCGAGCAGAACCAGCTACAGCTTCCAGTCTAGCGTATTTCTGTTACTGTTTACTTGTAATAAATAAGATAATTAATTTAAAATAATAACAGGGAACATTCCGTCTATGTCATGATGATAAACTAAACATTTAGTCAGGCCGCTATCAGATTTAAATATTGTGGAAAAGCAATGTTACAATGAAAGAAAAAAAATATATCATTTATTTATTTTTATTCTTTTTTTTTTTTTCTGAATTACCATTTGGGGTGACCATCGGCCGCTATTCTACGACCGGCCAAATAACTTAAAAGAAGTTAACGATTAACTAGATCCAAATGGATTTCCAATTCAGTTTAAAAGTTTCACAGTAATAAACGTTTAGTTATTTAAAAAAAAAAAGTTGTAATTTTTCACATCTACACTATCCAACTGTATGTATAAAGAGCTGCTAAGTATAACTATAATGCTAAAGTATAATGTTACAGTAATAACGAGGCGCCTCCGTAGCCAGGTGGGAAGGAGCAACAGTGCGTAGCACACGCTTCTTGATTAGACCGGGGTTCGAGCCCGTCACCACTAAATACGGAGGATGCAGAAAGGTCAGGGAATGACCACCGCATATTCCAGGAGAAATATGGCCTTAGTTGCTAATGCTCCAAATAACCAACCAACGGTAATAACGAATTAAGTACACACACATCCCTGAAAAGCAATGCTCATTATTGTCTTTTGATCACTTTCTTTTCGGTATGTTCACCCTTACAATTAATTCAGTTACTAATGTTCTCATTACTACAGCTCTTAACTGACTGCTTATCCTCCATTTATTTTTCTTTAAAATGATGAAAGATATCTCAAAGACAGCTGAAAGAAGACCCTATATAGAAAGATGGATCAAATTTTAATTAAATTAAATGATTGTTTTCTGGAAGTTTGCGTATTACTTCATTTGCTTTGACCACTTTCAAACGTTACCCTGTGATATACTCGATTTATTGCATAAGAGCTGTAATTAATAAATGAAACAGAGTAATTTATTCATTCCACCTACAGAAGTTTATCCCACAATTTATTCATAAATCATCAGACTTATATTTCGTTTCAACTGCTTAATGAAACGCTGTTTCATTAAGCAGTTGATTTAAGATTAAAGATTTAAGGTACTTAATTACGAACAAGTGGATGCACTGGTATTCCATCAACCCATGCCATATCAAGGTGAAATTTGAAAATTTCCCACATAACTTGTGGAACATTTTTTAAAGTGAATAAGGTGATTAACCGAAATCTTTTCTCTGAATAGCGAAAACCCATCTAACCGCTATAAAGCGCTAATGGTCTTTTAATTCTCTTTAAGTCCGGCATAGCCCTGCATATATTTTCTTGATTACATTTAAAAGAAAATCAGAATTGCAAATTATCCAATTACTTTCAGAACGTTTCTTTCGCTGATAACAAAGGTGATCGCAGTGAATGCCCAATTTAAGCATAAACAGGCGTATGGAAAGAAATTCTAGTGTTTGGGTGACATTCCTTTAGATTTGCATGCCGTGGCGGACAGTATAATAGTGTCTTTCTCTGTATGGAAAATGTCTAGCTTCGATTCCCGTCCCCGAATGCATTGGCTTTTTTTTTTCTAATAGACTCAGATTAGATTTTAGGTCAGGATTTTGTAGTTTTCCCCTCCCTACAGAAATTCGGATTTTTCATCCCATAAAACATGAAATTGACCACACGATAATTTCAATCTTCAAACATGAAAGGGACCAAACTCTAACCATCGCAATACCAAAGTAACTCATGCAAGTGGTGTTACAAAGAGCTGGTAAAAGTTAGCTCCAATTAGAACTTTCGTTTGTAATTTCGTCTCAGTCTATCATTGAGACGAAATTAAAAACTGTTCCGTTCCACGCCAGGACAGAAAGGAAGGTAGGAAAACAATCTTTATATTCTATATGAAGTATTTAATTGAGATTCTGCTCACATATCTTGAATTTTTGGCTTACAGTCAATTTGATCAAATTTTGTAATGGATTTTTGTATGCTTCTGCCATATTGCTCTTCCTCCCGAAGTGTATTGCAATCGAATTTCCAATATGCAGGAATTTTTCAGGCCTGGTGGAATATATGAAGTGTACGTGACTTCTGAATGGGTTTGTTGGACTGTTGAAGCGTGCTTTGCAGAAGTAATTGTGCCTATCAAAGCTGGACTTATTACAGGCATATTCTATGAGGAATAAATTGTTATCATATAATGATGTATATATATATATATATATATATATATTCCATATCTCGCAGCAATAAGGAAAATGATCAGAAAACTGGTAGAAATGCATCATATAAAACCGTAAGAGGTAATATTAATCTGAAATGAGAAGTAACAGCAAGCAATGGAGGTCTAGCTGCATTTCACACAGCTCTGTGAAAGGTAAAGCTTCTCAACTCTCTCATCAGAGCTGTCGGAGTGCATTTTGCATAATGCAGTTATACTATGAACACTGATACTGGTATCCGTAACAGTGTGACAGAATATAATTTAAGCAGGCAAGCCTTTGTGCACCTTCTTATCGGATAAATGACCACAGTTATGTATATACCTTAGAAACCTGGAAGCTAGTTATGGCCCTTGCTCAAAACCCATGAATGTATCCCAAAGTAGTAAGATAACTCAAGCATTTGACAACTGTCATTGCTTTTTTCACATTTAATCAAAGTTCAAAATCTTATCATTTCTAAAGAAAAGAAGAAAAAGTACCAGACGAACATCGTATTCTGTTTAAAATCATCAATTACATATACACGTTTCAGAATATTTATCCAAAATAATTTGGATAAATACAGGTGTATCCTGAATCTGTTAAAAGCGGCGTCAAAGAGAGAATGCACAAAACCGGGGATAAAACTTAATCGAAATAACATAACATTTTAAATATATAAACATATCAAGTCGGTAAAGTGTGAAGACGAGAGAAACACAGCTGGACACCTTAATCGCAGCACCGAACAATATTAGCCTGGTTTCTTTCACATTATGAGGCTACCACAACGAGTAGCCTTACTGCTATATTTCTAGTAAGCAGCCCTTCCTCAAAGGAAGTATAATGTACTTATTTGTAATGCAGTACCATTCCAGAACGCAGCCGTTTCGGTGGCTGTCATCTCAATAAAGGAAAAGGCAAATACTCATCATTGCAACGCCTGAATTTTCGTTACTGACAATCAGTAACGACTTAACTCAAAGATGACAGACGTACCATAATGTGCAGGGTAAAAATTAGAAAAGTTTAATAAATCTAATGTTCTTTCTAATAAGTTAAAGTAACTATATTACTTTTATGAACTATGTTTGTGAATCGGTGAAAAACTCCATTCAGATGATTCTGCCGATTAGTACCGTTTACTACACTGAATTGTTAAAGCTAACTTCATGCGCAATTAGAAGTCGAAATCTTTTGCACGTACGAGGTATACTCGATTAATATTAATAAAGGAAAGAAAGGCCCTTGATTACGCATGACCAAATTTCCCCAAAACGGAAAAGTACGATTAAATTCCATCAGAAACCCAGAGAACATTTTAACTAGGATATCTGTTCAATGTTTTCGGCTGTGCAATTACGCAAAACTTGAAGCAGCATCTGAAAACATTTATTTGTAATACGTATACTAAGAGGTGATGTCGTTGTAAACGGATGTTTCAAATGTACCCACACTCTCAGAACATATTAAAATTTTTTAATGCGTTTCTGAGAGGATGAGGTTTCTTGGTATTCACAAGTTGCTGGAATTTATTTCTCAAAACAAACTTAACTCTCGCTTATCGTCCGTTCTCCCTGCAGTTGCTAGGCGACATGGTTTAAGTGCGCCACCTAGCGACACAGGTGTGGATCTTAGTGGCTAAACGTCAACAAGAGTCGAAAATCGTTTCCATATCGACCCATTCTGAAGCCAAATACCTGTATAGGGGTCGCTTCGACAGGAAGAACTGCTCTGCACGTGCCACAGAGATGCTGTTCCTGAGAGCGTTATCGCTACTTTTCAACAATCAGCCGACCTTGTATCTTCTGTCGAAGTTTTGGAGTGTAAGGACCTATAGCTACTAAAAGCTGCGAACAAGCGTGTAGACAGCCAGTGCTAAGTTGTGAATACACATATATAGGCTTTGTTAAAGATCGTGGGAATTTGATTGTGGATGTAGGATCCAAAAACAATGCCTTTAACGTGAGTAGACAACTGCTTTCTGCAAACTAAAATTAAGGAAACATTCACAAAATAAATTTAATGTGTATTGTGTTTTTAAATATGAAAAATGAGGACATCGCCCAAGGTAATTTAAAATTAAAGTATATGCAGTTGATGTACATATAAGTTTACATAAGTTTAATATAATAAAGAACCAATCATTTTGAACAATATCAAGATGTTTCATAATTCACAAAAAAAAATGACAAGTTTGATAAATAAAAGATTTATCATTGTGATGACTGGCTGTAATAATCCGATTGCTAAATATGCTACTAGTTTATTTAATTTATAAATTTTAATCCATGTCAAAGGAGTCTTCTTTTGAAATGAAGTAATATCAATAAAATGACTCACGTAAGTTTTTAATATGTTTTGATGTCATTACCATTGTATTTCATTTAAAATAAAAGACAACAGTCTTTTAGTATCTTAACTATTCCTCAATCGGATATAAGTTTAATACCTGAGATGCACTCAGATGTTCAAGCAACGGTACTTAAATTGGACTAGAAATCTCCCGATTCTTTAAAATTCTATTTGCATACTTACTGCATAAAGAGAATTATTCCACAACTAGCTTTATTTTCATAACCCGCGAAATTTGGCAAAAAAAAAAAAAAAAAAAAAAAAAAGTTCATTTTTACATGTTAAAAGTGGAATAAATTTCTAAACTTTATTGGATATAAATATCAGATATTTTTACTGGTAAGTGAAATTAGTTTTAAATAAATTCTGACGATTAAAAAAAATAATATAATAAATAAATAAATAAAAGGTTTTTATTCCTCCAATACCTATGGCTAAATTTCGTAATAATTACATGTATTGCGGCAAAGATGTATTTAAAGGATGAAATTCACTTCACTGTGATAGGCAGTTAACTGGCATTTAAGCTGATTTCTCATTTTTAGAGATAAATTTCTTAAAAAATTAAACAGGAAATACACAGAATGGGTGGATTTATATTTGTATAACTACTGGATGCAACGCGAGGAATACAGGCACAGATCTTAATAAATGAAAATTTAATTAAAACGGGAAGGATATTAAGTGGAAATTACTACTAAGTGGGTTTAATAACGACAAATTACCACGTGAAGTATCTAATTCGATTATTTGAACGAAAGGACAATTATTATTACAATAGACACAAACAACCATGGTAGTCATAAACTTATCCTAAACCAAGAATCCAGGCCCAAAGACGGATTTCAACGCAGAAATCCGAAACGTAGCCAATTTATTAGGTTGTTGGGAATGTTTGGGACTATTTTGATAATTGTTCTCTCGCTTAAATAAACTAATTAAACTATACCGTAATCGGAATTACTCCACACCATCAGGCATCTCTTATATTGTGGAATTATACTTCGCAACTGGGTTGTCATCATTGCAACACCAGGGTACCTGCCCACCCACTGAAGAGGAGCCAATGAGCTCCGAAATCGTGCCGTATGGGTGAATGATATCCGCTGAGAATAAGTAACAATATTCTTCTCCTATGGTGAAGCGTTACTTATTCGAGGTAGTGCAATATCATGGCAATTCGTTGTGACGGTATTCACAATATGAGATATGCTTAATGATGCCAATTTATAACTACTTATGTAGTTGGCTGTGTACAGAAATGATGCAAATGCACTAACTTGTATATCAGTTAAACTATTTACGTAACCTGAGGCTTAGCCCTAAATTATACCGTTAACTAATTAAATACTTCACGTAGTAAAGTGTCTTTATTAATCTACCCAGTAAATAAAAATTTAATATTTCAATTAAAATGAAAATAAAATTTTTAAAAAGCTCAACAAAATCACTGATAAATACTATACAAGGACAGGTATGTATCATAACTATTATACATTTGACAGTTTCCTCAGTGGGACAGCACTGTCCATGGTTTTGGCGCTCCGTATTAAACTAATAAATTTTAGATAACATAAGGATTATTCAAATTAAACATATGTGCATACTTTACTTTGCGTTTCAAAATATACTACAGAAATATCGTACTTAATTATTTCGTCAAACCTCAAATCAGTAAATTTATCCCAGGCGTTGAAGTCAGGCACCTGCCCTTAACTACTTCAATACTGTAGCCTTCACATTACCATACGTATGGAAACTATTATATAAAATTATTATTAGTAAGATTCCATACGCTGGGCTGATGTATGACCCACACTCAGCGAAACTTATTCAGCGTGGCCATGTGGACTGTGCATGCGGTGACGCAACATCAAAATTCAATACGCCTAATCGCTTAGCATGCATAGCTCGCCGCAAATTTCCAGTGTTTCACAATAGCGTTCTAACTCTATCGCGACGTTATGCGACAAAAACTTGGTTCGCCAGTGTTTAGCAACGCTATTGTGAAAAAAAAAAAAAACTCTCTTGGCAAACCAGGAGAGTTTTTTTTTCACCCGTGGAGAGCTTTCATAATTTCAGAGCACGCGTGGAAAGACTCTCCCCTCTTGCCGGTGGTATGTATATAAGATGTTTCAAGGATAGGCCTGTGCATATATTCTTCGGATGGTATGTTAACAACTAGTGCAGCTGGTCAATCGCCTTCAGTAAATCTTGGAATGTTAATGACCCGATTATGGACTGCTTATGGATTGATGGCTGTGATGCCATCGCGGCCATCAGTCCATAATCCCACCGTCCCTCTTCACGAAAGGAACTTGCATGCAACTAAAACTTTCACCTGGCAGTATTTTCCCTGTGGTCAAATTACAGCACACGCCCATTTATTTGGATAAATTCATCATGTTCACCTCCATAATGTGTACGTGACAGTTCGTTACACCCCCTCCGCTTTGCAATCAACGCTGCACAGTTCGCTATACCTATTCTGCTTTGCACTCAACCCCGCACCTATATATGCATTTTAGCATGTGCACACAGGTCGCCTATGTCCAAACCATTTTCTCCATGTTTTAACATTTCATTTGAACAAGCCATATACAACACTTGTGAATCCTTATAAAACTGATTGGATTTGAGTGCAGTTTTAACGTATTTTACTCAACAGCAAGATCAGCTGCTTAATGGAACGTATAAAATTTTTCATTTGTGCTTTTTCATCATCATCATCCATTTTCAATCCACTGTAGGAGGAAGGCCTCTCCAGCAACTTTCCAGTTCCTTCTGTTTTGTGCAATGGCCATCCATTTACTACCCACTAACTCATGAATTTCATCTATCCATTTCCACCGTTGTCTTCCAGGTTTTCTTCTAGCTCCTCTTGGGTACTATTCTGTTATTTTCTTAGTCCATCTGTCATCATGTCTTCGAGCTATGTGTCCTGCCCAAGACCATTTAGTTCTTTAGTTTTGATAAGAATGTCCTTTACTTGAGTTTGCTGCCTAATAGTTTCTAACAATCAATCTAACAGTTTGATTCCCAATATAATTCGTTCCATTCTTCGCTGTGTAGTTCTCAGTTTCTCTTCCATTCTTTTGGTGAGTGCCCAAGTTTCACTTCCATAAGTCATGGTGGGAAGTATACATTGGTTCATTATTTTACGTTTCAGACAAACTGGGATATTGCTCTTCAGTATGTGACTATATTTCCTGAATGCTATCCATCCAAAATTTAATCTTCTCTGGACTTCCAGCCATTTATCATTATTACACAGCTAATAAGTTGTCCCAGATAAGTATATGACTCCACCTTTTCAACTACTGCTCCTTCAATCATTATGTCCCTTTCTGTGTCTCATATCTCATACTTGTTCATCATTCTTCTTCTTCTTTGGTCCTTAGCTGGCAGCTGGGGGAGGCGGTTGGCCACGCAACCAGTATGCTGCTGTAGGTGCCGCAGGGTTTCGGACTTGCTCTGTGATGTTCTTCCATACCTTACGATCCATGGCTTCAGTCCTGGCCTGGCTAAGGTCGAGACGTCGGCTCTTCAAGTCATCTTCCACTTGCTTGGCCCACGTTTTCCTAGGCGCAGTCCGTTGGATGCTCCATTGGGTGGGTCGTTGTCTCCAAAGGAGTGTGGATGGTATTCTGTTCGTGCCCATTCTACATACGTGGCCAAACCATCTGAGCCTTCACTTCTGGATTTGGTCAGCAATGGTTGGTTGCTGTTGGCATCTGGCACGGATGGTATCATTAGTGATGCGGTCGCGAAGAGAGATGCCCAAGATCTGCCGCAGGCATCGCATTTGGAATACCTCAAGTTTGTTCAAATCTAATTTGAGACAAATCCATGTTTCCGATCCGTAAAGAAGAATGGGCAGAATCAAAGTCCGGAAGAGTCGGATTTTAGTCTTTGTGGAAATGTTGGTCCTCTTCCACAGACACCATTTGAGCGAGGCGAACGCAGTGGCCGCCTGTCCAATTCTGCTGTGGATTTCCATGGTGGATGCAACTTTCTTCTCCTGGACCAGCGACCCAAGGTATTTAAAGTCCTGCACTTGCTCGATCTGGACGCCTTCGAGATAGATGGTGGCTTGCGACCCATCTGTTGTCAGGGCCTTTGTCTTACCAGCATTGATCTTCAAACCGTATGGCCGGGCAATGCGGGCAATGTCGTAGAGGATGTCCGTGGCTTCAGCGTCGTTACCGGCAAGGATAGCACTATCATCAGCAAACATCAGGTCAGTCACATAGTGATCCTTGTCATATTGTATGCCCTGTCTGTTTCTGAATGCTTGCCTCATAATGGCGTCGACCACGATGTTGAAAAGCAACGGGGAGGCTACATCCCCTTGGCGGACTCCAGTTTGGATGGTAAATTCCTCAGATAAATCGTTCTGGATGCGCACCTGGCTGGTTAAACCGTTGTATGCAGTTTGGAGGAGTGTGATGACTTTTCGAGGTACATGTTCAACCTCTAGTAGTTTCCATAAGGCAGGCCGGTGGACACAGTCGAAAGCAGACTTAAAGTCAATGAAAACAATGACGGTTCGCTGTCCACACCGGATCCTCTCCTCCATCAGCTGACGAATGGCAAAGATTTGATCACAGCATCCTCCAGGTCTAAATCCTGCCTGTTCTTCTCGACTGGTTTGCTCGCGATGTTTTTGCAGTCTTGACTGGATGATCTTCATAAAGACCTTTCCGATGATGGAAAGGAGGCTGATGCCACGGTAGTTCTTGCAGTCCCGGTTATCACCTTTCTTGTGGATCGGTACGATAATGGCTTTCCTCCATGTTAACGGAATTTGTTCAGTGCACCAGATGGTTTTGAGGAGTGAGTGTAGTCGGCGAAGCAGTACATCTCCCCCGGCTTTGATCGCTTATGTGGTGACTTGGTCCACTCCTGGTGCCCTGCCATTCTTCAGGGATTGTATGGCTGCTTTCACTTCTTCTACTGTAGGCTCAACATCGACCATGGAGACCTCAGGGGGGGTCGATCGAGAGTGCTGTTGCTGGCGGTCCCTGAGGTGGGTCGTGATTATACAAAGCTTTGAAGAATTCACTCCACCGTTGCAGGCGTTCGGATGGTGATCGCACGAAGGTCCCATCAGCATTCTTGATGTTGTCACTAGTCAATTTGGTCTTTCCACTCAGACATCTGAGGGTGCGGTAGAGAGTGCGATACTCGTTTTTGGATGCCGCCACTTCAAGATCGTCTGCCACTTGGTTCCAGTATGCTTCTCTTTCTGCTGTCATTCTTTGTCGGACTTCTCGGTTTAGCTGCCGGTACCGTTCAAAGTCGACCAACTTTGCCTGTTTCCGTTTGTCCACGAGGTCGAGGCACTCGTCTGATATCCATGGTTGCGTTCGACGTCGGGCAGGTGGACATAGGGGCTTGGCACATTCCAGGATGGCATCAGAGATCTGCTTTTCTTCTTCATTTATATCCTCGGGCACGGCCAGCATCTCGAAGCGGTTGGATAGGGCGATCTGATATGCCTGTTTGTTGGCAGCATTCATTAGCTGCCTCCAGTCCAGCTTGGCTGACCGAGATGATCTTTTTGCATGCCGTAATTTGAGCTGCACCTTAGCCCGGATGAAGTAGTGATCAGATCCGCAATCAGGTCCCCTCATGGCACGAACGTCCATGAGTGATGAGCGAAATCTGGCATTGATCAAAATGTAGTCCAGGATTGCTGAGTCCTTGCCAGATGGATTTCGCCATGTAAGTTGATGTTTTTGAGGGTGCTGGAAATGGCTGTTCATCATTACTTTTGTTTTAGACATATTCATCTTTAGTCCAAAATCCTTACTAACTCTGCATAACTGATTAAGATTTTCCTCTAATTCTTTGGGATCGTAGCTTATGACCAAAATGTCATCTGCAAATCGTAAATGGTTTAGGTACTCTCCATTCACATTGACTCCTTTCTGCGACCAGTCTAATCTTCTGAAAGCTTTCTCAAGGGCAGCAGTAAACAGCTTCGGAGATATTGTGTCTCATTGTCGAACTCCTTTCTCGATTTTAAATTTCCTACTGTCTTTGTCTAGTCTAATAAACGAGGGAGCGTTCTCATATATTTTCTTCAAAATCATTATATATGGGGTATCTATGCCTGGTCTTTCCAGTGCCCGAAACATTGCCTTATGCTGTATGGAGTAAAATGCCTTTTCATAATCCACAAATGCCAGGTATAATGGTGTTTTATATTCATTTGCTTTTTCCATTAGCTGTGATATTACGTGAAAGTGATCCATAGTTGAGAATCCTGTCTAAAGCCAGCTTGCTCTTTCGGTTGATTCTCATGGAGTATTCTTTCTAATCTGTTAGTAATGACCCTTGTGAACAACTTGTAGATGTGGGATAACAAGCTAATTGGTCTAAATTTTCAATTTCTGATTTATCTCCTTTCTTATGCAGCAAAACTATGATTGCATTATTCCACTGCTTAGGCGTCACACATTTTCTAATGCATTTTGTGAAGAGCCTTGCCAGTTTTTGTGTTATGTCTCTTCCTCCCAATTTTAACAACTCTACAATAGCTTCATCTTCCCCCGGGGCTTTCTGATTCTTCATTTTCTTCAACGCATGTTCTACCTCATCAGGAAGAATATCGGTTATGTCGTATGTGTTGCTGATTTGCGATCCATCTTCCCCACTGCTGGCATAATTTCCTCGCTCCTTGTATAATTCTCTATAGTAGTCTTCTGCTATTTGAATTATGCCTTCTCTGCTATTTATAAGTACACCATCGCTATTCTTCAGTTTCAGTATCATTTGTCTTTCTGTATTACTGCTTATGGCTGTTGATTTAAGTCCTTTGTTTTCCCTTAATGCTTGTTCTACTTTTCTTGTGTGAAATCTTCTTATGTCCTCTCTGAGTCTCTTTCTAAGGCCTTGCATAACTCGGTATACTCAATTTTCTCCTTGTCAGTGTTTATCTTGCTCTTCATTTGTCGCCTTCTGTTCATCATAACAAGTGTTTCTTGACTAATTTTTTTCTTCCTTGGATTTCTTTTTTCCTATAGGTTTCTTGGGCTTTATGACTTTCAGAAAGTTGTAATATTCCTCGTCGATATCTTGGTCCTGAGCAGTCTGCAGAAGCTCAAACTTGTTCTTAAGTTCCAGTAGCTACTGCTTTTTCCCATCCTCTGTTATCTCAAAGGCCTTTGTATTATTTACACTCGAGTTAGTTTTTTTTCCTTTCCTTTCCTATATCTATATCAAGTGTACATCTTACCATTCTGTGATCACTTCCAACATTTACCTTATTCAGGACGGTAACATCATTCACGATATATCTTCTGTTAGTGAGGATGAAGTCGATTTCATTAGTTGTTAATCCATTTGGACTCTTCCATGTCCACTTTCTGTTCACCCTTTTCTTGAAAAAAGTGTTCATTACTGACAGTCCTTGATATTCTGCGAATTCCACAAGTCTTTCACCTCTTTCATTTCTTTCACCAATTCCAAAATTTCCTATAGTTCCCCTTTCTGCGCTGTTTTGTATTTTTCCAACCTTAGCATTGAAGTCCCCCATAATAATAGTGTAGTGGGTTTTCTGCTCATCTAGAAGACTCAATTTCGGTGTACATTTCTTCAACCTCTTCATCACCATGGCTCGATGTTGGTGCATAAGACATTATAACCTTTAGCTTGTACCTCTTAGAAATCTTGCGTATTAGTCTTGACACCCTTGGTGATGTACTTTTGAATTCCAAACCTAACTAACCTGTTGTTTTTTATATCTTTATGGACCAGAAACCCAACTCCACCTTCGCTCTTTTCACCGTTTCCATTTGTGCACAACACATTTCCACTTGATAAACTTATAAGTGATTCATTTCTTCTTCTTGTTTCAGCCAAATCGATGATATTCCAATTCACATTTTCTAATTCCTTTTCCAGCTCTAATATCCTGTCTTCACAGATGAGCGATCTTACGTTGTAACAGGCCAAGTTCAGTTTCCGTGCATGGCAGCCTGGTCGTACCCAGAGATTCTTAGCACCCTCTGCTTCCACTCTGATCCTCTCGCTGCCGTAAGAGGGGGAGTGAAAGCCGCTGGGGACTGAGGGCCATTTGTTTCGTTGTGCTGTCATATGCTGGAGGATTTGATATTTTCCTCTTCACGCTGACCAGGCGTCTTGAAGAGAACCACTCTACACGTTCGTTGCCACCTAAGTGATGTAACAGGGCTTATCATCGAGAAGGTATGCATGAGTGGATTTTAGGGAGGCAGGCCAACCGGCCTTCTCCTAAATCTTCTGTAATAGAAAGATATTAGATCTATCAGTGTTTTAGACTGAGTGTCTGATAACACACAGAATACCTGTTCCCCTCTAAGCCCCTTGTGCTTGTTAAGGCATGCCAATTTTAATTTAAGCAGCTGGAAGCTTACAGAAAACTAGAATAATTGTCCGGCTCATATAGTAGGTCGGTAACAAATTTAATTTACCAGCGTGTTCGAAACTATGGCTACGCCTATAATAAGTATTCTTAGTTGTTTATTTACCTTTCATTATGGTAGTATGATTTAAGCAACCAGAACCCTGCAATCAAAGGTGTTCATTTAGTAGGTCGAGAGACTTACAAACAAAGGTATTAATTTACTACTGGTTAAGACTTGTTATTTAAGATATGAATCGTGTTGTACAAAAACAGTTTTGTCTGCATTAGAAGCATATTAACAACTAGAATATCCGCCAACTAGAATATTTCGCCAAAACTGTTTCTGAGGAGAAGTAAAGATTAATATCAAAGTAACATTTCCTTCGGCCCCCTTCGCTGCTCGCTAAGTTGTCAGTGGGACAGGTTCGGGTAATAAAATGACTAAAAATGCAATTTGATAATTTTTTACATGTACAACTATATTGTCCTTAAAAAATATATATTTACAATTATTTCACAAAAATTATCAGGACCTGGAAACCGCTTCGGTTCAAAGAGCGTCACGGACACAAAGTAACAAGCAAATTATATATATAATTACGTTTTTAATAAATAAATAAAGCTATTAACAATAAAACTAAATATATAGATTAATGATTAATTTTTTTAATCATTTTTTTAAACGTAGCATTTCTTTTTCTTTTTTTTTTCATGAAAACCCAAACACGAGAGGTATTAGAACCTATAGTACTTAGTACCGTGCATAGGTTGAGAAGACGAAAGAAGATATTTGTTGACATTAGATTTGAAATTCTGTAGACTAATTTTCAGGAATTCGTACGAAGGAAGGTTGTTCCAGAAAACAGCAGTTGAATGAATAAACGAGGAAGATTAAAAGTTGGTTCTGTGAGTTTGAAGTTGGACAGTAAATTAAAGTTGGCTTGTAGCGGCACGTGTTCAGACTGTTTTGAAAGAAAGAGCGGGAATTATAGAAGCCAATTCAGAAGAACAGTGCCCATGGAAGTACAACATCTGTAGAAAAGGCATGCAGCAGAAAGAATGTCTATGAGACAGTGGAGAGACTCTGTTAGCGACGAGTCATTAATTAACCTAACCGCCTTCTTCTGAATGGAATCTAGAAATCTGAGAGAGGTTTTGTTGTTACCGGCTCAGAGGTGGGACAATATTCGATGGTAGGGCAGATTTGCGATTTGTACAGAGTGAACAGCTGTTTGGAAGAAAAGTAACGCTGAGGGCGAAAGAGAAAGTCAAGTTTTTTAGATGCAGAGGAAACAATATTTGTAATGTGCTTGTGCCAAGAGAGATTAGAAGTCAGGGTAATCCCCAAAAGAGATACATATATCATATTGCCTAGAAATCGGAGTGTGACCAAAGATAAGCATAGGAGCAGAAGAATCCTTTTTGCGAGATATAAAACAAGACTGATTTTTAGAAGGATTGAAATCAACTAAGTTGTCTTTGCCCCACTGGACAATTACCTGGAGATCGGCATTTAAGGAATTGGTAGCGGATATTTCAGAAGTTCAAGCTGATCGAGCAGGGCGAGGTGTCTCAGAGTGAAAAGTGGAATGCAGTGCGCTATCATCAGCAAAACTATGGATAGGATTTCTGGTCAATGGAAGAAGGTCATTGATATACAAGAGGAAAAGAGTGGGGGAAAGAACCGAACCTTAGGGGACACCAGCATTAGTGGAGAAGTTACAAGACAGAGAGCCATCTACCATCACCCTCAGTGAGCGATCAGAGAGAAAACTGGATAGCCAATTACTAAAAACATTTGGCAAACCATAAGATGGAAGCTTGTTTAGCAGACCTTTATGCCAAACACGATCGAAAGAGTTTGAGATGTCAAGAGCAACTGCTTGTGTTTCACCGAACTTTTACATTGAATTTGTCCTCAAATGGGTAACATAGGCCAGAATATCACCAGTGGATCGACACTGACGGAATCCGACTGGAGATCATTGATCAGACAGAAGGTTTCTAGTAGTTTAAGAGTTGGCGGTTAATTGATTTCTCCATTACTTTAGAAAGAGTAGAAGTAACTGCAATGGGACGATAACTGGATGGGAGTGATTTGCCAAACTTTTTAGGAACCGGTTGGATATGAGCAAATTTCCAAGCAGAAGGAAAAGCACCTTTGGAATAAGAAAGTGAAAAAAGGCGGCAAGGAACAGGAGTAAGTTCAGGAGCACAGGTTTTGAGAACAAGTGGAGAAATACCATCAGGACCGGGAGCTTTCTTAGCATCAAGATTCGTCAAAATCCTTCTGAAAACCCTTTGACGGAAGACAACAGGAGGCATTTAATGGAGCGTGTTGGGAATGGTGGGAGGTGTTTTGCTAAGATCATTAATACATGAGTTGGAAGAAAAATGGGATGATAGCAGGTCACCTTTATCCTTGGCGAAGTGACAATGGAACCATCTGGTTTTGACAGAGGTCAGAGGTGTGCAAAAGTTGCGGCTAACAGCTCTGGCAAGAGACCAGAATGCTCGGCTACCATTAAGGCAAGATGCAAGTTTTCTACTCTTAGCGTGTTCAAAATCTAGTTTGTTGCGAACTCTGGTGTAAGCAGAAAATGAAACTGAAGAACTGGAAACAAGCCAATTACCATATGCAACATTCTTCTCTTGAACAGCCTTAGCACATTTATTGGAAAACAAAGGTTTAGATAAAGGACGAGATTTTTAAGTGGAGAATGGAATCAAAGATTCCATTCCTACAAGAACAATTTCACTGACACGATCTGAGCAAACGTTGACGTCAGAAGTTTTGAAACAGTAATCCAACCAAGGAAAAGAAATCTCGCAGGTCATCCCATTTTGCATTCTTGTATTGCCAAACAACAAGAGGTTGGGGATAGCCATGAGATAAAGGCTACTCTGGAGAAGAGGCAATCACCAAGTTGTGATCTGAGGTGCCTAAAGGACCATTCACTTCGACCGTGTACTGAGAAGGGTTGTTTGTGAGAAAAAGATCAAGAGTGTTGGTTAGGATTGTCTGGTATTCTGGTAGGTAAATGAACAATCTGTGTGAGGTCATTAGTGTAAAGTGTGTTTAGGGTCTAACTGCACCAGGGATTTCCCCATCTCCGCGTAGTATACATTGTTGTGTGATACAGAACACTAGAGGCCAGAGATTTAAGAATGTATGGATATTGTAAGTGTAATGTCATATACCGTTGTTCTTCTGACCTTTTAGCCGCTGGACCCCTAATGGGATGTACTGTTGCCCACACTAAGTCCCGTGGATGCAAGTCAGGTACACCAGTATTTTTATATAGTACTCTGGCAAATCCTGCCACCTAATTTCCTGAGTTGTCAGTGGTTAGCGCCTAAAAAAAACAAACAAACAAAATTCTTGGAGAGACGCTGGAACTGGAAAAGCCAAAACGTATAATGAGCGCAGTTCAATTTTACGTAGTTAAATTTAGACGTGTAGGGCGTACGCTGTTGTATAGGTAGATTAAGCGCGGCAAACTGAAGACTGGGAAGTTTGTTTGTTTTTAATTATTTTTTAGGAGCATAGCAACCAAGGCCATATTGTTCCGGGGATATGCGGTGGTCACTCCCTAACCTTTCCGCATCCTCCGTATTTGGTGGTCACGGGCTGGACTGGGAGGAAAGACAGAAATATGGGGTCGAGAGAGAAGACCATCCCAAGTGATCAATGAGGCATGCCCATGCCCCACCAGGCGAAGAAAGAGGTGGTGGTGGTGACAGGTCGTCCCCTGCCCCACCAGGGAGAGTGGGAAAGATAGGGCCACACAAGGGAGTATGATTTGGAGCCAATGGCCATGGCATAACTGTTCACGTCAAAGTCGTGATGTTCCTGCTGGAACGTCCATACTGGGGGGAAGCACAAGAGCACAGGGTACCTTCTGGTAGATAACACTGTCATCAGAAGTCAAGTCCGTGTTGTCGTACGTGGGACATTCGTCCTGTCAGGTTTTTTTCTGGTTGTCTGAGTCGGATTGTCAGTTTAGGTTGGCCTGTCTGGTAGATGACACTGTCGCGGGAAGTCAATCATACAGTTCGTACATGGGTCAATTGTCCTGTCAGGTCTCTCTCTCTGGTTGTCCTGTTTGGGTTGTCAGCTTAGTTTCGTTTAGTCGCTCGTGAGAGCAGAGTCTCTTTTGGTTGTTACTCTAGATTTCCAGTCTGGCCAGTGCAGTCATTTACGTTTGTCGTGTAAGATCTCTTTCTGGTTGTCCGAGTCGGTTGTCAATTTAGGTTGGTCTAGTCACTCCAAAGAACAAGGGCACGTCAAGTCTTCAGAAGAGTGTCGTACTCCTTCGGATTTCCAGGTATTGGCTGTTAAGGCCCTTGTCCTAGTCGCGGATGTCTATTTGTGAGTACTCTTATAGTGGTTGCGGATATGTTCTTCATCGGGTGAAGAGATCCTGTGCATATTGGGTCAGGGCTTTGTAGCTGTCCTCATTCTCTAATAGATGTTCTTGGTTTTATGACACGAAGGGCAATCTATTTATTAGAAAGCATCAAAGATCTTCATAAAGTTGGCAGTGGTGCATGACGTGTTCCCACGATTCTGGTTGTCCACAGTGGCATAAGGGTGTGTTGCTCAGTCCGAGGGTAGCGAGTTTTACTCTGATTGCTCCAGGCCCCGTTAGCAGGTATGAAGTTATAAGAACGGGAGAGAACCAGTTTGGACTTTGGGGGGGGGGGGAACTCTGTGGATATCCGGGATGAAAAGCCGGGAAACGGCTCCTTTGGTCGAGTTCGCCCAGCGGGTGTGCCAGGTCCGTTGAAGATAGATGAGGAGTCATTTCTTATACAGGATGTGGTTGTTCGCTGGATTAGTGATGAAGTCTAGGCAGGTGGAAGTTGTGCCCTTGGAGAGTTCGTATAGTAGCCCACAGCGGATAATTTCCAGGTCAAGGAGAAGGGCTCCAGCGAGGACCTGAAGCGTGTGGGTACTAACAGTACAGCATGTTCTGGAGACCGTCAGGAGGATTGATCGCTGGATGGTTTCCAGCTTCCTTTTGTTGACAGCAGTCTGGGCTTTGCGGAACCAGGCGCCTGATGCATATGTTCTCACTGGTAAGACAGCAGCTTTATAAAAGAGGGTGAGAGTCCTTTTCTTCAATCCTGGCGGATAACTCTCGCTATTAGGGCTAAGTATTTCTTAATCTTGTTCTGGATATATGCGAGGTGGGGGTGAATGACAGGTTTTTGTCCAGTAGTGTTCCAAGATACTTAATTTCGTTCGCAAGCTTGATTGTTGTTCCCTGAATTTTAATTTGTGGAGGCCTTCTGGTGTTCAAGGTACCCTTGAATAAAATTGAGCGAATCTTTGAAGCGGATATCTTGAGTTGATTTTGTTTGGTCCATTTCTGCAGGGTATCTATGGCTTGGTTTGCTGTTCTCTCTAGTTGGGCCCTTGAGTTAGCCTCCAAGATCAGGATCAGGTGGTCCGCATAGGCCTGCGTTCTGACGTTCCCAAGATCTAGGCACAGAAAAGCTGTCTAGGACCAGGTTACACAGAAATGAGCCGAGGACCACGTTACACAAAGAGTCGAGCACTGAGCCCTGCAGACAGCCTCTGAACACAGCGGCTATCCGCGGCATAATCGAGCAGTAGGGGTTACAGATCTGTCGGAGATGTATGATTTGAGTACATTGTACAGGTTTGATGAATTTTGACCTTCCTGACCTGCCGAGGACGTTTGGCCACCAAAGGGAGTCAAAACGCCCTGGCAAAATCGACAGAGATGATAAGGAGATATTTTTTGTCTATAGCAGAGGCTGCATTTATTATATTCATTAGGGCGTCCACTGTGGAGCAACTACTCTTGAAGCCAAATTGTTTCTCGGAGGGAAGTACAACACTGGGGTAATGAAGTTCGATCCTTTCTCTGAGTAGGTGCTCCAGGAGCTTACTCAAGAGAGACAAAAGTGCGATCGGCCGGTATGACTCCGGATGATCCAGGGGTTTCTTCGGGATAAGATTTAATCTTGCCGATCTGCATTTCATCGGGGAGTATCCTGCTTCCAGGCAGTGATTAAACAGACTTTGTCTGGAATGATCTCGACAGCCCTCTTGACAATTTCCGGCTCCAACATGTCCTCTCCCAGGGATTTCTTGTTTTTAATCCTGGTTGCTGCCACAACCAGTTTATCCTTGGTGAAGGGGGGCTCCATTTGGTGGTGAACGATTCATTTCCTTGGCATAGCCATATTTGCTCCGGGGTCCTGGGTATTGGTGGAACATGGCATCCAGTATGTTGTTAATGGACTATGTCCTTGTATAGGTACCCTGCGGGGTTCTGATGGCCTGGACCTCTCCTTTGGGGAGTCTATTGGTGATCACCCTGTAAACAACCCCCCCAGGGCCCGAGTTCTCGACCGTGGAGACCAGGTGTTCCAAGGAGCGCTGCTTTCTCTGTTTTTTCATGGCGGTCTATTAATTTCTTGCAACTTAGGTAGCCTACTTCTGCGTCTGGCCAAGTCCTTCTTGCTCGCTGGAAGCGTTTTCTTTTGGTGTTAACCTCATGTCGCAACTGCTAGAGCTCCTGGCACCACCAGCGGACGGCGCTCGGAGTTGGTTTTTCCCTTTTGATAGAGTCTGCTGTGGCTTCAGAGATGAGGGCTGTAATTGCACTTTGATGTTGATCTGGGTCGAGTCCATCTATATACAGTGGGAGTGGGCGGCCGTGGCCAGCGTTTCCCTGAATCTTTGCCAGTTCGCCTTGTCGACCGCGAACCTATAAGTTGTTTGCCTGTTACGTGGTTGCCTGCATATGGTCCGGTGCAATTGAAATGTTATTACCCGGTGGTCCAGACTTCTCTGACATGCTGTGCTATGGATCTAGAGGTCAGAGTAATACCTATCATGGACTTCCACATAGTGTTGGAAAAGGTTGGAAGATTGTTGGGTTGGTTGAGTATTGCGTAGCTACTATTTGAGAGATATTCCTTTAATCGTTGTCCGTTGTGGGCACCACATCTTTCTTCGGTTTGGCTGAACCACGTCGGCGACCTGCAGTTTGCATCAGCGGCAACTATGATTCTGGCATTTGGGAATTCTTGAGAGATACTCTGGAGGTATCTAGTGGTCGGGAGTCTATCTTCCCCCAGCCAGCAGTAGAGAGAGAGACTGCTTAGAAGTCCCCTATGGGGGGGGTAATGTGAGCGCACGCTGCCCAGGAAAGGCAGTAGTGAGATATTTTAGTGACCATATACTAAAGGTTTCTGATCAGGATCGCAGCCCACGGGGTTTCCCCATCCACCTGCACTATCTTGTATACTATCGGTAGCCCTGACCTCTCTGCCATGGGAATAAGGTTCTTGGAGGAGTAAGATATCCAGGTTCTCCTCATCAGCCATTTTTCTTATCTGCGCTTCAACTGCTTTCGCTCGTTGGGCGTTTATTTGAGCAAACTTCAGTCTGGTGATGTTGTATGGCTTATGGATAGTCCTCATAATTTGTCCTTTGTTGGAATGTACTCTTTGCTTTGGTGTATACTGGACATTTGCTGTCCCGGATGGAGTGGTCAGCTTGTAGTTTCTGCGACAGGATGGGAGGTCCTGTTTCTTGGGACACGAGTTTAAGTCGTGCCCCTTCTCTGCACAGTGGCCGCATGTTGGTTGGGTTTGGAGACAGGTATGCGTTGTGTGCCCGAAGCGACAACGCCTGTAACATTTGGGAACAGCCACGTGTTCTCTAAAACGGTGGTTGCCCCAATTTATGAAGATCCTGTTGTGTTGGCTCACTGTCTTCCACGCGGTTGGGGCAAGTTCAGCAATCCAGTTTACACCGCTTCCGACTCTTGCCTTGGTTCGGTATTTAGGAATAACAAGACTGGTCGGTTCCTCTTCCAGATGATTCAGTTGAAGGTTCCTGCTATATATTTCTTCCCTCAGGGCTTCTGGAGTCAAGTCTGTATCGGTGCCATATATTATTATAATGCTGGGCCCTTTACTCCGTGGAGGGGCCGCTTCAAGTCCTAGGTTTGGTATCTTAGGATTGTTTAGTATCCTGTTTGCATCCTCTTTTGTGTCCGTCTCTATTATGACACCCGCGCTTCGATTCTTCCGAACCGACTATTTGGTTGTCTTAAAGTCTTCAGCTATGTTCGTCATCAATTTGTTCTTAACTTCCTCACTCTTGTGTTGTTGTTGGTCAGGATTAACTAACTGGTCTCAGAATCAACAGATGTGGCTTTGGCAGCAGCGTTTTGCGGTTTGTTTGTCCATTCTCGGTAGGTTGGGTCTTTCCTAATGGTTTGGCAGTTGTATTCCTGAACGCATCAGTGTACGTAGGGGCGCGCTGTAGCATTTGTACGCCACTACACTCTTGGTAGGCCTCTAGTTTAGCCGTTGCCTTTTCTGCAACAACGTATACATCGTGCAGGACGGTTTCCAGCTTCGTCCAGATGCCGACGATGTCAGCCGTTCGTGGTGTGATGCGGCTTGAGGACTCCTTAAGTTTGTTTTCTAGTTCTATGCGCAGAGCGAGCATCTGCTCATAAACAGTTCCCTCTGGGAGGGTCGGATCTAACAATGTCTCCTGTTGTTTCGCTGTTTCTTCGAGGCTGTCCGATATGGGGCCCTGGAGCTCCTTAGGTTCTGTCTGCGATCGGGTCTCCCTTTCCGATTTCGGAACCTCCAGTTTCTTGTTCTTCCTCTTGGATACCGGTGTCGGCCGGACATTCTCGGTATTTTCCACTACTTCAATTTTGGATTGGTCATTCGTGGTATTGGAGTTTGCTCAATGAGCCTTGAGTTGCATTGGGTCTTGAACCTGTCGATTTTGCATTTATGTCCATGGTGGCTGGTTTCGTTCCTAACTTTGGTTAATCAGGATCGTTCGGATTAACGCGATTTGTTTCACATACTGTTGGAAAGGTTGCAAAACGATAAAGTTTGAAATTAGCCACAAGTTCGTGGCTGAATTAGTAGCCAGTCAGTACACAAAGTGAAGGAGCTTATCACGCAGGTCACGTGGGCGAAACGCCCAGGTGAAGAAATAGCCCTAGAAGGACCGAACTACTTTCTATCGGGGTTTCCGTGGCTTCAGAAGACGTTGGTGGAATTGGTTTTTGCACTGCACTAACAGAAGCGAAGATGGAATCCGTCCATTGTAAGTCTATGGCAGAGGGGTGGGGAGCACAAAAATAATTGTATCTTTGCCAATAATGTTCTAAATCCGCTGAAAATGTTGGGACACAATCTTGGTCCAAAGTTAAAAACGTCATTACACCACCCCAGTCAAGAGCTGGATCCAAACGTGGTGAACAGTAACTTTATGGTCACTCTCTCTATTTCCTTGTCGTCAGCGGCATGGTTACCTGTCTGGCGACAAAGGGAACAGATAATAAACGCTTGTATTCGGCTTAATATTCCAAATAAACAAATGTTTCTCACCCAGAGAACCCACTGATGTTTGAGAACCTGTTGATACACTTTTTCTGTAATAAAACACTTTAAACCACATATTTTAATCCAAAATCGCGGAGTGATGAAACAACGTGTCCACTCATAACGGCAGCCATATTGGCGATCGGGCGAGGTCATTACATTGAAACTACATTGAAACCCCTCTTACTGCGGATCTTCAACCTGTCTCTCAGGCTGGGGAAGTATCCTAAGCACTTTAAGCAGGTCAATATAGTTCCTATTTTCAAAAAAGGTGATAAAAATGACGTATGCGATTACAGACCCATAATCTTGCAAAACAGCCTGGCTAAACTCTTCGACACAGCAGTGCACAAACATCTCTTCGAATTCTTCAAGCCTTTTATCGATCAGAATCAACATGGTTTCTGCAGTGGCAAGTCAGTAGTCACAAATTTACTTCCTTTCTGGCAATACACCTCTGAAGCTCTTGATAACCACCTACAAGTTGATGCAGTCTACACAGACATATCCAAGGCATTTGATAAAGTCCCGCACGAACAACTTCTGGAAAAACTTAAGCTATATGGTATCCGTGACCCTTTGCTCTCATGGCTACGCAGCTATATTACGCATCGTTCCTTGAGCGTTATCACCGATCAAGTGAACTCAGACTGTTTTATACCACTAAGCGGAGTACCACAAGGCTCTCCCTTAGGTCCTCTTCTCTTCATTGTTTTCGTAAATGATCTTCCTTCTTTCATCTACACCTCCAATGTTCAAGTTGCTCTCTATGCAGATGATCTTAAGATCTACTCAGCAGTGAAGGAGACTACCGATTCTCAACAGCTTCAATGTGCTCTCAATAAATTCTCTCTGTGGCTATCTCTGAATGGCTTGTCTGCTAACCCCTCGAAGTGCAAAGTAATCTCTTTCTCATCTTGCAGATCTCCACAACTAATGAATACGGAGTATAGTATTAACTCTGTGATCATCGAAAGGTGTGACCAAGTTAACGACTTAGGGATTCTCTTTTCCAGCAGTGCTAAATTCGATGCCCATGTCCTTAAAATCACCAGCAAAGCATTCAAAACACTGGGATTCATCAAACGGAACACATACAAGTTCAAAAGCTACAGATATGCGGTTATCCTCTATAAAACAATTGTTCTGCCAATCCTTGAATTCAGTTCACCCATCTGGAATCCTCACACAAAGACTTTAACTAACAAAATTGAAGCAGTCCAAAAAAACTTTGTCCGTTACCTTACGTACCGCAATCCTCTATTCTATCACTCAGTGTATTATGAATCGCTGTGTGATTACTTTCATCTGAGGCCTCTGTGCACTAGAAGAGTTACTGCTGACATCGCCCTCCTTCTAGCCAAAGTAATCACTGGAATTTACGAAGCATCTGATATCCTGAGTAAAATAAACTTCAATGCTCCTTGTAGACAAGTCAGGAACCTTACACCGTTTCGCCTTGACTCTGCCAACATGGACTTAATGAAGTTCAGTCCACTGAACAGAATCAGCAAATGACTCTCGCATTGACTTCTTTGACAACTCCCAATCACTGATGAACTCCATCCACAAGTTTGCCTCTTCACTTAAACTGCAAAGTGACTAGCTCACATCTAATTATTGTAGCTTTTTATTTGTTATATTATTTTTCTATTCTCTAACGGATTAATTATTACTTGTTTTACCGGTAACTTAACTTAATACAATCCTCGTTTGTACATATGCTTTTATTGTTTGAATCTATATCAATGTTTATCGTCCTGTAGGATTTCACATTATTGTTATTATGTTTATTGATCTGATCTCAGATACACTGTTAATGGTTACCTGTTGTGTATCTTGTTATTAATAAAATAAAATAAAATAAAATTAGTAATTGCAATAGCCTCAGCATCTCGACCAGGTGGGTCTGTGTGTCTAGAAATCGGAAGCCAGCTAGAGTTGTGAACATTAAAAAATGCCACGGAAAATTACATCACTGTTAGAAAAGTTGGACTGGAGAAAGACAAGTTGCAAAGAGAGGAAGTCGAAGAGTTCCAACTGATTAATGGAGTTGGGAGAACGGTAGATCCAACAGATGAATTTGACAGAATGAGGTAGAGAGATTTTAAGCCAGAGAAGATTCTAAATTACCAAGTCTCTGACAGGGAATATCGGAACGGACATATGCACAAGTACCACCTTTGAGGAGAAATGAATCATACAGCAAATAATTTGGGCAACTGAGATGAGTAGTGGTTGAATCAACAGATAACTGAGATTCTGTTAGAAAAAGTACATGGGGTGTGGATGACTGTAAGGGAAAATGGACATTGAGATTAGAACTGAGACCGCGTATATTTGTGAAATTAATTAGAAAGTGTTTGGGAGGTTTAGATCTTTTCGCAGATAAGCTTACTCTATTAGTTTGACAATTCATGGCGTGTTCAATAGTAAGAAAAAGTGTGTGTGTGTGGGGGGGGGATGCTGTATGAAGTAACGAAATTTTGTGGATATGGCAACAATATACCCAGATCCTTGACATAACGTGGCCTCGACAATGCCCCCCGCATACACACTACTCGGATTCCCTCCAGTTATCTGGCAGAGTAGAAGTAGAAAAATTATAGACTAACTGATCCGGAAGCCTCATAGACAGTTACCAATAGGTTCTGTCCGGTGTACTAACTAGCGGCCGGCACCGTTTTAGAACTGCACCCTCGGAATGTAAGGAAGTTTGGATCTCGCCATGGTGTTTCATCATAACCTCAAAAGACATCAATCATACTGCATGGTGGAAGAGATGGGGAAGGGCTGACTGGAACTTAGCTCTGGAGACTAAACATGGGCTCCACCACTTCTTGCCTCCAATAAGCAAAGTGGTGATATTGCACCGGTTGATGAGAGTCATCTACCACTTAGTATTGCCTGGTAACACAGAGGGACGGCATTCCTCCCTGTGGTGTGGGCGCGCCACACGTCGACCCCTGGTTAGGTTGGTTCACACCTGGGTGGTCACCCACAGTGTGCTTGCACGCGGGTGTTATACCCAGGATTACTAACAGAATAAGCTCATTACGTTAAAATTCATCCTGCTCTACGATAAAATTCATCCTGAAACGGAAAAAAAAAAAAACCTTTGAATATTAAATAATTTTTAATAAATTGTGAAGCGTGTTTAATATTTTAAACGCGCTTTTCACTTTATTGAAAATTATTGAATATTCACTTCATTTAATATTCAAAGTTATTGTGGGTTTTTTTTCTCCGTTTCAGGATGAATTTAAACGTAGAATGTGCTTATTCTACGTTTAAAAAAAATGAAATCTATATTTTTAGTTTTATTGTTAATAGCTTTATTTATTTATTAAAAACATATATATATATATATAAACATAATATTTAAAAAGTACAAATTTAAATTTCTGAAATCCAATTAAGCGGCTGCGAATTAAATAAAACAAATTCCTCTGTTAACTTATTTCTCCATATCGAATCTTAGACGCATGCAATTAACAGGTTCATGCATGTTGTTTCGTTTAAATAAACTGGGTGCAAAGTAACAGACTACGCAACAAAGGCAAACGTTTAGTAAAGTTTTAAACAGTTACCAAAGGATTTAGTGACTATGTATTCTCATGCTGCACACGAGTCTATGATTTGTTAGGGAATGCGCGCTTAATCAGTTTGTGAGGACTGGGAAAGGCAGACGTGATGATGAGGAGAGTGACGAAGCAGGCAGAGACGCCTACCATAGTACAAATATTGTGACTCCTTGAAATATGCAACGGCAAAACAGCTTACTCCGATGAAGAGCGCACGTATCTGGCCCCGAACTTCGTAAACTGAGTATACATCAGCATGAACTACATATATCCATGCATAGACAAAATTCCGTCCTCTGGAGCAAACCAGTTATGACCGTTGTCTAAAATGAAATGTCTAGCTGACTATAAGAATTCCATGAGATGGAGAATATTAAGAATACAAAGCAATTTTTTATTATATTATTTACAGTATTTAATTCCAACTATTCACTGTATATTTTTTACACCTAACTTCTCCATTTCACGTTTAATTACTTTTCCAAGCGATAACAAGTTCATGTGTAACTCCACAAATAAAAGCAAACGAATGGTATTTCTTCTTCATTTTCTTATGCCTCATTTGTATGCTTGTTTTTTACGTATCTGATCAGTTAGGGAAATTTTACAGTACACTTCAATATAAGGAATAAAAATACATGGATTTCATTACTGCTACCACAAACAGGTATTATCAGCCTTCCAGATAGATGAAAATTATGCAATCCCGGTTTACTTTGGTACAGATTTATGTATTCTATGTATCGTACACTAATTTTATTTCGCAGGAGGCGTAGCCTTTACAGAGCATTCGTAAAGGGGACAGCCGTCGTTAACCCTCTCACCCACAAATGGACTTAAGAAAGCCAATACGTTACTGTAGTAGCATCCTTTAAACCTACTTCGAAATTCGTCTGCAAGTCCTCCGATTTTGATGAGATGCAGCAGTGCTTCCTCATTTGTTCCTTTCTTTTCACAAAGAAATGTGACCGGGGTTCTCACTCTCCGCAGATGCTATTTTGTTTTTTGGAGCTGAGGACCATTTTAAAGAGTTCGGAAATGAGATTATTTTCTGACAGGAGAAGGATTCAATGGCGACTGCCCTTCTCCTAAAATTTAAATTTTTACTTTTTAAATTCAAATATTAATTCAAGATCTACCCACATAAAAATCTCGCTAGTCTCGAGATTTTTATTTTGCAACCTGAAATTATTTCTTCACCAGTTCACCTTATTTTGTGTTTGCTGATCTGTTATTTACTTTTCTTCTCCGCGTTCTTACTATACTACTGCACCCATTTTATTTAAACAATGCTCACGTTTAGAAATTCTAGCTAAGGTGACATTCAATAATAAACTGAGTTGTTTACGAAAGTGACTGGCGATCCAATGATTGGTAGCTTAACCTCAGTTTAGACAAAAGGAAGAAGTACAGGGGTCCCAAAGTCAATATTTATGTACTCATATTTTTCTTAAATATTATCTTAAATATTCCACGTGATTTCAAAGTGACGATTCAGTAAATGTTTGTTAACCCTATAACTACTTCTAGCTCTATAATAATCATGCGCGAGAGAAGGTATCAATAGAGTTCCCTACCAATAAGCTTCTGTATTGTTTCGAACAAAGCATTCTACAGAAATAGCTAGAAAAACTACTTGTATACATTATCGCCCAACTTACCTGGTACTTTTCATAGAGCACAATAAAAATTTCTATACCACCACTGTGGTTAAAGTAAAGCCCAGCTGCCAACTCCCGGAAACTCAGGTGTTTCGTCTAGCGAACAGAAAATTTACCCCAGAACAAGCGCAATTTACAGACAATACACACGGAGCAAAATGGCCTTAGTTGCTGATGCTCCGAAAACCCTACTATAACAACAACCTTAACCTGCTGCCAAAAGCGTTTCACTGTCTGTTATACATGGTGTCTCAAAAATATTGGTACAAACGTTTAGGGGAGGTAGGTAGGTAACATCTAAAGGAATGTGAATCGCATAGGAACCCATAACCGGAAACGTCACCGTAAGTCGGTACACGGCGCTTTTCATCAGTTCGCGAGAGGGAAAATTTCTGGTTTACTCATTCAAGCAGTAGTCGCCGCACGAAGAGCATGCATCGATATACGAACTGTAAGCTGGCAGACATGCACCTAGTGTATGCATTAGCAGAGGGCAATGGACGAGTCGCTCAACGAATTTATGGAGAACGCTTCCCACACAGGCATGTACCGTACCACAGTTTTTTTTGTGCGTATGCATCAAAATTTGTGCGATTATAGGTTATTTAGAGGTAACAGGAGTAGTGCGGGCAGACCACGTTCGACGCGAACTCCCGCCATGGAAGAAAGTGTGTTGAATGCCGTCCAGAATAATCCTACTATCAGCACACGTGCCACTGCCTCTGCCTTATGAGTGTCTCGTTCCAGTGTACAGCGTGTCTGACACGACGATTCCTTACACTCCTTTCATCTCAAAAGGGTTCAGTTACTGCTCCCCCAAGATCATCCTGCACGTGTGGCTTTTGCGCAGTAGTTTCTCCAAGAAAGTGTTCAAAGACTTGGATTTTCCAGCCTATGTTTTGTTCACGGATGAGGCTTATTTCATTCGGGAAGGCTTATTCAATCAGCACAATGCTCATGTGTGGGCTCATGACAACCCACACGGTGCGCCCCCATGCGGCACAACATCGCTTAGCAATAAATGTGTGGGCAGGTATGGTCGGTGACTGCTTAGTCGGCCCATACCTGTTACCATCCCGCATGAACTACGCTAAATATCGGATCTTTCTTGAACAAGTTCTATCAGGGTTACTTGACGATGTTCCAGTAAATGTGAGACGCAACATTTCGTTTCAACATGACGGGGCGCCTGCTCATTATGGAAGGTGTATTCGTGACCATTTGAACAGGCGTTTTGGGCGTCGATGGATTTGCCGTGGTGGACCCGTTGCCTGGTCCCCACGCTCACCTGATTTATTGAGCCTTGATTTCATTCTGTGGGGCGCCCTCAAATCTATCGTGTATGAATCGCCATTGAAGTAAAGTGAAGTAAAGTAAAGTGTATTCCTGTCAAACGGCACAAGGGGTTTCCCCATCTCCGCGTAGTATACATTGTCATGTGAAACAAAACACTGTTGAGGCCAGAGATTTAAAAGTGTATGGATTTTGTACATGTGTACTGCCGTGTACCGTTGTTCATCTGGTCATTTAGCCGCTGGACCCCTACTGAGGCCCAACGTTGCCCACACTCAGCCCCGTGGAGGCAGATCAGGTACACCAGTATTACAATTATTTACTCTGGCAGGCCCTGCCGCCTAATTTCCTGAGATTTCAGTGGCTAGGGCCTATGTTAAAAAAAAAACAAAGGGGGGGGGGGGTAGACGCTAGAGGTTTAAATAAGGCCGAGATACGTTTTAAATGAAGGTTAGGTTAATTTTTCACACTGAAGTTTAGCAGCTTGCAGTCGGGACATTCACGGTCGGTCAGTAAAGGTAGAGTGGGGGAAGACTGAAGATTGGGGAGAACAGGTAGAAGTATGGGAACGAAAGAGAAGGTGATCCCAGGAGTGTCAGTGGAGCAAGCCCCAATAGGGAAAAAGGGGGAGGCAGGGGAGGGGGATGAGAAAGAGGCCCATCTCTTCCCCCTCCCTGCCTAGGAATGGGGTTTTAAAAGTAAAGTGGGCAAGGTTGCCCAGTTCAGAACGCCAAGCGGCATGCTGCAGCAGAGCTGCTGTGGTCATGTCTAGTCGTTGCGTCGCACATGGGAGAAAGATTCCCGTCCAGAGAGAGATCATTGTCTACTAGGAGTCCGCATAGATGGTGACGGATCGTCTATCATTTGCGATGGATGTTCAATCCTGGGAGAGAGAGTGAGGTCCCACCATAACGGTCATAGTCTGGTTCAGTTTGGATGCTCATGTGCAGGGAGCCCTGGGCTAACGGCGTGCATCATTGATTGCAATTTGTGTTCTCCTTCTTGCAAATAAGTCTTGTGCAAATTTGGTGAGCGTACTATATGAATCGAAGCTGTCCAGGAAATAGATAGAGTCTGCGCGTGTAGCACAGTGGTATCGTCACCGTCCTCCCCACACAGGGTGGAAAAGGCCTGGGTTCGAATCCCGTCGATGACGCGAGGAACTTTAATGGGCTTTTTTCACTCAGTGGCTGAGTTAGTTGGTTTCAGGAGTAGATAGAAAGGTTTTTCTCCCCAGTAACTGGGGTTTTTTTCGTCCAGCAAAACAGGCAAATCAACCATAGAACATACGCAATTTACAGACACAAAATACAGGTTAATGTATTTAATTACGGGCAACCCTAAAATAATAATAATAATGTCCAGGAGATAGTGTTCCCGGTCCTGAGGTAAGTAAGTTAGTCTGGTGATTAGGATTCCACCCAGGTCGTCATACAGTGGGCATTGGTGCATCAAATGTTGACAGCTCTCGCGTTCCCCACATGGACAATGTGGGTCCTCCACAAGTCGAAAGGCTGCAAGTTTTTCATTGAAAGGTCCGTGACCCGTCAGGAGGTAAGTGAAGTGCAGTCCTGGGTGGAGCCAAGGCGGTGATTTAGGGTAAACTTTGTGTATGTCCGGAAGAAATTTCCTTGTCACTTCTCCTTTGGCGCTGTTTGGCCAGCGGGTTTGCAATTCTTGTTTCAGATGCCCCAATAATCGGGTCTTTTCGGTCTTCCTGTCATTTGTAGGTTCGATGGTGTACCCCATGAATGTGACGGGCATCCCTTTAGATCGGTAGTATGACAGTCGCCTGTGAAATGAGACGGAAATGGGTCTCGTGGCCAGACTCGTCTGCGCTGCTGCTGCTACTGTCAAAGAAACTCCAGGTGTGTTCGACCGTGTCCGCCAATCCATGCTGCGTTGGCGTCACGCATGCATCGCGTCTCATGGTGGAACCTTCGAGCATCTGTTGTAACATCATGAAATGCATCCATCTCGTACTCCATTGTTAATATTATGTGAAATAAATGTTTGCCACTAATTACTGTCTTGTGTCATTTCTGCTTCTTGTGTCTCTGCTACTACTTTCCCGTGACGTTTCCGGTTATGGGTTCCTATGCGATTCACATTCCTTTAGATGTTACCTACCTCCCCTAAACGTTTGTACCAATATTTTTGAGACATCCTGTATATTACGTAGCCCAGTGGTCAGGAGCGAGAGTGCATAGCACGCGTTCCTTGAGTGGACCGGGGTTCAAGCCCGTGACTACTAAATACGATAAATATTTGTATTGACGATTTATTGTAAATTCTACTGACTTGGTTGTCGTGCCGAAGTATAAACAGAAAGTTTATTTATTTATTTATATGGACTGAAATCACTGACCTCAAAGTTGAAGCAATTCGTCCTTCCAGAAATGATCTGGAGTGTGTGTCCGTTAATTATCAACTGAGGTCATGATGACTCAAGTGTATTATATCTATAGTTGTGAGTATTCTCTGATCGGTTTACTGGATGAAAAATATGACTTTTCGGGAGATAAAACACTGCAATGCTAGCTCGAAAACACCGATAAAAGTTCCACGTGGTGTGGATGGATGGCGATTCTAACCACTGTGCTAAGCTCGAGGACGAACATCTTGGTCTTCTTTCAATGGATGTTATATTGCTTCTTGACGAAGCACAGCTTCAATCTTATTCACCAAACCCAGTATCACTCAAAAACCTAGAATTGGGGGTTCGTGACAACTACAGCACACTCTGAATCTGGCCCCCTCCCCCCACCGACTTACAGGAGGACTCTTCATTTTGTCAAGGAACAAGCAGACAATTTAAGACCATCGGTAAATACTAGTATTTGATAGGATATTCATCTTCTGATAATGACAGGTAGAGAAGAAATAGGTTACGAAGCGTCAACTAATGTTACAGAGAGTCAGGTCACGGAAATACTCTGTAATCTTAGTTGACTCTTCGTAACCTATTTCTTCTCTACCTGTCATTAGCCGAAGATGAGTTTGAACTCTGTTACTAAAACTAGTATTCACCAATGGTCTTAAATTTTATGTATCTTTCTTTTTCTTTGATATTATCATTGATGCTATCAATTCTTTGATAGCATCATTCCAACATAATCACTTCTGTTTGCTTAACGCCCACGTTCCCTTTGCCATTTAGTGGAAGTTTCAAAGGGAACGTGGACGTTAAGCAAGAAGTGATTATGTTGGAATGACGGAATTAGCTATGAATTTGTAGGTTTCTGTCAACTGAATGTAATTTTAAAATAAGCTGAATTTCATTAATGCAAGGTAAGTAGCTGATGATTTACAAAGTGCGCTTAATTTTGCCTGATAATAATTGGAAGTGAGACTATTTAAGATAATAACTTACATTTTTTTTTTTATAACGTACCGATGTGCTGCCTATATATTTTAACATAAAATGTTAAATATTTGAATACTGAACCTACCTTCAGTGTTTGACAATTCTACCCTCCTTAGACTCCACGATAAAAGGTAAGTGTGGGGAAGAGGAAACAGAGATTACAGTCCGGCGAACACAACTTTTACCTGGAATCTAAACGATGGTATGAAATGAAACTAAGTTTTCATGTTTTGGAACACTTTCTTCAGCTTGGAACACGAACGATGAATGGCCAGAATTATTACGATGGTAACTGTTATTCCTATCATAAAATAAATGCGTTTGCATAATGTTAATTTGGATTCTACATTCTTTGATAGCAACAGGAATTAATTATTGCGAATATATCTAATCCTGTTTCTTTTTGCGCTAAAGCAACTAAGGCTACGAGGTGCCACTGTATTGTATCTACACATTGCGTGTATCCTACTTTCGGTTCGCCGTTTTCTAGATTAAAAACAGAAGTTTCCCAAGTAACACCTGTACAGCATTGTTCAAAGACCGTTGTTCGAACAGTCAAATTAAACGAAATGCGCAGCTATTTCCCATCCTTAAGCAGACCACGCTTTTCTGCTGATGGCCGTGTTCACAGAATGGGAATATCGCGAAGTGTTTGTGTGTGTATTTGGCTCTTAAAATAGAGAGAGATTTTTTAATGATTTCTTTATCTAAATCACTACTGTTTGTGGTATAAAAAATTAGCCAATTGTTTTACACAGATTTTTTTTTAAATTTTGTATATTCATGATGTGAATAAAAACGGAAATACTTACCTGTATGAAGCAAATTTCCTACACGCGAAGTAGATCGTAAATAAAATAGGTTTTACTGCAAATTATTTAATTTATTGATAAAATCACTTATTTCTTCTTGTCTAAATTTTGATAATTTTTTATAGGATACTATCATTTGCAAACGCAAGGTCAGAAACAACGCTCCAGTGTCGTTATATGTATTATGTACATATGATTACGGCAGAGATCGTTTAAAATATTGTAAAATAACGTGAAGGTTTAAAAATTATGCACAAAAATTCTGAGAACTATTCAGTCCAGACACGTTAAATGCTCGGAACAAAAAAAAAAAAGAGTGAAACCTGAGTTCGTTTACTTTTCGACAGAAAAAGCACACAAAACAAACAAACAAAACAAAAAAAAAAAACGTTGAAAATGCGTGAACATATCCCTAATTCCCTAATATTTATTTTTAAAATTTAAAGCAGGACGAGGAATTTCAGATTCATTTGCAGTCTAGTATGCTTTAAAGTTAAAATTAAGGAGTTTATGTTTTCCATAAATGGACTGTCGCCGTCCATTTTTGCTCTTATTCCATTACTGAATAACAGCAGTGTAATCTTCATTTTTGTTTACTTCACAGTTCTTCAGGTGTTATAATATTTAATTTTCCTATTATTTTATGCTGAAATGTTCCTAAGTTTATTTCACTGAAAGCACAACGTAGAGAATATAAATGTTCATGTCAAACTGTGTACTCTACTACTATTCATATATCACTTTGATCCAGAATCTTGGCTTTGCAAGCGTAGCAGATTACTTTAAGTATATCTGCGGCTAATAGCGTTTGGAAAGAGTTCCACGGCACAAGGTATCCAGTTTGCTTGTTTTCTGATAGCCAAATACCATTAGATGTTAAGGTAAGTAGCAGCTGCTTCACACGAGATCGAGAACGTTATTTACATCATTTGAAATGACGTTAGACCGCACCTCACTCACAACCACAATAAAGATCACTGTGGCATTAAGGAGGCGTATTAAGGTCAGACGTTTGAACTCTGTTACTAAAATCCTAATGCAACTATGCCATATACAGATATCGATTTTTATCCCTAGATTTTTAAGAATTGGCTTTGAAGAAAACCTTTATAAGGAGCCTATTTCCCCGCTGTATGTTTGTTAGATGTTACCTGAAGGTTAGTGAATAGAATGCGCATAATAACTTTGTTTGTGTCATTGAACAATGGTTGTTGTTCGACCACTGTTTATAAGTAGGTCTATAATCATTGACATATTTTTTCAAAAACTGATAGATATATACAATTGGGTTGGCCGTTTTAGAGGAGGCGCACAGACAGCTGAGGCCATGATATGCCAGGTATGTCATGTCTGTAAATTGCATGCATCCTAGGAAGGTTTGCATATAAGTGAAAAGAAAAGTCAGAGCAAAAAGTCGGAAACAAAAAAAAAAAACATCCGCCTGGGATGGACTAACTACATGCCGACTTCAAAGGATTATAGAGAATTACTGCAACTTACTACCGCAATCGTACCCAAGACCTTTCCCAAGGTTGTACGAATGACAAAACTATCACGGAGGACCACAAAGTGGAGTCAGGAAGTTTCTCAAATCTTGGCATATGTTTAATTTAATTGATACAGTATTTTATATCATTCTCAATCGAAATGTATACCTTTCACTACTAAGAGGTTCTGCAATCCTGTATGTCATCGTGACAGCATGTTGCACTTCCTCCAGAATGTATGCCTTCAGAATCGTCAGGGTCAAGTATGAAGAGTAGGATGGCTGTAGAATAGAGGCTGCGTGCTATTCCAGATACTCGTTTACAATAAGTGGCCAACTCAATGCCCATTTTCTTACTAGAGATAAATTAACGTTTTCTTATTGCTCAAAAGTAGAGTCCTTTCCACATGGGGCGCAATTTTTTTATTGCTGCTTTCTACCAGAATCCGATAAAACTAGTCAGATCTCAACCTAAATTTACCTGGAGTAATGATTTGTCCTGAATTTGCGCCGAGATAACCAAGGTTATTAAGCATCGCTATACTGTACTATATCTGCCAACTAGCTATTTTTAGCCGGTGTGTCTGTTTTACCTGGATAATAATTACTGGGCTTCATAGAAAGAAAAAAATAACCACAGCGGTAGGGGGAAACTAGAGGAAATGGCAGAAAGGTTTTTTAAACCATCTCCAATCTTCTTTTTACTACATTTTTTTAAATACTCATGAAAATTTATACTCGATTTTATTTATTTAGATACACTTGCCGCTTTTGACACTGTTAATCCCAATTCTCTGACTGAATTACTGTATGATTATTACTATCTCTGGTGAAATCCTTTTTATTTCAAATTTATCTTTAACCATAACCTTATTCTTCATAAAAGTACAGTTTTAGGATGTCTAATATTATCTCCTTTGGAACTCCCCACGGGGTACCAAATCTGTTCTGTTTTCATACCCCACATCATTCATATCAGTTTACCAATTATTGTCTGCGTCGATGACAAAGTTTGGGATATTTCCCGTTCCGCCGAGGACTCTCCAGAATAATATTATTATGTCCTTCAAGGATAGAATTAATAATAGGTTCCTTTCTTTTCCCCTGCATTCGCAAAATCAGCCTATAAGGGATGTGCAGATGCATAAGGATCTGGAGATTTTCTCCGCCCCTTGAGATTTTAGTTTAAACTCATCTTTTGAAATATAAAGTTAAAATGCTTCGAATTGTCGGGCTATTTCAACAGAAATTAAATCATATTTCACAACTGCCACCTACCATGAAATATTGAGCCTCTTGAAAGGGTCCAAAGACGGCGATCCACATGGTGAGATCGGCAAAAGGCCGACCGTACGAGGAAAGACTTCGATTAAGTGGGCTATAGAGCTTGGCAACCAGGCACCTTAGAAGGGGCCATTGAAATTTATAACGCTCTGAGGGGGGGGGGGTTAGTAAAATGAATGAAGGCATAACATTCGCTGTTATAATGAATTCTAGAACTGTGGGCCATAAATTCAAATTACAGGGGAAGAGGCTTAGAATTGATTGTAAGACGTTTTCTTTCAGCCAGCGAGTCATTGATTATTGGAACATATTGCCTCCGCAGATAGTTGAGGCTGAGAGTTTGAAGAAATTCAAAGGTGAATGGATAATTACCTACATGAGGAGGGAAATTCATAATTTGCTTTTTCTTCTTTTTTTTTTGGCCGGCGTAGCAAAAAATCCCGTGGCTTCTTTGCACTACAGTGGCGGACAAAAAAATTGCATCACCTTAAAAAAAAAGTAACGTTTGTGGTGAAACGTAGAAGATATTGTTTGATTACAATCATTTTTTGTTTGTCATAAAGCAAAGGTATTGCGCGTCAGATAACGCTTATATTGCATATGCCACATCTCTTTGATCTTCTGTCTTAGGTCGTGTACTTGCTGATCTTTTCCTCATGGGTTTTCTGGAGATTGCCAGAGTTGGGAACTGCTATGTCAATCATACAGGTAGCCTTTTTCTTCTTGTCCATAAGGGTTACGTTCAGTCTGTTGTGCGGGATTGTCTTTTCCGTTATGGCGCGGTCTCAGTACAGCCTGTGGGTTAGTACTCGAGCATAAATAGAAAATTTAATTGAATTACCTTCCTTATGGCCTGGTAAAGTGCTGCTGCGTGTTTCTGGAAGTAATCCTTTAGGTTAGCTATCGCTGTTTTCTGTTGATCGATGAGGTCTATCAGGTCCCCTCCTCCCTCTTTCCATTAAAGAAGTTTTCCTCCTAGTGATATTTATTTATTATTAATATTTATTCCTGCCAATGGGAGAAGAGGGTGGGGAAATTACGTCACCACAAATGCGCAGGTAAATAATTACACAGGTCATCTCCTGATTAGATTACGATCAGTGCGTTATAATGTTAGTATAATGTTATTATTATACAAATAATATACAATGATATGCATTATACAATACAAAACTATACAAATACAGTATTTCAAAAAAACTAAACTATTTACATATCTCTACTATATCGAGATGATGGATCCCCTTCATCAGCTGACATTAATATACAAAAAAACGTTACAACGGAACATCAAATGATGCCGGGCGTGGTCATGTAGTAGACAGTGAAGTACGTGCACGAGGTTGGTGAACGTTAAATGGAAGGTACACAAATGGGTTACTGTTTGTTTGTTATTTGTTTTTTAGGAGCATTAGCAACTAAGGCCATATTGCCCCGGGGATATGCGGTGGTCATTCCCTGACCTTTCCGCATTCTCCGTATTTGGTGGTCACGGGCTCGAACCCCGGTCTAATCAAGAAGCGTGTGCTACGCACTGCTGCTCCTGTCCACCTGGCTACGGAGGCGCCACAAATGGGTTACTGTGCAGAATCAAACACTTGTTGTTGACAATGTAAAGCGTGTACGCATTGAAAGACAACTGCCTCCATAACGTGCATGTGCTTCACTGTCTAATACATGACCACGCCCGACACCATTTGATGTTCCATTGAACATCTGAATCAGCTGATGAAGGGACCCGATATAGTTTTTATATTTGTAAATAGTCTATTATTTTGTACATATCTTAAATATTTTTATAGTTCGTAAATATATACAGTGTGTATATATATATATATATATATATATATATATACAGTATATATATTGTCATATATATAATCATATTTTTTCTGTCTAGTAGTTTCTGATTCCCTTTCTCCGCACTCATATATATATATATATATCAGTAATAAGGAAAGGAAGTTAATAATTATAACAACTGTAACTAATATTTATGGGTCAATGCAGTTGCAGAGCAATTATGCATTACAACCATAATGTGTATAAAATATGTATAAAATATTGAAGATAATAATAGAACAGGTAAATCAAATAATACCATTCAGGAATTTTAAGAAAACGCAAAGGATTTAAAATAAAAAAATGTTATCGTTGTTTACACACAATCCAGATGACTTCAACTGGGGCCAACCACCCAGACAAGGCAAAAAACGACAAGAAGTTCTGTTTCTGTAATGATCAATATATGCTAAGTAATTTGAATTTATTTATAATTTCTTACTTTTGATGCTAAATTTTTTTAATTACCTATATTTAGTTTAAATTCAAATTACTTAGCATATATTGATCATTACAGAAATAGAGAACTTCTTGTCGTGTTTTGCCTTCAATCTGGGTGGTTGGCCCCAGTTGAAGTCATCTGGATTCTGGGTAAACAACGATAACAATTTTTTTTTTTTTTTTTTTTTTTAACTTCTACTTCTTTGATGACTTCCTTTTTTTTTTTTTTAAATCCTTTGCGTTTTCTTAAAATTCCTGAATGGTATTATTTGATTTACCTGTTCTATTATTATCTTCAATATTTTAAACATATTTTATATATCTATATATAATGTGAAATGAGTGCGGAGAAGGGGAATCAGAAACTACTAGACAGAAAAAATATGATTTATTATGACTGATTCAACGCATTTATACTTCACAGCATTTAGGACAAATTTCTAAAAATATCGAATGGTTTAAAATAGTCTGTGTCCAGAAATAAACTTTTTATGGAGGTTTAAGAACACCCATTTCCGTTTAGCTGAAGCAGCACTTCTCGTATATCATACAAAAGAGCAAAAATGATTCCGGTCACAGTATACAATGTTCAGAATATGATACTAATCCTCTTGGACGTTTTTGGGGAAACAGTAGTGAAAGAAAAATATAAGCCTTCCTAGAAGCAACAGCACAGTGGTACAAATAAAACTCCTTCCGTAGAGTAAAGGAACAAGCGGAACTTGGCGAACCTTCCGCTTACTTGGGCAGATAGAGGATTTAAGCTGCATAGTGGGAGATATTAAGGACTGAGCAATAGACATAAAGACCAATATACATAAACAATTCCTGGGCGGGGGAGAGAGGGGACGGCTCTGCTGTTTTTCTCTCCCCCTCGCCCACCCCTCTTTTCCTCCTGGTGGAGCATGGGCATGCCCCACTGATCTTCTCTGGGGCCGTCTTCCATATTGACCCCATATTTCTGACTTTTCCCCCCAGCCTTCAGTCTCCTCCCCACTCTGACTAAATATCATAGCGTATGCCACACACTACCAAAATTTTAATTGTTCAAATCAAGTCACGCATGCCCTTTTGGCCTCTAATAATCTCTTAGCGTCTTATCCTGAAAATCGCCGAGTGTTGCATTACAATTTTTTTTTTTTTTTTACATAGGCCCTAGCCACTGAAATCTCAGGAAACTAGGTGGCAGGGCCTGCCAGAGTAAAGCTCCATACTACTGTGTACCTGGTCTGCCTCCACGGGGCCAAGTGTGGGCAACGTTGGGCCTCAGTAGGGGTCCAGCGGCTAAATGGCCAGATGAACAACGATACATAACATTACACTTATACAAAATCCATACACTTTTAAATCTCTGGCCTTCCCAGTGAACTGGTACACCCACAATGAAAGCAACGCGGAGATGGGGGGAACCCCTGGTGCCGTTAGACATCAATACACTTTACACTTTATACATAAACAAATAGGTATTTTTAGAAATAATAACATAAAATTCCAGCTAATTTTGCACGCTGAGTCCGATAAGAATTTTTTTTTTAAAATGTCTCAATAAAAATTTCTACTTAATGAAGCAAACAGCACAGGCTAGTATGAAAATGACTGCCACATTACAACATGAGTTACCAACGCCATCAATTTTACAGCCTGGAATGACAGCAACAGTAAGGACTACTGTTTCAGTGCCTTACTCTGATAGCTGCACTAAATCGTCTTTATTTAATCAGCCTTCTAAAACATCAAAGTACTATCTGAATAAAGGAATTATCAGGATTAGTACAAAGGAAATGCATTACTTAAATTGATCGAGCCGTTTGGTTTAATGCCAAGTAGAAACTTTTAAAGAACCTATAGAACACTACACGCTTTCTTCAAAATCATGAGCTCCCAGGCCTTCAAAAAGTCAGACTATGAAGCATCAGTGTATTACGTCTTTTTTCGATCACTTTATCTGTTTACAGGATAAATAAACAGAAGAAAATCCTTCGATAAACCTTATAACTTCATTTAAGACAGGCTAACATAGCCCGCTTTCAGTGTCTCAAATTCCTCACAATATGAATGTTAAGGAATCTTCCCTTTACAACCTCATGGTTGTTAAGGGACTGCTATGCCTGACCAATCTGGTAATTTACTATGATGTAGTCATTAAGCAGTTAGATGCAAATAACATATATATAAATAATATATATATATATATATATATAAATGAGGAGGTATCAAAAAGTTCGTACCCTTACTTAGAATTAAAAGCCCTAGAAAGGTGAAACTTCACAGGAATTTTAATCCTTTTCTATGTACTCTCCATGTATAGTAACACATTTCTTTCATCTATGGATCAATTATTTAATGCCTTGATCATATTAGTCTGCACTTTTTGCCCGAAACCACAATTTCACTGCTTTGATGACTTCCTGAGACGAATCAAAGCGGCGTCCACGCAATGGTTTCTTCATTTCTCGAAACAAGAAAAAGTTTGGCAGTGCTAGGTCAGGAGAATAGGGTGGGTCGCTGTACAAAATGTTTTCAACATCCGCATTACACAAATCCAACAGTTGGCGAGAACACTGCATTCGACATTGCTTCTGAAAAGGGGTCAGCAGTCTTGGAACCCATCGTGCGGAGATCTTGGAACCCATCGTGCGGAGATCTGGTCATGTAAAATGCTGTGGGCAGACTCATAACTAATTCCCACTGCATTTGCGATGAAATGAACTGTCACACGTCTGTCACTCAGCACAATCTGCTCAACCTTTGCAACAGTCTCACCGTCTGCGGATGTTGATGGCCTTCCTTCTCTTGGCTCGCCAAAGACACTTGTTCGACCCCACTGGAACTCTCATTTACACTTTTTTTACAGTGTCATAGGATGGAAAATTCTGCACATACACAGCTTTCATTTCTTCGTCAATTTCCTGAGCTTTCTTGCCCTGCGAATGCAGCAACTTAACTTGATCACTGCTCGATACTCCACTTTGTCAGCCATAGCGTCCTTTCGCCGACCGGGCTAGTCGGGTGGGTAAAGTGCCTGCCTGGCAACCCAAAGATCGCGTGTTCGAAAATCCCGCCTAGGCCTTGGTACTGCAAAAACCTTTGGAGGTGCATTATGGCCACAGAAGCCGGTGCGCCAACAACTAACAAAGGAGAAAAAAAATAATAAAATAGCGTCCTTCCTCAGATTCCGGCTCCACCTCTGGTGTACGATCACCCACAGGAATGAATTTTTCACACGTTAGTTATTTGAATATGTAGATAATTTATATTGAAAACGGAATCTTCCTACTGATGTTTTATCTAGGTCAGGATACGAACTTATTGATACTCCCTCGTATGCACATCTAGCTTTAGTAAAGCTTTTGATACTGTCCTTCATGGAAGGATGCTATATAAACTGGAAGAAGTTAGAATTACTAGTAAGATCCTATCCTAGATTTCAGGCTGACTAAAAGAGAAGAGACGGAGAGTTCCGATATATGGTCAATCTTCAGGAGGAGAGAGGGTAAACAAAGTGGCGTCCTTCAGAGATCAGTGTTAGGTCACCTCCTATTTCTAGTTTTCATAAATGATATTGACGAGGGTAAGCATGGTAATCTGTCGGTCTGCTGATGATCTGATAGGAGAAGGGTGGCTAACAATCCGAGCCAGGCCATGTTGCATAAAAAGTCTTGGATAGGTTGAATATACGGTCCGAAAAATGGCAACTGAAATTTAATACTTTTAAATGTAAGGTTCTGCATTTGAGAAAGAGAAATCCTGGAGTCACATATAAGTTAGGGGGAGAGGAGCTAAAGGTTGCTTAAGGCGAAAAAGGCGTAAGTGTTATGATTCAATCTGATATTAACTTTTCCATAAAAAGTCAACAGCGGACGGATAGGAAGGCACATAGTGTCCTGTCTATAATTTATAGGGCCTTTGCTTAGGGAGAAAGACGTCATTACATTTACAGGGCGATTGTTTGACCGCATTTTGAATACAATGCAAGTTGCTTACTGTGATTACGGAAAACGTTATAATTAGTTTTATGTTATTACTTTTATGAAGTCCCGATCAGTCGTATACAAATAGGTATAAGACACGACGCTTATTATAATGAGCACTTCGGTTTATATTACTTTTTCGGTTTTTTTTTTTTTTTTTTTTTTTTTTGCCTTATTGCGGTTTGCGCCGCGCAGTACCAGTGACTGCGCAGCATTCCGATTTGTTCTTGAACTTTGACATGTTGCATGGCAAGTTAATGCTGTTGCTTCGCGCAGTTCGTATGATTGTCAGTGTCTTTACGCCGTGAAATAAAGTATTGTACCTATACTCCTGCCAATCTGACTGTTTTACCTTAACCCCTTTCTTGATTTTAATATTGTCTTTGTTTTTAATGGTTTGTATGAATTTCCAAAACATTATGACAGTTTCATTTTTATTGATGACTTTCTCGAAGAAATAGTGGAAAGTAATAGTGTTTGGAGAAGAAGCGGTCAAATTAAAGTACTCGTATTTTACATTTCTTGATTTTAATGTTTCATTTCAGTCTACTTCCACCTTTTTTATGTATCCATTTCCGCACTGCACCAATAAACAACGGACAAGATATAAGCTAGTCTGTAATCAGGTCACAAAGGAGGTTCGGCAGGCAAAGGCGGATTACGAGAAATCTTTGGCAAAAGATGCTAAGAAAAACAGCAAGGATTTCTTTACTTATATAAACTCTAAAAGGAAGGGGCTGAATATGATTGGTCCACTTGACATCGATGGTTCGACTGTTGATGATCCTGCTCAGATAGCAAACAAACTGAATGAGTATTTTGCATCTACATTCACACGTGAGGAATCATTACAGTTTGAAAATGGAAGAAGGTTATCAAATTGTAGCAGTGTGCTTAATGATTTTGTAATAACTGAGAGCAAAGTGGAGGAGAAATTGTTGAAGTTAAACATAAGAAAGGCACCTGGGGCGGATGGGATCTATCCAGTTATATTAAAGGAGGCGGCAAAGCAACTAAGCAAACCCTTAGCCATTATTATGAGAGCATCCTTGGATTCAGGGGAGGTTCCCACGGACTGGAGATGTGAAAATGTATCCCCATTCACAAAGGAGGTTCGAAGGGTGACACGAATATTTACAGACCAGTTAGTTTAACTTCTGTTACTGGTAAAATAATGGAGTCACTGGTTAAAGATGCATTGCAGGATCATCTAGACAAGACTGCAGCAATAATTCAGACACAGCATGGGTTTGTTAAGGGAAAGTCTTGTCTGACAAATTTGATTGGTTATTATGATGTGGTCACAAAGGAACTGGATGCAAAAAATAATTTTGATATCATATACTTGGATTTCAGGAAAGCTTTTGACACTGTTGCGCATGGAAGACTACTGTACAAATTGGAGCAGAATGGTATTAAGGGTAAGTTGCTACAATGGATAAAAGGATGGTTAAGTGGGAGAAGACAGAGGGTGGTAATCAATGGGTGCTGCTCTTCGTGGACTAATGTTATTAGTGGAGTCCCACAGGGTTCGGTGTTGGGTCCACTGTTGTTTTGTATATTTATCAATGATATTGATGAAGGTATATCAGGCTTAATGTCGAAGTTTGCAGATGACACGAAGATTGGCAGGGTTGTTAATGACAGTAATGGCAGTGTGCTACTGCAACAGAATCTAGATAATTTGGGCAGATGGGCTAAGAAGTGGCAACTGAAGTTTAACCTTGACAAATGCAAAGTACTGCATATGGGTAGAAGTAACCCCAGAGAAACGTACCAACTGTGTGGTACTACACTTAAGGTGGTAGAAAATGAAAAAGACCTGGGAGTAATTGTGCAGTCAGATATGAAGTTTTCTGAGCAATGTAGACAGGCTGCTAGGGCAGGTCATGGGGTTTTGTCAATGATATATAGGAATTTTGCTAGCAGGGAAAAGGAGGTGATTGTCCCTCTGTATAAGGCAATGGTCAGGCCACGCCTTGAGTACTGCGTACAGGTCTGGAGGCCTCATTTTAGGAAGGATGTAGATTTGCTTGAGCGTGTACAGAGAAGAGCAACACGATTGGTGAGGGGAATGAAGGGATCCTCTTACCAAGAGAGGCTTAAGTTCTGCAAATTGCAGTGGCTGGAGACTAGGCACCTGCGCGGTGATCTGATTGAGGTCTATAAGGCCTTGAATGGGTTGAGCACGCTGAATTCTGATGGGATCCTCCCACTTGTTCAGAATACGAACCTACGGGGACATAAGTTCAAATTAAGAAAGGATAGATGTAGAATAGATGTGCGGAAATTTGCCTTTAGCCAGCGGGTGGTTAATTGCTGGAACAAACTTCCATCTGTCGTTGTGGAAGTTGATAGGTTAAATAAATTTAAGGAGGAACTGGACAGGCAATTGGAGGGTATGGTGTGATTTTTTTTTTTTTTTTTTTGGCTGATGCTGCATAAGCTCCTACACTTGCTTTCTTGCATCAAGTGCCACTACTACTACTACTACTACTACTACTACTACTACAACGCTAATAAGCTGCATTCCTCTTATCAATTTATCAGTTTAGCTGAGTCCCCATACAATAAAAAGCGTCCACTGTATTTTATTCAGATTTGGAGATTGCACCTAAAAAACAAAAAGTCACAGTAGGGTCACCTGAAATTTGTGTATTACGTTCTCGAAACTGCCTGTTTTACTGGACGAAATTAGCATTAGCAAAGGCATATGATGCAAGAAAGCAAGCTTATATAGTACCAGCCAAAAAAAAAAAAAAAAACAAAAAAACACACACACCCTTATTTCACCCATCCACTCGCTCCAAATGTTTGTCAAGTTCTGCCTTGAATTCATTTAAGCTATCAACTTCCACAACGACAGATGGAAGTTTGATCCAGCAATCAACCACCCGCTGGCTAAAGGCAAACTTCCGCACGTCTATCCTATAACCGTCTTTCCTCAATTTGAATTTATGCCCTCTCAGGCGATTATTCTGAACAAGAGAAAAAAATCCCATCATCACTGAGCATGCTCAAACCACTCAAGGCTTTATACACAATCAGATCACCTAGCAAGTGCCTAGCCTCCAGACACTAATTTGCAAAACTTAAGCCTTTTTTCGTAATAGCAACTCTTTGTTCCATTCACTAATCTTGTTGCCCTTCTCCGTACTCGTTCCAACAGCTCTACATCCTTCTTAAAATGAGGCCTCCAGACCTGTATACAGTACTCAAGGTGTGGCCTGACCCTTCCTTTATACAAGGGGATAATCACCTCCTTATCCCTGCTAGAAAAATTCCTGTATATCATTGACAAGACACCATGAGCTTGCAGACCGTCTGCACTGATTAGAAAACTTCATATCGGCCTGCACAATTATCCCCAGTTCCTTTTCATTCTCTACCACTGTCAGCGTAGTACCACAGAGTTGATACGTTACTCTGGGGTTATTGCTTCCCATGTGTAGTACTTTACATTTGTCAATGTTAAACTTCATTTGCCACCTCAGCCTATCTGCTCAACTTTTCTAGATCCTGTTGCAGCAGCGTACTGTCATTAACAACCCTGCCAACCATCGTATCGTCTGCAAACTTGGACATAAAGCCTGATATACCATCATCAATATCATTTAAAAATAGAGAAAACAACAATGCACCCAACACCGGACCATGAGGGACTCCACTAATAACATTAGTCCACGAAGAGTAGTGTCCATTGATTACCACTCTGCCTTCTCCCACTCAACAATCTGTTTATCCATAGCAGCAATTTGCCTCCAATGCCACACTGCTCCAATTTGTGCAGAAGTCTTCCAAGTGCAAAAGTATCAAAGGCCTTTCTAAGATCCAAATATATGATATCAAAGTTATTCTTTGCATACAGTTCCTTTGTGACTGCATAATAGTATCCAATCAAATTGGTCAGACAAGACTTCCCCTTAACAAACCCATGCTGTGTCCGAGCTATAACTGAAGTCTTGTCGAGATGATCCTGTAATGCTTCTTTAACCAGTGTCTCCATTAATTTCCCTGGAACAGAAGTTAAACTAACAGGTCTGTAATTACCTGTGTCTCCCTTTGATCGTCCTTTGTGGACTAGGTCACATTTGCACATGTCCAATCCATGGGTACCTCCCCTGACTTCAGGGACGCTCTCATAATTATGGCTAAGGGTTTGCTTACTTCCTTTGCCGCCTCCTTTAACATAACTGGATAGATTCCATCTACCCAAGGTGCCTTTCTTATGTTTATCTTCAACAATTTCTCCTCCACTTTACTGTCAGTTATTACAAGATTATCTAGCTTACTGCCAGAGTTTAATACACCTCTGGTATTCCTCTCCCTGAATAACTCCTCATGCGTGAATGTAGATGCAAAATATTCATTTAGTTTGTTAGCTACCTGAGCAGGATCATAAACAGTTGAACCATCGATATCAAGTGGACCAATCTGATTCATCCTCTTCCTTCTAGAGTTTACATAATTAAAGAACTCTTTGCTGGTTTTTTTTTTTTTGCATCCTTTGCCAAAGATTTCTCGTAATCTGTCTTCGCCTGCCTAACCTTCTTTATGACTTGGTTACAGACCAGCTTTGATCTGTCATAGAAATACCCCAGTTTACAGGTGGGGGAGGCTTGCTTATCTACGCCTGAGATCGGGTAACTCAGCTACAGAATGAAAAAAAAAAAATCATAAAAGTTCCTCACGTCACTGACGCGATTCGAACCCCAGCCTTTTCCACGCGGCGTGGGAAGTACGGTTAATTACTCGCTCAGACAGCTAGAGCAGATAAGTAATTTTTAGCAGAGGGCTTTGTTGTGGTATGAAGTCTCCTAAGAGATTCTCAGGAAAACATCCCCCATAACAAAGCACTGCCACCACCAATTTCTGTTGCACTAGGACAGGGGTTGTGAACCTTTTTAATGGTGCGTGCCAAAATTGGCTAAATCTTTAAAAAAAACTACCATCGCGTTTCAGAACACAAAATGCATAATGCTTTATTATCCTTCTTAATCACACCAAATCTTTCGCTCCAAGATTCTTGAAATTCATTTGAACTGTTATGTTTCTTTGCTGGTTGAGCTGATATTCTAAACAATCGATAAAGGGCAAATAACAATTAAAACATTTATGGGAATTACTGAAGAATAATTTCCACACCACACACAAACCGTAATTGATAAAGAAGGAGGCTATACTAAATACTGAATCTCACAGAACTTTACCAATAATTCATGTTCTGAATAAATGTGTGAAATATAGGAATATTTTTCTTAATTTATTTTTACAATTTCGTCAGTACGTCTCACCACTCCGAATTAAAACAAATCACTGCATGAAGTTTGAAATTTTTTGAGGACGCTCTGAATTACGCGTGTCCAAAAAAAGTTTTACGCGTGCCATGGGTTCGCCACCCCCTACACTAGGACATCGGAGCGGTTCGTCACCGCAGTTTATTCAGCGTATTCTCCACACGGCATAGAGGAAACATGATTCATCGGAAAAGGCAACTTTTTTCCTGTCATCAATGGTCCAATGATGCCATTTAGATGCCAACTTGAGGCTTTATTGGCGATGGGTGGCCATAATCATGGGTACCTTGAAGGAAGCCTACTTCGCAGGTCCATACGGAGGAGTGTTTGTGTAATCGTGGTCCTGGAAACACCGCTGGTCGTCCTTTGGTTAAAATCCATTATCAGTCATTCCATCGGCTCCTTCAGGGCGGACAGCCTACTTTCATCACGAAAATCGCTAAGGCGTATGCGCCTGCCATTGTCTGCGGCTCTGTCCACTAGCCATCCACTCTTGGAACATCTTAACAACAGCACTTCACGAACAGCCACAAGATTCACAATTTCTGAAATACTGCTACCCTTCAATTGGTAAGCGACAATGATCCCTTTTTCCGAAGTCCCTCAGATCACGTCCATTGCCCCATATCGATCAAGTATTTCGTATGGACCGCATATCATGCAGTATCATATTTATCGGTTCTCACCGCGATACGTGTGCCACTAGGCCGGGAAGAACAGCCAATTACTAAAACACAGGGGTGATTAATATGGTGGATGCACAGAAACGAAATGTTCTGTTCGCACATAAAATCCGTTGTTTTTGTGCTTATTTTTAGGCTTGTCAGTATATATGCATAAAGCGTCTATGGTACTTACCATGTCTGTCCTTTCGCATGTAACAATTCGACTCCAAATTAATGGATTTTCATGAAACACTATATTTGACTCCTTTCGAAAAATGTGTCGAGCCATCCCAAATTTCATTAAAATCGAATCTGCAGAAAAACGGCAATCATTTCTTTATCTGTTCCTCCACATGTAATAATTTGCCTCCCAATGGATAGATTGGGAGTTAATGGATAGACTGGTTCTGTTAGATAGAGACGTTGAGTCACATTTTATTAAAAGCGGACCAAAAAGAATCCGACAATTATTATTTCTTTGTTCGTCCACTTGTAATAACTCAACTCAGTGGATGGAGTTTCATAAAATTTTATATTTGTCTCTTTTAGATTTGTCGAATCTTTCGAAATTTTATTAAAATTGGACTACCAGAAATCTGGCAATTATTATTTCTTCTTTTTTTACAAATTTAGGCTATTCATATACCCTATATTGTACCTGAAACGCTGGATATTACGTTTATCGTAGTACGCTGATTGGATGAATGAATATGGAATATGGCGGATGCGCAGAAACGAACTATTATCGGTTTGCGCATAACTCGTTTTTTGCTTTTTTTATTATTAATTTTTTTATTTGTTTTAAATCATGAATTATATTATTTTGCTAAAGCGCCTGAAATGTAACGCATCATTAACTAACTTGTTTGTTATTAATCAAGAATTACTGATATTTGCTAATGAGCCTGAAATGTAATGCACTGTGTACAAGTTTCATTCAAGTTTCACAATTTATTGATATTTGCTAATGCGCGGCGCCTCCGTAGCCAGGTGGGAAGGAGCAGCCGTGCGTAGCACACGCTTCTTGATTAGACCGGGGTTCGAGCCCTTGAGCCACCAAATCCGGAGGATGCGAAAAGGTCAGGGAATGACCACCGCATATCCCGGAGCAATATGGCCTTAGTTGCTAATGCTCCTAAAAACCAAATAACAACAGCTAATGCGCTTGTGAACTGCATACATTAACTTTTTTATTTTAAAGTGTATTTAAGGTTTGTTATCTGCTCTCTGCGATGCCTCATGAGGCTCCAAGGCATTTTCTCTCGTGGAAATGTTGATGCAGTGCTGTTTTAATAAATGGTGTTTTTATATTAACGTTTTTTTAAGTGTTTTAAAGAAGAGAGTCTAAAATTACTTTTAGCGATCTTCAAGTTCAGTTAACCATAAAGATGCATGAAAAGAATCCACTTATGCTTAGCTAGATATTTAAAATTGCATCACCTTTAACTCAAAAAAAAAAGAGACACAGCATGATCCAAGTAGTATTCAAACAATTGAGAAATTCATAAGACTTGTAGGAAAACTTTCCCGTTTCCTTTATAAAAATCGTTATCGTAGGGATCTTAAAATACCTGTAAAAGGCTGCAGCAGAGGATTTTTTTTTTTAATTACACACGACAAATTCTAGAAGAAATTTTTAAAAAAAGAACAACTGCTCCAACAAGGATGTTTGATGTTTTCTTGTCCTTTCTTTTCTGTACCTTAAAACGAATGAATAAATTCATCATCTCCACTTGGAAAAGCCATTTCAGTTACAGTAAAAATTTATAATGTAATTGATAGCGAAATTTTAATTTGCTGATATGAACCAGAAGTAATAGCAATGATTGCATTAATTATCGCCTCATTCTTTCGAGGTTCCATCCAATTCGACCTCCAACTGCCTTCTTTTGTTTCTTCGATCATCAGGAATCTATCTGAACATTTCTTTTGTGTGGGATTCGAACAGCTTGCATTTACCGCTAAGAAGATTTTGTAAAAATTCTTTAATTTCACTTGAAAGGACGAGAATTAATCTTGGAATTCCAAAATACGTTGAAAGAAGGTTGTTATTGGCTGTTAACCAGTAAAATAAGGAGGAAAGAAGAAACTGCTGGAATATATGAGGCGGAGGGAAAATTAACGAACAGATTGCACGCATGAATCAGGGCATGTTGGCGATTTATAACAGATTTTGAAATAGCATTGACACTATTCATAACTACCTTTTAAAATTACTGAATCAGAATTTTGTTCTGAAAATAACTCCAGATTCGTTTTGAACCAAGGGATTAAATGAAGCCATTCAAGTTTTGAATGAGAATTTCTCCCGGACATTTTATGGAGCATTTTAAGTATTTGGCAGCCATTATCAGGTCTGAATGATTTTGATAAGAGACGTGGTGGTGCTTTTCACTGCTTAAGCAACATTAATGAAGCAAGTACTAGTATGAGCAGTAGAGGCAGACTGAATGTATCCACAATTCCACAATTTATGAAGAAGCTAAATGATTTGTAATGAAATGCTTTTGACACGACTAAAATCATTAGAAGTGATTTAAAGATGTAGGTAAGGAATACGGGTTAATGACTACGGCTGGGTTGGAATGCACTGGTTAAAGTAAAAGCGGGTAATCCGCTTTAAATCTGATATTCACGAGCAGAAGAAACGCCGGAAAAAAAAAAAAAAAACTTCAAGCAAGAGGTTCTGACATCGCCTAGCAATTCTAACATTAAGAGCCTTCGTCAAGTCTCAGAACGACAGCCTTATATTTCCCTGAATTAGTTTACCCATTTGACACTACCGACAATAGTGTGTACACATTAGAAGAGCACAGGCAACTGTTCTTAGGTATTTAATTACCCATACTATTTACAGTAATCTGTCTGTGATGATGACGCAATACAGTGTAATTAAGCAGCAGATCAAGACGTTGAAATATTAATAAAACAAGATGTTACAGGATCGATTCAGCCACAACCTCCAAAGTGGTTGGTTATTTCTAACACTAGCAGGATTCGGGTCCAATTGCTTTAATTTAGAACAAAGAGAAAATAAAACAAGTATATTACATGATATTTAAAACACTTGCGTAATATTCAAACAGGAATTAAAATTTTTATTATTTAACATAGTAATTATAGACAATAATTTCACTTTACTTTTGAGACAACTTCAGAACCATGAGCCGTTGATAGGCAAGAAAAGTTATCGAACATTTAAGTTCATTAAGAGAAAAAAAAAACACTTAGTTGAGAACTAAATTAATTAAAAGTATTATGAAACATTCCAGCGACACTTGAGCAATACTGTAAATTTCTCAAGAAATTCGATTTAACCTTTTATTTATTTCTGGCGACTTACTCCATTTATCAATTGGAAAACTATACCCTTGTTGTTGCTGTTGTGGAGCTTTAGGCGCATCGGCAACTTACGCCATACTGCGCCGTATATACTCGTACCTGTGGCGAGAGTGAAGACTGGGCACACATTCGATATGAATGTATAATATATGACATCCGAGAACAGAGCTAATAGCACAGATTGGCCCCCTTCCCAGGGAAGAAGAACATCTGTTCATCATAGAAGAGGAAAATTATAAAGCCTTTACATCTTTCACACAGAAACTATTCGAAATGTGAGAGAGAGAGAGAGAGAGAGAGAGAGAGAGAGAGAGAGAGAGAGAGTGGGGAGACTGAAGGCTGGAGGGAAAAGCCAGAAATAAGGGGTCCATAGAGAAGATGACCCCCAAATCAGTGGAGCAGGCTCATTCCCCACCAGAGGGAAGAGAGGAGGCGGCGAGGGGAGGAGGAGGAGGAGCCCAGAAGTCACCTCCCCCTCCAGCCCGGGGAGTGGAGGCAAAGGATCACGCAAGGGAGCGTGGCTTAAAAAAAAATGTAATTGACCGAAAGAATACAAAGTTAAAAATAGCTTACATTACTTTATATATACTAACAAATATTTACTAACCACACAAACACTATTCGCTGCATTCTCCCCTGGCCTGCAAAAGACTTGCAGCTAGGCCTGCACCACAACTGAAGAATAACAGTACGTTGACGTGCCCAGAGAGTGCAGTGGAGAAAGCAAAAGTCGAATAAATGAAATGAAATCTAGAAGAATGAATGAAAGTGTAAGTGTGTGAGAAAAAGAAAATTCTTCACAAACCATAAATGCTACGTTAAGTACACACTAACCCTAGTTTTAATTAGTATTTAAATTTAAATTTACACTACACATCATTGCATCCCCCCCTGGTGTGTGAAAAAATGATGAATGAGTGTGAGTGGGGAAAAAAAAAATATATATATATAAATAAAACTTGGAAAAAAATTATAAAATATAAGAAAAAAGTATAAAAAAAAATGAATGCAAGTAGAGTGAGAATGCAGATTATGAATAAAGTAAACGTGTGTCTCTCCCACCCCTTCGCCTGGTGGGTTCCAGCTAACATATCCTACCCTCAGAGCGGGATGGGCAGCTTGACCCTCTTACCGGATTCAACACTACATATGGATATGACAACTATCACTGACAAAGACATACTGCGGCTTTGCTGCCGACACGCCATTTGGCGATCTGAACTGGGTACTCTAACCCGGTTCCCTTTAAAACCCTATCCCAAGGCAGGGGAGGGAGGAGACAGGTCTCTGTCTCCCCTCCTCCCTACCTCCCCCCATACTTCGCCTGGTGGAGCTCGTCTCCACTGACCTCTTTGGGGATGCCTACTCTATCGTCCCTATTCTGTTTTTCCACCAGTCTTCGGTCTCCTCCCTCTCTCACTAAACCGACAAAGAACTCTCACTAAACTCTGCCAAAAGAACAGTTATATGTTGCTGATGAGATTAGGGTTGCTGCCTTTGAAGGCAATTATGATCTTGTGTGTATCCAGGAGCCTTATTATACGGCGCGGAGGGGAGGACATGATCACATAATAACAGGATACCCAGCATCATGCAGAATAATTGCAGTTTCTGAGGTCCCTCCCAAATCGGCTATAGTTGTGATAAACCAGGATATTGTATTGGCTGCCATTTCTGGTTTGTCTTCTGCCTGCGTTACGTGTGTCTCTGTGTCACTGATGAATTTTTCCTTTTGCTTGGTTTCAGCGTACTGTTCTCCTGCGGATAATTTCCAGAGTTTAATGCATCACATTGATAGAATCTGCTTGAGGTTTGCTGAGCGAGGTCTGGTTTTGACGGCTGACTTTAATGCTAAATCTAGTTTTTGGCATAGTGGAGTTCTTGATGTTCGTGGCTCTCTCCTCGAGGATCTCATTTTGTTGTATAATTTATGTGTCCAGAATTTACCGGGTAAACCGTTTACCTTTTCTACTCGTAATGGCGAGTCGAACATTGATGTGACTATTGTTTCATCGGCGTATGAGGGACGAATTCTTCACTGGGATGTGATTCCAGGTTTGGTAAATAGTGATCACAATGCTATTTCTTTCTATATTGCGCCGGGGCCTGTGCAGGAGAAGATTAGTACTAGGAATTTGAGAAGATTTTCAATGGAAAAAATGAAGTGGGATAAGTTTGTCAATTATCTCAAATCAATATACAGTGATCACAACACATTAATTTTGAATAATCTTAATGCACAGGAATTTGTGGCCCATGTAGAGTATCACTTATATCAAGCAATGATACAGAGTACTAGAAGGAAGCAAATTAAAGTGACTCCCGTTCCTTGGTGGTCTCGGGAGTTGTCCGTAAGACGATCTGAGGTGTTTAAAGCTAGGAAAGAGCTGCAGCGTAATAGGCACTTGTCGGACCGGGACGTACAGCAGTATCAGGATATTTATAAATCACTGCGTCGTGAGTACCACAAGGAAATTGCTAGAGCAAAACTTACTTGCTGGCAGAATTTGGTTAGAGAGGTGGGCAACTCGGATCCTTGGGGACTGATCTATAGGATCTCCCGGAACAAGCTTATGCACGGAGATATCTATAATACTGTTGTGTCTGAGGGAGAGGAGACTGATAATTGGTATGACACTGTCAAACAGATAATTAAGAACCTTTTTCCAGAGGACCAGATTGAATTGGACACGCAGGATCAATCCAGAATACGTAGGGACAACGTTGCGTATGAGGGCCCAGCTGAAACAAGTCTTTTTTCTCTTTCAGAGCTCGGAGCTGCTATCACTAGGTTAAGTGTTAAAAAATGCCCGGGTTTAGATTTGATTGAAAATAAAATGTTAATTAAGTTCTTTGATCACTGTCCACAAATATTATTACAAATGTATAATAAATGTTTTCTTGAGATGACCTTCCCGAGATCCTGGAAGATAGCACTGCTCAAGATCCTTCATAAGCCTGGGAAACCTAGGGCTGATCCCCGGGCATATAGACCCATCTCTCTGTTGGCAAATCTAGGGAAATTATTTGAAAGACTGTTGGTCCCTCGAATCGTTGGAAGTTTAACGGAGGGTCACAGGGTGTCAGATTCTCAGTTTGGCTTTAAAAAGGGTCATTCAACTGAGGAAGCAATTCTAGTGTTAATTAATTACATTATTTCTTCTCCTGAGAAGTACGTGCTGGCTGTATTTGTTGATTTTGAGGGTGCTTTTGACTCTGTTTGGTGGGAGAGTGTGCTAATGTCTCTGAGGAGATCTGGGTGTGATAGACATGTTTATGGAGTTATCCGCTCTTACTTCAGTGATCGGCTTGTGAGAGTTTGTGCCAGACATCTTATGTTTAGCCAGTATGTCAACAGGGGATGTCCACAGAGTTCTGTCCTTGGACCGATATTCTGGAACTCGGTTCTTGATCAATGGCTAAACAGATCACAGGCTTCTCAGTGTTTGCAGGTGGCTTATGCGGATGACTTGGTTCTGGGAGTTGCTGGTGGTTCCAGAGCCGTACTCGAGTTGAAAATTCAGGAAATTCTGAACAATCTATCGGAGTGGGCTGTGTTAAACAAATTAAAGATCTCATCTAAGAAAACCAAGATGATGGTATTTAGGAAGCATTTTGACTATAACCGGCCACCAAGAGTATTGTTGAATGGACGTCAGATTCCTTTGGTGTCCAGTGTTAAGCATTTAGGCTTGATTCTGGATGATCGGCTGGGTTTTCATCTGCATGTGTCGCATTTGAGGGATAAACTCAGGAATTTTACTTCTTTTGTGATGCGCATTTCTAGGAAAGAGTGGGGTCTTAATAAACGAACTATGTTATTATATTATAAGACTATATTCTTGTCGATTGTTGCATATGCTGCAGGAGTTTGGATGAAGGCTGTGATTAAGGTAAGAATTAAAAATCAACTTATGTCGTTGCAGAGGTCTATGTTGCTAGCATTGTTGTATGCTCCTAGGACTGTTTCTACGGCAGCACTGCAGGTGATTGCAGGGGCTCTTCCTGTTGATTTATATATATTGTACCGTGGTTTATTATATGCATTAAGAAAAGGTATTTCAGCTCAGTGCCTGGACATCTCTATTAATCTGACTGCTAATCTTAAAGAAGAAAAAGCCAGAATTTGGAATTCCCTCATTGCTATATGGAGGACTAGGTGGAGTTCTTCTGAATTTGGAGAGATAACAAGAACAATTATTCCTATGGCGGATTTTGCTATGTCAAAGACAGTGTCTTCTTGGTTTTGTCCATCGATGTTCACAAGTTATATATTGATCGGACATGGATCTTTTAGAGACAAACTTTACTCAAGAGGATTGGAGCCTGACCCTTGGTGTTCGTGTGGTGATGCAGAAACTTGGACACATGTGTTGTTTGTTTGTCCGTTTTATGGATCAGAGCGTCGTCAACTTTTTGAAGAGGTTTCTCCCTTTACTGAGATCAACGTGGGGGTCCTTTTGAGTGATGCATCTCACTTCCAGGCTCTGCAGAGGTTTGCTGCTGCTGTGTTTGCCAAAAGAACAGTTATAAGAAACTTTTCAGATGTGGAGTTGGCAGCATATGTGAATCATGCTTGATTGCATCTGGGTTCGGGAGCTTCAGTCTGGGAAGCTATTTGTCCGGTCTGTGGCTCCTGAACATGTACCACTACGGTGGTTTTTTTTTTTTTTTTTCCTTGGTTCTTGGGTTTGAGGCCTAAGACCAGGGATGTTGGCACCCAACAGTATTGCACTTCCTCTGTTGGGTGCAGGTTTGTGCTTTGCACTTCAGAATAAAATAGTAGAGACAGGTCCGGCTCCACGTGCCGGGGACGGGCATCAGATCGCAGCCGAAGATATTGGCTGCTTTCTGATGGCAGAGTGACCTGACATAAACAACATATTAAGCTCACAAACATTTCTTTAACACAATTTTAATCTTTCCTATACAAAATTTGATTGTTTATATTTGGATACATCTATCTACCTCAAAATTTTGTTTGAATATTCAACTTCTTAGCTATATTTCAGGCCCATTTTACAGATTTCTGTTTTATTGAAAGAATTAGGTGGAGATGGGCATATGCCTGGGAACCACCCCGACACAGTTTACACACACACACACACACACACACACACCTCCCTACCTCCCCCCATACTTCGCCTGGTGGAGCTCGTCTCCACTGACCTCTTTGGGGATGCCTACTCTATCGTCCCTATTCTGTTTTTCCACCAGTCTTCGGTCTCCTCCCTCTCTCACTAAACCGACCGAGTACACCCCTTAACAATGCCACCAAATTCTAATCAACGTCTAAATTCTACCGGTTTCGTGTAAATCTCTAAGACAACTAACACTATTATCTTTTATCTAGCATATATTCTCACATGTCTAAATTTAATAACATCAAAATTTTTCCCGACTTATTAGGCCTTTTAACACATCTCTCTAGCGTGCAACCCAACTAGCGATTTCCTAACAGCAATCCCATTAAGCATTAATGTCAAACGCGTAATTTTTTTTTTTTTTTAGGTCCTAACCACTGAAATCCCAGGAAACTAGGAGGCAGGACCTGCCAGAGCAACTTCTTGTGATACTGGAAACCCCCGGCTAGCCTCCATTGGCCGCCAGGCCAATGGAGGCTAGCCGGGGGTGTCCAGTATCACTACCACTAGCTTATTGGCCGCCAGGCCCCTAGTGGGGCCTGGCGGCCAATAAGCCGGACAAACAATGGGCACAACACATCACACTGCACAGACTTGGCCCACACACTTTCACGTCAAGTCTCTGGCTTGACAGTGCTGTCCTCGATACAGCGAACACACACACGGAGATGGGAGAAATCCCAGGTGCCCTCTGACACGAACATACCTTATACCCCGTATATAAAATGTTTGTAAATTGTATGTGTTCTGTGTTTGGTTTGCTGGACGAAAAACTCGGGAGTGAAAAAAAAAACTATGCAATCCTCGCCTGAGACTGACTAACTCAGAACACTGTGAAAAAGACACCCCCCCAAAAAAAATCCTCGATAACGGGTGTCGTTATCGAGGATTTTTTCTAATCCAACTGATTTAAAGCGCTTTAATTATAATTTTTTTTTTTTTTTTTTTTTTTTTGTCCTCGCCTTTTTCCCCTTATATATATGAGGTCAGCGTTTTTACTGTTTTGGCATGGAATTTTTACGGCCGGATGCCCTTCCTGACGCCAATCCTCACCCTTTATCCGGGCTGGGGATTTGCGTTGGTCATTCCCTGACCTTCCGCATCCTCCGTATTTGGTGGTCACGGGCTCGAACCCCGGTCTAATCACGGAAGCGTATACTACGCACTACTACTCTTGCCCAACTGGCTACGGAGGCGCCGCTTTAATTATAAATATACAGATATAATATAATGGTTTTCATTTATTAAGAGAAACATTTACTTCATGACATCTGTCAACTGATTATGGCGCCCTTTGAAAATTATTTGAAACTCATAGAAAGAATTAATGCTTTTAAAAATAAGGCTTTTTAATGCAGCCCTTCCCCTCCCCCTCCTTAAGGTTCCATTAGTACAAAAGCAAAGTTTTACAACTCCACGTAGCCGAGTAATCAACGCGGGACAACAGAAGTGTACGCTCGCTTGAGCTGACCGTGGTTCGAGTTCAAGTGGTCGCTAAACATGGTAATATTCTAGCATTTCTCTACCTTGTGAAATCCTCTGACGGTCTGTGGCAGTCGCAGAGTATAAATAAAAATTATTTTTTATTTAATTTTCCGAACTATGGTGCTAACTGCAAATTTATTATTATAGGTAAGCCGGTTAAGTCTAATATTTTTGTAAAGAGAAAGAAATAAAATCGAGTTGCAGCTGATTCCTTTGTTATGGTTATTAATTGGAAATTAGGTCATTTTGACATATTCAGTAGGTTCACATAATACAGGAGAACTCTGTGTAGAAAATCTTCCGCAAAACCAAAAATCAAAGTGCAACAAAGCAAAAATATACCCATTTCAATCGAGATTTGTTCATATCTTATAAACAACGGACCCCTTCGCCTCGATATTGCGTTTGTAAACATTGCAAATATGCATCGGCCTTCAGCGTGCTACGGATTGTATAGACATCAAGAAAATAATAAGATAGCAGTTTTTTATAACACTCTGTAGCCCGGGCTTTAAATCCTTCTTGCTACTTTTTAAAAGGGTTTTGCAGTTCTCAGGGGAAATGCCTTTGTTAAGAGCGTTATGGCTTTCGATCCATATGGGTGCATGTTGGCGGCACACCTGCTATTGGAGATAACAGAGGTATACATATTCTATGGAATGATGTTCCTAAGCAATAAACCAACCAAAAGAACCGAACGACGCGTATCTTATTCATGCAGATGGCGCTATTTTCCAGGCCAGGAAACTACAACGTATCTATTGTTGGGAAAATTTTACCTTACTTTTCCATACCACCAATTGCTTAAGTCTGGTATAAAGGACAGAATGCGAGCCAATGTGTGAATAAAAGTAAACGGATATGGCGCAGAATTGAAAGCCCTACTGGTACATCGTGTATGTATTTACGTGAATGGCCACCACGGGATGTTGACTTCCACCTGGGAGGTAGGCGATTTGAAGAATAAGCATCTTTATTGAGCGCTTCCTATTCGTAACAAAATAATCCAATTTGAAAGTTTAAGAAACAATATTGTTATAACGAAAAAAGTCTCAGAATTACATCTAGAAAGTGTAATTTATTTTTTATGAAAAAGACGCAAAGGTGAAAACGTTCGTTCAAATTTCCACATGCATTTTTAAAACACCAGCGTTTTTATTAAATAATTTTTATTGCACGCCTGCGAATTACTGGTCGTAAGTCAATGTATTGACAGAAACATCCTTCACGGTCAGTATTTTAAGGCGGCAAAGTTAATGCGAAACTGGAACAATTAAAAAAAAAGTTATAATCGGAGAATGTTTTGTTTGTTTTGTCCTTATTTTTCTCACCATACTCAAGTTTGATAGAAAATCTTCTAAGATCTTTTGGAGGAGGAGAAGGAGGGGGACCTGTAGTATCTGTGCAAATGTGTGGTGCGCTGGATACGATGCACCCGTGCTCGACACAAAAGGGGCCCTTGAGACGTTTCTTATATGGATGTAATGTAGTTATAACAAAATAAACGGTGCCCAAAAACCGCCACGCACTCTGGCTCCTTGATACTATTGCACGGTCCTGGACTTCAGTGCTAGAACTAAAGTTTGACTCATACAATCTCCCTTGTGGAGAATGAGGAATCCCCTTTGTTTGAATTTGGAACCTTTTTCACTTGTGAGCCCGGATGCGTTGCATTTGCATCCTCCCTCAAGAATGGACCCGAATTGTTATTTCCCGTTTTTTTTTTTTTTTTTTTTTTTTTTTTTTTAAACAACCAACCTCAATTCGCTGTGATTCGAATTCAAACAGTCCCAAGAATTTACCAGAGACTCGATTAAAATTCCCTACATCGTTTAAATAATAATAAAAAAGCTGCTTGTCATGCTCCGGGCCTGCAGGTCCTTGCTGGAGTCTTACCACTAAGCCTGCATGTCATCTTCAAAGGACAATGCTATCGTCTAAAGCACGGAGTTCTCGGCATCTCATGCAACTTAACTGCTAACTTTAAAGACGAGAAACTGAGAATCTGGAATGAACTTATCAGTGTGTGGCAATCACGATGGGATTCCAGTACTACTGGTCAAGTCACTCGCTCTTTTGTTCCTGCAGTCACCTTCCCTCTCAACAAGAACGTCCGCCAATTGTTTTCTCCCAGCCTAACAACATCGTATACTTACTGGGGTTTGAAATAGTTTGGAGTTGATATCCATCAACTCCAAACTATTTCAATTTAGCTTGTCTGACACCAATCTCTGCTTGTGTGATGCTGAGGAAACCTGGACGCATATTCTGTATCTCTACAGCCTGTACCACGATGACAGATCTGCACTACAAGCTGCTGTCAGCAACTTCTCTGAAGGAAATGAAGTGGCGCTGACTGAAAATTCTCAATCGTTCTCAGCTCTACAACAAGCAACTCTTCTCAAGTTTATCGACATATCAGGCGGCTCCGTAGCCAGGTGGGAAGGAGCAGCAGCATTGCGTAGCACACGCTTCTTGATTAGACCGGGGTTCGAGCCCGTCACCACCAAATACGGAGGATGCGGAAAGGTCAGGGAATAACCACCGCATATCCCGGAGCAATATGGCCTTAGTTGCTAATGCTCCTAAAAAAAAACAAAAAAAAAACAACCAAATATCAACAACAAGGAACCACTCCAACACCTGCAATGTCTATCGATATTTATTAAAACTGATATCGCCTGCCATGTACTTTTTTTTTTTTTTTTAAGCTGGTACCCCAGTTTGGGCAGCTGTGGATTAGCTAACACCCATTGGTATAGCACTACCTCCAGTGGCTGCGGTTTTCTTTCTTCCTAGGACAGAAAAAAACTCCTGTCTTGTGGTTCCTGCGCCACAATTAATATTTCTGATTAGTTGCGTGATGTGATTTTCTGTGTGAACATGTTACACGTTCATTACACTTATAACATTGTAATTAACACGATTATATGTATATATCATTATATATGGTATCATTATATGTAACATAATTGTATATATCTATGTATGTACATAGCGGATTTGCCAATTTCTGGCTAGGGGCCGCTTGTTGTTTTTGTTAATAAAGAAAAAAAAAAATACTCAAGTTTGGTAAATTGCAGGAAAACAGAGTAAGGCTCGCAGTATAGCCATTCTTTCCTGTCTGTACTCACAATGAGATGGCAAAGCAGAGGCTTTTGTTTTTCGTATTAGGTTAAGAAGTGACTCAGTTGCAATAAAGGGTGCCTTCCCTGAAATGCTATTCCGGTGAAACAGAAGACTGCTGTCTTATTATTTTCTTAATATCTACACAGTCCGTAACACACTGAAGGCTGATGCATATTTTTAACCCATAAACCAGTATAAACATAACACTGGAAAGCTGCATCCCACAACTGTAAAATATGAACAACGTTCGACAGAAAGTGCATTTTTGCTTTTCGCATCTGTACGTAAGCATGAAACTATGTTATACTGGTATGTTTCACTTTGAAAGTCAGGCAACAGTTATCCTTTTAGCGGGATGCAACCAAGCGTTATGCAAATTCTTATGAGTAACCAAAAATCCACTAAGACTGTAAAGCTAAAAGTACAGCTGTAGATTGAATGGAATATTATCATAGCCAGAAAGGATAATATCCTGCAGTTTTTAGAAATAGTATTAATAGTGGCAAATGATGCAAGGAAACAAGCTTATAACAGCATCAACCAAAACAAAACAAGCTACATCACTTGTTTATCTTCTTTAACGATTTGTCTAATTCTTCCTTAAATGTATTGAAACTACCTATTTCCACAACACCAGATGGAAGCCTGTTTCAACAATCAACCCCTCCAGCTGAAAGCAATTTCTGCACGTCTATCCTGCAACCATCCTTTTCAATTTATCACAATATATCTAGAATTCATGCTACAACTAAACTAAGCTGTTCGAATCCAGGAGGCTGTTATTAGGTTTCCCACATTAGGAATTAGTAAGCTGCAACTTTTGCAAACACTCCGATAAAAAATTCAGAGGGCACGCACTTGATTCCCATGGGCTTAAATTGTCCTCTGCTCCTAACATAACTTTACCATATGCTTATTCTCTAAAAATTAATCTGTATTTACTATGTAATCCTATTTCGCATTCTGATTTAGCCTAGTCAAATGTCCCCATTTTAAGTGGTGCCATTCTTTAATTTTACACGCACTCGATTTTCCATGGTATTTGGTTCTATGAGTCAATTGCTGTCAAGGTATAAAAACTTATTAAATAAAAATACGCTTTCTTAGACTAAATACGTTTATTTCAAAGAAACTGAAATAATCAGAAAGTAGCAAAGCTAATTCTCTACTCCTATTTTTCCCTGTTAGTCAGTAATGCACATGTTACTATTACCCATCGTATAAAAAACATAATGGAAATCCTATTGTCTCGAAATTGATACTACGACATGTTGGACAGACAACCTGTGTAATCGAACCCGTTTATTAGAGGGTCTCAATTACACAAGTTGTCTGTCCAACATGTTGTTATTATTATCCAGTGAGCCGATGTACTGAAAATAATAATTGTCTATTGGTGACGTTATCCATTAAACAGTTTTACGTATAATCAACGTATCTGTTAGATATTAGTGTAGGGGGAGAAACTTATCTATTACACTGGTGTGCAAAATTTAAGGGCAAGTCAGGTTTTCACCTGTAGCTTCTCATAGGAGTAGCCTGGATATGATATGGAAAAAGCATACCAAAGGAAACTCGTCAGGTAGAGAAATGATGAAGGAAACAACACCGACATAACAACGGAAACAAAACGGTACAGAGGGACTTTATTCAAAAATGGCAACATAGCACTGGCTGCCATGATACAGATGCATCACTGCCAAAGATGGAACAAAGGGAAGAGGTGGTCCTCAGTAGGAGATATGGCTACCCCTAATGTCGATGCGGGCTTTGCACCGCCTGTCCATACTTAGAACAATATTGTTGATAAGTTCATGCGGTAACATCGTCCATTCCTCTGACAGCGCCATCTTCAGCTGGTGAACATTTTCTGGTGGGTGTGGACGTGCCGCTAGGCGTCTCCACAGAGCGTCCCATATGTGTTCAATGGGTTTTAGATCGGCGAAGGGGCGGGCCAATCCATACGAACAATGGCTTCAATTTCCAAAAGCATATCAGCAGCTGCAGTGCAATGGGGTGTGGCGTTATCATCCATAAACACGAATTCGGGACCAATGGAACCTCGAAAGACGCACATGGGGAAGGATTACCTTAGTACAGTAGCGTGCACAGGTTACAGTACCGCCTTCCAGTATCTGGAGTTGTGTACGTCCATCCAACATAATGCCTCCCAGACGAGAACACCTCGACCGCCATATGGATCCCTTTCAGTGATGTTTGCGGGGTGATACCGTGTGCCAACCTCTCGCCAGATTTGCTGACGTCCAGAATCGCTGCTGAGAATGAATCTACTCTCATCAGTAAAGACTACCTTACCCTATTGCGCTGATGTCCAGTCCTTGTGTTCGATGCACCACTGTAAACGGTGTCTCCGATGGGCAAGTGTTAAAGGGACACAGAGTACTGGCCGTCGAGCAAACAGTCCACCTTTGTGGAATCGTCTGGCCACAGTAATGCGCGATATCCTGCGTTCTGTGCAGCTGGTTTGCAATGAATCCCGCTGTCTGTTGTCGGTATTTCTTGGCCTGTAGGAGTATATAGCAGTCATCACTGGCCGTTGTGTTTCGTGGACAACCACCACTGGTCCTTCCAACAGCTGTACCTGTCGTTCTGAAGGCCGACCACGCACGTGAGACGATGCTATGGGCGATACCGAACTCTGCAGCCACACTCTTCGCAATTCGACCTTACGAGTTTCCCAATTATTCGACCCCGGGTAAAATCATCCAGATGTTGTCTACTGGATATTCCGTTGTCTGTAGCACTGTATGAAACCAATCGAAAGTCTAACAATCGTGCTCACCATTCGGTAATTTGCACATAAACTTGAAGAACTGCTTTTATCTGTTCATGTGAGCCCTCTCATTACGATTCAAATTTTTGCATGTGCACCAGCTTTCTACTGAACAGCCACAGTATGCAAACGGCCACAGGCTGTTTCGTCTGATTTTGCGGTTGTAATCTTTAGAAATAGCATTGGTCCTTAAGTTTTGCACACCAGTATAGTTATTTATGTAGCTCGATCGAGTCCGAGACACAGATAAGACATCCATAGACACACAGGTCACATGGTAATCCAGCGGTAAAAATAAATAATGGCTAACCATATATAAAGAAAAAAATTTTTTAAAAAAAGTTGAAAAATTTTCAAATATCACAGGATTGCGAAGTATAAAACATATAAATAGATACAAAATGTTAAATAGTTAGCGAATTTTATGTTAAATATTTGCCAAATAGCGTGTACGTTGCACGCTATTGGACAAATATAAATATGTCCAAATATCGTTGGAACAAGGATATGGAGCATGGCAGACCAGGCAAAGGCCCGTTCGAAAATTTACTTACGTGTATTCCACAAACTTAACTAGGTACGTCTACCAGTTATTCACTACTGTTCGCCAATTCTGAGAAGCCCCAGAGATACTATATACAAGGTGTCCATAAATTATTGACCACATTACAAATTATTATATAATAGGAACTACAAGAGATATCGGAAAAGTTTCCCCCCCCCCCCAACAGAAAGGACAACTCAAAACGCTAACTTTCCACATGGGCACCATTTGTAGCACGCAAGATGTCCAGGCGGTTTACAATTTCGCGCGAAGCGGTTTCTAGCACTTGAAGCAATTTCATCAGTGCTTCACTCGCAAAGTTCATCTGCAACTGGCGTACGATACACCTGATCCTTCTCATTACTCCACAGAAAAATGTCCAGTGGGGTTATATCCGGTGAGCGAGGGAATTTGTCCTCCCCGTTCAATCCATTGGCCTGGAAAATGCTCACTGGGAAATTGTCGCGCAGTCAGAGCCCAATGAGGAAAAGTATCCACCTTGCTGAAACATAATGTTCGATTGATGTTCTGCCATCTGAAGAACTGCCAAATGCTCTAGCACAGTAGTTCTCAAACTGTGCGTCGCGCGCCCTGGGCCATAATTTACCAGGGGCGTCGCGGACGATGTAATACTTTTTTATGTAAGATTTCCATGGCAAATATTAAAAATGTATTAAGAATTAATTTTTTTACTATTAGATATCTAATATTATTTGATCTGTATTATTAATGTAAATAATTATAGAAAATATTTGGGGTATTTTTGACGAAGAGAACGCATCGTGTTCCCTGACCGTATTCTTGGATTCAATTACTACGAGCGATTGGTTCCGGTATTTTCGCACGTTATATGACCTTGCATGAGTCTGAATTATTGTATTAACGTATTAAAAACAAGAAATTGCACAATTCTAGATGTTTTACTTCAAGGGAGGCGTTGTGAATTTACAGGTATCTAGCATATCCAAGTAATTGTTACTGTTTACGGCAGTCTCAGCGAAGAAAAATGGGCAATTACTTGGTTATGGAAATAGGCGCACCGCACATTCGATTTTGGGGGATCTCGTCCATACTCATTAAAGACACAAGGGATTTCACTGCTCCAGGTCCTACATTTGTGGCGGTTGAACTTACCAGACGGGTGCAAGGTGGACTCGTCGGTAGTCGTCGTCGTCATTTGCAATCCGATTGAGCATATCTACTGCAAACGTTCGTTTTAATGGTTACTGAGAGGCGTAACTGTTATCAACACTAGCGACATCTACACGACGCTATATAAAATCTTTGAGCGGCACTTTCAAATGACATAAACATTATTCATATATCAGCTCTAGTTTGCGCCTAATAATCGTTTGTAATGTGGTCAATAATTTATGGGCAGCCTATATTATGATTATGGCCTTAGTGTACATACTGTTACGGCAATGGCACTAGTCCATAATCCGTTTAATCAAGTAAATAACCGTGGTTTTCAACCTCTGTTATTAACAGTGATTCTCCTCTAACGCCATACTATCCATATCTATACCGATCTCAAATCCTATATTAAAAATGTACAAACATTAAAAAATCGCATTTTACCTTTTGACTTATTCAATTATTTCTGTAATTTTTGTAGATTACGAAATATAACAAAGAATAAATCCAGCTTAGCTTGCCGTTAACAAAACCTAAAACTGCTTGGATACGAAAGGATTTTAACAGCAGACTTTTCTATTTATTTCAGTTCCACTGATTTTACCGAAATACTGCCTTTATTTCTAAATAGTGGATAATTTGAAGAAGAGTTTAAACAGCAAACAGTCTTTTGGAATACCGAGTTAATTTTATAAACAACGAAACTACAGAAACTTCTGGCTGTTACTGCAATTCGCATTCGCTTCACTGAGCAAATTAACCATAAAATGGGCTCTTCTGAGGCAATCATAACACTACTTTCTAAAAGCATATTGAGATATCGTTAGGAAAGTACATATTGAGAGAGAGAGGGAGAGAGAGAGAGAGAGAGAGAGAGAGAGTTTTATTTTGGTGTGGGCTAAAAAGACAGTTTCCTCACATTTTAATCATCTAATGGATTTCAAGTCACACCTGAACCGTAGCGTTACAAAATGGAAGAGTTGCTTGCGTAATCCTTTCAAGTCAGTTTTCTTTATTACTTATATTTGCATATAATTCACTGATTACACCTGAACTTCCTTCAGTTGTGCCCCTCGCTCATTTTAACACTGTAAAAAGAAAAGAAAAAAAAGAAGGAAAATTCACCAAACGCAAGAGGGCGTTGTGACTGCCAGAGTTTGTTGTTGTTTGGTTTTTAGGAGCATTAGCAACTAAGGCCATATTGCTCCGGGATATGCGGTGGTCAGTCCCTGACCTTTCCGCATCCTCTTTATTTGGTGGTGATGGGCTCGAACCCCGGTCTAATCAAGAAGCGTGTGCTACGCACTGCTGCTCCTTCCCACCTGGCTAGGGAGGCGTCGGCCAGGGTTGTGTTAATTACCACACATTGCTGCAGCTCCCAGGGATAAAAATATTGCTAGAACAATTTGATATCATCTGTGACGACACGGACAAATGAATAGAGCATTGCATGATCTGGAGTCTGTTCATGCAGTGTAGGATTGCGTTTTCTTGTTTCCGTATAGGCCTTTGACATGGTCTTGCGATTGGAACCAAAGAATCGTAGCTTATGCATATAATTTACTAATTTCGCTTAATAAGCTTTAAACTTAACTACTACTTTTAACAGCAAAATTCATCTCCTACCTTTCTTCTTTAGCTTCTAGTCAGCTTTTTCCTACTAGCATGGGGGGGGGGGAAGGGAGATGATGATGGCCACAACCGGCACAACGATTAGTTTTTAAGCCTAAAATATAATAAATAAATTCGAGATAATAAATTGTAGATAATATTTGCTCTAAAATTATAAATATTTATAAAAGAGAAGGTGTGGTTTAACATATAGTAAAAAAAAAAAAAAACTTACATTAATAAATTTGACGAATAATTAAGCAGCACCAATATTTATAGTTCAATTTACCATAAATTTAACGTGTAAAAATATTTACACGTAAAATTTGTTAAATTTACATAGCATAATGGAATTAATACTTTTACATCCAGACAGTTTTCATTTGAGACCGCTGAACATTTTCTGAATTTTTTTTGGTTCTTTCAACACATTTCCATTATGTACCGGAATGGCAATAAAAAACAAACAAACAAACAAACAAACACACCTTTCAGTTCTTCTAAAATTACAAGAACACTGACTAATTAATAAGTTTTCGTCTAAAATTCCATATCAATAATATTTTTATGCATATTTGGTACTTCTTCCCAAAAATTGGTCTACTTTTTTAAAAGTATAGGCCTTTTTATCCGGAATGGTCTACTTTTTTAAAAGTAGACCATCCCGGATAATTTTAAAAAGTACACTAGTTCGGGAAGAAGTACCAAATATTTCAAAATGTTTCATCATCACTGAATGATTTCGTTTCTTCACCCGAATAGCGCTACCAGTTAAAATCTTACAGGAAATCAAGGAAAAACAAATTTATATTCAATGCGTAATTAAGCTTGTTGGACATGCCACGTACACTATGCATAACATGGAAGTGCGTTTCGTTTAATAGCCATTCCAAAAAAAAAAAAAAAAATAGAATAAACTTCGGCATGTTTTCTTCTACAAGAAAAAATACTTCGAAAATTTTTGAACATTCGATCGATCACTTGGTATAAACTTAACCAGCGAATTTTTGAATGCATCAATAGCTTTTTATATTGCATCTTCTTAAAATTTTAATTTAAGATCTTTTACAGTCGCCGTAGCCAAGCACTCAAACCCGAGGACACATTTGTACACGATGCATATGAGTTGACCGTTCAAGCTCACCTGGCTGCTAAATACGGTGATGTGCTCGTATTCTTTCTTTCTTGCGAATTTATCTGACCCTATGTGGCTTTTTCCGAGTATAAACAGACAATTTATTTTATAAATTAGTAATGATCATAATATCGAGTAGAAATTAACACACATGGTCTCACTACTCAATGCAGATTATCCACCGTACTGGAGGTAGTAAAAATGAAATTTCAGCTAGGTTTTCGAAATTAATTATACGAATATTTCCAGTGCCTGAAATTCCTCCTTTCTGTCCACAGGAGGATACTACGCAGAATGGTATAGCACTTTCCTTTCTTCTAAGACTGCTTATAGATAGAAGAAAGGAAAGGGAAATATAATTTCATCCGTGATCTTTATTTCTTTTTAGAATCAGCTCTTGGTGAATTTACGCGCTTAAGGTTTTTCCAGAAAAATGCGAATGGCTTTTTTGAAGTCATATTTAATAGCTCTAGTTTCAGATCAAAAACATAAATTCGTAAAAAACCGGAGATGTTAAAGATGATAGGTAAACCATTACGTTTAAAATTTCTAGACACCTGGACAAAATATTGAAAACCGAAATTCATAAGAAATCAACAAAAAGAACAGTCTGAAATTCAGTGTTCAGGAACCTGACGATTTCCAAACTTGCCGTTCATTTAAAGACACCCACCCAATATTAGATGCGTGCGAATAAGACTGACAGAAAAAAATAATTCAGGAATTATTATTAATCCGGTTCAACTCCAGATTAACACGAGTACAAAAAAAAATTATTCCGAAAATGATGATCATAAAATTAAAATCTCCAGAAAGATATAAAAAGAACAAATGAACGGGATAAAAAAACCACTTATTTGTAGATAAAATATATGGGATGCCCTAATGTTCTTTGTAAATGCTGATTACTTAGGATGTAAAACTGGCATTTAAAAGCTCTAAGCGTAAAACTTAGAGATTATTTGGACACAAAACTCCTTTTAACTTCAAATACTGCTGGGGTAGTCACAATTTAGTGAAGAATTTTGATTTAGATAATAAGTATACTAAAACAGTGCATTTAATTATCATTTTCAAATCACGATTTATGAGGCTGTTCCTACAAGAGTCAAGAGATTAAATCAGTACATTAATTACTCTTATATAAAATTTCACAAACAATCAGTTCTATGCCATTTATAACTGAGATTGATAGTTAAGAAGAGCCTTTGTTTAATTTCTGTGGGAATTTAAAATTATCGTTCAAGATGGCCTTAATCAAGCGAGAAACAAAACAGTGGTCAGGAAACAATGGCAAATTTTGCGAAAGCATGCAACTAATTCGCTGCGATTTGAAACAGTCCAGCGGCTGGTTACACCTTCGCATAAGCGAATAACTATGGAGAATGCAAAGGTCATTTAAAACTATTAATACAGTATTAATATCACACACTGAATTGAATTTTCACTACGGGTGATAATGGAGCATGCACAGTGTGCCTTTTCTAAGCTAAACAATTTCCCTATTTCGAAAAACATCTCAGTAACATTAAGGTACAGTAATCATAATTCTTAAAAAAAAACAAAAAAAAACGCAAGATATAGTCACAATTTTCCAAATATCGTATGTCATAAATCTTTTGGAGATGGGTGGAAGATAAACTTATTTGGAAACCATGTAAGTTCGTTCTAACATGTTTAAAAGTCGATGAGGTGGCAATCGCAGTTCATGCTTATGATAACGAGTCACCTTAGATTGAACGAGTAACAAAATCAAATTACCATTTCAACGTACCGTAGCTTGTTGATCATACCGGTATATGGGTATTTTGTTTATACAAATGTATAGTCACGGTCGATTTGCATGTTTAAGGGCTGAAGGACCCGGAATAATCGCGAGAGGGACCTTAGACCCTCCGCTTGAGATCAGCTAACTGGAGCCCAATTGAAGAGGATTTCAGAAATTTCTCCGATAAATCATCGACCGTTGGTGACATTTGTTTTTTAAGCGTATCAACGACTTGGACCATATCGCGCCGTTTTGTGTTATGTTTATGCAAGTGTGTTTTCACGGGGCCGATTTGCATATTGTGCGGGCTAAAAAAACCAAAATAACTCAAGGGGAGGAACCCTACTACCTTCGCCAGAGCTCGGATAAGTACAGCTGCAGTACAAGAGGATTTTAGAAATTCTTCCAGTCACCGAAAAATCGACAAAAATCAAATAACTCAAACCTAGACTTCTACAAATGAAGAGGTCTATGTTAAATTCCCGTATCACGCAAACTAAACTACTCGGAGGACTGCGTCAAGCAACAGTAAAATGTCAGTGATTCAGCTGCTTACTAACATCAAATTTTATGAGTTGTTAAATCGCCAGCTAAGACATAGTTTGAAGAAGTATGTAGTCAAGGATTGACTACACTTTCAAATTCTTCGACAACTGATACAAACCCCTTTTTTTAGAGGGAAAAACGTTCTTCCCCTCGAAAAAAAGGGAAAGACAACCGAATAGAGAAAAAAAAATGTAAAAAAAAAAGACTGTTGAAGAGTCTCCACGATGAAGGGCAAGTTGTTGCGACGAAAGCATTGAAGTCAGGGGGTTAAAATATTTTTCTGCTTAAGAATATTATTTTGAAGGAGCATTTATCGAAGTACACATTAATTTCCAAAAATAATTATTGCCTAACGTTTTGGATTTACTTCGTATTATGACAGAAATTATACCGCATTTTGTCTGTGTTGTATGGGATTGCTTCCACAAAATTTGTTTCATGCCAGTTTTCAGAAATGTCAGCAGTTTCCAAAATCATCTTTTGATTTTTTTTTTATTCGAAGAATTGCTATGACAGTTAATTATTAAATACTTTAACATTTCTAAGTTATTAATTTTTTTCAGTGCCGTATCTGTTACCACCCTCTCATTCACTTCCTTACAAATCCATTATCGAACATTTATTAATATTTCTTATAAAAAATAAAGGGTATAAAGAAGGTATCACGAAATTTAGCATTATTAAAAATTAAGTTTCACCTGAATTAAAGTAAAGAAATTCAGGAGCGAGTAAAGAAATACTTTTTTTTAAAGTTAAAAGGCATAAAAAACCGTTGATTTTTAACCTTCGGGTTTGTAAATTACTGCGAGTCATATGTGAACAAATGTGTAATCTTGATATTTACTAAGATAAAATTTATCTAAAATTTAAAAAGACTTTAATGGGTTATTACAACGATACTACTTATTGAATTATTTTACTTTAATTAAACTATTTTAGAACTAGGCATTTCATTTCTCTTAAGTAGCATGGAAATAATTTAAAATCATGTATGAACTCACCAGTATTCTTTCCGATAAATTCTGTAGAATATAAAGTTGAGATATGCATGGAAGTTTAATATTAAGGTTACCACCGTCGGTATTCAAGAGAGGTTCCTATTTATAGACAGCATTTAAGTAGCACGAATCTTCAGAAGTTATTTTATGTAACGACGGGAGTGTGCCAGCCATCCACTAAATTCATGTACAGTACTTGTACCTTTAATTGGCTAGTTTAAAACGTAGTAGACATGTATAGTATCTTACATAGAGCGGCACCAGAACATTAGTTCAAGTCAGCCGTGTTACTGTAATGTTACAGGACTCTGTAAAAGGGCCAGAAATGTAATTTATGTGTGTTGGTTAAAGTTTGAAGTATGTAACAACAGTACGAAGTTTATTCTTTAAATCAAAAAGTATTTTCCATCAGAAAAAAAAGATGTGCATTAGATAGCTCTTTGGACGCTGAATAGATTTTCCTCTATCACGTCTAGTTTTTGTGACGAGACCGATTACATGAACACGAAGAGCAACTGATTATACCATTCACAAACAGCCAATCTACAGAATATAATTATTATTTATTTAATATTATTGGTTATACATTCACATTTATGTAACTGTTTGAATATGTCTATATATTTCTTATTTCATAATTTGATTACTTCATTACAAATTGTTTCGAGTAAGATCTGGTGAATTACTGAAAAACATTCATCGTTATGCCTTGAACGTGTAAAACCCACCACGACAAACTCTGTTATATGTGTGTGTGGCTCTTTCCTAATTAAATCACAACGGCATTCGATCACGATACATATTCAGAAAATTTTCCAGTTACACTTTGGATAATCCTCTAGGTGACCAGAATAACATGTGGACACCACATGTTATTTGTATTGCTTGCTTGAGTGGAATACGTGACTGGTTGAACAAAAGAAAAAATTCTATGCCATTTGCGATATCCATGATATAATAAATAATAAATAAATAAATATTGATCACAGCACTAGGCTAGGGGCATAAATTCAGTACAAAGGAGACAGATATATAAAAAAAATACATAGCATATTCTACATATACATTAACAACGAATATGAATTATAATGATCAAAAATATATATTACAGAACATCACATTTGGCTCTCGTATGCAGTTACTGGGTTGCAGGCAGGCAGCTGTAGAGAGCTAAAAGACAACGTTGGTGATTTTTGGTTATTGTTACTTTTATAATGAGAATGCAACCGGATTCTCAGCGAAGAATAAACACAAGACTATTTATCCGAACCTAGATTCAGTAATAAGACCAATCCTTCACGAAGATAGTATGCCAATTACGATGCTTCCACAGCACGAACTTTAAAAGACATTGACCGTGATGGGTCGTGTTATTGCAAAGCAATAAAGATTTATTGTGATTAAAAATGGAAAGTTAAGACAAAATTATTTTAATTATGTACTCCTGGCAGACACCTGAAAACTTCAGCCGATCCTGAGTACACACTCGACAATGAGACACTGGAGCCAGAACTGTTCATCCAACATGAGTTGAATGACCTCATCAAAGATTTAGCGTTCTTCAAAGATAAAACAGAACTGGTCACCTCGAGACTAAAGTACAATCACTTTATTAAGAAGAACGTCAACGTATCTCACTATCTCATTAATTTCCTTATTTAAGTGAGAAATTTCCAAAGATCAATGCGTGTCGAGAAAGCGAAAGAGAAGAAACTTTGCGGGACCTCAAATCAAAAGCTCTCTGATATAAGTTTTGAACAATGCTTCATTTTTCTTAGAACTAAAAGCATGGAAGGCTTTAAAATAGTTTTGTGGAAACTTTTCTTGTAACCAGAAATCCTCCACATACAAAGATGGAGTTAAGAAACTGCGAATGCATACAGGGAAACAGGATGTCGTATGTTGTTGAAACGTCACTTCTTGCATTCGCATTCAGACTTTTTTCCCAAAAAATATGGCAGGGTGAGTGAGGGGGGGACATTTCATCAAGACATTAATTAAGTTGACGGAAAATCGTTACCACGGTTTCTTGAAAGAACGTGTTACCAGTCAAATTGTACATATCTTTTTTTTTTTTTTTACAATACTGTATTATTTTAACAGTATGTATAAAATGTATTTGATTTAAACTGTAAAAGTGTTAAAAAAGTAATTGACCAATCTCGTGTTTTGTAATAAAATCGTCTTAATTAACTTGTATTTTTACGCATATATCAGTTTATTTTACAACAGTTAAAATACTTTAAAAAGAAAGCAAATTAGTTTTATAGCTAATAAAAATGCTGAACTTGCTTTCTTTTAGCGACATCAGGTAACAAAACTTAAATGCGAAGTGGTTATTCTCTAAAGATTAGTGACATTACGAGTGTGTGTGTAGTTTACATTAATTTTTTTATACCAGTAGGCAGTGGAAATATATAACAGTACTGAGTATATATATATATATACATACACTTGTGGCCGAAGTGAAGTATTCGTATATTAGTCGCATCGATTGCGTTTTGTAGATATTTTTATAAAAATATGTGTGCCATCCATCAAAGCAAAATTGATATCGCTGAAAGGAATCCGTTCATGCTACTGTAAACTGAACATGTATTAAGTATAAGAATTTCAGGCATTTAAAAAAAATGAGAGTCAACTAAAATTTACTTCCGAATTGATTAATTGTCCAAACTGTCACAATTAGTTTGGAAGATCAACTTCTTACTGTTCATTTTTCCAATTTCTAGGATTTATTTTAAGGTAGCTGCATGTTCTATTTCAAATTAGTGCGAGTAGAATGACCTAACTTTCAAAGCTTTAATCATATCAGATTAAATCTTATTTTTGCAGCGCTCAATGTATAAAATTGTTGCAAACTGTTTTGTAAGGGAAAAAATGCCAACGCTGATGGATGGCGAAGAGTTTTTTGACCTTATTTTGCAGTATTAAAATTCGTACTTCAGCATACGTTACATGCCATAAGTGACGTTGAGAGCTCTAGCAAACTACTGAAATACTCTTACCGCGGAATCCTCTGGAAATCGATTACTGCTAAGAGCATAAGCCGATACTTTAAGATATAAAAAGCATTCGTTGTCGAGATGAAGATTTACTAGAGAACGATGATATTTTTCATCCAGGAGTGGATGCGCAATATGGATAAAGGATTTTTAATACCACATAAATTATGACAATTCTATTTCTGACAATGCAAAGGGCAAAACGATGTTACATGATGGTAAAAAGTTTGTTGATAACATATCTGTAAAAATATACATTTGATATATGAATATTTTTCTGGTCACCCACAACGTTTGAAGATCTGTTTTCCATCAAAATATGACTGTTCTATTACAATACGCGCGATATTTTATGGAGTGTTTATATACATATAAAACGATTAAGCAATATAATCCCCCAAAATAATCAACAAAAGTTTATTGTAAATTCGCAAATGAACCATGTAGAAATATCAAAAATAATAAATGGATTATTTAACCATTTGGATTTTCCACTGATCGTGTGAAACTTTTTTTCTCCCTCTATATGTCACTTCAGAGAACATTTTTTCTCTCTCAAGCCACAAATTTTCGGCAGGGTCTGGACATTATTCACCATAAATTTCGGTAATATTCACTTAGTTATTCTCTGTTATGCGTCAAAGGGAGGAATCTTACTTTTTAACCATCTGTATAAGAAGTTTTACTACACAACTACCCTTTCCTCGAGATTTATCAGTTTCCCCTAGTGGCTATTACATTTTCTTTGCTCGGAATAAAAATAGGAAAAAACTACACTAGGAGCTTTCATGTGAAACGGCTCACTTGAGATATAAACGCTGCTTAGAAATATAGATGGAGATAATCTGAAAAGCTTTTGCTAGTTCTTCAAAGCATGTTTTTTATCTAAATTAGCTAATATCGAAAAAACGTAACCCAAAAATCATTCAATTTTCAGCAACAAAGAACTTCCACTTTAACAGAAAAAAAAAAAAGAGAAAAAATACACAGATCCAACACTTTCTGCAGCAGCACGCTATGTTCTAAAAGTGTATCGTTCGAGTAATCATTCTAGAGAATTTTCCAGGCAGAAAGCGATGCAAGAACCTTTAACCTTTAAAGAAAAAAAACTAATGCAAACAATTTTTAAGAACCAGATTTTATTGATTTAAAAGTGATTTTGGAAAGACGTATATCAGCTTCACAATCGATACATATTGATTTCGAAGTTGTTGGCTACGGCAGGTTTTTTTAACTAGGTCTGGCCATATAATGCCAAACGAGTTTTTTTATAGCGATTTTATTAACAAAAGAACACTTGTTTTAGCGGTGCCATACAGAATCGAACATAGCATAAAATACAGATCTTATACTATCACTTGACCATTCTGCTATATACGCAATTATAGTAATTGGAATGTACTGTATGCATTTCCAGCATACAGTACATTCCAATTTCCAGTATACAGTACTGATGAATTTTGGATGTAAATAAAGCTCAACTGGAGTTCTTCTGCTTTGCTTAATGTAAATGAGCATTTTATGCAACATAATCGGTAGTTTATAAATTATAATTCTTAAATTAACTCTAAAAACTAACGGCTTTTAGTCAGGAAATCAAACAGCTTGAAAGTATCCCTCAGTTTAGCAACAGGGATTGCCATTGAGAACAGCTTTTCGTGGCACTGATGAAAAGTTAAAATAACTCCACACCACGGTGTATTTCAACGATTTCGCAACCTTTATACCGCTTGCCACGAAAGAACGAATTAGTAATGCGTTCAAGCCCCTGGGAGGACAGCATGGAAATTGTGGCATAGATATTGAGTTTTAGACTAATGGGAAAATTATATAATTTGTGTCTCGACACTGACTCCCCCCCTCTTTAAATTAAAGAGCATCTGCGTTACTGCTGATACAAATGAACATGCGTAGGCCTCACTATCATTAAAATTTTCTCCGGGGATTTTGATGTACGATCATCTCGTGCAATCTAAAGTAGGTTGCTCTCTCTCTCTCGTGATAACATATCGCTGGTGTTCAAGCTAAGCAAATTAATGATGCACTCCATTTTGGGTTTTTTTAAGCTATAAGCCAATTACAATTCTGCATTAAAGTCATTGTCTGTGTCCTTCGGGAACTCCGACCGTTCCAGGTCAGGGTCCCCGACTTTATAGTTTATATAGTTTTCAGCTACTCAGCTATTAAGTTTCGGCATATAACTGGCCTAACGTTGAAATTAAGCATCGTTCCCAGAATGACAACAAGTTTCTGCAATTTACTACTACAAAAAAAGTTGTCTAAAGGAGTATTTTAAACACTGTTCCGCCTCTTTCAAATGTCACGTTATCAAGGGGGTTCAGTTAAACCAAATATTTAGCGCGTAGGATCCAGTGGAGAATATTCATTTTTCTGTTTATATGTCGAGGCAATTACTAAGTCAGAAAACGTTAAAAGAGAGAGAGAGAGAGAGAGAGAGAGAGAGAGAGAGAGAGAGAGAGAACTAGAACATTGCGTACAGTATTTAGCAATCACGTGAGTTGCTCGAACCATGGTCAACTGAAATGCGCGTGCTATACGTACCTCCGCGTTGACCACTGGGCTATGGCATAGGAAAATTTCAAGGGTACTAGTTGTTGCCGGCAAAACATGCCCCATATGAAGTAACCACGGTCACCTTCCTAGACAGTGGGTACTATGCAGGATGGGTCCATGGTCTTGTGTTGCTTGCGTCTCACACTAAGGCGTCCGTCCGCGTGTTGCACCAGGCACTCATCCGACCAGAATACTCGTTTCCAGGTTCCCAGTGTCCAACCAACGTGTTGTTGACACCACAGCATTCGCCGTCAACGATATTCAGCGGCAAGGAGAGGGTGTCTCTTGGGTCGTGTGCTGCGGAACCCCATACGTCTGAGTGCGAGGCGTTTCGTTATTTTGGATATTGTTCTTGCATTCCCTATGTTGTATTGCGATGTCACCCTTCGCTCACCACAGACATCCACTTCGCTTAATCCTTTACAGTTCTGTCCACAGTGGGCCTTGATATCTTTATTATGTCCCGTAACTGCTACTTTATCAAGTTTACCTGCACGATCAGATGAAAATTACCACTGCTCTAGTGTACGAAGCTGTTCAGCTTTTTATACTGTGAGTTATGTGGCATAGTGCATTACTAATGGCGTGAACATAATTCAGTGATCACTCAGTGTATATACTCTATAGTCGCACATATCACGTTACGCATGGCCGTTAGGCCCACTATTAATGTTAAACGTAATTTAATATTGCGTTTAACGCTACCCAATCAGAAAAAGAATTAATACCAGTTTAAAGATTCCATGAATACACAATACGGGTCGGATGTTGGAAATGCTGACATGAAGCGTCAGTTTTCCCTAAATATTAACTATTGCAGAGAACTGCAACGTTTGAGCAAAACACAGAGCATTTCAAAGGCCAGAAATTCTTACGCAATTTACATAGTTCTGGATGCACTGAAAGAATAATTCATGGGGTAGGTGAATGGAGGACTGCTGATAGCGAAGTTATTAATGGAACTTTGTGGATTTTGAAGTAACATGATTCGAACTTACGACGGAACTTGTTCACATGTACGACAAGTGGTTGTCATTATTTTGAACTGGGCTAACTGCATTATCCTTCTCTTTGTGTTATTAACGAGTTGGGCTTAGGGGATTAAGCAAGCGTGCTGAATTTAAAACATTACGTCGCGCCTGGCGTTGCTGTCACAGGAACGAAATTTCCCATTATAGCTGTGTTATATCACGTTACATCTACGTTTGCTTTTCATCATGTCCCTGCTGGGGAAAAACAGGGGGAAGTGGAATGAAATAAATAAAGTAATCCACTGAAGGGCCACTCGGACTTATTTAATGTTCACAGTTAGTGGAAAAAAGATTCCTACTTTACTATTTCGGCTTATGGTTGCACCTGTTTTGAGTAGTCTGGATGATTTTCTAACCATCACTCCTGTCTTGCGAGAATTGGCTGTACAATGGGTTATTACTGGTACGACTTATTTAATTACATATCGCTTATTGAAAAGTCTAATCTTTTTTTATTTCTCTTTAAAATGAGGTGCCCAAGGAATTAAATTATTCGATTGATAAAAGGAGTTTAAATGAAGCACTGGTTCAACATTTTTCACACAGAAGCTTAACCGGAGCCAAAATCAGCAGAACATTTTTTTTTTAAAACTGCTGTTGCTAAAAAATATTAAAATTCAATTTAATTATATATTAAAGACGTGTTTTCATTTTTAATACTTATGGTATCAATCTGTATAAAATATAAACATTAATACAATACAAAGGGTACTAGGAAAGTTTTGCAATATAATGCAACAATAAATCACAGGAAGCTGCTTGTTGCTGCATGTTGAGACATGTTCATACGTGCATAGTAGCCGCCACGCCAAGTCGATGGGCTCAGTTATTCATTAGTAGTGAGAGTGTAAAGTGCTTGCGATGGCATCGTGGTCACGAAATGAGATAAGGACAGTTTTGCGGTATAATTTCGTGCGTGGTTTAACCATAGACCAGTGCTTAGAAGAAATGACTCTTGCACTAGATGATGATTGTCCACATCGTACAACGATATTCAGGTGGTATAGAGAATTCCAAAGGGGAAATTTCACTCTGGAGGATTCTGAGAGGCCGGGAAGGCCATGAACGTCAGTTACGGAGGAAAACGTTACTGCTGTGAGGAAAATGCTTGACGAAAACGGGCGAGTGACCTACCAACAGATAGAGGATACTTTGGGCCTAAATGCACCAGCAATTCGTTCGATTCTGCAAGATCATTTGCACGTGAAGAAACTTTGTTCTCTCTGGGTGCCGCATCAACTGACTGAAGAGCAAATGACATGACGTGTGACTTGGTGCCGGGAGATGTTAAAAAAGTTTGATAAGGGACAATCTCGGTATGTGAACAACATCGTGACAGGTGACGAGACTTGGCTGTACTATTACGATCTGCCGACCAAGGCTCAAAACAAAGTTTGGGTCTTTGATGATGACGACACACCCGTAATTCTCAGAAAATCCCGATCTGTAAAGAAGAAAATGATAGCTGTATTTTTCAAATCGAGTGGAATTGTGGAATGTGTCGTTTTGGACACGCAGAAGACAGTCACAGCTAAGTGGTATACTGAACAATGCCTGCCTAAAGTCATTGGATCTATGAAGAACCTGCGGCCAAAGTCAAGAATGGACACCTGGTACCTCCATCACGATAATGCTCCAGCTAAGCGCACCAAAGCCTGCACCGAATATTTGACCACGACAGGACTGAAACTTCTCGAGCACCCTCCCTACAGTCCAGACCTTGCTCCCTGCGACTTTGCACTGTTCCCGCATGTGAAAATGAAGCTAAAAGGGAGGCGGTTTTCCAGTGATGAGGACCTTCTACGGGCTTGGGACAACGAGTGTGCTTTACTCCCTAGTGAAACTTGGCAGAACTGGTTTAAAGATTGGTTTCGGAGGATAGAGAGGTGTATTGAATGTAGAGGAAATTACTTTGAAAAAATTAAATAAACAAAGCTGTATTGCAAAACTTTCCTAGTACCCTTTGTATAATGAATTAAAATGTATTCCTTCATGTAACAATGTAAACCTGCCAAATTTATCATATAACTATTCAGTACGCACTTCTCTAACCCAGTTGGCTGATTAGGAGGAGGAGGTGAAATTCAGAAGAAATAAATTGATTAAATAATAGTAGATGGGCTCTGTGTACTTTGTATGATGTGCGTGTTTGCGGATCAGTTTTTACGTCAACAACAAGCTTGATTGAAAACTCCTGTTAGAATTCCTCCAGTTTCCGACGGGATTCGAACCAAATACTCTCTAAATAAGTAAAAATTGACGAAATCATTATACTGTCATTGGCTGTACAATGCGTTTTATTTTGTCTTATTTACCAGGTCACCAAAAATACATGCCATGGTCTGGAAACAACAGGGACACATTTGTGGCTAGCATAGATAAAACCGTTGTTCTTCCATGCCAAAGTAGAGAAGGTTGCCTCGACACTATGAGTTCGATTGTCGAAGTGACAGGAGAAACTTTTGGGTTGAATAGTTTTCCTTCCCGGAAACTCGGCTACTTCATCGTGCAAAACAAACTGACCAAACATAAGCAACTTGCAGACATATGCTGACACCCGGTGGTAAAATATGCCTTGGTATACTGTATATTAAACTTCCCGCATTTGAAAACTGGTAAATTATGGGGAAATTGTGCGCATTAAGAAGTTGAGTTTCATCATGCTAAGAGATGATTGAATCTTGTATTAAGTTATCTACATCCAATATTTGTATCTGATAAATTATTCTATATCAGAGGTGTTCAGCCTTTATGAGTGAGAGGCTAGATTCAGAAATTTTCAACTCTCTTCGGGCCAGTGAGAAAAATTGACAAAGATATATCTCAATTATCCAGTTATTTTCTCATATGAGCGCCATATCAAGACGCCTACGTAGGTCTAGAAACGCGTGCATTTTTTAAACGGGCCTTGAAAAATGCTTTTATCGTTAAAATTAGAAATGCAAAGAAAAAATTTAATTGGTTTTATTTATTCAATGCACATGTAGGCAAATTACATTTTTAGTGAGATATTATATATTGTTTTTGCTTGCACAAAAATTCAATATTTGCTGGTACACTATGTATCAATATGAAGTACGCTGCATAAATAATGACCATGACTTCTGAGTTTAATTTTCATCAATGAGAAAAGGCTTTCGCAACAATATGTGCTACCAAACAGCGCAATACACCGAAAAGAACGGCTCGAAAGATTGGGAAAGAATCCTTTATTTTCTATAAAAAGTGATGATATCATTCTCAACAAAAGCTCTCCTAAAATGACTGCCTGCTTGAACTTCAATTAATTCTAACTGAAAGGTTTTTCTACTTCATCAACATTTATGCTAAATGATCAGCAAAAATTTTAAGCTCGAAACTACGACATGACTATGATTCCTGACATCTGAAAATTTCTGATCCAATTCATCTATAATTTAACTAAATAATGCTGAGTATTTTTTTAAATCGTCTCAGCACGTCTTGCTGAGGGCAAGACGTGCTGAGAGTGGTTAGTAGTTATTATCAAGTGGTTAGTTTTTTAAGAACTGTTTACGAAACAGCTTTAATTTTTCAGTAAAGGCTGTAATATGCTCATATAGTACATTTACTAATTGATCTTTTCCTTGTAGCTTTATGTTCATTTCAGCAAGATATTTGGTCGTATCTACTAAGAAGGCAAGATCATTCAGCCATTCCTCATCATACATGATACTCACATCCTTTCCCTTGTTCCTCATAAACATCTTTATTTCTTCTATCAGGGAGAAGACAATGGCGTGTTTCTACACGCCAATGTCTTTGCCCTACTAAGCCAACGAACGTTACTGAAAAAAAATACGTCGCTGTATTCCGACTCAACACCTTCAAGAAAAGCCTGGACCCGTCGATGATTAAGAATTTGTGATTTAATCAAGTTAATTGTGGAAACAACTTCCATCTCATGATTTAATGAGTTATACCAGTTCTATTAACGCATTCAAGTTTTTGTACTCTTAAATTTATCTACCACACTTAAGGTTAGAGGGCCGGATGACAATTCGGCGAGCAGCGATCTGGCCTGAGGGCAGTATGTTGGAAAACTGTGTTCTATACGTTGTTCTAGTATTCCTGAATTTACAAATACTCATGTATATGTGATCAAACTGGGCATTCTCACCTAAAACTCTTGCCAACTGAACTTGGACTTGGCTTAAACGGGACATGACTCTATCGATTGTGACTCTACTATTATCCCTAACTACGACTTACAGCGTCTTGAAGTATTTCCATGGAGTGACCTTCATACCGAATTTGACCTTCTTCTACGTCCACCTACATGTACTGCTAACCCTGGAACATCCAGAGTAGGATCCCCTTGCTAACCCAGCCATATGGCTGGGTAGGATTTCACCTGACCACGCTGACCTGGGTAGGATGCTGCTAACCCAGTCCTCAGATTCAGTAGGATCCACTCCAATGCTAACAGGCGACCACACGCAGCACCCTCGCTGAGTGGATTTCTTTCCTATTCCCCCTTTCGCCTGGTGGAGACAATGTTTATGCGTACAGCCAGTATTCCCCACCAAGAGATCGCCAATTCCAGTACGGACGTGTCGTTTATCGCTCTGCAATAAATAGTCTGAATTATGTGTTTTAAATGTAATACAGTTAAAAATTATTGGTTCTAGTTGAAGATCAACCTACAGTGGATTCATAGTGTGAAACTTTTCTAACTTTCTAGGGAAATATAATCTGATGTTTACGTTCTTTATATATTTCCTTTGTTGTGAGACAGGTCACCATGTCGCTCACAACGAGGTAATGGAGAGTGCTCTGAGACAACGTGGCTGCCACGTTCAAATCTGATTCTTCACTTGGGAGGATCTCTGGGCTGCAAGAGTGCCTCACCATTCTGTGTTATCCTATCTCTGCGGAACTAAATGTACCATGTGCTCAGTGTTTCTCCCCCCTCCACAGAAATTCCATGGAAAAAACAGATCTCTCTAATTATTGTTCTTGGAGTAAAACTGATTTCACCAGCGTGATTAGCGCCTCCGAAAACCATAGGGGAAAGAAGTAACCCCGTTTTTCTAGGAGCATTTTCATACCAAGGTGTTTCTTCCCCCCACAGCTGACAGAGGGGGATAGCCCAAAACTTACCTAACCAACTGTGTGCTTTCAAATTAAGCCACGGACTTGTGGTGGGCATCATTTGCCATCATCTTCAGTGACCTATCCTACTAGCCTACCATGCACCCGATAATCCGAACTGTATCAGTTATCTGGAATTCGTGAAATGGAAGGAAGAACAGAAAAACACAATGATCCCCAGGGCCAGAGTGACGACCCTGTTATTGTGGAACCCTAGGACGAAGCGGAGGACCCCCGTTCTTGATCCCAACTCACCAAGCGGAAAAATTGCAATCAGCTGATCCCCAAGTTGTGGCGAGAAACACGTTCCCAGACAGAGACTAGAGAACAGCCAGAAACAGCCGCATTACAAAAAGACCCCAAAGAAGACAAACAGCAGGATTCACCCCTCGACCCTGCCATATCAGAAGGTGCCATATATGAAAAGACGTTCTTTCTCAAACCGCACTTGAGAACATTTTCAAGGAAAACTCAAATAGTGTCAGCAGCACTCAAATCTGAGATTGTCACAATCTTCCACAAGATGGAGGAGAAAATCCTACATGGTGAACACCTTGACAAAGAGAGAGTTTCACACGGCTACAGCCTATATGGAATGCGGGGCAAGTCAAATGCCACAGCGCGCCCCGACATATTCTGATGCGCTGAGGAATCAACCTGCGACAACAATGGCTATCACAAACACCACCAACACCAAGTCCGCACCAAGGAAGACGCTGCTCCCTACACTACGTCTTATGGTTCTTAAACCAACCACTACTGACACTCTTAAAACTATTATTATTATTATCTGTTTATTTTCCATAAGGAAAGAAGAAGAGGTCAAGAAGAAACTAGCGAAGAGGTCAAGAAGAAAGTCATTGACTCTCTGATGCAAGAATTCAAAACAGCCGAGATTAAAGCTATCAGGAAAACGTGTAACACTGGGGTAATAATCGAGACGATGTCAACTTGATCATAAATAATGCCAAGATACCGACGCTCGAACTCTCTGCTGAGTTGCCTAGTGAAAAAGGCCCCTCAATTGTTTTACTCGGCATAGACCCGGACCTGACCCCCACTTCCATCTGCAAAGAGATTTACACACGAAACCTCAAACAATACCTACACGACAGAGACCATGCAAGCCTACTGGTGCCTAAACACCAAACCAAGAGCGGGAATGACAGCTCAATAAACTGGGTGGTCGGATTGGCACCCGAGGCATGGAGGGTGATAACAAAACAAGAGAGCATATATATATATAAACTGTTTAGCTCCCACCGCTTCAGGGAACACATCGCGGTCCCAAAGTGCTTCCGGTGTTGCCGATTCGGCCACACCACCCACACGTGTCTAGCAGGAGCCAACTTGCGGACACTGTGCTGAGAAGGGGCACAATTATGCAAACTATCCAAATAAACAAAGTGACCCAGCCTGCGCAAACTGCAAGCGGCAAAAACTCTCCCCCCCCACACACAGACACACTCAGTCAGAGACAACAAATGCCCGGTATATATAAAAGCAAGAAGCGCCCAAAAATTAACAATTCATTATGGGGACTCTGCCTAAAAAGTTAGAACAGCTGCATTAAATTCCTCCAACTTAATACACAACGAGCTGTAGCCGGACAGATAAGGCCGAAGAAGAAAATCTAGACATTCTCCTACTGCAGGAACCTTATACCTGTGCAGGCGCTGTCCAAGGATATCCACTCAGCTATAAAATTGTCCAAATGGATGGAGCAACCCCATGGGCTGCAGTTGCTGTACAAATATAACTGTCACCAGCATCTCACCTGTGCCACGAGTGGGCATCCTGTGCACACATCATTACTTCTCTAGGGGAACTTACATCATTTCCTTGTACTGTCATCCAGAAGAAGATATCCTCCTGTATATTCAATATCTACAAAAAGTGCAAACCGAACTAACAGGAGCCAAGATCCTCGTAACCACTGACAAACTGCCGCTCACCTCTGTGGCACACTGAGATCCCAGATCGCAGAGGCTCCAGAAATGGGCAACACATGGAGGAGTTCCTGGCCAAAAGCAGCTTTTTTTTTCATAAATCGCGCTAACAATCTACAACATTCAGTTCGACTCTCTGGATGCCACCATAGCCACTAGATCCCTAGCCGGTCACCTCAACGACTGGAAGGTGCAAGAGGATTTGACTTCCTCCTACCACAGGGCTGTCCCTGTGGTCGGAGGAGGTCCAACCTTTACTATGCATAGGTCACTCCACTGTATCCAGACAAAGTGCTACAAACAGAATAGATATGTTGTCAACAAAGCACACTGGGGAAAATTCAAAGAGGCCATCACTAGAAATGCACAAAACTTGCCATCCAACCAACTCCACAAACAAACTCTGGACCAACACCAACGCACTGTAACCAATTCCATTATTAATGCGGCTAATCATTCAATCAGGAAAAGGACCCTTCGGCCGGGAGCCGTCCCATGGTGGTCGCAAGAACTCGACCTGCTAAGAAGAGAAATGAACCAGAAGAGACGCGCCTCAAAGAGCCAGGCAGCAGAAGAAGCTGTCCTGGGAGCACCTAGTCTCTCTACGGTGGGCAACTCGGACCCATCTAATCGGATAATTACAAATAAGCTTCCAAGGGGGAGGCAACCCCCCCTCCACCATCACCAACAACTGGTACAACACTGTAAACAACATACTAGACGCCACCTTTAAATCTACTGGAGGAGACAACACTCCAAAACAGCAACTGCTGTTCACCAGGACGGAGGAGCCCTTCACCAACACGAATTCCAAATTGCCATTAACAAGATAAGAAACAGAAAATCCCCGAGACTAGATATGCTCAAGCCCGAACTAGTAAGGAAAGTGGCTGAGTACGCTCCTGGACCTTTACAACCACTGTCTCCATTCAGGCTGGTTCCCTACGGACTAGAAGGCGGCAAACATTAAATTGATCCTCAAAAACCCATCAAAACCACAGCTCAAGCCGGACTCCTATCGGCCAATCGCCCTCCTGTCTCTGCTCAGCAAAGTACTAGAGCAGCTGCTCAGACATAGGATTGAATCACACTACCTCACAGCTAACTTAACAGCAAACAAACAATTTGGCTTTAAACCTGGAAACTCAACCCTCGAAGCAATAGAATGTATCCTTAACATGGCGGACAGCTGCCGACAAAAATACTTTCTCCTCATATCTATAGACTTTGCGGGAGTATTCGACGTCCTCTGGTGGCCGATCATCCTCGCAAGACTGAGGGCAGCCCAACTGCCGTCAAATCTATACAGTTGCATAAGAAGCTACCTAACAAACAGACAGATATTGGTACATGCCTCTTACTGCAAGGCAAACCGACAAGTACACGGAGGATTCCCCCAGGGCTCGGTATTAGGCCCCCTCCTGTGGAACTATGTACTGGACGAGTTCCTGTCCTTCGATTTAGGGAACGTACAAGCACTAACCTAAGCGGACGACATCTCCCTGGCTTAAACTGCAGATTCAAAAGTCCAAGTGGAAATTCACGCGAACGCAGCATTAACCACACTGCGGGAATGGACGGAAAGGCACCGACTCACCAAGACTCAATCCATTTTACTGAAGTTTACGTCGCGACTGGGACCTAAAAAGGTGCACTCTAGCGATCCTTTACAAAGCAGCCATTATCCCGGCAATCACATGTGCCTCTGGTGCTTGGTTCCACAAAGTTTGAACCGCGGTAAACCGTCGACGTCTGGATATCATACACAGACCCGTCTTACTGACCCTCACCAGAGTCTGCAACATAGCCTCCACCCATGCACTACAAGTGATTACAGGCGCTCTTCCTCTTGATCTTGAGGTGACTCTCATTGGCATACTTCAATAACTCAAGCGTGGTAAAGCCACAACCTTCCTGGACCACACCACAGACCCGGCAAACAATCGTAAAGCCAAGAAGGATAGGCTACAAACCTACTTAACAATCTGGCAACAGCGCTGGACGAACTCTGCCAAAGGGGACGTCACCCGAAGGTTCTTCCCGAACTTGCAACGAGTATACCCAAAATATCCGTCATGGCTCTGCCCTGGTCTCCATGTCACCTACCTTCTCATTGGACATAGAGCCATTCCCTATAAGCTAAACCTCCTCGGACTGACAGATAACCCAGCATGTGCGTGTGGCTCCCTTGAAACCTGGTACCACCTGCTGCACAAGTGTAAGCTGTATGAAGACCTTCGGGGTCACCTCATTACACGAGTCCGCTTCAACATTAAAAACGAAGAGCACTACAATGCCCTTACTAACTTTGCACGGTGCTTATTTGCAAGACGACAGACTACCTAATGCCACCAAACACAGAACAACCAGGATAAAACAGCTTCCATACATACTGAAACTGAAGCCCCAAGGACTTAGTGATAGCCCACGAACTGGGCGAACAGAAGCGCAATAAACCCTAACAAAACCCAAAAGAACGTATGCCGCAAGAATAAACATCGGAGACCACCTCTAATTCCACTACAACCACAACAACATGATGCACGAAGAGAAAGCTACATATTGACCCATGGACGGGACATTGATCCCATGAGAGAATCCCAACGAATGACATGACCTGCATGGACTGCAATCGGACCTACACCCAAATCCTGGCTGATGGTCCGGATTCCCTACTTGCCGATCTATGGACGGGGTCACCACCGACGAGGACAAACCCTTTGAACAACGACTAACGGACTGGACTTGGGTACCATGAGTGAATACCTAACAAGGACTTGCATAAATCACTACCAAACCTAGACCAAAACCTTGGATGGAAACACTCTCGCTGGACCTCCTTGGTTCCTGGATGGCACAACCCTGTTTCCTCGGCACCCGGACTGCAGCCTCTTTGCATCCACGCCCTATTGGCGATCTGGGCCGGCCCCCTTGTCTGGCCTACTATTTTTCCCTGTCCCGGAGGGGGGGAGGAGATGGTTTTGCTGTCTCCTCCCCCTTCCGCCACCCCTCTTTTCCCTATGGTGGGGCATGGGCATGCCCCACTGTAAACTGGGGTTGTCTTCCCTATTAGCTCCATACTTCTGTCTCTCCCCCCACTCTATCTGTAACCAAGCGTACGCCCCGTGGGGCAACGTCGGGCCTCAGCAGGGGTCTGGCGGCTAAAGGACCAGAAGAACAACGGTACATGCTATTACACATATACAAAGTCCATACACCTTCAAACCTTTGGGATTTCCAGTCAACTGGTACACCCACAATGTAAACTACGCAGGGATGGGGGAACCCCCTGGTGTCGTCTGACCCTAAACACACTTTACCCCCCACCAGGGCTCTACTTTTCTTTCTTTCTTTCTTTCTTTCTTTCTTTTTTTTACTTGGTATTGGTCTCCGTCCAGGAAGCTCAGCCTGGCTTATCTCCTAGCAGTGTTTACGGGAAACGTGGGTTCACATCTGGGGTCATGCGGCCAAAAGTCAGAACATAACAACAGAACAGAACGTAATACTATTCACATACGACACACAACACTTTTTTCTGGCTTTTACAGAGTGCTGTATACTTCACAAGAGTACTTATGGCGCAGTTGTGGAGAACCATGGCTCCCCCTCCCCAAAACACTATGTATATGTGACAGTCTAACAAAACATTTGCAAATAAATAACAACCATGTTACTAATAGATGAAGTGTCCACAAAGTCACCCTTGTTTCATTTACCACAACTACCACAAAGGGCAGAGTGATTAACATTCAGAGTAGTACTTAATATTCACAGTTTACATCTGTTATTGACTTCCAACGATACTATTCTCCATGTAGCCAGATATCAAAAGGTAAAAAATAGTGGGTGTATCGATCGGTAACTCTAACGCTCTCAAGCTCAAACTGCCAACTACATGTGGTCATCTACGACAACCTATGCTTATAAAAGTACTGGTCGTACTGCTCTGCTGTTCCTTTTCATGGGTAGGCACAATTACCACCGTGCGCGGCTATACCTTTAATACTTTCCGCAATCTTATCGTGAAGAAGTCTATAGCCTTTTTAAAAAGTGTGACATTGCAAATCCATATAAATTTCCCATTCTCACAGGCATATTTCCGTGGAACAATCAGAGCAAATGGCAACGTGAAGACAAATCATCCATCGCACATTTCTGTTAAGGGACATCTCAATGGCAGCTCAGATTAAGATACTGGACTCTTGCCAACGGTGAGTGACAACATATATGTATTGCAATATTAATTTATCAAATGTAGCAAATAAGTTTATTAAAAAAAAGTACACTTAAGTGTTCCAATAAGAGCGCATTTGGATAATAATCATATAATGTAAAATAAGATATCACTTAAATTAGAGTTGATTATTAACATATCAGGCAGCGATGGATGGGGGGGTAGTGTAGAGAGCTCATAGAGATTGTTGGAACGACGGGGTAGGGGGGGAAAGAGATGAAATTATTCGATTGATGCAAACCAGGACTCGTTACGGTTCAAAAAATGTCTATTCAACGCCGACTGGTATAGTTCACTAAGTAAACAATATTTATTTACATCAGTGCGGTAAGTTGTTCAGTGGAACGATTTCAGACCATATTGTTGACTTGAAGCCACATGGAGAGAAAACAGTAGTAAGAGTTCCGGTGTGCTGTGTGTTACATTCATTTATTTTAACGGAATCGAAGAAAATGTTTCCTAATAAAATAAAAGGCTTAGGTTTTCAGGTATTCTGTTTTATTAACTGCGAAAGAATAGAGTTGTAGTTTTTCCAGTGGAAAAAATCTAGCTTTCTAAGAACATTTGGGAAACATATCGAACGCAGTACTTTCCAATGGGCAGAAATCGAAAAGTGCCCTGTTTTTTTTTTTTTTTTTTTTTTTGTATTATAAATGAACAGATAATTTTTTTTTGGCAAGCCTTTTTATAATTTTGTTCCTACCCGGCGCCAGCTTATCTTTTAATTAAACTCAGATTACTGTCATTATGGGTTAATCATCCCTTTTCGAGCAGATTTACTTAGAAGGAAAAACTGCGCGAAAAGGTTAATTAATCAGAATGTGCATGTTGTTGGCTTGTTTTATAATTTGGGTAGATTTTTATTCATCTGCCTAATGTCCATCTCCCCGGGGAATGCAGCCTCAACATGAAAGGCCTTCAGCAAAAATCGCCTCCAGAAAGAATAATTCAAAATCAATATCACAAAAATATCGAGGAATACGCAATTTAAGCATAACTGCAAATATTTAGATAAAGGAAATTCTTTTTTAATATTGGATACCAGCCGCAGCCTTCAAAATTATGTCTGCTTTGATATTTGTGAATTTTCAATAATAACAACAGTTGCTTCACAGATCAAGATCAACTACCAAAAAAACCGGCGGGCAGAAGTTAAAATATAATGAAATCACACTTACCCCTTTGTAAATCGAACTGAAATTGTGCCATAGATCAAATAACGACGCAAATGTAAATGAGCATAGTGCATTTAGCATAGACCGGGCAAACATGACTGGTTTAAAACAGAACGATCTGATGGTGCGTCAGACAGTTCGACTGTGCAAGGATGTCAAGCCCTTCTTATGTAACGCGTCATGTTCCCATGGCAAAAAACACCATGTTTGATTCATTAGTGTGTAGAGCGGCCGGAAGAATACAATTGTGCCAGTCATAGTCGGTGTTAGCAGGCTCCTGGATGCAGAACTTGTAATATGTAGATTTTAGAGAAAGTTCCACACATATTGTGTAAAAGTATACACCAACAGATGACTAATATTTGTCTCTAACGGCCAGACGACAGGAAGATGAAACAACTCTCTTCTCAGTTTGCAGCCGCATCGAGACTGAATATCTCCCTCTGAACTGTAAGCCGTAGACTATAATCAGTTTAAAAGGGCTCCTTTTCTCAAAAGAACCCATTTAAACTCATGTCATGAAGACTACCTAAGAGAAATGTCAAATGTGCAAGAATGAGGCCAGATTGTCTTTAGAAGAATCCATCTTAACATAACTTGGATCAATGAACGACATGAACTTTGGTAAAATTTCAGATGAATCCTATTAACTAAGTTATAAAAAATCTATATACTTAATACGAACGCCGTATTATTTCGACAGTTAGTGTGAACGATAGACTTAACCGATGGGGCTAGAAGTGGTCTCAAATTGAAGATATTTCTTCCTAGGTATGCAGAAAGTTGTTAAAATTTAAAAATTCCGAATAGTTTTATTTTACGGAACGGGCCAGTTTTGTACTACAAATGAGAATAGTTCAACATTCACTTCATAGATGGAACCAGAGGAAGAAGTTAATTGTTAAACAAACAGTTTCCGACCGAGCTAGCCAGTAAAGTGCCTGCCTGGCAACCCAAAGGTCGCGGGTTCGAATCCAGCCTCGGGCTTGGATCAAAGTACTGAAAAAACCTTGGGAGGTGCATTATGGCCACAGAAGCCGATGCGCCAACAACGACCAAAAAATAAAAAATAAAAAAAAATAAAGAGTTGACTAAGTTGTTATGCATTTTTTTCTGATTAACAATTTGCACTATAACTATTTAACTGATTAAAAATTTGCACGTTCGCACAATCGTGTCCGAAAAAAATAAAATAATAATAAAACTGCTACCAATTGCAAAATTTTCGCAATGGATACAGTTAGCTGTAGCCATTGCGTACGGTAGGTCTCCCGATTTGGTCTCAAATTGAAGATTTTTTCCTAGGTGTGCAGACACATGGCCAAATATAAAAATTCCAAATAGTAAAAAAATCCGCATAATTTTATTTTACAGAACGGGCCAATTTTCTCTACTAGCGCTGCCTACCTTAAAAGAAATGGGCGCAGCTAGCTGTAACCACTGCGTACGATATGCCTAATCGAAGAAATATCTTCAATTTAGTCTAGGAAGGAAGAAATACCTTCCTAGGTGTGTAGAAACATGGGAAAAATAGTTTTATTTTGCAAAACAAGCCAATTTTCTCTACTAGCGCTGCCTACTTTAAAAGAAAGAATAGTTTTATTTTACAGAAATAAGAAAGGATTCGACGCGTACTGCCTTACCTGCTCACGACCAAAAAAGGACTACATTTCTTTAGGACAGCTAGAGGAAAAAACTCTGCTACCAATTGCGAAATTTTCGCAAGGGGTACTGCTATAACAGCTACGCTTTAAGAACATTTTATATTATAAAGCACAACTTTCATAAGCCGTTCTCTTTATTAACTTACGAGTTAATAAAGTACCAAATTACCTGCACATGGGCTACGATAGGAGCAGAGTTTTAAGTGAACACTTAAATCACACCTACAGAACCATTTCAGTAGATACATGGCTTAAAGATTTTAACACACGCTGCCAAGAATTTCACACACACACACACAACGATTTCTTAGAAGTCAACAAACGCTTCACGCAGACATACAAATCTTGGGATCTGACATTCTGAAATGCGATATGTGACCTCGATCATGGGCCATTTACAAGCTAACTACGCCGCATAAAAGACGAAAGAGGCTAAGTTTTGTAAAGGATGTGGTTGAGCAAACTAATTCTACAGACGTACCAAAGTTGAAATAACGTGAGCGCGTTCGTCCGAGTGAAACAGATAAGCTGAGCCGAAGGCCTCGAAGACTTCGCTTGATGAAATTACGATCATTAGGAAGCACGCAACAAGAACAGAAACCTAGTTAGGATAGACTGTTGGTCTTTTAGCGAAGTTCGCAAAGAAAGCAGTGAAAAAGAAAATGAGTTAACTGGAACGTTTCTTACCGGGAACATCAACAAGAGACCATTACCAGAAACAAGTTCGGAGCACCGTTTTCTAGAAATTGATTTCTTTGCCGTCATAGTCACAAATAATCATCATTTATTACGAAATAAAGATGTAATTTGATTTTTTGAGTAAATGTGTTATTTACACTGAACAGTCTGTCATGCCTGCAAGCTGCAGGAACCTCGCGGCTGGTAAATGTCTAAGATCACTTTTCTTGACCTTGTGGCCTAGATTGGGATCCTGTCGGTCGAAAGGAACTCATAGGTCGCAGTAAGGGTTCAAGATTGCCCTAAAAAGTGTTCTCACCTAAAGAAGTCAACTAGTGGACTCTCATGGTAAGAAATTTTTAAATTTCAACTGGGAATTTAGCAGGCTATTTGCGTTTTCATCTATATCCTTTGTTTGCGAGACCGCTGTGGTCACCATGTGGCTGGCAGCAAGGATATAGAGAGGCGCCAATATAAAGCGGCGGCCACGTAAATACCCTGCATTTGACTGGGGAGGTGCCCCAACTTGTGCCAAACCTGAGCTGCAAAAGCGTTCCATCATCTGTGCTGAATTACCGTTACTGTGCTAGTAAAACATGTATTTTATGTCTTCCCCCCCTCTGCAATAGACATACCGTGGACAGAATGGATCTTAGCAAATATACATGTAGTGCAAAAACTGATGTCACCACTGTTATCGGCGCCAAGAAAAACCCCCAGATAAAGTAACCCCGTTTTCCTAGGGCCACTTATATACAAGGCTGTTTCCCCCCCATACTGCCAGTGGGGGAAGCCCAAATCCGCGCCTGCAGATCACACGGCAACAAATATACCCACGGATTAGTGGTTTATATCCTCCAACAGCTCTCAGAGCCCTCAAGCAAAATAACGTGTCTAGACCTCACTAATCCGGATAACTTCGAAAATCCGAAACGGATACAAACATGGTTGAAGAACCACACGAAAAAGACTGTGACTCTGACTGTGAACAAGTTAACCCTGAACACCAATTCCATACTCAAGAAGTTAAACCGACACCTTTGGCTAAAAGAAAAAATAAAAATCAAATAGTCTCTAATTCGGACAGAGCAACTAGAAGCCAGAGCCAACCAAAGGACGCTCATGATGATCCTGGCTCCCTACAACCAGGAAAACAAGTTGAAACCAAGCCGAAGGATTTCCCCCTGGACCCTGCACTCCCAGAGGGATCCCCCTTGGATCAAGCACGCACCCTCAAGACAGCCCTAGAAGACCTATTTAGGGACCAGAGCAACAGAATCTCAGCAGGCCTCAGAGGCCAAATTGTTACTTTATGGAATAAAATGGAGTCCGTTTTATTCCAAACATACTTAGAATCTTAAATAGCCACAGCTAAACTGGAGGCTTATAAGGAAGGAGGAGCAAAAAATATGCCACAGCGCACTCCCTCCTATGCAGATGCGCTGAGGACACCGGCTCAGTGTGACCACACAGCCACTCAACCAATACAAGCCAAGGAGAAATCCACCACTCGGCGACCTAACGTTGTAGTGTTGAGACCCCTTAATAAAGTGGACAAACATTCTAGTGAAGGCATTAAGCAGGCAATAATTGATAAACTCTCCGGTGACCTAAGGACCACGAAAATAAAATCGGTACGAAAGACAAGGAATCCAGGCGTGGTCATTGAAACAGAGACCACAGAGGAAATAAACGAAATAATAGCCAACCCGAAGATCGCAACCCTGTGGCTCAGAGCTGAACCCCCAAGAAGGAAGTGGCCCTCCATCCTTATATACGACCTAGATAAGGATATCAAACCCGAAGAGGTCGCAAGAGAATTGTTTGATAAGAAATCTGTCCAAACATTTGCCAGATCAAAATCTAAATGATCATGTGACACCCAAGCACACCATCAAGACCAAGTCCTCGAGCACAGTCAACTGGTCTGTAGAACTGAGCCCGGTAGCTTGGCAAATACTTATAAATCAGACAAGAGTTTATATATATTGGGGTGGCCATCGATTCCGCGAACATGTGGCTATCATCAAATGCTACAACTGCTGCAAGTTCGGACACACGTCGCACACATGCTCCCAGGCTGTGCGAACCTGCGGCCACTGCGCTGGCAAGGGCCACAACTTCACCGACTGCCCAAATAAGAGCACAAATGCCGTTTGTGCTAACTGCAGAAGTCAGAAAATGGATGCCTCCCATTCCCTCAGAGACAGAATGTGTCCCATATACCAAAAATACAAGAGCTTGACCCAATCCAGAACAGATTATGGCACCACACCATAAACAATTCAACACTAAAGTAATCAAATTCTTCCAGCTAAATGCTCATAGAACCAGGGCAGTGGCCGACCAGGTCAGGATGAAAGCTGAGGACGAAAATATACATATCATCATACTCCAAGAACCATACGCAGCCGCCAATCAAGTAAGGGGAAACCCCCTACAATACAAGATCATAAGCCTGAAAATGAAATCCCTTGGGCCGCTATTGTGGTCAGAAACCCAGATATAACAGTTACCAGGATCACTCACCTCTGCACGGCCTGGGCAGTCTGTGCACATCTTATCTCAGCACTGGGAGCCTTCTACGTCGTCGCCCTTTATTGCCGCCCTGGAGAGGACATAACGATGGCTACAAGGTACCTAGAACATGTAACAAATATCCTCCCTCACCAGAAACTAATAATAGGAGCGGACGTGAACTGCAGGTCACCAGCTTGGTACAGCCACACCTTGGACAGGCAGGGGACAAGGAATGGGCAGCGCCTGGAAGAATTCCTAGCAACATCAACGATAACAATGCTAAACCAACCTAATCAACTACCGACTTACTGCAACCTACGATGGGAATCAACCATCGATGTCTCCCTAGCCACTAGGAACATTGCTGGCAATATAACAGACTGGACGGTTCAGGATGCCTGGACAACATCCGACCACAGGGTTCTGACCTTCCAACTCAACAGAGACCATCAGAGACAATATCCTGAGAGAAAAATGCTGCAGAGATATGCGCTGAACACTGCAAACTGGAACCAATTCAGAGACACTCTAATAGCAGAAAAAGATACAGCAAGCTGCAATTCAAACAAATCGAGACCCTGACCAACTCCAAAAAACAGTCACAGCGATCATTACTAAAGCAGCGAATGCTGCCATAAAACGAAGAAAGGCGCCTCCGTGGCCAGGTGGGAAGGAGCGACAATGCGTAGCACACGCTTCTTGATTAGACCGGGGTTCAAGCCCGTGAATCGAAATCCACCAAATACGGAGGATACGGAAAGGTCAGGGAATGACCACCGTCCGCATATTCTCGGAGCAATATGGCCTTAGTTGCTAATGCTCCTAAAAAAACCAAAACAACGAAGAAAACCTGCCTCAGGCGCTGTACCATGGTGGAGTCCGGAGCTCCAGAGGCTCCGAAGAGAAGTCCAGGACAAACGGAAAGCATTCCAGAGAGCCAGACGCTCCTGGCCTGCCCTTGAAGTGTATGCACTGCGGGAAATCTACAAGGAGGCCAGAAACCAGTAAACCTCGCTCATACGCATAAGTAAACAACTCTCGTGGGAAAATCTGGTCGCAACCACTGGCAAAACTGACCCCTGGGGGGTGCTCTACAAAGTAACCACTAATAAACTCCCCAGGGGAGAGAGGTAATTTCAACCACCATAACACCACAGGGAGATGCTACCAATTCTTGGGAGGCATCTGTTAACAATATTTTGGATGCAACCTTCCACCCTCATGTAGACCCACAGACACCCCAACAAATCAAGATGTGCACAGATAATGATGACTACCGAACAGAAGACAGGGAACCGGATTTCACAATAGAGGAATTACAAGCGGCTGCCCACCTTATTAAAAGTAAGAAATGTCAGGGTCAGGACCATTTGGAGCCGGAAATCATCAGGAAGGTGGTGGAGATAGCCCCCGATATGCTACTGAACCTCTTCAATCTATGTCTCCAAACTGGGACCTATCCGAAGGACTGGAAAAAAGCAAATATTAAACTCATAATTAAAAACCCGACAAAACCACCAGACCAACCGACTTCCTACAGACCAATAGCCCTACTAACAGTCTGCAGTAAACTCTTGGAACGACTCCTGTTAACCAGAATACAGGCTCACTACCTACAGGCAAACCTAATGTCCCCAAACCAGTACGGCTTTAGACCGGGAACATCGACTGTAGATGCCCTGAAGAACGTCCTTACACGTGCAGCTGTCACAGAAAACAAATACTTCCTGGCTATCTCTATCGACTTTGCTGGGGCGTTCGACACCCTTTGGTGGCCGAGCGTCCTGGTCCGGCTCCGGGCGAGTGGGATGCCAGGCAACCTCTATCGAGTAGTCCAAAGCTACCTCTCCAGTAGACTCATCATGGTGAATGCCCCATATAAAATACTCACCAGAAAAATCAACAGAGGCTGTCCACAAGGCTCCGTTTTAGGACCTACGTTATGGAACATCGTCTTGGATGAATTCCTAAATACCGATAATGGAGAGGCGTCTTCACAAGCCTTCGCAGACGACCTCATCCTGATGATAGAGGCAAACAGCAGAATCCAGCTGGAAAGAAAGGCAAATCATGCCCTTGAAATCCTGCAAGAGTGGACCAATATCCACTTCCTTAGGATCTTTGCAACCAAAACGGACTCCATTCTTCTCAAGGGTGCCCTAGATTACAGGAGACCCCCACAGATTAAGATTGCTGGTATCACACTACGACTGTCCAAGGAACTTAGATACCTGGGAGTAATACTGGACCCCACTCTCTCCTTCCAGGCACACTTGAAATGCATCAGTAAGAAGATACGGGGCTATATAGCCCTTGTTACCAGAGTAGCAAAAAGGGACTGGAGATTGAAAAAGAAGACCCTCAAGCTGTTTTACAAAGCCGCCTTCCTGCCGATAGCTACCTATGCTTCCGGAGCATGGTACCCCAAAGTCACCATGGCTGTAAATCGCAGAATCCTCGACTCTATCCATAGAGCCATGCTGCTTGCTATAACCCGGGCCTGCAGAACAGTTAGCACCCACACGCTGCAGGTGCTGGCGGGAACCTACCTTTAGACCTCGAAGTAGCTAAATGTGGAGTATTATACGAACTCTCCAAGAGAAGAGCCTGCACCTTCGTCGGCTTCGACGCAGATCCTACCACACACCGTTTGACTGAGAAAAAGAGACTTACAAATCATCTCATGCAAACCTGGCAAACCAAATGGGAGAATTCCCCAAAGGCAGAAGTGACCAAACGATTCTTCCCCAACGTTGGCAAACTCTATCCAATGGCTCCAGCATGGTTCACGCCGGGACTCCACACGACCTTTCTGCTAACAGGACATGGTGCCTTTAAGGCCAAACTTACAGCCCTGGGCATTACAGATGACCCTACTTGCTGCTGTGGAGAGCTGGCACCACCTTATGCATGAATGCCAGCTTTATGATGACCTCCGCTGCCAGCTCATCAGCCGGATCACCTTTTTGCCCAGAGATAGAGAACAACACCTCCTGGACGGGAGGCAGGAATATATTGCCTTCTCAAATTTCGCTGAAGCCTTGTACAGAAGAAGACGGGACCTACATGCACACTAGCCACATAATGGCTAGAAGCCAAAATGTGCATAACACCAAAGATGACCTACCAAGCAACCATGAAGATAGACAAAAAATCTGAATGAAGGATGAATAGCAGCTGTTCTGGCGGCCTGAACCAAGCACTAGCCTGGCTCTCCTTTAATACCCCTTCCTGGCAGGAGGACGAGATGACCAGTCGCCTCGTTCCCCTGCTACCCCACCTTTCCTTCTGGTGAGGCATGGGCATGCCTCACTGACCACCTGGGGGAATCTCTTCTGTGTCCCCCATACTTCTGCCTTTTCCCCCTCAACCTTCTTCCTCCCCTCCCCCACTCTATCTATACACAACGCGAGCACCCTACATACTAAATTTAATCTAGCCCAGTCTCGGCCTAATTATCCTACGCACTGCCCTACTCCTGCCATATGAATGCATGCACACGTGCTGTATGCAAACATCCAAAGTAATTACGATTGCATGGATGCGTATATATTATATACCACTGTTGTGTATATGTGCATATATGTGTATGTGCTTGTATGTGTACGTGTACAAAGGGTACTAGGAAAGTTTTGCAATACAGCTTTGTTTATTTAATTTTTTCAAAGTAATTTCCTCTACATTCAATACACCTCTCCAACCTCCGAAACCAATCTTTAAACCAGTTCTGCCAAGTTTCACTAGGGAGTAAAGCACACTCGTTGTCCCAAGCCCGTAGAGGGTCCTCATCACTGGAAAACCGCCTCCCTTTTAGCTTCATTTTCACATGCGGAAACAGTGCAAAGTCGCAGGGAGCAAGGTCTGGACTGTAGGGAGGGTGCTCCAGAAGTTTCAGTCCTGTCGTGGTCAAATATTCGGTGGAGGCTTTGGCGCGGTCAGCTACAGCATTATCGTGATGGAGGTACCAGGTGTCCATTCTTGACTTTGGCCGCAGGTTCTTCATAGATCCAATGACTTTAGGCAGGCATTGTTCAGTATACCACTTAGCTGTGACTGTCTTCTGCGTGTCCAAAACGACACGTTCCACAATTCCGCTCGATTTGAAAAATACAGCTATCATTTTCTTCTTTACAGATCGGGATTTTCTGACAATTACGGGTGTGTCGTCATCATCAAAGACCCAAACTTTGTTTTGAGCCTTGGTTGGCAGATCGTAATAGTACAGCCAAGTCTCGTCACCTGTCACGATGTTGTTCACATACCGAGATTGTCCCTTATCAAACTTTTTTAACATCTCCCGGCACCAAGTCACACGTCGTGTCATCTACTCTTCAGTCAGTTGATGCGGCACCCAGAGAGAACAAAGTTTCTTCACGTGCAAATGAATTTGCAGAATCGAACGAATTGCTGGTGCATTTAGGCCCAAAGTATCCTCTATCTGTTGGTAGGTCACTCGCCTGTTTTCGTCAAGCATTTTCCTCACAGCAGTAGCGTTTTCCTCCGTAACTGACATTCGTGGCCTTCCCGGCCTCTCAGAATCCTCCAGAGTGAAATTTACCCTTTAGAATTCTCTATACCACCTGAATATCGTTGTACGATGTGGACAATCATCATCTAGTGCAAGAGTCATTTCTTCTAAGCACTGGTCTATGGTTAAACCACGCACGAAATTATACCGCAAAACTGTCCTTATCTCATTTCGTGACCACGATGCCATCGCAAGCACTTTACACTCTCACTACTAATGAATAACTGAGCCCATCGACTTGGCGCGGCGGCTACTATGCACGTATGAACATGTCTCAACATGCAGCAACAAGCAGCTTCCTGTGATTCATTGTTGCGTCATATTGCAAAACTTTCCTAATACCCTTTGTACATAAGTTTTTTTTTTTTTAGGTCCTAGCCGCCGAAATCTCAGGAAATTAAGCGGCAGGACCTGCCAGAGTAAATTTTAGTCTACTGGTGTTTCCTGGTCTGCCTCCACGGGGCGAAGGTGGGGCAACGCTGGGCTCCAGCAGGGGTCCAGCGGCTAAATGACCAGATGAATAACGGTACACGACATTACACAGGTACAATACCCATACACTTTTAAACCTCTGGCATTCCCAGGAAACTGGTACACCCACAAAGAAAGCAACGCGGAATGGGGGAAACCCCTGGTGCCGCATGACAACAATATACCTTACACCTTACACCTTAAGGGTCAAGTAAAACTGGTATTGTTTCTATATAAAACCGATAATAAATTAATTAAAAAAATAAAAAATAGTAGCAACAATCTGTCGCAGCCGAAATTATCTTAAAGCACGATAAATATAAGGCAATTTTTTACTAATTAAAAAAAACAATCAAACGTTTACTGCATCCATTTAATTTTTCTGAGACAACAACATTCATTCCTTTGTGTTATCATGATTAGTATGATACTAAATGAATAACAATAAGAATAAATGTGACAGCCATAATAAGAAATAACAACTCCACCGTAGCCGAGTGGAGTTCTACACTCTTTCGTTTCAAGCGAAAGAGTACAGAGGTACACGCGTTTTTGAATAACCGTGATTCAAGCTCGGTGTTATTACTAAATACGGTAATGTTCGTGTATTGTCTCTATACCTTGTGAACTTCTCTGAGCTTATTTGGTCGTCCCTGAGTACTGACTGAAAATATAGCTAACTACAGATAATTGTTGAAATCGATTTAATAATGAGAAATACGCAGAATATTTTTAAAATAAAAGCCAATTAAAGGATAAAAACAATATAAAGCAGATATTACTATGAAATGTCTTCTTTTATGCAACTGTTTTGCATTAAATTACTCAAATATAAAACGTAAACAGGATTTTTATAACGAAGTCATTACTTAAGGAAATTTTCTTTTATTCTTTGGTCAATTTTATAAAAACAGCGGTATCTCTACAATAGAAATTCTGACGCAATAATGGGAATGAGGCGTAACTAGCTGATTCGCAGCTGTAAGAAGATCGAACATTTTACCTCCCTCCAACTTGTTATTAGGCAGCACAAAGTACATATCTTCAAGACCCAGCAATGTGTAGTTGCTCAAGATTACTCAGAACTCAAAATTTTCTTCGGACGATAATAAAGATTGGTAATACTAGCCTTTACTGCCAAAATCATTACAGCTTTTTATGGTAATCCTGAATACAAAGGCTACATGGACTTAATGCACTGTAGTATTGTATATGTATGGGTTGAGGAAATCAAACTAACTGTTAAAGTTGGACTTGAATTTCTGTCGATTTTAATTTTCAGGAAATTCAATAAAGGAAGGAAGGTTGTTCCAAAGAACGGAAACAGAAGGAATAAACGAGGAAAAGTCGGGCATATGAATCTGGAGTTGAACTGTGAATAGATGTTGACTAGCTAATAGATGTGTTTCGACTACTTTGGAAGAAATATGTTGAAAGGCAGATGTTAATTCATAACAGTGTACATGGAACTAACTACAGAAAAGGCATATATAGACACTGCTGAGTGGTAGAGTGAGTTTGTCATGAATCATTAATTAACATGACTGCCCTTCTATTGGACAGGAACTCAAAGGAAATTTGGGGCGGTGTACCCAAATTTCTCTTGAGCTTCCACGAGCAAACTGAATGCACGCAATTTATATACAGAAACTTACACGTCATGACTTCAGCTGCCTAAAAACTTATTCTAACAATCTAACTCAACCCCTCCTTCAGGAAAATCAGAAAAGTCGCAGTTGTAAGCAACTAATCATACTGTACCATATTTTTACCTAAGAAAGACCGTTAGTCCATGGGCTTTATGATTGCTGCGGTTCAGAACTCCTGCTTTAGATTAACTGTAAGCACACGATTAAAAAATCACCACTTTGCTTTCGCTTCAGCAAAGCAATCAATCATCTTCGTGTGGAGTCCTCGTGCACGATCTTCTATAGAAGATTGTGCTAAGCGGCAAGAAATTCGTGTTTCTGTTTTTTTAAAGCACTTTTTAAATTTATTTACTTTTTGCAACATTTATTTCAAAGAAATCTTACCTCCTTGCTTGAGGCGTGCAGTCTTTTTTTTTTTTTTTGGCACGGATAAGGCAGTCTCGTTCCCTACCATGATAATTTTACTATCGAACTAAGATCTCATGGTAAACTAATTAAGCAACCTTCGAGAACAAAGAATAACATACACATTTTTCATATTTGTAAAAAAGAATACAATTAAGTAGATTGGAAGCGATTAATTCAGCAGTCAGTTTTACCATTTTCTTCTTCTGTATATCCGTTTGCTTTTTATTTGCTATTTAAAATTTATATTACTCTTTATTCTCACAGGTCAATTATACGTCCACAAAACTTTGGGTTGGGCTAAACTGCCAGCTGATCTGTTATGTCTATTAGCCGTAATAGTCCACTATAGCTGAAGGGGGGAACACAACAGGCGACTCAGATTAACTAGGTATTTTCTTCAATAATTAAGCCGTAATAGTCCACTATAGCTGAAGGGGGGAGAAAAAAAAAACACAACAGGCGACTCAGATTAACTAGGTCTTTTCTTCCATAATTAAAACGGAGTGGAAAGCCCAGTCAGTGACCGTGAGCCGACCAATGTTTTTCTTCTACTTCAGAGGAATAAAAGTGGGGATAGGGTGGAAAGTCAATCTTTACAACACGTAGTAGTTTTGCACCACTTTGTATACAGAATAATGCTTTAACTGGAATTATAAATATGACTTTCTCATTTTTACAGTTCCCATATCGCCCAAGGAAATTGAAATTACGAATATAAGGGATATTCAAATGGAACGTCGTAAACCGTCGACATTTTTAATGTACCGAGCTATCGCTACGCAGTCACAAAGGATAATATGTAGGATAATAATAAGGATGAAGGGATCATACATGAAAGGATCATATGTACATAAGAACACACGCAAAATTGCAGGCATTCTAAAGCTGAATTTTAAATGCAGGAAGCGTGTATTATTAACCGAAGCAACCGTATACAAAAATGTTCATATCAGAACAATGTGACATAATTATTTTTGATGGTTGAGAGAAAAAACCGCCGATATTACCTGGTGCATAATTCATTTCTGCGGTCGAGAGATACAAATTGCTGATGTTACTGTCGCACGAAGAAGGATTACAGTGGGGAGGGGCACAGCTAAGGGCACTTTTCACCTGACTCAATGACGTGTGGAATGTCCTTTAATATCGAAATTGATATAAGCAGGATGTAAACGCTATCTCTAGCGTATTAGAGGAGACTAAGTCATGGTATCATCGCCGAAAGCGCATATACATGAGCAGAAACATTCTCTGAACCATTAAGGAACCTCGAGCCACGTTAAGTGTAGGAGAGATGATTACATTTTTCTTTGATTGTGATGGACCGCTGTGAAGCAAGTTTCTTCAGAACTGCGAGATAGTCAATGTTCAAGGATATTGGCGATACATACACACAGCGGGTGTGTCATCCTCTCGCTCTAAAGTGCGAGTCTAGAGCGAGAAGGCTGTCTTCTTGCAGTAAAAATACCTGCTCTCATACTGCTATCTCTAAACAGGAAACAAACAGTTTGACAGGAGATACTGGAACTCACTCCTTATAGTCCCGGCTTATTGCCTTATGGCTTTTATATTGGACTTCCTGAAAAGAGCGGTTCCAGTAAGTAGACCATGTTGTAAACAATAATCACTGGATTCCTTCATCACCAGCCAAGATTGTTCTCTGCGCAGGGTATTAACTAAACATAAAGGCATTGCTATTTAATGGTTGCAGCGATTTCACTTTGTAAATTAAATATTTTTTCATTCATATTTTCGTCTCTGTCCATTTTACAGCCTTATCTTCCATCACTGAAGGCAATGCACACAGTGACAGTTCATTGCACTGAACAGTGTTCTGGCAGTGAAATCCGTACACGCTGCGTTGGTTGGTTGGTTTGGAACTTTTGGTCCATCGGCTGTTGAGGCCATAATACGCCAGTTCATAGAAACTCCAGTTGATATAGTTTGTAGTGTATTATGTCTGTAAAGTCTGTGTTCACCGGTCGAACTGCATGTTATGGGGGTCAGAAAACGAAGAATAATTCAAGAGGAAAACCCATACGTCGCACGTTCAATTCTACAAGACCCCAACGAGTATACGTAACTACTAATTCGGTCCTATATGAACCTATTGGGCTATAACTTTTTTTTCTTCCCCAATTGAGTTTGCGGACCAATGTATTAATGAATATTACGGTAAAAATATCTTAACAAAGAGTAATGTTACAATGCAGAGATTGATGCTATAGCAAAAGCTAAAACACCCAATTTCAAAATGGTGTCCAAGAAGAATGAAACAATTGAGCCTTGTGGTTATCATTGAGACTCTGTATCGAAAAGCGTTAGCTCTTCCCTTGAGTTTCTATCCTACATCGTATTTAAAGTGGCATAATCTCTTTTGCCGTTATGAAATTGTATTATAATTAAATCAATACTCCTTTAGGCTACAGAATTCTAAAAGAAAGTGATTATAATATAAAGAACTTCGTTGAAGGACAAGTTGATTAAACACAGCGTGGTACACCCCTTTTATCATTGCGTTAACAGATAATGACGCACGGGAGCAAGTAAGTTGTACAGTGGCTGTTATTAAGTTTAAACGAACAACATAATAATTACGTGTCAGTCGCGTGTATTTACATGATTCAAATCAGCAAGGTAAGAATATTAAACAGCATGAAATTATTTCTGCACTCTTGGGATTTATGTATGAAAAAAATCGAGGAGGATAAGCGAAAAGAATTTAAATATACCGAATATTAACTTGAACTTGTTAGACAAGGAATGAATTAGGTACTGTGATAAGAATCAAATTATTGCGGAAAGTCTATAATTAAGATATAAAAAGGTGACTGTTTGGGTATAAATAAAAATGAATCACTTTATTTTGAAATAACTGTTATCTTCCTCCATATTTAGCACACATGATGTGCTGAAAAGCGGCAAAAAATCTTTAGTTTGAAGTCAGAAGTCAGTGCTCGTGGGTCGTTCAACACGCAAATAACTACTTGGGTTATTGAAGAAATCGGAGGCCCAGAAATGGGTTTGTCGCAAGTTGTCGTTGAACGTTTCTTCATACTGGAAGATGACCATGTTAGTGTTCTCTTGTTCCAATTGCCCACGAGAAACTGTTGATGTCCAAGTGTGGTATGCAATGCACTGTCTTCTAGGCAGAAATAAATTTAAAAAATGCTGGGACACCGTTATAGCGCACAACTTACAACTAGGTGCGCATGAGATAACTTTTGAACTTGTGCAGGAGGTTCGTGAAGAACATTATGAATGCTGAACGACCCAAAGATACTGATAATCTGAAGGCAGAGGTTGATGCAGTTTTCTAGAAAAATCAGCCTGGAGACATTAAAAGAATGGGAAAATCTGGGTTCATTTAAGAACTGTGCTGTTCACAACGTAGATATAAATGAGCTCCGTCACTGTAGGATGATGCCTCAACGTTTCGTGCCAACGATTGCATCAAACTGGGTTGTAAACGGTAATATTTGAAATTTAGAAGCGTTTTACTTTCATCAATAACCACAGAAATCATTTGGTGTACTACGCACGTTTTGAGTTAACCGATTTGCATACATGAGGGTATATTGTATCGGTAAACTGCTCCCTGTTCTAAAACGATTAAATGAACCCCAAAGTAACCCCTTACAATAAGCAGATCAAACTCAAAAACCACCTAATTCTTCCATCCATCAGCGGAAAATTATGCCGTTTCACTCGGCATAATAACAGTTGTTTTTCGATAAGTATTGAGGCAACAAAAACCATGAAATTTAATATACTTCCTTAAAACAATTCTTAAATCCAAGCAGGTTTATAAAAATAGTTTTCAGTGACGGAGAGGAAAAGTGCCGCAATATCCTAACGACAACAAAGAAATTGATTGGAAATAAAGAAAATAAATATATACAACCAGAGTAGGCTTATTTACGAATTTCCCGTGATAAAATGAAAAAAAGTAATTAAAAAAAGTTTATAGACACAGCGAGATTACAAACAATTGAATATACTTTACCTGGAATCCGGACATCGCACGACGATGTAAAGCAAACAGCCAAACATTCGATAAAAATCCCTGTTTAATAACGTGCATAGAATTAGTTAACTAATAATCTAAAGGAAAAAAATACTTCAACAAAATGAGAAGGATATTTTATCAGCAAGAAAACAATAACTTAATGCAAAGAATGTCCCTTGTACGATGGTCGATTCCTAATCATCTTAGCACAGAAGTATGCGAAAGACAGCAAGCTTGTTTTCTTCCCAACAGTGGAAAGAAAATATTAATATATTTAAAACGATACGCAAGTTAAATCGCAAAACTTAATTTCAGAACAAGATGTTACAAGAAGTAAATTAATTTAGAGATCACCGTGCGGAAATGGAATGGAAAAAGCAAGATTTAATGATAAATATAAGATTGAATACTGGATCATTGTTATTACCAGAATGATACTGTATTGAACAAGAATGCAGAGAGAAATACGAGTACGTATCAAAATTAATTGTATTTATTAAAATGGAAATGAAGATTGACCAATCTGAACCAAAACTGGCAGGAATACTCGCCCTGCCAGTTTTGGTTCAGATTGGTTCAGGCTTGGTTCAGACCAAAACTAGCAGGAATACTCGCCCGAGCCTCTGCCTGGGTACCTCCTTCCCTTCTCAGACTAGTATTCCTTTCCTTAATACAGCCTCACTTCACATATGGAATCATCTCATGGGGTACGACCAGTCAATATAACCTTACGAGAATCAATTCAATTGTCAGTAGATGTGTTCGTTCAATTTTGGGCCTTCCCTGGAATGCATCGGTGACTTCGCGATATAAGGAAGCGAGACTCTTAAGCATCTACCAACTGATACAAAAAGCTGAGGCGGTCTTTGTCTACAATTCTTTGAAAACACCAAACTTTCCTCCTCTCTTCAGATCCTTTTTTATAACAATAGAAGAAGGAATAAGATATAATTTAAGAAATGAAGCGAACCTGAAGGTTCCGCTTTTCAGAAAAGCCATAGGCCATAAAATATAAAATACAGAGGCGCAAAAACCTGGAATAATCTTCCTGAAAACATCAAAAATGCCATTTCACTAAACAAGTTCAAGAAGCTCCTGACTGAACACATCACCAGGGATGTCTGATCTAAATCACCTTCCACTCAACTCCTGAACTTTCCACAATGCATACCAGTTTGGAAATTGTGTAAACAAGTTGAAGGAATAGCTGTCAAAAAGCTTGTAACACTCTACGCAATTATTTCATATTTTTTTCTTTCATACTTGTTATTGTAAAAGTACTCACAATGTAATTAGTATTATAAGTACTGTTGTTAACCACGCGCCATGTGTGGTTGGTTTACGTAGTCTCTGTAATGGAATGTAGAAACATGTCCGATTCATGATGTATCTGTTTTTATTGTTATCTTTTTCAAAGGGAAAACGTAAACCAACCACGCGACATGTGTGGTTGGTTTACGTAGTCTCTGTAATGGAATGTAGAAACATGTCCGATTCATGATGTATCTCTTTTTATTGTTATCTTTTTCAAAGGGAACACCCCCTAAAAAGCCTCTGGCTTATGTGTTCTCCCTCCCTTCTTGCTGTTATCTCCCAACAATTGTAACACAAAATAGGGATAAATAAATTATCAAAATTATCAAACTGAATTCCACTGATGAATTTAAAAGGGACTTCCAAAACCAAACTGAATCAAGTTATATGTTTCGTGTTATTGCATGAAAGATAATGCTTATTTGTCATTATAATCTTCGTTAAGATTTTAGATATAAAGGTGCATTTTATTAAAGAGTACTATTGGCCGTGTCTGGTCATTATTTTTGTCTCGTTTAAACGATAACAACACCAACCTATGGTAGGTCCCTCAAAGACGAGCAAGAAAGGCAAAAATATATATCAAGTAAAGGAACATCATGAAATAAACAATTTTTTAAGACAAATAGGATAGCAAGAAGAAGATAAGAAGAAATGAAATAGGATAGCAAGCTGATGAACAGATTCTGAAAAGTTTATTGTATAGGTCTGCTGCTTGTATTAATGATAGCACCAACACTAAGCAATATATTATCCGCGAATTGTTTAACGTTCTTTGCATAAAATGGTGTTCATGAAGAAAGCTTAGCCTCTAGGGTAGCGGCCAAAACTGCTGAGAAGACCAGTCTACTAATCCTATTTTGTTGTCCTGAAACCAAGCTAACAACTTCCGCGTGTTAGGCGCGTGCTGTCCTCCTCCTGAAACAAGCAAAGGGGAGGTATATCCAACGTTAAAAATGAAGAGTAGGCCATGTAGTAATAAGGTGGTTTATCTTCACTAGTACCAAAGGCCTGAACCATACGCAATCCTGCAGACAGCGCTTGTTCCAATTTTGGCAGTTGAGCATTCTGATACGAATTCGAAGCAATGATACTTTCGTGGTTATAATATTTACAATATAATTTCCTTTTAGGCCACTCATGCACCTGGTTATTGGAATCCGCATCATCAGATGGAGATGACAGCACACAATTTGACATTCGTACTTCTTAATCGCTGAAATTCAACCGTTTTGGCACTTAATTTTACTATTCTATAATAAAGATATTCTCTCTCTCTCTCAGAATAACGAAAGATGGTGATTTCGTCCAACCACCGGACGGCTCGTCAAATGCATTTGGGATGTGCCAACGTGTGTAGCTTTATTTTAATTTGTTTAACACGCAAACATTAAAGATTTCTGATGATAATTCAGTAATCCACTTTATCGGAGAAGTGGTTGATAAAACATGCGTGGCAACTGGAGTGCCATTATTGTTTTCAACAAAAGAAGTTAGTAATGCTAGAAGTTCTTACAAGGCAGCATTCTGAAGCAATGAATCGATTGCACTTGGTAATCAGCTAGGTGGTTTTACAAGTCATTCTAATCATAATCTCACCGCGTATCGAATACTTAATTGGATGCTAGTGTTTGGTAACCGTATACAAAACTACTCGTTTACGGAGATTTAAGTGAGCAAATATAGTGAAAATCAATCATATTATTAATACATTTTCCTGGCTCGAACTTACGGATGCCACATAGGCATGGAGTTTTTTTCTTTGCAAGTTCGAATTTATTTACCCTATCCCTCATTAAAAAAAAAAAAAAAAAAAAAAGGGAAGAAGAAGAACTGCTCGCAGTTTCAGCCAGTTTATTAGTATTATAATGGCTAAACGCTACTGGGAAGCAGACTTTTTCTGCATCTGCCAAAAACAGATTCTATCATTTACAGCTTCCCCGTCGCCAAAAAGTGCCCATCCAATTCCACTTTGAACTTTACGAAACTATCCACCTCGACCACAAACAATTTATTCCAATGATTAACCTGTACGTGTGCTGCTACACCGACTACCACAAGGCCTTGGACTCCGCACCCAATAGCTGGCTGATAGAGACGCTGAAGAGCTAAAAAGTCACACCTACATTGATACAATTACACGTTTTTAAAGCCTTCCTCTCCAGTCATTGGACCTTTCCCAAATTTAAGTTATTTAACTAATTTGGCGAAATGTCTAAAACAAACACTACAGTTCTTTTAATAAGTAAGCTGTGTAAAAAGGTAAAAAAAGATAAACTGCAGCCATTATAAATCCACTGCAGGATGGAAGCCTCCTCCCCGATTCATGCTGAGGGAAATGGACCATAACCTGCCATGCTGGTCCAGTGCGGGTTGGCAGGTCGATCGTATTTAGCAGTCACGGGCTTGAAATCTGGTCTACTGAAAGAGCGTGTGCTACTGCACACGCCTCATGACCACTCGGCTACGGAGTAAGCTGGGAGCTAGGACAAAAAAAAAAAAAAAAAACTTACAGACAGCAGATTTGAATTTAGGAAAGTTTATTTTAATAATCTTGATTAAAAAGCTAAAGCAAGTCATTTTCAAAAAAATTAATTCTCGTAAGGAAGAAAACGATTCGTCATTAGAAGCAGGAACTGGGATTCGTCAGACTATAAAACGTTTTTCCAGTCCTCCACTGTACAGCGTTGGAGTTCTTGAGCATCATTATAACCGTACCTTTCTTTTTTTTTTTTTTTTGCTGAGTACAGTGAAACTTGGTTCGTTCGCCGGCTGTGACAGCCTACCCGTGACAACGCTCGGCAAGTTGTGTGTAGGTCGCCTTGGTTATCACTGTTGTACTGAGTAGTCGAACCGACTGTAACTTTTCTGTTATTTAGCACAAGCCTTATTAAATTCCGTTCATGCGAGAGATCAACATTTAATCTGATCCGTTTATCCCAGCAACAGAGAGCATAGGATCGCCGTTGGCTGGATGTTATTTGGTTATTAGCTGAATCTCGATACACCCAAAACGGGGTCGTACGTGAAAACTCCAGCAGGATTGCAATTTCCGAGACATTCAAACCGTCACATCTGGCGCTGACTACCATACCAAGTTCAAAGTCACTTAAATCTTTCGTCCTGCCTATTTTCACACTAAACTGCACACATACAGCATCTCCAATCTATCTATCCACTTGCTTATCCATGGTACGAACAAGTGATGCTGTCATGTTCTCATGTAATATATGCGTGTGTGTGTATATATATATAAAGCAAACATATTAAAGTTATTTGGCTTCATCTCTCTCTCTCTCTCTCTCTCTCTCTCTCTCATTTCTTTAAGATCCCCCTCCCCCTTTTTTTTAAGCATTAACATTAGCAAGGGCACATGATGCAAGAAAGCAAGCTTATATAGCACCAGCAAAAAAAAAACAAAAACACCCCCCCTTCTCATTTCACCCATCCATTCGTTCCAAATGTTTGTTTAGTTCTGCCTTGAATCTGTTTAAGCGCTTAGGTTGACAATAATTCGAGAAACAGAAAGTAAGTGCATATACATTCCCGATGAAAATCAAAAGTAAAGCACAACCTTATGCAGACCGTCAAACAATTTTTTGCATCCTTAAAGTGAATTTAATCAGCAAGCCTTGGTTTAGTTTTCTGTCAAAAATATGTATAGAGAAAAAAAAAAAAAACTGCTTTTCCAGTTCACTGGTAAGTTTCACGAAGAACAGTAATTTAAACTCAAATGTGATCTTTCCTTAATGCAGTCGTGTTCGAACTACATAAATCTCCAGCTAGATTCTAATTAAGACAGTCACTAAAGACGTCCTCTGCCTTATTATGTGCTATCCATTGTGAATGGGATCTCTTGTAGTGTCCTTTCAATCAGGAACTTAATCTCGCATGGTCGTTAAAGAATAAAGGTAGTTTAATCTGATTCGTTTATCTCAGCAACAGAGAAACAGTCTTCTTACTACTCCGCGAACGTCCTTCACTACTGCGTGCCTTTTCAGAAATTTACGACATGTTTTGTCTTCTGGATAATATGAGAAAACAATTTTTATTTTACACCTCGTACTTCAAAAATTATACCAGTGAAAAAAAAGGAATACGGCAACAAGAAAATACTTAAGATAATATAATTAGATGGAGGAGGGACGTTACATGATAATTCATCTTATGAGAATGAACGAAGCAACACTGAAGTACCATGAGAGATTAAGATATTTTACTGAAAATAGTGAAATTAAATTGAATACACTTCAACAGAAATACTTAAACAGTTCATTTCAAGCAGTCTGTTTCTCATCGTGAAGCCTACAAAGTATGTCAAAACGCCAAAATTAGAGATCATTGCGGAAATACTTGTACAATACACTAATAGAATTAATATTATGTACATTAATATGACTACCATTAAATTACTTATGAAACTGCGCGAGTTAATTAGGGCAAATTTATCAATAGTAAAAAAAAAAAAAAAAGTGGGAGGAAAAAAAGATAAAAGAACTTTTATTGAATATAGACGAGCGGCAGAAGTGAATATTACGGAACATCGTAGAAGGAACATTTCTATCCATTTGTTTCTGTTCTAACCTGCAAAGAAAGGAGTCTTTAATATGATCATAGTTTTGCAGTTGGTGTTATCAAGTTTTTACTGGCTCTTTGATAAGATGGCGATGATGATGACAATGATGAAATACTTTCCCCTTTTGGGAAGTATCACTTATTTTAAGGTATTGCAAAATCAGGGCAACTTCCTAAAGAGAAGTGAGAGAACGACAACCCTCTCATAACCTTATCAACTCATGAACCAACAATCAAGTGTCATATTTTATACCGACACAAGATGACCTCAAGCTCATTAAACGCTTTCACGTGGAAGTCTCTGAGCAAACCAACTTCTCTGACCTAATAACTGTAATTGTCTCTAAGGTGGAATCTCGTCTACTACAATTTAGTTTTTAATCAACTCCATTAACTACTGAAAGCTTTCACCCATTGCAACGCCCAAAAGACGAGCGCTAAAGGTGAACCCCGCTAGGGAACTTATTTATGCAAGAAAGACACGCGTTAATCCTTAGACACCAATTTTAGAATGTCTGGATAGTCTCCTATCAGCCGATACGCGGCCCAAACAAGCAAAGTTGCTCTAAGAGTTGCCCGCTTCGTCTGATATCCACGAGCATCAATTCTAACAACCGAACTATGGTAAGTAGATCAGCTGAAACAATCAAGTTGGGCGAATCAACAAATTGTCCGTAACTGCCAGACAACAGCTGAATCTGCACAAGTAGCAAACCTGGGTTCAACTTGTATCAAAAACACCATGTACTTCCTTGGTGGAATAGTTCATGATTTATACTAACTACGAACAGAAGCACAAATTCTCCACTGACATATCAGCCACATGTAAGCTCCAGGTTATAAACATTCTCCTCCCCTCCAGCCTTTGACAGAATTTTTATCTCAATGTGGATCCTTAGGAGTAGCGGATTCTCATCATTCAAAGTACCCTATTCCTGACCAATTCAATATACTTAGTCATCCAAACATGTGACCAGTGGGTACTATCCTACGAAATTGCTCCAATAAATAATTTGCAATGATTTTCGAATATATCTCGCAGTTTAATATTATAAGTATGATAAAACGATTTAAATTAAAATATTTAAATTATACTTGTACTGTTTTAAATCTTGGAATTTTTACGTGGCACAGTTTATTTACTTGCCAGAGAGGAAGTAAACTAACAGTTTATTTATACTCAGAGGCACCTTTTTTATTGATTGCTCATGCATTCTTTCTCGGTAAGGCGGGCTTTCCAAAAAAAGTCTGCAACCTATTGTGATTACCTTTTGGTGCAAAATGTGTTTTTTTTTTTTTTTTTTTTTTTTTATATCAAAGGTAGAAGTTTCTGCTGCCATATTATAACTGAGGATCTGTGCCGAGCTCTTTCGGAGACAGACATTTCCTATTAAAAATACGCCATAAAAAAATCCTTAGTAATTTACTGGTTTTTAGGGGCATCAGCATAACACGCGTAATGCGCCTATTGCCTTCACCATATCCATCCATCTGTCCACCAATTATTATTTCTTTTTCCGTCAGCCGGGAGTGTAATAACTCGATATTTTGTTTTGCTGCTGACCTTGCGGTTAGAGAAGTAGCTTTTAAGGCAGTGGTAGAAATTCCAGGTACAGTTAGAGACTCTGGCCCTCTGAAGAACGCCCGGCCACCACACTGTCAAAAGCTCCTTTGAAGTCAATGAAGATTGCCAGTACATAAGTTGCACCCGACTGTTCTGCAACTTTGAGGGTTTTAGATAGAGCATCAATTGTGGAGCACCCTTGTTTGAATCCAAATTGAAGCGAGGATGCCAAACCACTGGCTTCATATCGGGGTTGGAAGCGGGAGAGCAGCAGTCTCTCAAAAACCTTGCCGAGAATGGAAAGAAGCGTAATAGGGCGGTATGCCTTGGAGGTACCTGTAGGATCCTTAGGCGAGAGCCTCAGGTTAGCATGCTTCCAACGTGATGGAAAGTTACCCTCATTCAGACAGGTGCAGGTGTTGAAGAGCTGAAGAAGTATCATTGGAGCTATGGCCCAGAGATGTTGCACAGTCTCGCCTTCAATAAAATCCAGACCAGGAGCTTTACCTTTTTTGATTTTTTTAATTGCTGCATCGACTTCCTCCTCTGTGAATGATTCCTCCATAATGTCTGGCTGGAAGCTAGAATTTTGTACTGCTATCTTCCTGTGGATGTCAGTGTCAGAGTTGGTGTTGTCCTGATATATTAATTCATCCAGAATCCGGTTGATTGTATCTTCCCAGTGTGTCTCAGATGAGTCATCAGAGCGGACAGAGTGTATGACATCCATGGATCCCAGCTTATTCCTCACGAGTTTGTGGACTAAACCCCACGGATTTCGGTTCCCCTCAGTCTTGACAAGGGAGCGCCAGGAGCTTTGCTTGGCATGGTAAATTTTGTTAGTATATTCACGGCGGACTGCTTTGAATCGGTCTCTATACTGTTCTACGATGTGAGCAGGTTCAGTCCTTCTCTTGCGTTGGTACTCTTTGCGAGCGCGCTTCAGAGAATTGCGCAGGTTAGTGAGTTCCTGCAACCACCATGGTACAGATCTTGGATTCCTGGAACATTTTTTCATGGAAGCCTCAGAAGCTTTGAGGAGCAGACTCTGCACAAAGTCTGTTTTCTGCGCACTGTTCATTGATTGGTAGAAGTTGCTGGCTGGGTCATGAAGAACATCTTGAATTACATTGTCAAACTGGTCCCAGTTCGCTGTTTTAGTAGAGAATCTTACAATATCCTGGATAGGCACTTGACGAGGGAGGGCAGAATCGGTGACACTGTAAGTGATGAGGCGATGGTCGCTAGTAGTGGCCGTGTCATGCACCTGTCAATGAAGGAGTCTATTGCGAAGAGAAGAAGTAGTCAGTGTGATGTCCAGTTAGACTCTCCAGTTCCCGAAGAGTAGGTGGTTGGTTGTCCTGGTCTGTTGATGATTTCAAGGCCACGTGAGGCAATGAATTCATCTACCATGTCTCCTCTTGCATCGGTAGAAGTGTTGAACCATTGTGTCGACCGGGCATTCGAATCTGCTGCTATAATGACATCAGTATTCTCCAGGAGGTCAAGAGCTTGTTCCAAACGAGCTATGTACGGGAATATATCTGTACCAAATTGGAAATATGCTGTTAGGACCGCAATACGGCCGAAGCTGCCTTCTATTGTAACCCCCCGCTAGGTGGGTAGTGCAGAGTGATTCTATTTGTGTTACTACTAGGTCTGGATTGCGGACGATGATAGCAGCGAGGCACAATTGGTTTGTCGTCTGAATTTTCCTGAAAGCCAGGGGGTAACCAGAGACCCTTCCACGGACGCAGTATGGTTCCTGAAGGAGAAGAATATCTAGATTCAACTCGTCCATTAGAGGATGAAGCTGTGTTGCCACTGAAATGGATTTTTGGCCATTGATCTGAGCTATACGAAGTCTGGGAGAGAGAGAATTGAGCATCCTATTTTCCATAGTTAGTCTTATTGCATACTATATCTGCTGCTCTTCTATATACAAGGCATGCTCCATCCCGCACAGAGTGATCGTAGAGTTTGTTAATTGCTTTGCAATTTGAGCATTTAGGAGGCGAGGCTTTGTTGGGACAGTCCTTGATGCCCTGCTTCAGCACAATGCCCACATATTGGTTGTTTTTTGAGACACTTAGAAGAGGTATGCCCATAACCAAGACATTTGTAGCATTTCAGGACTGGTACAAAATCTCTGAATCTGTGGGATGACCAGCTCAGAAAAATTCTATCCTGACTGTGTAGGAATCTCTTTATCCTGGGGGAAACTTCTATAACCCAATTAAGTCGACCACGAGTCCGTGCATTGGTGGAAAATTGAATTTTCATCTCCTTAATGGCTTCTTTTTTGCTCATGGATTCAAAGAGATTTCTGTTATATACTTCCTCCAGTAGGTTAACTTTCTGGATTGAGCCATCTACATCAAACACAATTAAACTTGGTCCCATTAGTTTAGGGGTTTCAAAGGTAAGCATTAGATCTTCCGCTGTACTGCAAGACTTGATCTGTTCTAGATCTGACATAGTGGCTGCTTCCAATATTATCCCTTTGTCGCGAATTTTGCGAATGCTTTTGATTTGGAGATTGTCTAATTTTGGTTTTATCTTCTTTAGGACGGTGTCCTTCACTCCATCGCTATCTGGGATGTCGCACCCTTCTCTAGCTTTTATAATCAGCATATACTTGTTCTGTGTGGTGGGGATCTGAGGTAGTTTGAGCGTGGCAGCATAAGACAGCTGGTGCCGAGTTCATCAGAAGCTTGGTTGGAAGGTGGCCCGGTATTCAGAGCTGCTATAGTTGGATTTTTGGTTACTTTAGATAGAGTTTTATTAGTTTGTTGGAGTTGGGCATTGGTGGCCTTCAGCTGTTCATTTTCTATAATGACCTCATATAACTTCTTCTCTAAAGAGCCCCAGCAGCGCGAAATTTGTAATGATACGGCCCTGGTGACGTTGCAGTTTTTGCTACGGAGGCAGTATTCCATTTTGCGCCTCAGTTTGTGCATAATTTTCAGGTTGGGAAAATCTTTACTGAATAAATTCGACATTTCATCCCATTCCTTTTCATCCTCCCATTGTTTAGGGGGGAGTGAACCAGATGCTTCGGGTCTTTTGAGAACCTTTTTCTTGAGGGTAGGAAGTCTCTTCGTGGATGCTGCGGGAGCACAATCGCTGTTCATCCCATTACAATCGGCATCGTCGCCGCCGGGAGAGTTGTCGGCGGCAGGTATGCCGTGTTCATTTGCCGCGGAAGCCTGTTGTTTCGTGGTCCGAATTTTGTTTCTAGTCATCGCGATCGAGGAGGGAACCCCCTCCGAGTTTTCCTCCCCCGAGGACTGGTGCGGTTGCCTGCAGGAACACAGTGAAGCTCTACGATGTGCATTTACTTTTCCAGCCATTATGCAGAGCTATAAGCAGCAGATGCCAAATCAAGCATTAACTGGGGAAGTGTAGTCAGTTCACTATTCTGCAGTAGAGTTGTAGGAAGAACAATAGCGTTTAAGTCTATTGGGTAAACTACAGGTGGTCGCGGGCGAGAAACTACTGCCGAAGGCAATATAGCGACCAAAAAGCTACCTTCACGCCAGTGACCTTCAGCCGGTCAGAGAATGGCAGTAGTTTGCTTCGGCTTTAACAAAATTGTTCAAACACAAATTAAAATTAAAAGTTACTTATCTGCTATAAGTCCAGTGCCTCCATGACCCGTATGATTTGAAAGCATTTGGCGTCCACTATAAGATGATATCTATCATATTGGGTAATAACCTAGATTTTTTACTAAATTTAAGTTACTTTAGAGAGCACAATTTACCACCAACTTGTACTACCGGCCACCTGGCGGTCTTAGTCGTTAATGAAAAGTCGGTTTTCTTTCTTTCTTTTATTTTTTTTCTATAAATCATTAACTACTGCTATTTGTTATTGCACCTAAGATATAATGCACTACGCTACATTTCAGACGCGTTTTACACAAACTTACTTGCTATTACTTACTTTTGTTGAAGAGTTGATTCGAAAATATCCTAACCATGAAATGAAAACGTAAAGCGGAAGACAACATACTAAACAAGATATCACTATTATCACATTAACGCTCCGAAGCGTTACTTATATCCGTATAAGTGTATTGAAGCCGACCGGGCTAGCCGGGTGGGTAAAGTGCCTGCCTGGCAACCCAAAGGTCGCGGGTTCGATTCCCGCCTCGGGCTTGGATCAAAGTACTGCAAAAACCTTGGGAGGTGCATTATGGTCACAGAAGCCCATGCGCCAACAACTACCAAAAAAAATATATAATAAGATATAATAAGTGTATTGTGTCTGTAGAAGGGCCTGTTTGAATGTTGTACGGGCTGATAAGCCCAGAATAACTAACGGAGAGAAACTCTACTCCCCTCGCCTGAGATTAGCTAAATACAGCCTCAATTGAAGTGGACTTCAGAAATTCCTCAAGACATCGACAGGAATCGAATCTGAACCTTTCTAAAGGTGTGACAAGCGGCGAAACCACTATATTGTCACGTAGGAAGTAGCTAAAGCACTAGACATTAGGACATCATTCTGTCTCTTCTACTAGCAGGAAAAAATCGGAAACACAAGCGGAGCAGTTCTTCGCGAACTGAAACTGTGGTAGTGAACAAAAGGAGTCGTAGTACTGAAATTATTTTTATTATTTGACCACAGTAAAGTTAATAGTTATAATAAAGATGATAGCATATTTGCAAAAATGTATTTCGCACTTCTCAAGTGGTCAAATCATTACAGGAGTCGTATATTTCTAAATGTAACCTATTACTCGCTATTATTTCTGCACTCAATTCCCAGAATTCCTCTTCCCTTCAAAGAAATTAGACTAAACCGCATAAGAAATTTCATAAGCTATTGGAAAAACCCAACCTCACTTTCGACAATAATAAGCAATCCTCCTTTAATAGGCGCTGGCTAAACTATATATAATATATACTGTATTTACAATGAAAAATAGTACAAATCAATACTATAGAATTAACAAAACAAAAAAAATGCATGCACTGTTATACACACACAGCTTTTGAATTTCTTTGAATGCGGTTGAGGGGCAAAGATTTTATCTGAGCGCTATAAAATTTCTTACGGTACCGCTCCAAACACCTTGTTTAAGGTGGCACACAATAATTATTTCACAACACGAGCGTGTTTGTTAGGTCATGTGATTATCTATTGCTCTTCTCCACGGAGCGTCTATTCTTGTTTCATCCCTGTCTTCTACGATCTCTTTAAAACTTTAACAGCGAGATACCAACAGAGACTATAGCCAGGGATCTCTCTCTCTCTCTCTCTCTCTCTCTCTCTCTCTCTCTCTCTCTCTCTCTCTCTCTCTCTCTCTCAGCGGCATTACAGGTTCAAGATGAACTGTACCCAAAAGACTTCAATAAATGGGACATAGTGCATAGTGTTATGGTCAGGCGCCACCTGTGATTTCTCACATCTGCACCATATGTACGCTGTGAAGAAATACAGAACTACTGTAAATGCCAGAAAACTGTTGTCTGTTGTATATGACATATTGCGTTAGGTTTTGTTGGGTGTCCTGGCATTTGGCCGCAGGGCCCCTGGTGGGACCTCAGTTAGTTAAAAAAAAAAAAAAAAGAGAGAGAGAGAGAGAAAGAGAATAGAAGGCCTGGGGAGCAAGAGGAAGGGGGGGGTCTGAATGTGAGGAACACGCTAAAGTGGGCAGATAGAGAAGGCAGTCCACCCGAGTAAGGAGAAATAGGGGATGGGTAAAGTGTGTTTGGTGTTAAGCGGCACCAGGGGTTTCCCCCATCTCCGCACTATAGGGGATGGGTAGAGGGATCAAAAGTCACAGGGGCAGGCGCCACTGTGCGAGTGCCAAAGGCCAAGCACTCTCTGGGAGTCAGCTTTTCAAGGAGTGCCAACCATGATGATGCCAGCATAGTATTTTAATCTTCAGTCTTACTCTTTTATCAGTTGGGAAAATGCTATCCGACCCCAGCTTGTGTTTGCACTTGAGGGTCGTTGTTCTGAGCAGCTCTAAGTTCAGCAAACATTGCCTGTCTGATGGTTAAGACAGCTTGTGCGTCACTCGTTAAGGCTTTGTATGTTGTTTCATTCTGAAGCAGGTATGTTTCATGGTTCCGAGGGTTCTCCTGGATTTCAGTAAAAAAATTGAGCCTACAATCAATCGTAAGCAGGGCACTCATACATGAGATGCCCCCATGACTCCTCTTCGCCACAGTGGCAGAATGGATTGCTTTCAATTCCCATTGCTGTCAATTTCTGTTGAAAGGGCCCGTGTCCTGTGATCAGGAATGTAACTTGCAGACCAGGTGAAAACCAGGAAGGAAACTTTGGGAAAGTCATGTCAATGGATGGGAGGAATCTTCTGGTAATTTCTCCTTTGGGCGGGGTTTCCCATGAATGCTGCCAAAAGTCCTTGAAGGTGTTTGAAGATACGTTTTCGTTCTTGTTTCAGGTCATTAGTAAGCTGCAGTTGAAGATTTAACAACTGTGTCGGAATCCCCTTCTTTAATCGATTATAAAGTCCCCTTTTAATCATCTCAAGATAGAGTGGCAAGCATCCAGTAATAACCTGTAGGGCAGGCTGACAGTGCGAGATGCCCTGCAGACAGACAATGGGACATCATCATATAAACAACAGAACTCCATTGTGCATTGCCCATATGCACAAATGACTAAACATTTTTGATAACTTTTGATTAGACGACTTACAATTTTACGGTCTTTAGCCTGTCGTCACATGAAATAAGTTAATATTTCATGTGATTTCAGTTACCGTCCCTTCCTCGAGGAGGAAGACCTCTACTCGTTCGGAAGGTAAAAACTATAAAAAATTTTAACTTTATACTGTCTGACATTCTAAAACTGGTCTCACACTGAGTCTCTTCTCAAAATTATTAATTATATACAATATTTACATAGAAGTCACCTCAAGTCAAGTCCACAACAATCGCCACAGCACACACTCAGGCTATGCATCCATGTTTACTGTCGGAGGAACTCTTCACTATTCATAATCTGTTCGTTTTTTATTTAGTTCCTTTGCCCTCTTTTGTTCAGGACATATGCGATCTACTGCAGTATGTTCACTGGGCATTTTCTTCCGCCAGCAATTTATGCAGCGAGGAACTTTCTCCTTGTTCGAACATTCCCTGTACGAGTGACCTTCCTCCGAACAGTACCCACAACATGCGCCACCTTTACAAAACTTTGCAATATGCCCATAGGCCATACACCTATAACACTGCGTAACTGTAACGATGTCGCGAACTCGACAAGCGGACCAGTGGACAAACACTCTACCAACACTCACCAGTTGCTTATGAATAGAACTATCCACCTGAAGAATCCAATTATTTAGCTTCTTGTTCTTGGCTTTATTTACGGAAATAACACTTAAACTTTCTTGGAATAGTTTTTGTTCCACTCCGTAATCTTTCAGGTTCTTCAGCCATAACTGTTCCAGCAATTCATTTTTGTCCACGTCTGCTCTACGTCATATATGAGAACTTTTGGATTCTGCTTCCTTACTTTGTCTACACATAACTTCAATTCTTTAAATTTCTCACATTGCATTAAATCATTAATATCCTTATCAGTTTCAGCTTCAATTACAACTTTCTTATCTCTCACAGCTTTAAGATTATGAACTTTGACATTTTGCAAGGCAGGTCTTACTTTTTTAATCAAATCTACTTTCACATCTTCACTACTCTTGTGATTAGCGTTCTTAGTACTAATTAGTGCAACTTTCGCCTTATTAAAGCCCACCGCCTTCACTATCGTTGCATAATCCTTAGGGACTTGCTCCTTTATAGCCAATTCTTGGATTTCTTTTTTATGAACATTTCGCAGTTCTTGGATTTCATTCTTTTGAGCTATATACATTTCTTTAATTGCTTCTGCTCGAGCTTTACATCTTTGAAACTCTATTTCGAACTCTATAGATGTCATCTCAAGCTCGTCCCAAATACCAAGGATCTTAGTAGATACCTTTCCAGATATCCTATTTTCACTCTGTAGTAAGATATTTCTTAACTCTGTCCTTGCTTTTAATATGTTATCAAAACTTAGCTCCCTTGAATCAGGTCCTTCATCACTTCCCATAATTGAGCTTAAAATTATCTTAATGTTCTTCAACACTTCTTCTTTCTTTTCGGGGGACATCTTAGATTTTAATGCAAAGTCTTCTTTTGTAGGTAGTTCACCAAAAACCACCTTCCGTTTCTTTTTTCCCTGCTTCTTTTTCTTGGAAACTGAACCCTTAGACTTTCCTTTACTACTTTCACCCAAATCTTTTTGTTGTTCTACTAATTGTTCTACCTCAGTTAGTCTTGCTTCATCCACTTCTTCCGAACTTTCGCTTTCTGAATCATCGGATGACTCACTCTGTGTAGAAATCTCCACCTCCACTCTCCTTTTAGGAAGAGAGCCAGTGTTTGACCTTTTTCCAGACACTAAAATTTTTAAAAGGCAAATCGCCAACTATTTACAAAAATTTAGAGTCAGACGGCTAATAACAACCCGTACTCAAACAAGAAATCGAAAATCTATAGGAAATCTAATTTAAAAACACCCCCCCACTCAAGTTTAAAGAGTGGGAGTCCCAGAAGCCTTTAATCAACTGTGTCGGAACATGGGCGTGGTTTCCCATGAATGCTGCCAAAAGTCCTTGAAGGTGTTTGAAGATACGTTTTCTTTCTTGTTCCAGGTCATTGGTAAGCTGCAGTTGAAGATTTAACAACTGTGTCGGAATTCCCTTCTTTAATCGATGGTAAAGTCTCCTTTTAATCACCTCAAGATAGAGTGGCAAGCATCCAGTAATAACCTGTAGGGCAGGGTGACAGTGCGAGATGCCCTGCAGACAGACAATGAGACAGTGTAAAGTGTAAAGTATATTCGTGTCAAACGGCACCAGGGGTTTTCCCCCATCTCCGCGTAGTATACATTGTCATGTGAAACAGAACACTGTTGAGACCAGAGATTTAAAAGTGTATGGATTTTGTACATGTGTACTGTCGTGTACCGTTGTTCATCTGGTCATTTAGCCGCTGGACCCCTACTGAGGCCCAACGTTGCCCACACTTGGCCCCGTGGAGGCAGACCAGGTACACCAGTATTACATTATTTACTCTGGCAGGCCCTGCCACCTAATTTCCTGAGATTTCAGTGGCTAGGGCCTATGTAAAAAAAAAAAAAAAAAAAAAAAAAATGGGGTAGACACTAGAGGTTTAGATAAGGCCGAGATATGTTTTAAATAAAGGTTAGGTTTAATTTTCCACATTGAAGTTTAGTAGCTTGCAGTGGGACATTCACGGTCGGTAAAGGTAGAGTGGGGGAAGACTGAAGATTGGGGGGAACAGGTAGAAGTATGGGAACGAAAGAGAAGGCGATCCCAGGAGTGTCAGTGGAGCAAGCCCCACCAGGAACAAAAGGGGGGAAGGGGAGGGGAGGGGATGAGACAGAGGCCCATCTCTTCCCCTTCCCTGCCTAGGGATAGGTTTTTAAAAGTGAACTGGGAAAAGGTGCCCAGTTCAGAACGCCAGGCGACGTGCCAGCGGAGATGGCCCACACGTTCAGTAACCCCGCACCCCAAAGAGAGGCGGTCTCAATTGGTGCAGACAATGCGACCTCTGAAGCACGCCATTATGTTCTCTTTATAGATACCAGTCGAGATTTAGTTTTGAAACGAATTCTCGATAATCTCATCTAGCAAGAGTTGGAGCCGTCTCTATCCTCTAACATCAGGGAAAGGAATCGCTGTCGTACAGGCAATCCGATTGTTTGGGAGACATCATGATCACTGGTCTCACCAATCTCCATATTTCTGAGGGAAGTAGTTAGACTCCTCAAAAGTATAAACTATTAAAAACTATTATAATAGGGTCACTCAGTAATTTCTTACATTTGTATACCAATATGCAATGTGTCTATTAATTGCGTGTGTTCTCTGGTCGATTTCCCTGTTTTGCTGGACGAAAAACCCCAGTTTGAGGGGGGGGGACCTTGCTATCTACGCCTGAGGCCAACTAACTCAGCCACAGAGTGAAAAAAGGCCATTAAAGTTCCTCGCGTCATCAATGGGATTCGAACCCGGGTCTTTTCCACCCGGTGTCAGGAGGACGGTGACCGTACCACTGTGCTACCGCACAGACTCCTCAAAAGTATGGGGACGAGATCCTCGAACCTATATATGACTTTGAATTTGAGCTGCTGCATTAATGGAATGCGACATCCTTGAAAATCGATTACCGATGTTCAAGGATGCTTTGTAGATCTTCAGCGTAGCTATTAGCGACGCTGAAGATCTACAAAGTCTACGCTGAAGATCTACATAGGTAGATCTACGCTGAAGATCTACATAGATCTACAAAATCTACGCTGAAGATCTACATAGGTAGAGACCTATAAATACCTGGGAATGATACAGGCTCAGCAGTTAGAGCACAAGGAAATCAAGGCCTGCCTGACCGAAAAATACCATCAGAGACTCAGAAGCCTGCTGAAAGCAAAGCTGAACGGAGAGAACACATTTAAAGCCATAAACACCTATACAGTCCCAGTGCCAACATACTCCTTCGGAGTTATAGATTGGACTAACACCAAGCTGGAGGATATCATGAGAAAGACAATGACAATGATGAACAAGAGCAGTCAGCACCACCCGAAGTCAACCATGGAGAGACTGACAATAGCTCGGAAAGAAGGAGGAAAGGGCCTGGTAGACCTCATCGAGCAAGAGAAAACAGCGATAGCTAACCTAAAGGATTACTTAAAGAAAAACCAGCAGCACTCTACCAGGCCATAAGGAAGACAGACAAGCAGCATACTGCACTCAAACTAAACGAGAAGTCCCCCCACACCAAGACGGAATAAACGAAGCTAGAAAGATGGGCAAAGAAGACACTCCATGGTAGACACTACAATGACCTCCATCAAGACCACACAGATAAAATGGCTTCTAATCCATGGATGACGAGCGGGACGCTCTTATCCAAGGCTGAAGGATTCATGCTCGCCATCCAAGAGTAGGTAATCAACACCAGGAACTATAGAAAACACATTGCCAAGGTGCCTGGAGTGTCACATGGCATGTCAACAATTCCACCTGGACTCAGAAACGAACCAACACATCACCGCAGGATGCAAGATAATCACCCAGGAGTACACTCCTTGACACGACCAGTAGCCAGGATAATGCCTCAGAAGCTAGCGAGGAAATACTAGTTGATTAAAGAAAATGTACCGTATTACAGGTACGAACCCCAAGCCGTACTAGAGACCCCCCAACCCACACGCTGTGCTGGAACCGCGCCATAATAACGGACAAGACAAGACAATCCACTCAATAGACCGGATATAACTAGGGTGACCATATACTTTGGGAGCAAAACGGGGACAAAACGTGTTCCAAAGAAGAAAATCCGGGAAAAATCAGGGACAATGCGACTGTTGGAAAGAAGGAAATCTGGAACATATACCTTCGTAAGTAAAGTAAATTATTTTCTAATTTTCTGAGTACTTTAATAAGATTTTATTTAGTGTATTAATAAATAATTTAACTTTAAAATCCGTTTGAAAACGTTCAACAAAATACGTAACGAATTAAATTTAAAATTTGTTTAAAGGTGTGATATTAAAGTTACATTAAAACTGTTCACATAATGTGAACATATTTTATAAATGAAAAGAAAAGAACTCAGTGGGTTGGTTTTTTTTTTTTTTTTTTTGTTAGTTCAGTGGTATCATTACAAAAAAATCAAGTGCACTTAGTTAAAATGCAAAATTCTTTTTTTTTTTTCCAAGAATTTTAGTAATTTGGAATTAAATAAGAAAACATATAACACTAAACATTTTAAATATAGCGTACTCCTTAATTTTAATCGTTAGTATTTATATGAATTGACGATTGAAATCAAAAGATTATATAAATCTCGAATTTTGAACTTATGTAATAGATAGTACTGTTGTTTGATATTTTGTATAATATGATAATTTATTTATTCCACAAATTGTTTGCGTAAGATTCTACATTTATGTTTATTTTACTAAGTAATTCGGAAACCATAAATTCCTTAGGAAGTTAGTTTTAATTAATCTGTATGGAATAGAAAAAGACCAATAAAAAATTTACAGTTGAAATAAAAATATTTTTAACCGGGACATATACTAAACTTGCCGGACAACAGTCTAAAATCCGGAACTGTCCCGGCTAAGACGTATGGTCTTTTTTTTTTTTTTTTTTCTTTTTTTTTTTGGTAGTTGTTGGCGCATCGGCTTCTGTGGCCATAGTGCACCTCCCAAGGTTTTTGCAGTACTTTGATCCAAGCCCGAGGCGGGATTCGAACCCGCGACCTTTGGGTTGCCAGGCAGGCACTTTACCCACCTGGCTAGCCCGGTCGGCGACGTATGGTCACCCTAGATATAACCCTTGTCGACAAGAAGGAAAAGGCTACCCATAGCGGTGCCCAACACTAGCAACCTACAGAAAGCTCACGAGGAAAAGATCAGGAAGTACATGGACCTAAGACAAGAGAGCAAAGAGATGTGGCATATGTAACAAGTAACGACCATCCCGATCGTCGTGTTACTCACCGGTATGGTGCCGAAGACCCTACATAGCCTGCAGCAATAGGTCTCCCAGAGAACACATACAAGGCACTCCAAAAAGTCGCAATCCTGAACACCTGTGTCAGAGAGTTCCTCGACCAACAGTATCACCAGACATAACAACCACCCTTTGCATTTGGTGTAAGCACCCCTCACGAAGTGGAACTCCATCGGGGAGAAATAATATAACAATAATAATAATAATGGTGTATTAATCTTATATAATATAATACTAATGTTACTTATATAAGGTTTTTATTAAATTTGCCTTTGGTAAAAGAAAATTTTAACGTTTCAGATAGTTGAACTCCTGATACCAAGTTAAGTATATTTGTTAGACAGTTAACATACACTCATCAGACTAGCTGCCGTAAAACTTGATCTGCAATTTTCCTGTTAAAAATATCTCGTGGGTATCAATTCATTATGATTGCCGCAAATTCTAAAATGCGAGGAAATGTTCTTTACAGAACAGGGCAGGCAATATGATCACCAGACTCCAGTTTTCACTCGGTGGAAATTAAAACCAGAGGCTTCTAATTCATAGGTACTTTAGCAAGACACTGAATATACCCTCAAGCTAAAGTGAGTCGTGTTTGATTAACGGCTTCCAGATTAGCAACTCTTATGAAATTATTCACGAAAGAGCTGCTAATCGATGTGTTGCACCGCAGAAACCCTCATTAAATATTAAATGGATGCAACGACAAGTCATGCATGTATCTGGTTTCCTTTCGCACTGTGCTTCGTTATTATTCGCGGTGCAATCTGTGGCTATTTCCGGGTCGCTTGTCCAAATTTCAATATTGCATCAGGGGAATACGTAGTAGTCGCATCAGTAGATTATGCCTGGCGGATTTGGGAAACAGTGCATCATTATACTCTTGCACTCTCCCCATCCTTTTAGCATTTCAGTTAAAAAGTGACTATGTCTACTACCGAATTTATAAAATTTATTTCCATTGATATTCAATTCAAAATATTCACAGACACGCTCTTCTGCATTGAAAATTTAGTTTTGTTTCAGGCACGCAGTTACCATTTGTAAGTCGAACTATAGTAACTTTCAGTTAAACTAACTAACTTGTTTTAATTTATCCTACTTAAATTACAGCATTTTATGCTTTCCGTTCTCATTTCTGCCGTAATATAATTGCTATCTAATCTCATAATGCCAGCTACGTCAATTTTGACGCTATATTATGATAAATAGGGAAATGCACACTTTCCTGACATTTTAACGCACGACACAGCACATTCTTGCGTTATTTATTATGTCATCCATGACATCAGTGATTGATAACACAAGCAAGCTGCATGGGCAAATGTTATTACATTTTACATAGATGGCGCTTAACCTCTAGTTACTCAAACAATAAATTACACTGCTAATTAAACATCCTTTAAGATTGAACAACAGAGGGTCTTAATTTTAAAAATAAAAATCCAAAAAATGCATTCTCTGAATTTCTCCTATAAGTTGAGATCTGAGACTGCTGCTGAAATAAAGACGCTATCCTATCAAAATTCGTGCGGCAACCTTCTGATTGTAGGAAATTGTGCGTGATTATGAAATACGTGAATTTTGGCCCAGAACATGTAAAGAGCTAATAGTGTTTCAGAAAGCAATGATAATTGGATGACATACGGAGAAAATGTCTGTGGGTGATATTGCTTGGTAATTAATCATTTTCAAGCCGATGCCTGGCAATGTTCTGAAAAAATGAAAATCAAGAGGTGACAATAAGCTCAAGAAACGAGTAGGTAGGAGTGACCGACAGAAGTCGACACACCTGGTTCCCCCATCTTGCCATGAGACCCAGGAACACCTAAGTTTGTAGCTGCGAGCGGAAAACATTTAAGTGTTTCCACGATTCCATACACGCTACATAACATGAATTTCACAGAAATGCAGCAGCTACAGACACGCCTTTGGTAACAACAACAGATGCATTCCGTTGGCTAGCATGGCACAAGGCACATCGAACCTTAGATTTGGCGAATCTGATGGATGTTTGGGTATGGAAGACTCCAGAAGACATGGAAGTGGCCCTTAAAACTTTCTAACGCAGCGCTCCATATTAAAAATTTTGAACACGAGTTTGAAGAAGATAACTTCGAAACACTGCAGTGGCTAGCACAGACCTTACCTCAACCGAACATCTTTGGAATGAACTGAAACACAAAATTAGAACACAATTTAGCTGGCCCTTTCCGTTAAATGGGGTTTAAAAATGCTGAAGAGCAGGGTACAATACCATCAGCTAGAAATTAGTAAAAGGTTTTCCATGGCACACTGGAGCAGTCATTATGACCAACAGAAGACTAACAAGCTATCATACTATTATTAATTGTAGAACTACTGATGATCTAATCTGAATTTGAAAAAAATGCGTTTTGTTCATAAAAAGAATCCCACAGCTTTTGGTAGAGTAGTGAACATAAGCCCACGTTCACTTAATGAACAAACGCTTAGTGAACACAGGTTTCATCTAAACAAAATGGGCCATCTCTGAATTCCACCCGCATGAAATTTGTATTTCAAGTTTTTTCTGCTATTCTAGATTTTAATATACCACAAGAAGAGTACGTAAATTTGCATCGCTAAATCATCAGAAAGTCTACGAAGTTTTAACGGTCTCTTGTCATTTACCACACAAAAATCTGAAATTAAATCCACCAATGAAAATAAAAAGTTTACAAGACGGACAATTTCGATGGAAAAAAGAATTTGCAATAACAATCTTGAAAATTTGTATACCACAACTATTAGAGAATGGACAATGTTAAATAGGAAAAACAAAGATTTTAACTTAAAATAGCGATAAAAATAAAACAGAGACCTTAAAGAAGCGAACAAAGACAATGATGAACTTAAAATAGCAATCCTAGTACCAATATCGATGGTAAAAGAAAGTCATTGTTAGATGAATGAAATAACATCGGATTCACATTCAGATTAATATTTCATACATAATTGCAGAAAAGACAAACTGAGTTAACTAACTGGGTTTAGTTCGAATTGTTTAGATTAAGTGATAAGCAGCTAAAATCGGTTTGTCTATTTGGAAAAATGAAAAACCCAAGTTTTCCAAAGAACAATCCATACAAATCCTAGTTGCAGACCATGACCATGATTTAAAAAGTCCATGACGTTCATCTTGTTGAAAACGGAATCCGAATAGAGGCCTTTCCACAAGACGCACAGTGATGATCGCAGTCGTTTACTAGCCATAAAAAGGTTATACTTTTAGGATCGACAGGTGTAAAGAGACATGAACCCGTCTGAAAAAGTGTTTTCTTATTTAAAATATTATTTAAAAATATTTTAAAACTATTCAACTATTCAAAATTAGATAGGTTAAATGAAAAAGGGATCGCACAAATACCCTAGTGGTCTGAAAAGTTGCGAATTCTCTTTTTGCAGATTTTTTGAAAGAGTCCAGGTATTTTCTTTTTCTGGGCTAAAGAAAAGAGATTGTTTAATCACATTCATAGGTACAAAAAACAGTAAACAAACCGCTTCAGCCTTTTTTTAAATAATGAATGATTGAATACATAAATATATATCTACCCGAATAACGCACAGTGACTTCGTTGTTTTTGAGTAAGAAAAAATTTAACATCTGAAAAAAAAAAAAAAAAAAAAAAAATACAGATACGCGATGCACTGGAGCGCTTCACCTACACATAAATCTTATCACGGTGATGAATACAAATGGAAAATATACCAAGGGGAGTATGAAAGCGTTAAATATTTCTCAATTTATTATCCTGTTAATAAATGAAATAGATTTCGCACTAAATGCACTTGATCTCATTCAAACTATTTACACTGCACATTGAAAAAGTTTTAGGTGTGATATGTTTCATAACTGATTTAAAGTTAAACCCTTAAATGACTCCGATAAAGTTCATAATTTTATAATAATGGTAGCTGGTTTGAGATTTGGTAGACTTTCTGACAACGCTCTTGAATTTCTGTATACGTTGTGATTTTCACGAAATATACTTGTTTCATAAAACTAAAATCGAAAGAAGGAACAAGCGGACAGGAAGGAAGTTTCGTTTTTGGACTTTACCCAAAAATAGTTATTTCTTTACACGACCTTTCTAGAGAAATCTATTTTGCTCTTGACTTACTATGTCCTTATAAAAAAGTAAAATAACTTATTTTTTAAGTTTGTATCCCGCGTTTAGAGAACCTGGGCTGATAATTTTCATAACCTTCCAAGTTAACTTGAAAGTTTTGCCGGAAAATTTTGTTAATTCAATGTCAATTCCACTGTCATCTGTAGCCATGTTATTTTAAAACTTCTCTAAAAGACCACTATCAAAATGTCAACAGAATTATCCATCCTACTATCCGGTCTACCATAGAAATTTGAGAATCCGCTGCCTCCATAACTACTGACAGAATGTTCGCGGATAAATAATGGTTGAAATTGACTGCTTAACATCGGATCCATTCAGAACTTCGCACATCACAACTTGCAAGAGCTCTTCACTAACACAGGTTAATGTCAAAACTAATAGCGCACAGCTGGTGGCAATCGCTAAAATGCTCATTGGTCATCTGAATCCTCCTTGGGAAACCACTGAGTGGAGGACACCCCAACCAGCTGTTCGGTCGAAACCTGCCCTCCGAGCTAGCAAGTAATGCTTCTACTATTGAGAAGATTTCTCTCAACACAAGTGCTACTTGCAGTGCAAGTTCCCGAATGCAACTTTTATATTGCTAGAGATAAAATCTACAGGAGAGAGAGAGAGACATGCTCATAGTCCGCAATCAAGTGATTTAAAACGATTCATACCACTTTCCTTGATAAGTTTTAATTAATAATGTCTACATTGGGCCTAGCACGTGGTAAACCTGTCGGTCATCTGGTGTATAATGCTAAGTGCACCACTGCATTTCACCAAGGCCAGATATCTTAAAGTAGCAGGCCTTGGCTTTAATTTTCCATGTTTAATTTTAATTAATTTGCTCATTTATTTTAAGTACAATAATTTTAAGAAATGGTTTTGAAGTACGTGGTAATTACATCATATATTCAAAATCTATTCTAGCCTTTTCTTCAATTCGTTTTTCGATATATGTTCCTCTTTTTTTCGGTCCGTTCCCACCTGCGAATAATTTTGGAAAATTCACTATTTCGAATTAGACCGACCTCAAAACCGAAATTTCCTCTCTAGTATCTCTGTAGGGATTTGTTGTAAACCACTTGCATTCTATCTTCGTTTTTCCCCAGTTTTACGGAACGAAAATCCCTTATTAATTCGGTATAAATTTAACCCTTTCTCGGGTAAATCCACTCCATCGAAACAGGATTCAAACCTAGATCTTTTTTACGATGTAAGTGCCAACGACACTATCTGCGGAGCTACCGTGAAGACAGATTACGCGAAACGCGTAAAAACGTTCTTATTGTTTTCGATATTGATGCATATAGTTAACTTCAGGATGTTGAATAAAATTTACCCACTACTGATTATGGCTTTAAAATATGCATGTTTTTATATTTGATGTTTCTTTTCGGTTTCTTACTACATATTAAAATGTTGCAAACTACTCATACTATAAACAGTATGTTGCATTCCTTTCTGAAATCATATTTCTGATGCACGTCTGGAAAGTCATTACGTGGGGTTTAAACTAGACACTGAGGAAAGACTCTTTACGCGTAAGATAAAATTTAATATTTAATAATGTAACCTAAATTATTAATGTACAAGTATGGTATTCAATAAGCAGCACTGGACAACCGAGTTCTTTCCTCAATCAGCATCTGAATTTTGTATTTTGTTTAAAGTTAAGAATTTCAATTAGGAAAATAGTACTTGTATTCGCTCTCGACAATAGCCGCACAAAGATTGAAATCTCAAACGTGGTCTCTCGAGCTTTTCACTGAGAATAATTGTGCTTCTAGAACAAAGCGTTGAAAACTTCTGTTGTCCTTTAACGAACAATTGTTAATAAATAAGTGTTCGAACGCGATGGGGTTGTGGTGAGGCTGATGACGTATGTGAATCTCGACAGGCGTTTATAAACGCACGTTTTATTTGAAGTTTTTTCTGTTCCAACTTGAAAGGTTTCGAAACATGAAAAGCACCCAAGAAATTGAAAATAACAATCAAATCATCAGTTCCAAAATGGAGCTGCCATGATGTTAATAGGATGTCCTTAGATAATTTCAGACAGTTCTTTTCTGAGAACACGCTGTATTTCGAACAGACACGCAACTCCTAACAGACCACAGGGCATCTGAAAACTGGCCACTGCACAAAACAGGGAACTGTTTTGTGCAACCTTCAGCAGTGCTTCAATTGCACCTGCTTTAGTTTCGTCAGCATTATCGAAAATGTCGATTCCTCTTTGAAGACGTCGACATCTTTGCCCGCAGTGTGAATTACATCGTCACAAATCGACAGTTCGTTTCGTCCTCTGTTCAGTTGGTTGGAAACGATGCCGCAGCATGAATTGGCACAGTGTGTAGGCGCGTCTAATATTCACATTAAGTCGAGCGTAATTATTGGTTAGGAACAGATAATATTCTGCGCATGTTCAGTAGATGTTACTCTTTGTATATACATTTTTGTCAATAAAAAATAAACCTTTAGAAAACTCTGCTTACAAGAAAAACACTTCAAAACCTGTTCGTACTATGAGTTACAACGAAACATACACAAATTAAAAAAAATAAGTTAAAAGATACAACAGAGAACACATGAAGTATAATGTCCCTTTGACATACATTATATTGTCAGAAATATGTTCAAAGAGCCATGGTGATTACAATTCTCAAATGATTGTCCCCTGTTTCCAGGTTATCCTGGTTATCCAGCAGAGATAATGTGCATAATTAAAAATTATTCTGTACATGATATATTTATACGTTTAACAGATTCAGCAATGATTTGTTTTCAGATGATATAAATTACCCTTTTTGTCTGCCCTTCCACAACTAACTTCTGACAGCTGCAGCGACTCAGAGCCTTTTATTACTAGGACATAAAAGAAATTTAATAAATTCGTTTCGTCACTTATAACAGTGGCGCCACAGGAAAGGAAGTGCATTTGATGTAGTGATACGATGGGATTGGTACTGGTTAAGGGGGTATGTCGTGGCTGTTCGAACGCTGCAGCCTCTTTCTTTCTATGTCTCTCTGCTGATATAAAATGTTGTTGTTAGGTTGTAGGGGCCACTGACCCCTTTAAGAAAGAGGGCGATGATACCTGTTCTTTGTCAATATATGTAGGTAACAAAATAAAAGAGAAAATTGCGTCTCGGCCTGTTTTTCATCGCTTTTCGCTGCGTGAGAGAGAGAGAGAGAGAGAAGGAGATTTACTTCCCGGAAAACATAAAGACCTTATTTCCGTTGTATCCCCTACCTAGGTGATAAATTCAGCCTGCATCTGATAGAATCAATAATTATAGGAAGCAGTTATCTAAAAAGCACAAGATGCCATTTCCCAGATGGAAAGAACAGACTTTTTAGAATAACAGAAAAATATATCACATTGGCTTTCGTATAATATATCCTTATTTAGAACACAGATAAAATTATTTTGCATAAACATTAAAATTTGTTTTCTAGAATAAGTTGCGGTCAGAAATATCTACTTACTTCCATTAGACTAATAAGTATGACTAATTCATACATATTAATCTAAAGTAATTGTATTTCGAACTAGTCATACGTTAAAATTTATTTTTATCACTGGTTCAAAATACAATATGGACGAAACATTGCACATTAGGATATTAAAAATTGAAATCTCTCGATTGAAAGGTGTCATATCAGAAGACTTGATTTACCAAAGGAGGAGCAATTTCAGTAAAAGTTACATCTTGGTGGTAAAGATTACACATTTCCTTCGAAAAGTACCAATGGGATACAAACAGGGGAAGGTTGGAATAAAATGCAAACAAAAAAGTGAAACGTCAACAAGAAGTGAATACAGATTGGGCCTGTGATTGAAACCGTATTTGATTAAATTGATGAATATTCTGATATTCACTCTGGCATAGCTGATGACGTGTATATCATGATATTCTTCGCAATATACACTTTGTGAAGTATAGGATGATTCAAAAAGGAATCGAACACTTTCAAAATTTTATTACTCAGTAAATAAGTTATACATGAACATGTAGTCAAAATCAATTTGTAAAGCAACTGTCACAGTTATTTCTATAATCTTACAAATGCTCCATATGCGCCCCTCTTGACACACGGCACACATCAATCCTGTAGTCTAATTTATCCCAGACTCAATTTTTGACAGCGTTCAATTCTTTTTGAATCACCCTGTATATCATGAAGTGAGTGTGTATGGGGGGAGTTTAATTTACATCGATATCTGTCCATCTTGTTCTTTCATTTCGAATTAACCATTAATATCAATATAAGCGCAGATAAAAAAATGAAAGAGCAAATTGTTTCTCGGCCTGTTTTTCATCGCTCTTCGTTGCTTATGAGAGAGAGAGAGATTTCAGTAAAACACAAAAAGACCCTATTTCCGTTGTGTCCCCCACCTAGGTGATAAATTCAGCCTGCATCTGATAGAATTGATAATTATAAGAAGCAGTTATTTAAAACGCACAAGATGCCATTTCCCAGGTGAGAAGAGCAGACTTTTTTGAATAATAACAGGAAAAAAACACATATATCACAATGGCTTTCGCATCCAGGTTATGTTCGCAATGCTTATTTGCCACACTTTGCGAGAAGAAGTAAGGTTTTATTTGTATTATGGCTGAAATAAAATCCAAGATAGAATTTCTCGTATTAAAATAACTTTATTACACACACTAAAGCGTGACAATTACCTAAAGAGAAATCCCTAAAAGTTCCGACTCTCCATCACCTTCAAAACATGTTATCTTATTAAGCGTTTTTATTCCCTAATCTCACTAGAAGCGAAAGACTGTTTTCAGCTGGAACAGAAGAGAATGCTACATGTGTTAAGCAAGGGTTGGATTGAAACTCCCAAAATATAACATGGTTTTAAGAAATATTCATGTTTAACTAACCTGATAAGCTATTTTGACGCAGTTACGCATGAGCTGGACGTAGGGAACAATTTTTGCATAGTTTATTTAGATTTCAGCAAGGCATTTGACTCAGTCCCTCATGAGAGGTTAACGTATAAGTCCAACTACGTTGTAATTACTGGAAAGATTCTAAGATGGATCGCAAGGCAGATCCATATTCTGACTGCAGGGCAGAAGATTGTGATTAATGGATATTATTTAGAAGAGGGGTCGTTCAAGAATCGGTTCTTGGGCCACTGTTGTTTCTCATTTTCATAAATGAGACCGACGAAGAATAGATGGCATGATCAAAATTTGCAGACGATGTAAAGATTAGAAGAGTCGTTAATGATCAATGAGAAGCAGCGCGCCTTCAGTATGACTTCAACAGCCTTCAAGAATGGTCAGAAAAAGTGGTAGCAATGTTTTAATGTGGCAGAATGCAAGATCTTACACTTCGGGATTAGCAACCCCAAAATAACTTGCACATTTCGGTGAGGTTAGATTAAAAACAGTAGAGAAAGAAGGGATCTCGCAGTTACGATAAGGGCAGCTTTAAGTTCTCTGAGCAGTGTAAGCAGGTGTCAGGAAAAAAACCCATGATGTCCTATCGATGATTTATCGAACAATATCCTGCAGAAGTAGGGAATAATAATCCCACTGCATAAGGCTATTCTAAGATCGTATTTGGAATACTGTGTCCAAGTATGGAGACCTCATCTGAAAAAAAGACACTGAACTTATTGAAGGGGTTCAAAGATGGACAACTGGCTGTTGTTGTTGTTGTTGTTATTTGGTTTTTAGGAGCATTAGCAACTAAGGCCATATTGCTCCGGGGATATGCGGTGGTCATTCCCTGACCTTTCCGCATCCTCGGTATTTGGTGGTCACGGGCTCGAACCCCGGTCTAATCAAGAAGCGTGTGCTACGCACTGCTGCTCCTGCCCACCTGGCTGCGGAGGTGCCTGGACAACTGGCATGGTGAGATCGGCAAAAGGGAGATCGTAAGAGGAAAGACCGATTATGTGGATTACAGAGCATGGCACCAGGCACATTAGAGGGGGAGCCGATTGAGGTTTTTATAAGGCTCTTAGAGAGGTCAGTAAAATGAAGGAAGGTGGAATTTTCACTGCAATGTTATAAATAATTCCAGAAATAGGGGCCATAAATTCAAATTACAGGGGAAGAAGTTTAAACTAGACTGTAGAAAGTTTTCCTTTAGATAACGTGTTGTTCATTTACTGGAACAAGTTGCCTTCGCAGGTAAGTTCACAGGCTGCTAGCTGGAAGAAATTAAAAAGTCAACTGGCGAGGGAAGCGCATAATTTGTATTTTCTTATCTAATTTTTACTTATTTCGTTTTATTTATTTTATTATTATTATTTTTTTGTCAATGCAGCAAAAGCCTGTGGCTTCCTTGCACCATATGGCTAATATTAAAACTCCAAAAGAAGGATTTCAAGTGAGCTGAAAGTACTACAGACTTTCAGTACTAGCAAGAAGGATTTCAAAGACTGGATATACTGAATGAGTATAGCTGCCTTATACTTAATGAGGATGATTCAGGGCACAGAGTGAATTTGCAAAAAAGGTTCTCCAGATATGTGAAAATAATGAAAATCTGCCCAATGAAGTCTTGTGTCCTGATGAGACAATTTTCAAAATTATTGGAGACAATAATCGATCGATGCAGTTGTGTTTATTGAGTCACTGAGAACTCCAATATCCAAATTAAATGGGAATTAAACTCTCAGGTATTGCTGTTTGTACCAGAAGTTTCTTGATTATTGGTCCTTTTCTTTTTAAAAGGGAAATCTCACTTCCGACAGCTATTTTTCAATGTTTCTAGGTTTTTGCTTCTAAAACGGAAGAAAATGGCATTTTTCATGCAGCATGGTTTTATATATATAAATCCCTCGAAATTCCTAAGAGAAATAAGTACCAAAGAAGTGAATCGTGGCTCTATCAAGTGGCAGCCCATCAGATTTAACGTAACCAATTTAAAAGACCATATTTATTTTAGGAAACCTAACACAGCCTAAAAATACAAATACAGTGAAACTTCTCCTAACGGACACCTCTCGTTAACGGACATCTCTCTACAACGGACATTTTCAAATTCCCCAACTCACCTCCATTGGTTTTAACGTGTTTGCAGCTTCTGTGTAGCGGACATTCTCTGTAACGGACACGGACAGGCAATCTGCACTGTTTCGTTTAGATTAGCACTTAATTTGATCTCCCCATAACGGACAGCGGGCGAGCTTACGGCCCTTTTTCTAGGAACGTTTCTTCCACGTATTGCCTCAATCATGTGTTTATTTTCTATTTACGATTCTCTGAATTTTATCAAGGTTTGCGTCGCGGTTCTAAACCCTTTTTCAAGAATTTTAAGGCACGTGTAAAACTTCTGATGAATTCGGTGTGTGCAGGGGGGGGGGGATATGGTCGGCCTTTCGTCTTTTCAGTTTTGTTCAGTGTCGTGTGAAGTGCACAATGTCTTCTCGTAAACATTTAACTTTAAAAGATAAAGTCGAACTCATTAATGCGTATGATCGGCAAAAAAATAGTGTTCGCAATCTCGCTGCAAAATTCAAAATCGGGAAGACGCAGGTAAGCGACATCCTAAAGAAAAAAAATGAACTGCTCAAACAATTTTGGCAACACTTAAATGATCAGGTTCAAAAATCATTCCCGAAAACTGTTGGACTTCAAATTGACAATGTTACGTACGAGTGGTTTTGTCGCTAAAAAAATTCCCATTAATGGGCCTATTATTAGGGAAAAGGCTTTGGAGGTTGCGAAATCTATGGGAGTAAATGAGCTCAAAGCTTCTGTGGGATGGCTAGACAAGTTCAAAACTCGGCATAAAATTTCTTGGAAAACCGTAAGTGGTGAAGGTGGATCTGTTGATACTGGGGTTGTAACAGAGTGGACGGTCAAATTGGAAGATTTATGTCGTGATTTTGAAGCTAAGGATATTTACAACTGTGACGAAACAGGGTTGTTTTTTAAAGTTCTTCCTGAAAAAACAATGAGTCTAAAAAATTAAAAGTGCCAGGGCGGAAAAATTTCTAAGGAACGCTTGACTGTACTATTGTGTACAAATATGCTGGGAGACTTTGAACAACCTCTTGTTATAGGAAAACCACAAAATCCTCGTTGTTTCAAGGGCATAAAGTTGAATGTTGATTGGAAGTCTAATAAAAAGCGTGGATGACAAGAGATATCATGAGCGAATGAATAAGTCACTTTAACCAAAACATGATTCGTCAAAACAGAAAAATTATTCTTTTCATGGATAATGCTGCATCTCACCCGCACATTGAATTGTCCAACATTCAAATCGTTTTTCTGCACCAAACACATCTGCAGAGTGTCAGCCCTTGGATCAAGGGATAATAAAAAATTTTAAACTTCACTACAGAAAACGTGTTTTAAGACATCTCATTGTAAACATGAACGATGTAACATGTGCGAGTGACCTTGCAAAGAAAATCAGCATCCTAGATGCGATTCAATGGATTTCCTCTTCAGTAAACGCAATTAGAAAACAAACTGTCGTGAACTGTTTTGTAAAGTCTGGCTTGTCAAACGCAAAAATTGAAGTTGTGAACAGCAAATGTGGAGCACCAAGAAGAACAAGAACTTCATCTATTGATAATGTACGATACTTCAGCTACAAGTGACCCTGGCTACAAAGATATAGACTCAAACCTCACTACAGAAGATGGTGCTATAGATATCAACGACATTATCATCGATATTTTTCAAGAAGTTCCTCATGAGGATGAAGAAATGGAAGGAGGTCATTATGTCGAAGAACATATTAACGACGAACCACCGATGAAAATAGAAGAAGCGCTCATACAAATCAATTGTTTAAAAATGTTTTTCGCCGCTTCAGTATCTTACTGAAGGACTTTCGATGGTTTCTTCACTCCAAACAAATGTTGAAAACAAAATTATCAGCCGGAAGAAGGTGCAGAAGAAAATAAGTGATTACGGTATGTATTTTTCATAAGATAAAGTCATAATATGCATAGCACAATTGTATGTATATTATTTACAAAAATATTGTGCAAAATCTGTATATAATTTAATTTAATTTTACATTAAACGTTTAACGATTTTTCTTTATCTCTTGTGTATGTAATTGTATATTATTTACAAAAATATTGTTCAAAATCTGTATATATTTTAATTTATTTTTCCATTAAACGTTTAACGATTTTTCTTTTCTTTTTTTTTTTCTCCCTCAGACTTCTTGTTAGCGGACACTTCTCTCTAACGAACACATTTTCATTCCCCATGGCTGTCCGTTAATGGGAAGTTTCACTGTAACTGAATAATTCGGCAAAACTATTCATGTATTGTGTTAGAAAGTTTGCCAAAATGACTGATTTCATGCAATGAGACTAAAGAACATTTCATTAAAGGAAAATATCAAGGATGGCATGCTTTGATATTGATTAGGCTTTGAAACTAACAGCTCATTTCTTTCAACCACCCTTGTGAATAATAAAGCAATATTCACATTTTACTTTACTTTTTAGCAAAAAAAAAAAAAAAAAAAAAACCTTTTCTATCATCCATTAAGCCGTTTGAACAGCAATTTCTTCCACCATTATCAAAACCAGAAAATCACACTGTTATTAGCTATCCAAAGTTAATGAGATCGTTAACCAAGACGAAAATTCCCAAGTTGGCAGCAGCTGTTCTACATCTAAAACTGCTTTCCCCAAGTAACAAAATCAATACATTGGAAATTTAAATGCTATGAAATATTAAAATGATTATCAATTAAAAATGCTGCGTTGGAAACAAAGAAATGGTGCTCATTTCTGGTCTGGGAATCTGTCTAAGACTAAAAGAAGAGTGAATAAACCGCAAATAAATATTTTTGCTTCGCTTTCGTAGACGCTAGGATACAGTGGATTGCTCTGAGAGATTTCAAATGGACTGTAACCGAATCTGAACTTATTGATATTTAAATTATGAATTTATTCCCTTCTTATGCTGAATTAATAAATGTATTAGGCAAAAGTTAATTTTTGTTTCTACAAGAGTACGTTAAATGAAGTCTTTCAAAAGAAGCTAAGAAATCCATCAATTTAAAGATTTTTCAGTTATGACCACATCAGGCATATTCCAGATTGCAAAATCCAAAATAAACTAAGTTTATCTTGTTACTCCCTCCCCTTTTCATTTGCATCAATTATCAAATGAAAAATGTGCCGTTAGGTTTAATAACCTATTACAATTGGAACCAGAATTACTTCGACCAGAAGAAAGCGAGATCTTTTCAATAAATTTAGTTTAGGGAGAGTATACAGTATTTAGTCATTAAGGCATACAAAGCGACTACAAACAAGTAGTGAAATTTTTACAACTGGGTTCTGTAGTAATTTTGTTGACACGTTGGCGTTAATGGATGTAACCTTCTCTCAGGAAATTGGCCCGATATAGAGATAGTCATCAGGGTTGTAAAAACCAACATAATTTTCGCTTGTCGTGTTCCGTCTCTATAAAAACAACAGTTGCTTTTTTTTCTTTTTTTTTTTCGTCCCTCCTCCTCCGTGAATGTACAGTATAAAGCTACGATAACGAAAAGAACACTGATGTCATCGACTAAAAAAACACGAAGGAACAATATCAATTGCCTTTTAGCGAACAAGACATTTATGGGATTACACTTCATCTTCCACTGCAAACAATGGGAGGCATTTATCACGCAAAACACAAAATGAAAGCGAATTTTCGTTGAAGTTAAATCGAAGCACTACTTCTCAGTGAAGGAGACTAAAATCTATACAACTCCATTACAGACTTAGATGCAGAAAGAAGGCTAAAAGAACGTTGTGAAAGACAGAAATGAAACGAGAATTTACGGGTAGAGGATGAAGAAAGAGAGAAAAAAAAATTTATATAAAGAATAAATCAATCGTTAGATAACTAGAAGCTTTCATAGTAAGACTGAATATTAATTATAAATCATCAGTTGATAGCAATCAAAATTTTCTAAGCCCTGATTAAAAGTAATTCTTGAAACATACAGAAGAATGAACGCATATGCCTTAAAAATAACACATACGGGAGGGAAAAAAAAAACAGTTAAACAATGCGAATTCAGTCATTAATAGAAACTTTATTATGTTTAAATTAGCTAATTAACTTATATTAAGAACTTATAATGATTAGCTATTTAACTTATAACAGCATTTAACGAATTACTAATGCTTACTCGTGTAGTTGTGACTGTCTGTGAAGTGGAAGGTTTGCTACAGAAAAGTGGAGCATACACTAACTCGTGCTGACTACAATAGTCCTTTAATCGATGTTACTACCACAGTGAACGCCACTGAATCTCTGTTGTACATCCCGCTACTCGTATATGCATAGAAGGGTAGCGACACCTTCTCATTATAACTCTGAATTTACTGAATGATATTTGTTTGGCGCTACCGTAATTGGCAATCGTTTCAAGTCTCTGGACAACAAGAAATATAAACAAACTTGGTGGTTCAGGCTCATAATACTGCTATCTCATAGTAGTAGTATTGTGACCCTGAGCCTCCAAGTTTTTTGAACATTATTATTATTATTGGCGGTAGTAATAGGTTGGAAAATGACGCACGAACGCAAGCTTATATAACCATCAATTACTCACACACACACACACACTTCACTATTCTTACAGTCGAAAAAATTGTCTAGTCTTCCTTGAATATTTGCTGGGCACATATGCTTCCTGGGCATATGTGCCCAGCAATGAACCCTGGGGGACTACACAAATAGCATTAGTCCACTAAAAGAACGGGCCATTAATAACCACTCTCTGTCTTCTTCCACTTAGCCATCATTTTATCCATAGAAATAACTTTACAGCATTATTTTATGTGCAACAGTATCAAAAGCCTTCCTAAAATCCAAGTATATGATATCAAAGTTATTTTTTGCACCCAGTCCCTTGGTCACTGTATCATGGTAACCTATCAGATTGGTTAGACGACTCCACCCCTTAACAAATCCATAATGTGACTGCAGTATGATTGCATTCCTGACCGATGATCCTGCATTACTTCTTTAACAAAAAAAAAAAAAAAAAAAAAAAAAGAGTGACTCCATAATTTTTCGTGGAACAGACATTAAGCTAACTGGTCTGTAATTATTCACGTCACCTATATGAACTGGCGATACATTCGCACATCTCCAGTCCATAGCGACCTCCCCTGAACCCAAAGATGCTCTCATAATTATGGCTAAGGGTTTGCTTACCTCCTTTAATACAATTGGATAGATTCAATCTACCCCCAGCGCCTTTTTATCAACTCCAACAATTTCTCTTCCACTTCCTCTTCAGCTATCACAAAGTCATTTAGCTCCATGTTAGAATTTGATAAACCTTTGGCATCCCTTCCTTAAAAGGATTCTTCCTATATGAATGTAGATGCAAAATACCTATTTAATTTGGCAGCAACCTGAACAGGGTCATCAACACTTAATCCATTGACATTAAGTGGCCCAATGTGATTGGCACCCGGCATATAAACACAAAAAAATAATAAATAAATAATAAACTATATAATGAAAAATAAAATTTTATTTACATTTTTTCTGGCTTCCCAGTCACCCAACCCATTAAACGGAGATGATGATTAAATATTCTTTTATATTTGGGTCACAGTTCATATCGTCTTTCCGTACATAAATTGATGAGCAGTTATTCCACTCAACTACAAACTTAAATTATGTCGGGAGAAGGTCTCGTAATTTGATCGATGTAACGCAAATACAAGTTAAAAAGTTGAGGCCGTTTGTTCAAAATTTAATATAACCGCAAAAGACTTTTTTCACCCCCACACACTATTTTATAAGGATTCTTCTTTCCCTTTATCGCCGGAATATTTCAAGAACATTTCATTAAAGAATGGCGAAGAACACTGTGCCACCTAGTGTTGCCGGATTTAATAAGACCGGCAGTCTCCGTCGGTTTTTCTGCAGCAGTGCAGTTTTTACGATCCCTGTATATGTTTAGTTATGGCTGCTAGCGCTTCTGTCCGTTTACTAAATGCAATACAATAAATTTTCTTCAATCTCGCAGGAATTTCATACTCCAATTATTGTCTGGACGGTGCATGCAGTGGAAAAGTAGTAATTTCCCGTTATACAAATATGTACAAAAAAGTTGACATTTCAATATATAATGCAACAATAAAATATTTTTCTGAATGGCATGTTGCAAATAACTATTTGTTTTTAGGCATGTTAGCATACAGACATGTATAGTGCCTTATGTAGAGCGGCGCCTGAACGTCAGTTCAACTTTGCCTTGGTTCACTGTGATGAACACAGAACTCTGTAAAAGGCCAGGTAGATGTGTAATGTTGTGTTTGTGCAGTGTAAGTGTTTAGTTGTTTCTGGCCGCTTTGTCATCAGGAAGGTGATCACCTGGAAATCCTTCCCAGTGTCCGTCTACACCGCTGGGAGGTGGGCCATAACTATGTATGTACAATGTCATCTACTATGCCGATCCTGAAACGGACAAAATCCAACCTCCATTGGAAGTAGTGCAATACCAGTGTTGCCACTATCCCGTAGTTAAGACAGCCCACGTCTCAACTACGAGCTTGAAAGAAAATAAAATTAATAATAAAATAAAAAGAATAAAAATAAAATGAAAAAAAAAGAAAGGAGAAGAAAGAAGGGAAAAAAAATGGAAATACCCAAGCAGCACGCCAGCGCACTAACATAGCAACTTAACTTAATATTATCAGATTATTTTCACAACCTTATGAAAGTAACATAATAAAACGAAGGTATAATACAAAATTGAACAAATAGTTCAATAGCAGAAAGATTGGTCAGTCAATTAGAATATTCATCAATGTACACACAATTGTAAAAATAGGTCTAATATAGGGCACATGCAAGTTCGTGTCAACCCAAAATATTCCTAAATTATTAGGTAGTACCACACTTTTTAAATTAATAACAGACTTTGGTCAAAGTCATTCATTTAACTTCAGTGCAAATGTCAGCAGTTAATTATTTAGTTGATCATAGTTTGTTCAATTGCCATTCCACTTCTAGAGAGTTTATGGGGAAGAAGAAGAAGCAATTAATGCCTTTCTTAGGGAGAATGCATCACGGACAAAGTCTTGAAGTGCTTGAAAATGAGTCCTACAGATGACAAACATTTTCTTGTCTAGGAAGGACAGGACCTGTGATAGAGAATAACTGTTGTCTGGGTGAATCCTATTCAGAGTAGTTAAATAAAGCATGGATAACATCCTCGGGAGAACTACGATGACAAAGAGTAATGGAAGATAGATTAAAACAAACAACTTCGAATTAATGGAACCATGGCCAGAAAGTATGTAGCAGGTAAAGAGATATATTAGAATATATGCATAATACGCCTATTGTTTTCACCATGTCTCTCTATATGTCCTTTTTTTTTTTTTGTTTTGTTTTTTTTTTTTTTTTGTTTTGTTTATTGTAGAGTTTTAGGTACATCAGCGACTTCTTAGGCCATATTGCACCATACATATTGTCTGTAAATTACGTGTATTCTGTGGTCGATTTCCCTGTTTGCTGGACGAAAAACCCGAGTTTCCGGGAGAAAAAACCATGCTAATCTCTCCTGAGACCAACTAACTCAGTCACATTGTGAAAACGACCCACACAAATTCTTTATGTCATGGATGGGAATAGAACTCGGATCTTTGCCACTCGTGTGGTGTGAGGAGGGCGATGATTATATTAAATGCTATCTTCTACGGTGCGTCGATCTGCGTATCCGTTCGCAGGTAATAACACTCGACACGAAGTGGACAAATTTTCATGAAATTTTATATTTCGCTGTGTTAGAACGATTTTTTTAAAATCGGAACAATATTAATCCAGCAATTATTTATTTTTCTCATGTGTATCAAACATATCTATCCATATACGTATATTGTAGCTGAAGCACTGGATATTATGTTTGTTCCTATGCGTTGGTTGCAAGAATCAGTGAACAATGTCGAGGATACGCACATAGTTGACAGTGTGTAATCTGTCAGCGGTACCAGTGGTTTCCCCCCCCCACACACACACAAAACCGCGTAAAAGTGTCACTGTGAAATAGCAAAATCGGTCACAGTTACACTTTTACGCTGTTTTATGAGGGACCACTGGTACCGCTGACCGATACACATTGTCAACTAACTATGTGCGCATCCTCGACATTTTCCACTCCAAACATAGCATAGAATACAATATACAGGATATGGATAGCTTTGTGATACAAATGAGAAAAATAAATAATAATCGTTGGATTAATATTTTCCGATTTTAAGAAATCTGGGAAAGATCGACAGGAGGATATGCACAAATGAAATTTGCCCGGTGAGCGCATAAAAGTCCTTGTTTTCCTCTTTTTTTTTTTTTTTTTTTGTTTAAAATCATAAATTATTGCTATTTACTAACGCTCCCGAAATGTAACGCGCTGTGCAGATTAACAACCTTGTTTTAATTCACCAGATGCTATAATTGATACGCGTGCAATGTTAGTCGCTGTATCGTTTAATCAAAGTTGGATTTTTTAAGCGGAGCAGTTACTTTTAATATTGGTTCTGTGGGACATTGTAATTATCTTTAGAAAAGGAGTGAAAAATATTTTAATTGTGTACTTCTAGAGGCAAAAGCTCACTGTTTTCGAAAATGAAGGAAATCAAGACATCAAACTGGATGCCAACTTCAAGATGCGGCAATAAAGTTCAGAATAATTAATAACCAAACTACCTTTAAACTTATCCAGAAAGGTTATTTAAAGAGTCTCCTAAGTACTGAAAGCTTTTCTTCAAACAAAAAGTTTACAAATATCTATATTCATCGTGTACAATTATTAACGGAACTGTTTTCGCCTATTTAGTATTTTTTCTAAGTATTGTTTCAATAACATTCTTTAAGGATCTTATCACAGAAGAAAGTTTCCTTCTCATTATTTTGTACCCTGGGGGTTACGACTTACTTTTGAAGAATACTACGTCACAATGGGGATTAATCGATAGTACTGCACTTAACTACTGTCACTGTGTGTTACAGTCATAAACACGCATGTTTTTACAAATACGCCTCCCCCTTATCCATCTATTTAAATTATGCTGTTTACTGAAAGCAAAAATATTCAAGATGTTTCGAGAATGTTGTAATTGTCTGTTAAAAAAAAATCACTACTACAGTGTCAATGTAAATGTTTCAGAACCGAAGTTCTGTTTTTTTCTTACTCTACCAAGGTGCTTATAATTTTGAAAACGCAATTTTAAGATTAACTGAAAGCAATTTAATCTTTAAACCTCTGCAGCTTGCTATAACGAGGTCTGAACGTTCTGACATTGTCAAAATGTTTCTGTCTGGGATTAACATATTTTGCTCTCTTTGGTATGAGAGTGATAAGGAAAAATATTTTACCTGACCTGTTTCACGACAGGTGTGAATTCTTTCAGAAAGTGCTATCAGGAAGGTTGCGGTAGATGGCACTTCCTGAAAGAATTCACACCTGTCCTGAAACAGATCAAGTAAAATTTTTTTCCTTATCACTCTCAGGTAGATGGCACTTGAATATTCTTGGTTAGATAATTTTATGCAAATGATCCAGAGATAAACACGATTTATAAATTTATAGATTTATAAATTTTCGGGCATTGCCGAGATATCTGCCTCTGGGGGGGGGGGGGGTCGTGAAGAAAATTTTCAAATAATGACGCTTGAGAAACTTAATTGGGGAGTCTGACAAATTAGGAACTATAGACAACTGTCTTATTTGTCTCATTGTAAATTTAGACCTCATTTGAATGTTCCAAAATGGTGGCAAATATCTTTCAAATCACCCCACCCAGGCGAGAGTCAAAACTATTTTTAGTTAAGCTCGAACGTTTAACTCTCATAACTGCCAGACGAGCGACTAGCACCCAGACGCAAACACCGATTTTGCAACCATGGCTATTACGCGACCTCTATTAATATTTTTGCTGTGCGAGGCGCGGTCTATAATTTTCTGGGTATTCCGAATCTTTTATTGGATTTGACGACTCTCACAAGGTCTTGCAGCGGAATTGCTAAGGAGATATGTTAACTAGGTTATACGGATCACGAAGTTTTACTGCGACAATCAATCGTTAGTTTAAGGAGCGGCCGATGGTTTCAAGTGGTAGAGCAAAAAGGAAAGAAAAATTCTCGTTAGAATACAGTATAGCTTTTCCACAATATTTAAATTATCCAGAGGTCTACCTAATCGTTTAATTTCAAGTTTATTGTCGTATGATAGCTACAGATGTTTTTAAATTACTTATTCAATGCGAATAAACACTAAAAACAGAAGCGAAACTAGAAACAATCTTTGGCACAATGTCGCAAATCCTTCGCGAAGCGGACGATGAATTTGCGCAAATGTGGAATATTTTCTGTATGTAACAATGAGATTCAGTTTTAAAGTGGCAAGTTGCTTCGTTCTGTTGACTTGTGAAGCACATAATATAACATTTAATCATTTATGAAATTGGCTATAAATACAAAACAGTAATAAACATAAAAAATCAGAAAGGCGTTTACTTTTATTTTTTTCAGTTTTACTGTACAGTGGCATGGCTCAATGGCACTCTACAGCCAGGCGCCACTGGTTAGTTCTCACTAAACTACTAGCTATTTTATGCTTCCAACAAATAAGACTCCACAGTAGAAGTCGACACCTGATTGAAGTTTATGCTTTTCTAAGCCACTGCACTCATGAAAGCAATAATGTTCAATTATAACACCGCGTGTACCTCATCAAAACACAAAAAAAACTCGCCCTTATAATGCATGTTGTGGATATCGGTTTAACAGTTCCAAAATAGCGCAACGAAGCCGCTAGTCTACTGAACAATCGATTGAGGAAATGTTTATTCGCTACAAAAAGGAAACGCTGGAATTAACTAGTCCATGGTTAACTTTAAAGCGATAATATAATGAGCCAGCAAACTACCATGAGAGGAATACTGTTATTATCTATAAAGCCATTTTTTTTTAAAATTCAATTCGCGTTTGTAGTTCAATGACTTCTTTCAAGAATTTTAACTGTCGTAAAGAAACTGATTCCATGCTTTTATGAGCATCCCAATGAATGTACTGCACGCATGCAGTGCAAACAAGGTGTCGGGAGTACTGCTAATGCTAGTAAATAGTCTGAAACTAAAAAGATACAGTTTTATTGCGCAAAGAACGCGAATGTTTGAAAACTAATCTTCGTACAAGGCTAATTTTTAAGCTAAATTAAATTTTTAATTGATTTATTTAGACCCTTAGGGAAATAATCTATCCAAAAAAGGTGTTGGAATAATAAAATGTTTCCTTTTATACTCCGAAACAGCCCCAAACTGACCAGAGAAGTTATGAACAGACCCAGTTTAAATTATGCCGATAGTTCTTCTGCCATTCCGACAGTCATTATTCGAAGAAGTTATAGCAGTTTGTAAACATGTTCATTAGTTTTCACTATCTGTCAATAGCCGAATCGACAATATTTTACTAAGCTTTTTCTTTTTTTCAGGAAATCGTTTGTGCCACCGATCGTTCGTTTAATTGACATTACTATCTTGTAACAATTAGTAATTTTCAGTGGGAGTTTCTCTAAAATTATCAAAAATTTCAGGTTCATGCGCTGTTTCCTACGTTTTTTCAGATGTTTTTGTTTCTGAAGCAAAAACCACTTTAATTTAATACTCAAAAGTGAAGTTGACTGTGGTGCAAAAATGTTACTTTATCCGAAACGTTTTGAAAATTCGTACCTATTGCAGAATGAGTGCACCTAAAAAGGTAAACACTTTAAAAAAAAACGATGCTAAAGATAATAAAATAAATAAAGATAAAATTAAATTTAAAATTAAAGATAAATAAAGATAATAAAGATAAAATTTTTTATGTGCTCAATTTGGTCGCATGAAACGTTTTCTACTTCAAAACCTGACTCTGACATTCCTTCAAAGAAACACTCCAATTAATCTATTGACAGGAGTCATCCTTAAATGCTCAACAGTCACTTAAACAGTACTAAGATCCATTTCGGTAAAAGTCCCTGCCCACTACTTCATCATTAGACAATCAAACCCCAAATTATCTAAACAAAAAGACACACCCTTAACCTCGTTATCTTCTAAAGCTCTTATAAGAACTCCACGGCATAGAAGTCTTGGTAATGGGCCCGCCTTCCAATGGACAAGGCTAGACAACATTTAATGATGATCTAATGGGTACGTTATGCTTTCATAAGTCAGATAAAAATAATCTTAGCGTAAAAATTACTTTCCTTCCATTAACCAAACTTCAGAACTCAATGGCACAGCCAAAAAAAACTAGGTATTCCCCCCCCCCCAAAAAAAAAAAAATTTAGGAAACATGTTAGTGTGACTCTCACATCATTTAATAGAATATCAAGTGATAAAAAAAAAAACATGTAGGATAATCTTAGTTCATCGTTAATGCTTTACACAGAATTAATGGTTCTGCGTGCTATGCATGCCAGTTTCTGATATCACAGCAATAAAGTTAGAATATAATGAGTATTAATGTACCGTAATTGTTTCTCTATACTACAGTGCGCTTGATTATTTTAGTTACATACTAACAAGGTTGAATTTACCGAGGCTCAGTTTCCCCAGGACCCAAAGGTTGCGAGATGATCCGGAATAATGCATGCCAGTTTCTTCGCCTTCCCCCACAACCTTACTTTTAGGACCTCTAAAAATATATGCACTAGGGCTCAGACTATCATCGCACATTGTGTGCGCTTGTATTTTGAGGATCTATTTGCATTATAAAGCATAGGAAAAGATTTTAAGTACGTATTAGTAGTGGCAAACGAGGGACGCAAGTTTATACACCACTGAAATGTGATCAATAATTAATTATTCTCTGAGTGAAAGCATTCCCCACGTCTATCCTGCAACCATCCTTTTCGAAATGTGTGTTGTCCGAGAAACAGCAAGGATGCCATCAGCATTATCAATCCATTTAAAGCCTTAAACACTTCAATCACGTCTCCTTGCAGGTGCCTAGTTTCCAAGCGCTGCCAATTAGCAGAACTGAAGACTTTATGGTAAGAGAACCCTTTTGTGATCATAACATATCATGTTGCTTTTCTCTGTACCCGTTAGAATTTGCAGTTGGTAACATCATCAGTTGACCCCACTAAAAAAAAAAAAAATTAAAATACTGTTTAAGACTTTCGTAGTAACCTAATTTTTCTAATCTCTTTGTTCAAGCTCTGCAATACGCTATTTTCAAGAGTCATTTCTCTAAGTTCTTCCCCATGGCCAAAGGGATCAAACAAGATAGTGGATAAATACTATTATACCATTTCAATTTGTGGTGGCAAGTCGCAGTATTGAAATCTCATCTGTATACCGTTCTCCAATAATTTTGATATCATAGGATAACATTTCTTCTACGTACTGGTATAATATGTTCCTTAAGGCTGAGTGCGCGCTCTTGCAGAGATAATTCAGCTGCTGATGGTGCAATGAGTTTATTGTGCCAGCCACGAAAGACAGAGACATGGGCCAAGGGCTGCTTTAACGAGACATCATTTAGTTTCCTTTTTATTTTGCAGTTTTATAGACTGCCTAATATTTTAACTGCTTGGGTAGTAACAAGAAAAAATACTTGTGGTACCAAGTATTTTTTCTTGTTGCATCAGCAGCAAAACATGGTACGAGTGGTTTGATTTAGACATCAATCCACCACGTTTAATTTATTCGTTCGGGTTCACTTGTAAAACAGATTTTATTTTTAGAAATAAAAATGCAATTTTTATGATAAACTTTCAGAAAATACTCTTTCTAACAATACTTTTATAACTGTGAAAAACTTAAGCGCTGTATTCAATATTTATATTTTAATGATATTTTTTAGAGTACTGTACTTCGAAAAGTACTTTGTGATGGTGATTATAAACACCTGAATGGTTTTGTTACTTTTTAAGTTTGCACGAGATGAGGGCAAAATTCGCTTAAATTTTTGCCTTAATGAAAAATTCTGAATCGCTAGAATTCGTCAGAATGACGAAATGCTTTCGCTAATACTGGTCAAGAGCACTATTTTGTCACAAACATTCGTAGATACATATTCTTATTTGATTAAGTAAAATTTTTCCGAAGTTCTTGAGTACAGTGGAGCCTAAACTTTTCTTACAGAATTGAAGTTCTTACATAAGTTAAAAAAAAAAAATCTTCGTGCTATAACTTTATCCTTTAAAAGCAGTCGATACACCATTCTGCTCTTCTGGAAAAAAACTTTTAGCGTATTTTTTGTGAAATGAAGCGTCCCACAGTATAATTTCCTTTGTCTAACGTGCAGAATAAAGAAAGAAGCGTCATAGATTTCGATTTTTTATCCAAGCACCGTAATGCAGAATTTCTAGGAAGAATAGAAAACAAAAGTTGATGCCACATTTCTAAGAAAAAAAAAAATTAAGTCAAGCTCAGAAAAAACTTTTACAGAAACCTTTGTTCCTCGAAGGACAAAACACACTTTTTGAAAAGCGTGTAAATTGATTTTTTTTACAAAGTTTAATGCATATGTTAAAGCTAAAAGATAGGTAGAATTATTTTATCCAATGTAAAGATTATCAAGTTTATACAGTCGAAGCTCTTTATAGAGACCCCTTTTTAACGTCCCACACGTTAAAATGTCCTATGTGGTTGGTCCCGGCCAATTTCGCATTAATCTAATGCTATTTTATGAACAATCGATATAACGACCTTTTTCTCATTCCCCTTGAGGGGTCATTATATAGAGCTTTGACTGTGCATAAAATCTAAAAATGTTTAAGAGTTTTGATGACTTCAACAGTGTCCATGAATTTCGCACTGACATCAGTCCATTTTGAATTGGGAACACTGACTGGTGAATATTTTAGTTATTCACATATTAGGCCTAACATTATGCGAACGCATGTAAATTGACTTAAAATTGTTATTTTTTTTAATCACTACTTCTGATAGATAGATGTGAATGCGAAGTAGAACATCACTGCACCCCATCCACGCGGTTTATCGTATGGAGGGGCGCAGTGATGTATTATAGATGTACAAGTGTGATGGCATTATAGGTGTCATTTTATGGTGTATTATAGATGTACAAGTGTGTGGTCACAAGCCCACTTGCGGGAGAGTAATAAACCCGGCATAACTGGAGGGCAAACCCCCCCCCCTTAGATTTACGTTATCTTAATATATATTATATTAAGTCAAAACTGAGGCCATTTCCTGAAAATTCAACAAAAAGTTGTTGATAAGCAAACACTGGTTTGGACAGAAATTCCAACTTTATCGAATGATTGACTCTATGATTTACTAAATATCAACGAAAAACAAATTCACTATATGCGCAGTGGACTGTGTCACTGAGGGCCCTCTCCCCACAAACACGATTTAGAATCCTGTCGCCGACTGAATATGAGACTTTCCATCGGGAACGGGAAGATCCTTTATGAATTATTTTCACTCTGTGACCGACTTAATCCGTTTCGGACGAGGGGTTCTCTTGTTTCCTCTCACCCTCAATGTTGAATTTTGCCCATAGATATACACAGATAATACGTCTTCGTGGGTTTACAAAGGGCTCAAGTTTAGAAGATTCGTCCTCCCATCCCTCGCACCGATCTAGCCATCCGATACATTCTAGTAAAAACCACTGGATGGATGAACCTGCGGTTAATAATCAAATTAAAATTTAATCCTTATATCCAAACGTGTTATTAATTAGAACCCAGGTGAGCTAATAAAAATCAGAGTAAATATATTAACTATGCCAAAACTACTCGGACTTTCATTTAGGCTCGATTCACTTCACTAAACATAGCCAAAATCAATGCACATGCTTACAGTAAATTATGCATGCACGGACTGGTCTTACCAATTTGCTCTAACTAATCTATTACAAAAGGTAAATTGGAATACTGTTTTCTCTGAACCTAATGTAGACCAGGCAACTAGCAAATTCTTTGAAGTCATTAATAGTATTATTGACATAAATATACATAAATCCTTGCATTCTAAAATTAAATTTCCAATATGGTACTCTACTAAATTAAACAAACACAACCCAAGCACGGTACTAAGTACTATAGGTTCTAATACCTCTCGTGTTTGGGGTTTACATTAAAAAAAAAAAAAAAGCACAAAAAAACTTAAAGCTCTCTGACACCCTTATTAATAGGGACAAATTTACAACACTTAAAAGAAAGGTCAAATACCTATTAGTTACATATAGAAAAATTATAACTTCTTTATTAGAAAATATAACTAAAAATAACGACACACGAGCATTTTGGCCAGACAATAAGAACTTTATAAATATATCCAAATGTAAAACTATTTCTTACCATCATCTTAAAAAAATTATCCTATTTCCATATACGTACCATAGACCTCCAACAAATATTAAGAGTATCTATTACACAAGGTCCAGGAGTTACCTTTACTACTTTTTTCATTCACTATTCATATAAATAGTAATTTTTCATCAGCGTGAATGAGCGTAATAAAAAAAGATCTACTGTTATTTCAAAATTAACATATAAATAACAAACGGATACTACTCCGCAAAGTATCGTCGATTTACTGGCAGATTATTTTGAAGAAATAAAAAGTATCATAAAGAATGCAACATCTAAGTAAAGATTACTCTCAAGGTCCTGACGGCCTCCCCCTTATATTTTGGAAGAAAAGCATGCTACTTTATCGTGTCCTCTACTTTTTCTCTTTAACAAATCATTATCTGATGGTATTTATCCTACACATTTTAAATCTGTCTATATTATACCCATACATAAAAAAAAATCCTAAATTTGAAGCACAAAATTACCGACCTATAACAATTTTAAATAGTATCTCAAAAATATTGAATGCTATTATTCACGCAAAACTATCAGCATATTTTAACCCGATTTTGGGCGCAGAACTTTACGGTTTCCGTCCGGGGTGATCCGTGACTACTAACCTCGCTACTCTATGGCAATCTGTATCCTCTGAGGTTGACAAGGGTCACTGGGTTGATGTGGTTTACACTGTTCTTTCAAGGGCCTTCGATTCCATCAATCACCAACGACTGAAACATACACTAGAATCCTACGGACTGACAAACCCAATCCTTCACTGGCTTATAGAATATGTAACTAACTGATCGTCGTTATCAAGTATTATTGCGAGGACATTCTTTTAGGGTTATTACCTTTCAAACTGGCATCCCTCAAGGCTCTTCTTTGGGCCCTTTATTATTTAACATATATGTAAATGATTTAAGTATTATTCCCTTCCCAAAGGGTACGAAATTATTTTTTTTTATGCTGATGACATAAAATTTTACATTTCTTCTGAGCTTGATTGACATTCTGCATCCCATTTTTGCATTTTAAAATCCACTTCTGAACTAGTTCTTTGTAATTTTCTCTTTAATGTTACCAAGAAAGCTATTCACTACAACGCGAAATGACTGGCAGGCATTTCACTCAATCTTCCAGTTCTTGTGATGCCAACGTCTTCTTAACTTGTGAACCAATAAATACAGCACGTTTCATTTTCGCATCAGACAACTTTGGAAACCTAGAATACATATACTTTAGAATCCAATGCTTAAACAAACTGTTTGACCAGACCCACGTTGATATCGAGTGGTAAAAGCACGACTGCTCCTTTAAATGTTTCTTGCAGTCTTATAATCAACGTCTTCTGCCATTATGTCTGCGCGCTGGTTATTAGACAGCAACTAAGTATTTCAAAGATAGATTTTTATCGAGTATTTCTGCACGAATTTCTTACGTGATTTTACATATCTAAAGTAATGACTGCATTTTAACGTTCAGTCTATTTCCAGTGAAAAATACACGTTAAAAGAAAGGAATGTAAGACATCCTAGTGACATCACAACAAGTTCTAGTGTTTATATCTTGGAAGACTTAATGTCGGTAAGTGGACTAACTGACAAACAAAAACAACAGTAAACGAAAACTCCTTTATCCACTATACCACATTATGCAACTTCTTATTATGCTACTTAATACTTGCTCAGCTCTACTACCACACCACAATAGTGAACGGCCGCGATTAATAACCCCGGGAAAAATGGTTATTCAATAATGTAATTTTGTAACTAAAAATTACGCTATTTAAATTCCTGCTAATATAAAACTTGATTCTTTGTCAAGTTCTTCGGAACGATAGATTATGAAAATGCATAAGAGATGCTCGTCACAGAATCGCCGTTGGCTGTGCTCAGAGTAGTGAAAGAAAGGAGATTTATTAAGATTTTGAACTCAGTTTATTTACTGTATTTTTACGATCACCCGCTCCCACCAAAACACCATGTGGCAGGAGGACTTTGTATTAACAAAATTAAGTATATAGTGATAACAACTAAATTCTCACGAAACAAATTTGATTTAACATAAATGGCAAGAGTCTAATAAAATTAGAAATTTCCAGGCTGGACTTTTGCTGGCTACTTATGCCTTGATGGACGACGGTTCGGTAGTTTGCTATTCTAGGTCGCTGGTGGTTAGTTAAACTTAGCTAGATCTATAATATTGTAGTGACAGGTTAAAGATAAGACGATATTCCACAAAATTTAATTGAATTACGCATGGATAAATTTTGTCTTCAGCAGGCTAATCAGGATCGATGCCTACAGAATTGACAAAGCCGACGGTGTCTGCCCGAAACACTAGCATATTCCTCTCAGAGGAATTGATAGTTTACATCTAATGCTGGTCTTTGAACCCGTGATGACACAGACCTGTGTGAAAACACCCATAGGAATTTCAAGTAATTTATCCGATATTCCACTGCAGCGAGAACTTCAAATAACGAACAATGATGTTAGAAAATGATAGTTATTGTTTCGTTATTATTTTGGGGGTTTCTGGTGCATCCATTACTTTGGTCATAATGCGTCATATTCAGTAAGTTCATATAGTCTTTATCATATTATCTCTTTAAAAGTTAAGTGCATAGATTGATTTGCATGTTGTGCGGAGTTGGTTGGTTAGTGCATGTTTACGCCAAAGCTAAGGCTATGAGGCGTCAGTACATTGCATCTGTAACTTCTTGTATTCTTCGTTCAGTTTTGTTTGATGGACAATGAGTTAGTCGACCTAGCCTGAGGCCGACTAACTCAGCCATCAAAATAGCTCATAAAAATTCCTCGCGTCATCGATGGGACTCGAACTCGGGCCTTTTCTACCCGAACTGAGAGGCCAGTAATTATAAGCGAGATTTGTGCGGGGCTGAAAAACCCAGAATAATTCACGGGGGACATGTACTCCCTCCACCTATTGGCTGACTACAGCTCAGATTGAAGAGACTTCTACTAACATGGCGAACCCACTATCCTTTCGAACAAAAATGGTTTAAGCAGCTAAAAATTAGTGTTTAATCCATAAGGTATACCAAGACTCTTGGTCCAAGAGAGACATATCCCTCGCTCGCTAATTTTTTTCCCTTAGCGATTAATGAGGGGAAAAAAAAATCTCTATTAGAGAGAAAACGTCTGTGTTTTTTTTTAATACCAGGAAGTTAATATCTCCTCTCTCCTTCTCGGAATATATAAGCCTCATTCAGTATCGCAAGCTCGAATTTAATAATCGAAGTGAAAATGGAGTGAAATGCTTAAGTATTCTTGGATATTCCACCTATACTGGATTTTATGCTAAATATACTCTAAACTGTGGTCTCTCATCTTGGATTTATAATTTCTGTCATCCTTTTTATAATAAAGCATGAAAAGAAAAAAATAACTTCTCCAGAGCTTTAGCAATGCTACCAAGTTAAAATAAAAACTATAGAAATCTTCAAGAATTATTTATGAAGCAAAATGCCTTTCACATTCTTTACCTATAAACTCTGGAATAATATTACAAGCACCCATTAACGATTGTTTACTTTGGTTCTTAGCTTATTTACCAGCAATGACGACAACTGAATTTTACGCCAAAACTCTTATTTTCTGAGAAAGTTCCACACAAAGAAGCAAATACAGACGTCATTCATCTTATTTATTAGCAGACGTCTTTTCTTTAAACTTTGATATTTTATTGTTGTACCTTTTCTCCTCCTGAGAAATGACTGCACAGTCAAATCTCCCAAGGAGAACATTCGGAAATCTGTAATTCTACGAAAGTTATTTTACTAATTGGTATGGGGAAAAGGATTTTATAACAATTTGAAAAATCATGGGAAAAAAAGGAAAGGAACTGATTATGTTAGCTGTACATATTTAATTATATATAAAAGTGTTAAGAGAAAACAGTTGAATTGAAATGAAATTGTCAGTATTCGCTTAATTTGCTTTTGCAAAAATAATGTATTCATTCTGGTAGATTTTTATAATGAAAGATGAGAATTAACAGATATTTATTTAAAGTATACCCAGTAAAATAAAATAAAATAAAATATTTCCAGAAGCTTTCGGAACTCGTGTCCCTTTCTCAACTGACAGAATTTTTGAATACATTACAAGCAAAGTGTGGCACGTTACTCATTCGTCATTGTTGTAGCACGGACGTGTGCTGCCTTGCGCCAGTGATCATCCATCAATAAAACGGTTGTCTCCAGGATTGGATGTATACGCATGCCTTTCTGGCGATTTAATGCCTTAGGGTTGTTCATTATGTTTAGTGACTCTAGCCATAGGCGGTGGCGAAAGTGTCGCGCGTGGTCCACTATCTCAAAGTCGCGCTTGGGGTCAAGATCGTGGTTGGTAGCCCAAAAATGTTCTGCAAGCGCGGACTGGTCAGTTTCGGCAAGCCGGATTGCTCTGTCGTGTTCCGTGAGGCGATCCTGGAGACGTCTCGATGTCTCACCTACGTAGCAACTGTTACAGGCCCTACAGGTGATACGGTACACTACATTGCTGCGTAAGACAGGTGTGACAGGGGTCTTCACACTGGAGACAAGTGAACGTAGGTTCCTACCTGGTAATTGTACACATTTTATGTTGTAACTTCTCAGGATCTTCGAGATACGTCCTGACACTCCTGGATAGTACGGAATGTAGGCGGATGATATGCCGACTTGCTTCGGAGGTCTTGGGTTGGAAGTAAGTTCTTGTGCCTGTAACAAGCATCTGTTTAGTACATGGGATGGATAACCGCATCTGGTTAAGTCCGCCTTCACACGGGAGATCTCGTTACGTCTAATTGTGTCGGTGCTGGAATGGCTCCAGGCCCTGGAGAACAGGGTGCGGGCAGTGCTATTGAGATGGCTTGGAGCGTGGCCGGACCCGTAGTTGGTGAATTGACCGCACCACATGGGTTTGCGGTATACTGAGGTCTCTAGATGTGGGCCTACGCGATGCACTAGCACGTCCAGAAACGGGAGCGAACCGTCCACCTCTGATTCTACGGTAAACTTGATGAAATTGGATAGAGAGTTGAGGTATTCTAGTAGTACCGTTTCAGAACCACGTGGTATTATGGTAAAAATATCGTCGACATATCTACACCACGTTGTAATAGGTGTAGGTGGGTTCTGGTGTATCTGCTTCTCCAGATCTTCCATGGCGATGTTAGCTACTACGGAACTGACAGGGGCACCCATAGCAGTGCCATGTACTTGTTTGTAGAGTGAGTCTTCAAAGGTGAAGATGCTGCTAGAGAGGCATAGGTTGAGGGCGGTACAGATGTCATCAGTGGATAGTGACGTCCTGGATTGGAGGCTTAAGTCGCTCTCAAGGAGCCTTCTGGCGCAGTGCACGGCCTGTTGGACGGGAATCGAGGTGAATAAAGAAACCACGTCAAATGATGCCATGACAGAGTTATCAGGGATTGAAATGTCCTTAATGGTGTTAATGAATTCACTGCTGTTTTTAACGGTGTGAGATGTATTACCTATAAGAGGCGAGAGGAGGCTCGCGATGTGTTTGGACAGTTCATACGTTGGGGCACTGCAGCAAGACACTATAGGTCTGAGAGGAATACCCGGTTTATGGATCTTTGGTAATCCGTAGAATTGTGGTAGTTGGCAGCCAGTAGCACGCAGAAGATGGTGAGTCGCGGTCGGGATCTTCTTATCTTTAAGCCATGCGTGGACAAGTTTATTAACATTTGCTTCCAGACGTTTCAAGACTTTAACGGGAGGATCAGGTAGAGGTTCATATACGTTAGGATCGAGTAATAGGGCCAAGGCTTTCTCTCGGTAGGCTGATCGGTCCAGCACAACAGTCCGGCGCCCTTTATCCGCAGGAAGTACAACGATGGAGTTGTCTTTTCTTATATAGATGACAGGGCGGCACGTTGGCGGTGGTTGAGGTTTGAGCACGTTTTTCGAGTGTTGCGGAGGACTGCGGCAGTCTTGAATCGGATCTCGTTGGCAGTTTCTTCGGGAAGGTTGGTAATACTGGCTTCTATGCCCATAGCGAGCTGTGTGATGGGAGGTTTCGATGGTATAACGGCGAATTTCATACCGTTTGATAAAACACTCAGCTGCTCGTTGGACAGTTGTTTGTTACTTAGATTCAAGACGAAAGAAGTCGTGTCGTCTGAACGAGTGTTCGTCTTTAAGGAGTTAGTTTCTATGCTCAAGTTTATGAACTTGCGCTGTTGGCCTACCGTTTACGCCAACAGCGCAAGTTCATAAACTTGAGCATAGAAACTAACTCCTTAAAGACGAACACTCGTTCAGACGACACGACTTCTTTCGTCTTGAATCTAAGTAACAAACAACTGTCCAACGAGCAGCTGAGTGTTTTATCAAACGGTATGAAATTCGCCGTTATACCATCGAAACCTCCCATCACACAGCTCGCTATGGGCATAGAAGCCAGTATTACCAACCTTCCCGAAGAAACTGCCAACGAGATCCGATTCAAGACTGCCGCAGTCCTCCGCAACACTCGAAAAACGTGCTCAAACCTCAACCACCGCCAACGTGCCGCCCTGTCATCTATATAAGAAAAGACAACTCCATCGTTGTACTTCCTGCGGATAAAGGGCGCCGGACTGTTGTGCTGGACCGATCAGCCTACCGAGAGAAAGCCTTGGCCCTATTACTCGATCCTAACGTATATGAACCTCTACCTGATCCTCCCGTTAAAGTCTTGAAACGTCTGGAAGCAAATGTTAATAAACTTGTCCACGCATGGCTTAAAGATAAGAAGATCCCGACCGCGACTCACCATCTTCTGCGTGCTACTGGCTGCCAACTACCACAATTCTACGGATTACCAAAGATCCATAAACCGGGTATTCCTCTCAGACCTATAGTGTCTTGCTGCAGTGCCCCAACGTATGAACTGTCCAAACACATCGCGAGCCTCCTCTCGCCTCTTATAGGTAATACATCTCACACCGTTAAAAACAGCAGTGAATTCATTAACACCATTAAGGACATTTCAATCCCTGATAACTCTGTCATGGCATCATTTGACGTGGTTTCTTTATTCACCTCGATTCCCGTCCAACAGGCCGTGCACTGCGCCAGAAGGCTCCTTGAGAGCGACTTAAGCCTCCAATCCAGGACGTCACTATCCACTGATGACATCTGTACCGCCCTCAACCTATGCCTCTCTAGCAGCATCTTCACCTTTGAAGACTCACTCTACAAACAAGTACATGGCACTGCTATGGGTGCCCCTGTCAGTTCCGTAGTAGCTAACATCGCCATGGAAGATCTGGAGAAGCAGATACACCAGAACCCACCTACACCTATTACAACGTGGTGTAGATATGTCGACGATATTTTTACCATAATACCACGTGGTTCTGAAACGGTACTACTAGAATACCTCAACTCTCTATCCAATTTCATCAAGTTTACCGTAGAATCAGAGGTGGACGGTTCGCTCCCGTTTCTGGACGTGCTAGTGCATCGCGTAGGCCCACATCTAGAGACCTCAGTATACCGCAAACCCATGTGGTGCGGTCAATTCACCAACTACGGGTCCGGCCACGCTCCAAGCCATCTCAATAGCACTGCCCGCACCCTGTTCTCCAGGGCCTGGAGCCATTCCAGCACCGACACAATTAGACGTAACGAGATCTCCCGTGTGAAGGCGGACTTAACCAGATGCGGTTATCCATCCCATGTACTAAACAGATGCTTGTTACAGGCACAAGAACTTACTTCCAACCCAAGACCTCCGAAGCAAGTCGGCATATCATCCGCCTACATTCCGTACTATCCAGGAGTGTCAGGACGTATCTCGAAGATCCTGAGAAGTTACAACATAAAATGTGTACAATTACCAGGTAGGAACCTACGTTCACTTGTCTCCAGTGTGAAGACCCCTGTCACACCTGTCTTACGCAGCAATGTAGTGTACCGTATCACCTGTAGGGCCTGTAACAGTTGCTACGTAGGTGAGACATCGAGACGTCTCCAGGATCGCCTCACGGAACACGACAGAGCAATCCGGCTTGCCGAAACTGACCAGTCCGCGCTTGCAGAACATTTTTGGGCTACCAACCACGATCTTGACCCCAAGCGCGACTTTGAGATAGTGGACCACGCGCGACACTTTCGCCACCGCCTATGGCTAGAGTCACTAAACATAATGAACAACCCTAAGGCATTAAATCGCCAGAAAGGCATGCGTATACATCCAATCCTGGAGACAACCGTTTTATTGATGGATGATCACTGGCGCAAGGCAGCACACGTCCGTGCTACAACAATGACGAATGAGTAACGTGCCACACTTTGCTTGTAATGTATTCAAAAATTCTGTCAGTTGAGAAAGGGACACGAGTTCCGAAAGCTTCTGGAAATATTTTATTTTATTTTATTTTACTGGGTATACTTTAAATAAATATCTGTTAAACTATGGACCCCAGTACTCCAGGCCCATTTGTCACTAAAGATGAGAATTTTTAGGGGAACCCAAAGCACTTAGTACAGAAACAATTATTTCTTTTTGTCTGGAGTTTAAGTCCTCACCAACCTTAAAGCGATTTAGATGGAGTAAGCGTTTTACCCAAACTTTGTGTTGTCACCATTTCAAAAGACCAGGCTGCTGTAATATTCTGTTAAATAATTTGCTTGCCAAACTTATCATTAGATGATGAACACAATAGTTAACACCATCTCATTTTTTTACAGCCATACGCTGCTTGCAGGAAGCGACCAACTTTCAAAACTTGTTGCAACATTATTCATAGGATGGATTTAGATATAACAGTGACTTTTGAATCCAAGACCTCACATAATATCCAATTCAATGTATGTCTAAAAGTGCCATAACTGTTTAAAACAAGTAGAGTTATTTACGTAGTATTTCAAATCCACGTAATACCACAAAATATGGTAATACTTATATACTTTGATTTCAGGAAAGCTTTTGATACTATTGTACATGGAGGACTGCTGTACAAATTGGAGCAGTATGGCATTAAGGGAAAGTTGCTACAATGTATAAAAGGATGGTTGAGTGGGAGAAGACATAGCGTGGTGATCAATGGACACTGCTCTTCATGGACTAATGTTATTAGTGGAGTTCCCCACGGTTCGGTGTTGGTTGGGCCCATTGTTGTTTTGTATATTTATCAATGATATTGATGAAGGTATATCAGGTTTAATGTCCAAGTTTACAGATAATACAAAGGTTGGCAGAGTTGTTAACGACAGTAAAGACAGTATGCTACTCCAACTGGATCTAGATAAGTTGGGCAAATGGGCTCAGAAGTGGCAATTGAAGTTTAACATTGACAAATGCAAAGTACTGCATATGGGTAGCAATAACCGAAGAGAAACATACCAACTGTGTCGTACTACGCTCAGGGAAGTGGTAAGTGAAAAAGACCTGGGGGTAATTGTGCAGTTAGATATGAAGTTCACTGAATAGTGCAGACGGGATGCCAGGGCCGGTTATGGAGTCTTGTCAATGATATATAGGAATTTTGCTAGCAGAGACAGGGAGGTGATTATTCCGTTGTACAAGCCAATGGTCAGGCCACACCATGAGTACTGTGTACAGGTCTGGAGGCCTCATTTTAGGAAGGATGTAGAGTTGCTAGAACGTGTACAAATAAGGGCAACAAGACTGTTCAGAGGAACAACTGGGTGCTCTTAGCAAGAAAGGCTTAAGTTCTGAAAATTGCAGCGCCTGGAGAGTAGGCACATGCGAGGTGATCTGATTGAGGCGTATAAGGCCTTGAATGGGTTGAGCAAGCTGAATGCTAATGGGATTCTTCCTCTTGCTCAGATTAAGAACCTGAGGGGTCATAGGTTCAAATTGAGGAAAGTTGAAGAATAGTTGTGCGGAAATTTGCCTTTAGCCAGGGGGTAATTGATTGGTGGAACAGACTTCAATCTTTTATTGTGGAAGTTGATAGCCTAAATAAATTTAAGGCTAAAATGGACAGGCATTTGGAACGAATGGAGGGATGAAGTGGGAGGGTTTTTTTTTTTTTTGGCTGGTGCTGCATAAGTTTGCTTTCTTGCATCGTATGCCTCTACTAATGCTAATCTCGTATGTTTTTGTTTCAAGATGTTTGCTTGTGGGGGGGGGGGGGGGGTTATCTATTACTTTGGTCATAATTCGCATAGTATGTATGTTCGTATTGGCTTTATCGTGTATTATGTCTGTACACGCGTTCAGACTAATTTAGATTTTGTGCAGAGCTGGAAAACACGGGATAGCTCAGGGAGAAAACGTTACGCTCTCTATTCCATCTAAGACTTCACAAACTCCTGAAGAATAAACAGAAATTTTATTATACGATTAGGAAGATAACAATAAACTAACCGTGAAATTTAGATTGTGAATTAAATTCTCCAATTTAATTTAAACTGAATCGAAAAGCAGAAGATTTAAATTGCTAAAAAATATTCCAGAATTGAGTATAATAATAATTTCCCTCCTGCTACTGATTTCTCAATCTGAGCTTCTCCCCGAACACGTAGAAACGAGCATCTTGAATGTAAGTTATACCGTATTGGAAAATTCCGACAGAAAACAGGCGAGGAAGGAAGTCGTAGTAAAACGTGAAACTCTAACAAGAAGTAAATAAACGTTGGTCATGTAGTCAAGAAACTACTTGATTAAATTGATGAGTTTCTGAAATAACTTCTTGGAGGTCTGTATTACGCACGGTAATTGGATTCTTCTGAAGACTAAGTGGAAAAAGTACGGAAATAAACCGGCTACAACGTGTACTGTTTCGATAAAAATCCCTTGTTAGCTTTAATCGTACAGAAACCACAGTTTAGGATCACAGGAAAAACATTCTAAACTTCACGTACAGTAACTCTTTGCACCTTGAAGGGATGTGTCTTGAATGGAAAAAAAAACTTTCGAATATCAACTAAAACGCAAAACGAGTTTCATAGCCTAATAAATAAGCTTTCTATTTATATTTCAATAAGGCCAAATAAGGTCCCAGAATTCACAAGATAGACACAAAAGAAATATTAGTATTTTGTGGTACTACGCTGCGTAGCAAACTCTGTACTTTCATCCCTGACCAATTGGTTAAGGCCATCGCTTTTTTGTGACATACATTTCGAAGAATAAATTTTGATACTAAGCTTTGACGTTGAGGCAGCTAATTTCCTTTTGGATAAAATAAAGAAACGTTTATGTTTTTCTCCTTTAGCAAAATAACTTGATATTCAATCCATTAGTCTGGGTATATCGTAATTTCTTTTACCATTATCGATGCTCCCACAATATCGGACGGTCCCAAGTTAATGACATCTTTAACCAAAAATTAAATCTCGAAGGTTGTTAAACAGCTATGCCGGAAACGGCTCTCTTCAAGTGGAAGAATCGATACATTGGAAATTTAAATGCATCAATGGTTAAAACAGTAATAAAATGAAAGTAAATGATGCTTAACTTTTTCAAGTAACCTATCTAGAACAAACTTTGTTTATCTACAAAGAACAAGTTCGATTTCACACTGTGTGTGATACACCAGTATTTTTAGAAATCTAAAAAGAAGAATATTTAACCTGAACTTATTGATATGTTATTTATGAATTTATTCTATAATGGTGGGCAGACCTTTTCTGGAATCTGCAAAAACGACAACATTCTAATCAGATGTTGAACTAAATATATTATACTGAATTCTATATCTGATTCAACACAGAATTCACTATGATATGGTATGATATGATATGATATGGCATGATAAATGATGAATTCGTAAGTTTCTCAAAGTCCATAAAGTTTGCACCATTCGGGCGAATAATACGTATAACTAATTATTTTTCCTTATGTCACTGGTGTAGTAAACTGAGCGATTCTGGAATTCGCAGGAATGCTGACGGAAGGAAAGATGGTTCTAAAATTAATTTCTTTGAATTAAACACCTTCTGCAGTAAACTGAGATATGTTCCCACACATTATCTCTCTCATACATTTTCTCCAATAATAACTTATTTAGGTACATTTCTAGGGTTATAAGTTATATATTAAAATAATTATAAAACTCATTTTGGAGGAAATTTTTACATTGTTCAAATTCTGGCGTTACAATAATTTTTATGAAGTTTTTCACACCACAGCCAAATTCGTTGGGCTCAGCAGAAGGTTACACAGATTCTTGTGGTAGCACAGTTGGTAGACGCGCCGTCTTCCTCACGCCGGGTGGAAAAGACCTGAGTTTGAATTTTGTCGATGACATGAGGAATTTTTAGACCTTTTTCACAACATCGCTAAGTTAGTCGGTCTCAGGCAAGGTAGCATTGTTATTTCCTCCAGAAAACTCGGGTTTTTCGTCCAGCAAACAGAAAATCGACCACACAACATACTCAATTTACAGACGATATATATGGCACAATACGGCCTTAGTCGCTTATGCGCCTAAAACTCTATAACAAACAAACACGAATTCTCCTCTGGAAATTACGGTTTTTTCCTATCAAGTAAACCAGGCAACAGAATACCCGTAGTCAGGACACGAATCGTCACTATATTGTGGCCCTTTATATATATATAAAGTGATTCATAACCTTAGATTCACTACAGTAAAAACAAACAACTGGCATTTTCTAGCAGCAATGCCGTACTCTAACACTCAAGCGTGTCTACCCAAATCAAGATGAAATATCCTCTTCTAGTATTAGTCTGTGGTCCATTCAGAAAATCGCTACAAGGAATAACCATGACTCTTTCCCCTTCTCTCTCTCCCTTTCTGAGTATTTTTATTGTATTTTACTATTATTTTCTATTTTCTTCCCGAGTGTTTTTAATTTCAACACTAAATCTCCTATTTTAAGAGGCATTGACTGTGATCTTTATAACTGCAACTAAGGTTGCAGTTATAAAGATCTATGTATCTACTGCCATATAGCTGTCCAGGGGCGATAAAAATCTCTCGAATTGAACTTATTACCACTCTGCTACTACTGCAAAATAAATTTATCTTTGAGAAAAACAATTGCAGCTTTTCAAGTTTTTTGGAGATACACTTAATTCATCACTTCTGCAATAGCTTTTAATTCACTGAATTTTGATATGCAATTTGGCTTTTAATGTCCTCCGACACTGTACTCTTTCATGGCAGACACATTACATTTTAAACTGTTTCACTGTACAAAAAATTGTGCAAATATGCGTATTTTAAAAATATAAAGTATTTCAAAATATAAATATTTAGAAATACTTCCTAGTGATTTATAGCGATATAAAACAATACGAATAAGCATTTTGATCCATTACAGTATTATTTATACTATGCTGCGAGCTGGAATATTGGTCACGAAAGTTCACCCGCACTTAGCAGTTTAAATGCACAATTTCCTATACCTTTGTAACGGAAGTTTTAACGGAGGCATAATTCATTGCAAAAATGTCTGTTTTGATGTATCACCTTTGTGACGTTGTGGTAATTTCGTGTGCTAACAGCACAAATGAAGTTACGAAATTCTTACACATAAGCGTGCAACCAAAGAGCAACAGGCGCTTTGTTGATTACCAAAGTATGATGGCAAGGATAAGCGCATATTTAAGGTTATCTGATAAAAGCGTGGAGTAGCTAGTCGAGCAGCAGCTAAAACCGCCCGTATTCTGAGCAGTTTTCCCAAAAGACTAAAGTAGTCGTAATCACTTGGAGAATACAACCAGCGCACTATTACGACACTAGGTGAACATCGTTTTATCTAGGAGAAATGATTAAATTTCTCTATTGTGAGAAGAATAGTCCCTGTGGACTTTCAGATCACTGGTTCGCACTATTTGTCGTAGTAGATCCACAGAGGTAAGAACTTCTGTAGATTTTCTATGACAAATATTGAACACAAACGTCTACTCCCAAGACATCTATATATAGTAGCATTTTAGGTTATGGATGGCTTGTTTTCCGCTCTATGGTTTCAGCATCTCGTTTCAAGGTTTGTAAGGGGCTCAATGGGCAATAATATGCAGGAAGTTAACTTTACGAATGGGTTAAGACAGCAGCGTGATTCATGCACTTCTTCACGGCAGAGTGCAGGAGTATTCATTCGGCTGTCTCTGAGAAACACAGCTGGGATGCACGTCTAGTTACTGATTGCACAATAACGGCAACATTTCTGTAAGAGAGCTTTTATTGTCCAGCAGAGCACCTGGATAACTAGATAAATCAAAGTTCAACTCATTTTGGTTCCACCCAGCTATGTCAGCCCGCCGTGACGTCCCACAATACGTCACGTTTATATCGGGCTTTATTTATTTTTTGTTATACTGCTTACTGGAATGCGACGTTCAGCCAGGAGTTTTCCTCAGTATTCACTTAATCTTTTGTTTTTAGAAGCTCAACAAATGATTGTAATGGTTGGCAAACGAAGGGGTGAACACTAATTGCGTACATTTTTCTGTGCTGCCTAGGAGTTATAAAGTCTTTTCTAGATTCTGAAGCGAAATACTTCGAGAAAAAACAAAAAAAAAAAAAAACCGATTGTAATCACATTACATAGTGCGTCGTTAAAGCTCAGAAGCATTTTTTCCTTTTTAATGGCAAAAAATTGCTGCCAGGTGATGCAATTCTACTTTCAGCATTTTTCCCAGGTTATCTGAGGAACTCGGGCTAAATGTTTTTAAACTTGCCAGCGATACATAAATTACGAGTTTTTATTTGCGATCTCATATGGAAAAGAACAAATGATTCATCACACAATAAAGGATCGTGCACCTTCACGTGCTGTTTTATTTCGAAAACAATTCTTGTTTAACCTATTCTGGGAACCCTAATGAAACTTTCATTGCAACTTGAACAGCACGTAATCTCTCTATCTCTCTCACTGGCCGTTTCTAATATTAAATGAGAGGTTCTCTCAATCAAAGTTTATATGTAATATAGTAGTTATTGAAATATGACTACTATAATTCGGGCAGACTGTATACATTTACATAAATCCGACTGTGAAAGTTCAGTTCGATCTCTTAGCCTTTTTGACAATTCTAGGTGGGTTAGGACATATGTGTGAAGTGCCTATTACTTCAGCATGTTTGAAAGTCTGTTCGCATGTAATGTAACTCCCAGTGAATGGATTTTCATGAAATTTTACATTTGGCACTTTTTTGAACGATTTGCAGAGTCCAACAAAATTTTACTAAAATCGGACCAATACAATTCGGGAAATGATTATTTATTATTATTATTTATTATTTTTTTTGCGTAAATATCGCACAAGTTATCCACATACCGTATACTGTAGCTGGGGCACTGGATTTTTTGTTTCCGTGCTTTGATTTGAAGAATAAATGAGCAATATGGCGAATGCGCAGAAACAAAGTGCTTTCGTTTCTTGCATAAAAGTCGTTACTTTTTTTGCTCGTGCATGTGTTTGAATCCTGAAATGTAACGCACTATGTACATTTACTTGTAATTATTATAAACTATAAAAGGACAACTCATACCTTTATGTAGGAACATAAAGGTATGAGTTGTCCCCACTCCGGCCCACGTTAGAAGGATTATGCGAATAAATGTCCCATATTTAATATTAAATAAAATCAATTATGAAAATCACATTAAAATTATATAAATAAATTACTTATTAAAAATTTGTCATGCATTTAATTCTCATCCCTAACATTATGCATCAGGAAAAGCCAGAAGTCGTCAACCATCAACAACCCCCCCCACCACTCCGGCCCAAAAAAAAACCCAAACCAAAACCGCATGTTAACATGAGAACTGAAAACAATTGTCGAATTCATCCTTAATGAACATAGGTTAAATATTTTAAATATAAAATTGTAAACTTCTTATAAGGGACCAAACGTATTGGTCTTTGTTTTTGCGAATGATACCCTCCCTTTTATACTTAAACCTATAGACTAATGTGCGAATTACAGTTCACAAATGCGCGTGAAAGTCCACTAGTCCAAAATGCGAATGCGCACATTGGTTTAGTAAAAATAATCTCGTAACAGGTAGTCTATAGGTTTAAGTATAAAAGAAGGGAGGGTATGATTAGCAAAAAACACTTTACTTCTTGTGAGCACAGAGTGTATCCGAATAAGTTTGGTCCCTTATAAGAAGTTTAGACAATTTTATATTTTAAATATTTTAACCTATGTTCCTTAAGGATAAATTCAACAATTGTTTTCAGTTCTCATGTTGACATGTGGTTTTGGTTTGGGTTTTTTTCGGGCGGGGGGGGATGTTGATGGCTGTCGACTTCTCCTGGCTTTTCCTGATGAATGCATGACAACTGAATGCACTGAGAATTGAATGCATTACAATTTTTAATAAGTATTTATTTATATAGTTTTAATGTAATTTTCATAATTGATTTTATTTAATATTAAATATGGGATATTTATTCATATAATAATATAACCACATAATCCTTCTAACGTGAGTGTTGAAAGAATTCCTTTTATAGTTTATAATAATAACATTAGTAGGACATATTGAGCTTTGTCGCTCTTTCGATTTTAATTAACTTGTAATATATATTTTTAATAAAAAAATTTCCTAGAAAAGTCCAAAAGTAAACGTTTAATAGATGAGTGGCAATCGCAATGTAAAGTACTAATTTGAACGGGGAGGGGAAACCAGGCAGTGTATAGTGTCAATGAGATGTCATTCTACAACTCAACTGTTGAATAAAAAATGCGTGAATGTTTGCATTGGTTGACCTATATCATTTGTACACATTCAACTACGGTATATGGTAATTCAGGAAAATTTCGGAAAAGGTGAAAATGCCCATCATTTTGAAGAGTATTTAACCACGTCTTTTTCTAAAGATGAAATTAATTAATTGATCTATTCGTATATTCATCATAATTGTCTTTTTCGCATATTCATCTTCATTGAATGCACAGTTATTTGAACAAACAGGCGATAAAGTGCAATAATCTCAAAAAGAAATCCTTGTGTAACATTATTCCTCTAACGCTATTATCTAACCCGAAGTTACTTTTTGAATGAAACAATTTTGAGATTTTTATTTTGCCTTGTGAGGATCAATAAAAGGTGTCCATTTATCATTTCCTAATACTGCTGCCTGCATCCTCCTACTGGACAATTAAAAGTATCGTCTATCGTACCATTATAGCTGAAAGCAACAACTCACTAGAAAGAAGATAAATACAAAATTTGTACGAGTTATGTTAATGTCATCTGCAAGTAAAAGCGCCTTGATTTGAGATGTGAATGATCATTACATTGTTTACATAGACTGTGGAGAGTATAAAGCAAACGCGGAAGCGTTGTTATATGTCATGTGAGCAGATTTATGTACGAGGACCAACTACCTCTATATAACGCTCTTTCTGTAGCTAACTGGCTATTTAGTTCTTTTTAAGAGAGCAGAAAATGCCTTAGCAACTCAAATTTCATCACCAGTTTGAAACTTTCACATTATAAAAAGCTTCCGGCAGAGGTCATCAACCTCTTAAAGCCATAGATCCTGCTATATAAACTCTTGACTTTGTTTCGCAATTTTGTTTTTCTCGGTTCGGTTTATGCCCACAAAACTACCGATAATATGTCATTCTAAAATGCGCTGAATTTTATTATAGAAGTATAACATATTTTATACTTAATAATAAGTGTTTTTAAGGAATTTTCAGAAATGCAAGCTATAATGTACTTATTCAAATATGTTGGGTTGTTTTTTTTTTTAGAAGTATTAGCAACTTAAGGTATACTGCGCTGTATATAATATGACTGCAAATTGCGTGTGTTCTGTGATCGATTGGTTGTTTGATGGAAGAAAAACCCGAGTTTCCGAGAGAAAAAACCATGCTACCCTCGCCTGAGACCGACTAACTCAGACACGTTGTGAAAAAGTCCTCCCGTCGTTGGGATTCGAACACAGGTCTTTTTCACCCGGTGTGGAGGAGACGGCAATTCTACCAACTGTGGTACCCACGAGGCTCATTCAGCTATGGCTCCAACTTCATACTGGTTGCTGACAGAGACCTACATGGTCAAGATTTATGTAATCACTGATAAAAAGGATCGAATAAAAAAAGATGCTTAAGCAAATGCCTGGAATTTCGAAAGTGGTGTCTGAGAGACTGTGTGAGCGACTTATCAGAGTATAAATAAATTTTCTGTTTATACTCCGGAACGACCAAACGGTCAGAGGAGTTCACAAGGTAGACATATTACAAGAAACAGCACTGTATTTAGCAGTCACGGGCTTGAACCCGGGTCGCTCAAGGCACGTATACTTATGCTCCCGCGCGCGTGACCACTCGGCTACGGCAGTATGACTGATAAGTCAAAGTATGACTGCAGTCGGAAAGGAGAAATTTGGCGATGGTAATGCCATGTGCTTTTTAACATTTACACGCACAAGTCCACCAACAACATTACCTTAATAACTAACTTTTAATTTGCCTTTCGGTGGGGGCCACTGGATCCCTCCAAAGTAACTACAGCTATTAGTTCTGTTTGTAAACTGCGTGTATTCTGTGACCAGTTTGCATGTTTGTCAATGAAAAACCTAAGTTTATAGAAGGAGAAAATCGTGGGACCGATTAATTCGGTCGCAGTGTAAAAAAAAAGGCCCATGAAAGTTCGTCCCATCTTAACGGAATTTAAATCGAATATTTTTCCACACAGGGTGGAAAAACAGCGATCACAGCCACTGCGCTATCTAGGAGGCCTGTGAATATAATGAGTTCTAATAGTAGAGCTGAGCGATTATCTCAACAGGCAACGTACGTGTGAGATGGAAAATAACAATTCAATAGTTCTAAGCGGGAAAATGTACCAATTTATTTCAATTAACACTAACATGAGGTTATATCAGTGCTAACTCAATCTAAATATAAGTATAATAATTAACATTAATATTATTTATTAACATTTGAGTTGGTGCTGGCCGAATTTTCGGACTTCCTTTTTGGTGAAATGCGGATGGTGGCATGATGTTCTTCTGACAGTACAATATATACCTAATTTGCTTCAGTATTATTTTAAGCACCTCCGAGTAAGACTGTAATTGAGTAAACTTCACAATTTCTCTATTTAATTAGGATGATGAATTTGAAAGAATGAGTTTCCTTTAAATTCTCCTAAGATAGAAAAATGTCTTGAAATATTTTTGCATCTTTTTAGACACCAACTTGGAAAAACAGATTTTGAAAACGAACAAAATGCTAAAAACCACGACTGGAGAGCAATCGTTGGAGAGAACACAAACTTTTGAGTAAACTGCCCAATTCAAAAATGATCTGTCTTCTGTTAAGATGCGGAATGTTTGTGGCTTCCATTCACAGCCAGATCTGATGAAAATTTTGTAGACAAAAAAAGGTGTCTCATTGTCCACCACATGAATAACAACTTTCCAAGGCATTTTCATAAGAAACATGAAAGAATCAAGGTAAATTCTGCGTTACGTGGAAAGATGGTAGTCGATATTCCCAAGTACTTATTTTTCCTGCCATTTATTTTTGTTTCCAAGGGTAAAATTCAAGGCGAAAGGAATGAGAATGAGAAAGGAAAGATACTGCAACCGGGTTTCCAGAAGTTCTTTCAGAAATGACAGAATAGTTGGACAAGGAAATTGTTCTGAAGAGACCAACAAGGAATAGTTGTAAAGTGTATTTTTTTTACTTACAGTCCGTGAACATTTGGGTGACACGTCATATAGCAACTAATTCTCGATGTTTCAAGTGAATGGGGTGCGCACGCTTTCCCTTCGCCAATATTCTAAATTAGGATAAACATTATGTGAACATATATCGCATGATATAAAATAAATATTTAAGTACTTGTAACTGCAATTTCGGTTTCGCTGTCTGTACGAAGAGAATGCTATTAAACAACTGTCACCATCAACAAAGGTCGAAAGATAGCGAGTTCACACTACATCCTTTTGCCACTTACTGCAGTCGATTTGCTCACAGTTGTCCATTTAACAAAACATTTCCGCAAGCAGTCGTCAGCATCTTAATCTGTTGCTAAATGGAATTCAAAGCTATCCACAGATTTACGCCAGTCTTTGTCAACACGAAAGCTAGCGCAAAATTGAATGTCGTGACGACACAAGCGGAGAGGAACAGGATACCAGCTGTTTATTCATTCTCGCCTTGTGCTGCGTTATTTAGTAGCGCGAGCACCTGAAATCCATTTCTCTGAGAGAACAAGGCTATTTAGATTGTGCAACGATGTTCCCATTTAGAACAGACGAAGCTAGAGTGTTATATACGAGAGGGGGGGTTGTTTCGGGGTTATTTACTGATTACAAATATTCGGGCCTGCTTACAAGGTTCGACTAATATAGTTTCATCGTTCGATTTATGAATATAAGAGTAGTTTCTAATACTAGCGTTCGATGCGAGCCTTCCATGTGACAGTGTGCAACTATTCCGATTTCTCTCAAGTTAACTATTAATAACTTTAGTAAAGTTCTAGGGCCACGAACTTGGTAATTTATAGGAGGATAGGGTGATATTATGACAAGGTGGATTGGGAAGACCCATTTCAATGCAATTCCATTGCAGCGGTTCGGAACACAATCTATCATACGTTATCAATACCGTTCTCGAATATACGTTTGTTCACAATATTGTACTCGAGTTTTACATCTAGGAAGATAAATCATATATCATTCGAAAAGTTTCAACCAGGAATCGCATTCGTGATATTAACCAGAACTTAATGAGTCTGCGCATGAATAACTGGCTTCGCAAAATTGTTAATAAGGAAAATTGTTAATACAAAGGGTACTAGGAAAGTTTTGCAATACAGCTTTGTTTATTTAATTTTTTCAAAGTAATTTCCTCTACATTCAATACACCTCTCCATCCTCCGAAACCAATCTTTAAACCAGTTCTGCCAAGTTTCACTAGGGAGTAAAGCACACTCGTTGTCCCAAGCCCGTAGAAGGTCCTCATCACTGGAAAACCGCCTCCCTTTTAGCTTCATTTTCACATGCGGGAACAGTGCAAAGTCGCAGGGAGCAAGGTCGGGACTGTAGGGAGGGTGCTCGAAGTTTCAGTCCTGTCGTGGTCAAATATTCGGTGCAGGCTTTGGCGCAGTGAGCTGCAGCATTATCGTGATGGAGGTATAAGGTGTCCATTCTTGACTTTGGCCGCAGGTTCTTCATAGATCCAATGACTTTAGGCAGGCATTGTTCAGTATACCACTTAGCTGTGACTGTCTTCTGCGTGTCCAAAACGACACGTTCCATAATTCCACTCGATTTGAAAAATACAGCTATCATTTTCTTCTTTACAGATCGGGATTTTCTGACAATTACGGGTGTGTCGTCATCATCAAAGACCCAAACTTTGTTTTGAGCCTTGGTCGGCAGATCGTAATAGTACAGCCAAGTCTCGTCACCTGTCACGATGTTGTTCACATACCGAGATTGTCCCTTATCAAACTTTTTTAACATCTCCCGGCACCAATTCACACGTCGTGTCATCTGCTCTTCAGTCAGTTGATGCGGCACCCAGAGAGAACAAAGTTTCTTCACGTGCAAATGATCTTGCAGAATCGAACGAATTGCTGGTGCATTTAGGCCCAAAGTATCCTCTATCTGTTGGTAGGTCACTCGCCTGTTTTCGTCAAGCATTTTCCTCACAGCAGTAACGTTTTCCTCCGTAACTGACGGTCGTGGCCTTCCCGGCCTCTCAGAATCCTCCAGAGTGAAATTTCCCCTTTGGAATTCTCTATACCACCTGAATATCGTTGTACGATGTGGACAATCATCATCTAGTGCAAGAGTCATTTCTTCTAAGCACTGGTCTATGGTTAAACCACGCACGAAATTATACCGCAAAACTGCCCTTATCTCATTTCGTGACCACGATGCCATCGCAAGCACTTTACACTCTCACTACTAATGAATAACTGAGCCCATCGACTTGGCGCGGCGGCTACTATGCACGTATGAACATGTCTCAACATGCAGCAACAAGCAGCTTCCTGTGGTTCATTGTTGCGTCATATTGCAAAACTTTCCTAGTACCCTTTGTAATTGTTAAGAAGCACACACACACAGCTGAACTAGTGATGTAATGGCTAAGAGGGTTTCCGTATTACAACGGGTATAGTAACAGAATAGAGAGAGAGATTTCCTAACTATTCCTTGATTCTTTTGACAGAAAAACCGAACCAAGTAAGATAAATAAGAAATATAAATAAAAAAAATGCATGTCGCCACCAAGGGAATTTACTGATTAAATATCTAACCACTTGAACATTTAAGCAAAATATTATTTTTTTACCTTTATAACCAACCTCTAGAGTATTCTGCGATCACTTGGAACACAAATATCACACAGAAAGCAGATTCAGAGTTTGAGCAAGGAACGTTTACACCGAAAATAGTCTACCGAGAAGACATGACAGTACAATGGTTTCATCACTTGTTTTTGAAGGTATTGGTTCAAGTCCCACCGACGACTGGAGAAATTCCTGAAGTCTTATTCATTCGAGACTGTAGTTAACCGAGATCCCAGGCAGAGTGTAATTGCTCCGTGTTTTTTCAGGCAGTACAACATGCAAATCGTCCCCTGAACACACGCACACTTGTTCAGACACAATGGCGCAATTTAGTCTAAGTCGCTGATGCACCTACAATTCCTATGAAAACAAGGGATTTTATAACGCATTCTAGCGAAATATGTTGCTAATAACCAAAATAAAATTCAAGTATTTCACAAATATATTTCTAATTCTTATATTTAAGTAACTATTGTTACTTCAATATTGACAGTAACGCTGGTGTTTGACAGGGCGATGCACTCTCTACTCTGTTATTTAACTTGGTTTTAGAGGCGGCTGTCAGAAAATTAGAAGTGACTGGACATACAAGCACAAATACAGTGCAGGTCTGTGCACATGCTAATGATGTTGCTGTTATCAGCAGGACTAAAGGATCACTGGAGGAAACAGTGGCCATGCTGAAAAGTGAAGCACAAAGAGGAGGACGACAAAATATATGGAAGTCCGGAGAACGGCAGATAACACGGAAGAAAGTGTTGAATGCCGTCCAGAATAATCCTACTACCAGCGCACGTGCCGTTGCCTCTGCCTTAGGAGTGTCTTGTTGCAGTGCACAGCTTGTCTGGCACCACGATTCCTTACACCCCTTTCATCTCCAAAGGGTTCAGTTACTGCTCCCCCAAGATCATCCTGCACGTGTGGCTTTTGCGCAGTGGTTTCTCCAAGAAAGTGTTCAAAGACTTGAATTTTCCAGCCTATGTTTTGTTCACGGATGAGGCTTATTTCACTCAGGAAGGCTTATTCAATAAGCACAATGCTCATGTGTGGGCTCACGACAACCCACACGGTGTGCGCACCCATGCGGCACAACATCGCTTCGCAATAAATGTGTGGGCAGGTATGGTCGGTGACTGCTTAGTCGGCCCACACCTGTTACCATCCCGCATGAACTCCTCTAAATATTGGATCTTTCTTGAACAAGTTCTACCAGGGTTACTTGACGATGTTCCAGCAAATGTGAGATGCAACATTTCGTCTCAACATGACGGGGCGCCTGCCCATTATGGATGGTGTGTTCGTGACCATTTGAACAGGCGTTTTGGGCGTCGATGGATTGGCCGTGGTGGACCCGTTGCCTGGCCCCCACGCTCACCTGATTTATCGAGCCTTGATTTCTTTCTGTGGGGGGGGGGCCCTCAAATCTATCGTGATCTCAAATCTCACCTAATTTATCGAGCCTTGATTTCTTTCTGTGGGGGGCCCTCAAATCTATCGTGTATGAATCGCCTGTGGAGAGGGAAATGGATCTCGGGGCAAAACTCGTCTGCGCTGCTGCTACTGTCAAAGAAACTCCAGGTGTGTTCGACCGTGTCCGCCAATCCATGCTGCGTCGGTGTCACGCATGCATCGCATCTCATGGTGGAATCTTCGAGCATCTGTTGTAACATCATGAAATGTATCCACCTCGTACTTCATTGTTAATATTATGTCAAATAAATGTTTGCCACTAATTACTGTCTTGTGTCATTTCTGCTTCTTGTGCCTCTGCTACTACTTTCCCGTGACGTTTCCGATTATGGGTTCCTAGGCGATTTACATTCCTTTAGATGTTACCTACCTCCCCTAAACGTTTGTACAAATATTTTTGAGACACCCTGTATAGGCAAAAAACGAACAGTTCGAACTATTTCAAAGACAGTAAAAACCTTCAATAAACAAAACGAAAGAAAAAACAAAGAAAATAAAAGAAATAAAAAATAAAGCATCCAGCATTCCGATATAAAATGAATGCACGGAATTTCCTGTAACATTTGTATTTAAGTCAGATTAGCTCAGTTTAAATTAACAAACAAATATTTAATAACTTAATTCATGTTGCCCATCTGCAGAACTATCACTGTGCTAGGTCCTGTTAAAATCAAATGTAAATTTAACATACGAGTTACGTGTCTGAATGTTTCTCTAATTCCAACCATGAACTCCTTCTTCCTTGCTTCATTTCTCTTCAAGGCAATAAAATTCTTCCGAATGACACTTAAGGGACCTAGTTATTCCGACGTGTCTCGCTATTTTATGACAATTTTATGGCTGAGCTTCAAGGTATGTTAGTCCCACTATAAAGCATGAGGAGCATTTTATGAGCTGGAAAAGTGGAATTATGTTGGACCATATGCGATCACTAAGCCTGTATGAAGAAATTTCACATCGTAGTACCTTACAGTTGTCTGGTGGTAAAGATACGGAAATAGCAATGTTGCGTATATCTTCGAGAGAGAGAGAGAGATTGTCTAGCACAGAAACTTGCAAAGGAATTGTAAGGCATTCCTGCCTGTACATTACAGTATTTCAGTATATACCATACGATCCAAAATGAAGCTTACTGATATACACAGAGCGCTCACAGAGGTAACATCTTGCGTTAGAAAACTGGTAATAATAAGCTGTTCCTTTGTTTTTAAGCGTTGTGAATATCTGTTTCATTTGTGATGCTTACAGACCTGGGGGAACTCACTACAGAATATTATTTGTTCTCACGCGGAAAAATCGTGTAAGTGAACTCCTGCTTGTTCAAAGAAATCAAGTGGAATTGCAGAATTTAAATGACTTGAAGTTGCTGAAACGGTAATTCTTCACATAGCACTGCAGGGTTTTCGATCTTGGCACAGTAGGATGCAGGACGAAGAATCGAGATCATCAACAATTGCTTTCCTTGGAATAAATCAATGAAACTAAGATTTCATGTGATAAGGATCTTCATTAGCATACAATTACTCCACAAAACCAATATTAGCAATAAGAAACAAACGAGATGTACAGAAAGAAGGTGAATTCGTTTACTTGCTCATATCTGTAATGTGTTGTTTTCTGTAGAAGTCTATCACGGGCTGATCTGCATGTTGTGCAAGAAGAAAAACCCGGAGTAACACATGATGGAAAAACTCATCCGCCTGAGATAGGCTAACTGCGGCCTCAATTAAAGAGATCTTGAGAAATTCAAGTCACATTTAAGGATTAAACGGGAGTCGAACCCAGGCTCCTCCAAAAGTAGCAGGGACGATGCAGCAAGAAGACTAAGCTGCCACTGAGGACCCAATAGCACGGACAATCTGTATTAAAAAGTTTCTTAAAACCTTATAGATATCTACCCGATCCGCGTATCACGGAAAAGAAACCTCACTAGGTATCAGTAGCGTTTCGGAACAGACAGCAGACCAAAAGGAGAAAATCATGGCCACACCGAGAACATTCAACAACTAAACTTACTTTTGCTCAGTTAAAAACCAACCAATTTCTCTTCATATCAAACCCTCCAAGCCGATGCTTTTAAAAGCATTTAGCTCACGTACACCTCCTTTCTTCCTTCCTTTTTCCCCCATCCCTCCCCTCTGCTCTTACTCTTTATAACACAATAGAGATGGAGAAACGAACAGAGCATGACGTGTACTGATCATTCTGAAATGATCTTAAGACACTCTACTTATACTTCCGACGAAGCAATGCAACATGTAAGAAATTATTTCCAAGACCGCTCAGTTCTCAAATTATTCTATTATCCCTCTCACTCTGCAAACCCTTTTTAACTTAACCACTATCTGTGCAGCATAATGCGCAAACAGGAGTATCGAGATCCCTTACCTAACGGCTTAAACACAGCATATTCTTAGAGGAACTTCAACCACTGCGCACCAATCTTCAGTATAGGTTTGTGCTGCATCCTGAACATCGCTGTTCAAGTAGTAGAACATATGCATCATTCCAGAATTCATCATCATAAGAGGTTTTTGTTTCAAGAGCTGACTACTAATAAATGTATAACTTTATTTTTATGCATTAATCTACGTAGAGATTACAATGATGCCAATTCATAACTACTTAAGTAGTTGGCTACGTACAGAAATGATGCAATTGCACTAACTTGTACGTTAGATTGGAATAATTTGTTTACAGTTGCTTTTAATCATTTTACATTTGTATTTACAGCCGACTAGACTTAATTCAGTACGTGTTTATCTCCTGACAAGGCAACTTCTGGATATTAACTGGGAAGAGGTGAAAGCTTAACTTAATTCAGTAAATCTGTTGTCTCCCACTTGCATACATTAAGATAACAAGCATAAGTTTCAGACTTATAATAAAGCAAATCAAACGAACAGATCCGTTATGGATGGTGGACTTTTACTGACAAAGGCCAGATAGGAGAAATACAATAGAATGTTTACTAAGCAGTCATCTCATAAGGTTCTTATCTTCCACACTTCGATGGATGTCATAATACGGGCTTTATCTCGGAGGGAACAGTTGTGTGGTTATTTTCAACTAGATGTGGAAGGGATAAATATAATAGAGATCACGCGGGGAATTGGCCACGAGAACAGAGCTTTATTCAACGATAAATGCAAAAGAGTGCGAATAATAATCGTTTTAATGTCCTGCCATTTAAAGTAGTATAAATATTTTAAACGATGAACGACAAGAAACAGGCACCAGATTAAAAAGATAAATGGCCCACTTCGACGTGTTTACATGACACTTACCAAACGCGTTTATGTCATGGGTAGAATTTGGTTGACTGATAGCTTTAGGCTGAGTGCCGACTTGGGTTTAACAACGGTTTCAATTTCTCTCGAGCCTGATTCGAGAGTTATCCTGTAACCACGGGCTAACAAAAGTCATGCAGAAATAGACAATTATTGTATTATTTAATAATATCTTTCATTAACAAAATGTTTGTTGACTTGAACCACCATCCACCTTTCCTTTATCGTTCAAATTGCGGACAATCACTGGCGTGATGCGAGTTTCCACAAGAATAATACAATCCTTGCTTTATTAGTAATAATAATTTCTTTATTAGTTATTGTACTTTATTAGTAATGCAATCCTATCTTTATTTCCTTCTTTCAGATAGCCAACGTTTTGGAAACTTATTCATGGTTGCTATCTGCCATGACATCTTAAACATTTGCTACTTCGTTTTGTTCTTTGATTCTATTCCATCAACATCTAACCGAATCTTCAAAGTTTTCCGTAACCTTTGGTCTTTTACTGACATCCCGAATTTCTTGAGTTATTTTCAGTCTGAAAGAAAACAAGTTTTTTTTTTTTTTTTTTTTTTTTTCAAGCACTCGTTAATATTTCATACTTCTCTGAGTTTAGCGAATTCTGGTTTTGTATTGCTTCTACCCACCACCGTTCTTAGGATGAACGGAATTTCTATTGTTTCTTCCTGCATTTTATGTGTGCTTTTGATTATTTTCGTTAATTTTTTTTTCTTAAAATTTCAAGTTATCTCTATACATAAATGAAAATATGTTTCAGATGTTTGACCGCTCGACAAAAAATGTCGGATTACTACCAGATTTTCATCGTATGGTCTTTTTAGTAGTTTGGAAAGTTTTAAAATCACAATTCTAAAACCGATTCGACAATCTCCATTCCCTTTACAGAAATATGTTATTTTTTGATCTGCGAGTATTACTCGAGAAAGAAATCGCGAATCGAAGCCAAATTTTCAGCGCATGTTTCGTTGATTCCTGGAAAGCTTTTAATAGCGCTCCAATACCCACAGTAATCTATCTAAATAACAGTTTGTTTCGAGCAAACTCGGATAGAAACTAAAGTTTTAACGCATGTTTTTTGGTCCCTGCGGTGATTTTAGGTCCAATTCCGATAACCCTCGAATAATAGCTCTGAACCCTTTCAAAATCTCAGTATCTGCATCTGTGTAGCCTTCCTTAAGGCTTCATATGCTTCCTCCATGTGGTCTTTTGCGTCCAAGTCATTTGTCATGTCTTTTCTCAGTTGTGAGTATTGGTGCTTATCTGCCTATTTCTTGCTCGCTCCAATATTTTTGTGCTATTTTTGGATTATCCGATTACAAAATTTATGGAATGTCAGGCTGCTATCGTCCTTTCGGAAGTATTGTAACGGCCAGGACCACTCTTTGAAGATGTGGAGGATTCCTAGCCGCGCCCCAGATTCTATTCCAGGCACCAATATAGAGTTTCAAGACTGTTACAAGGCTCTCCAACTGCTTTTTCCGTCAATGTTGCTATTCAACTCGTTGATGCTTTTGCCATCACATCAACTTACCATCCATAAAAATTACTACAGAAGGGTTTCTCTGAAGATTGAATCTTCCCCCGTTCATAAATGACTTTTAATTTTTTAACTGATATCAATACAGGATTTTATAAACATGTATATAATATCCTGAGTCAATCTCATTCCCTGAGAAAGTTTCCAACCTTTATAAAAAATTCATTAGCCAGTGCTATCCTGTTCGATAGAAATATAACTGTCATTTACATCGTTCTCTTTCACAGATAAATCCGTGGCTTAATTCAGTAAAGACATCTATTAATGAGTTGTTGTTGGGTTTTAGAAGCATCAGGGACTAAGGCCCTCTTGCTCCGTGTATATTGTCATAAATTGCGTGTTCTGAGGTCGATTTTCTGTTTTACTGGACGAAAAACCCGAGTTTCCAGGAGAAAAAGCCATGCTACCCTTACCTGAGACCGACTAACTCAGCCACATTGTGAAAAAGAATCATAAAAATTCCTCCCGTCGTCAACGGGATTCGAATTCAGGTCTTTTTCACCCGGTGTGGGGAGGACGGCGATCCTACCAGCTGTGCTACCCATTAGCGAAATTATTAATGAGTGTAGAGGTCTGTGTTCGAACTCAGTCGACAGATTCTTATTTAGATTTAACACGATAATGAGCTAACCTGCTTTTTGTATGATTTTTCAAAAAGAAACCACTCCTTTATCTCAAATAAACTTTTAGAACAATCTACAACCAATCGACGCCTCCTGACTTGAGCAGCCTTTGAGTTAATACAGTACCTTCACAACAAAGTAAATCAATACACAACTTTCAGATAGCTTAATCCACTTTGATCCCCCCCCCCATCCCCCTGTGCTTTGAAATAGTTTCCAATTATTCCGCCACAATTGTAATAAACTACGGACATTTTTATTTACATAGTATGAAACAGAGCTGTAATACTCAATATGCTCTACGTTGATAATAATATTAGTAAATTAATAAGAGGAGTTTACCTCAATATAGTACGTGAAACACTTCCGTATGATACCCTCCAGAAATTAAAACGGAAAAAACGAAAAAATCGACAACTTACCGGTACATTAAAGTAAAATATAAATAATTAAATAATCAATTTAACACAATTCAAAATCAATTTAAAACAATTAAAATTCAATGTTCGGCAGCCATATTTGATCTCCGATGCGTGGACCTTTACGCGCATGCGCGAAGACATATAATCACTATTTAAGTTGCAGGTTTAGCCTGATTCGGTAATTTTCATTCCTGTGATCACGACAGTCGGTCGAAAAGCATTGTCAGCTTCAGGAAGGAAAATCGTTTTGAATATTTTCGTTAGATTCTTTTAATTGCGTTAATTTGAATTTTAATTGTTTTAAATTGATTTTGAATTGTGTTAAATTGATTATTTAATTATTTATATTTTACTTTAATTATTTATATTTTACTTTAATGTACCGGTAAGTTGTCGATTTTTTCGTTTTTTTCCGTTTTAATTTCTGGAGGGTATCATACGGAAGTGTCCCACGTACTATATTGAGGTAAACTCCTCTTATTAATTTACTAATTTTTATTTACATAAATTCCATGAGACAGACAGATGAGAGGAGGAATGGAGAAACAAAAAGATAACATAATAATAAAGAATATTGTAAGAACTATTCTTACACTTATTTTTTAGGAATTTATAAATTATCAAATTTTAATAAATAACTAAGTTAAAAACAGTCAAGCACTCAGCAGAATTGCTGGTCTGTTTACACTTCGAAAGTGAGAGATTAGCGTAGCAGCAGGAGGGACGCTGACCAGACTGTGATACAATGGGTAGGCCAGTTTGAAGCAGTTCGTGCCTACAGAAAAAATAGGGCTGTGGCCTCTTGACGGTAGCGGGGGACAAAAGAACGCCCACACCCCTAAAGTGGTTCCGACTCCATCCAAAGGGAAGACCCAGATCAGAGAGCTCACCGTGTCCGTGCTGTAAACAAAGTACAAACAGGCCGACACGGGAGGCACTCTCACAAATTTCACAGGCGGTGTCTTGTAAGGAAGCGTGACGGAAGAGGTAAAGTGAAATGGTCATCCCAAGGATGGTTCTTGAGATTGGTTAGAGCCCGGATGTTGTTAACACAAAGAAGGGAGCTCGACCTACCAGACGCGGGTCGGGACGACGAGAAAAAAAAATGAGCAAATGAAATTAAAGATGAAGAGGGAGAGAAAACTATGATTGGACGAAAAATAAAAGAGAGTTGAAAACAAAAACTCTGATGCAAGGAGAAGAGGGAGCCAGAGCCCGAAAGTCAGAGTCCCGAAGCCTGGAAGGAAGGGTCCGGAGAAAATTCTGGGGAGAGGCGTGAGAGTGGCGGAAAGATAATTTTTTTGGGAGTGCGGGAAACGCATATAGAAAGTTCCGTAAAATGATAGTATAGTGGGAAAACTAATAGCGAAAGGCAGAATGACCTGGAGGAAGTCCTGAGTGTGGGAAGGTCAACGTGGAGACAGAAAAGAGCCGTAAGCCTAACAGATCAGGGAAGAAATTGCAGGAAGACCTGAAGGATCGGAACTCACCCAGGTGGTAGAGAAAGATACCAAGTAAGTCAGCTTAGTGAATGTTACTAACGAGAACGGGGTTGTAAAGAAATCCATGGGAGAAAATTGGACAGGACAGTTTTAGAAGTATTGTAACGTGTAGAATACTAATTTGTAAAGATAGGAATAAGATATAATAGAAATAGAGAGAGAGTGAGTGAATGTTACTCATCTGTGACTAGAGGTATTGATGAGAAATTTTAAAGAAATGTGTTAAAAGTAAAACAGTGGGTTTCAGGAATTGCCTAATTGCTATTAACGGAGTTAATTGTATTCAATAGAAATCTCCTCCTTAAAGTATGTAAGAGAGAGAGAGTGAAATATTATTGGAGTTATTCTGTATATGTTGAAAAGGATATATATATATATGACCATATAAAAGAGTATAGAATAAAATATTTAAGAATTTGAATGAAACATAGTGGAAGTTTATGGATTGTTTAAGAAGAGTAATTAAGGGAAGACACCTTTTCATATATATGATAATTACTGTGTTGTAAAGTTTTGATATTATGAATAATCATGAATATATAGTGTGTGTAAATAATTGGTATACAAATGATAAATAAATACTTATGTTAATTCCCCTTGTTTCGTCTTAATAGACTGACCTCAGGGCTATAATTAGTAGTACGAACTATCCAAATTAGGGAAGCTAATATAAAGAGAAAAAAAATAATAAAAATAAAGTCCTCAGTACTTGGATCTTCTGATGAACAAACAGGATAAAATTAAGGGAATAATATATTATGCAGCAGGTAGCGTGTGGGCCTTGGAAGGGAAGTGAGGATCCCCCTGTTTAAAGGAATAAAGAAAATAACAACAACAGCCTTTATGGTTCCAAGAAAAAGGGGGAAAGAAATAGCTAAGGGATAGATTAAAATAAGGTGTAAAATAAATAAAAATAAGAAAAATAAATATAAATAGAAGAAGGAATAATAAAAAATAAGCCCCCCCACAATATAACAACACATGAAAACAGTTTTGAGACGAACTTTGGTAAACTGCAAATAAACAAAAAATAAAATAAAAATAAATAAACACACGGTAAAACAACACGAATAGACTTGTCTGAGATTTCTAGGGAGTTTCAAAGACTTGTTCAGGATATTCCTTAATTAAAGACTTTTCGGCACAGTCAACAGTGGACTGCTTCGCTTCGCCGAAGAAAACGCCCGAGGTCACTTCGAAAGATTTCTTTATTACAACAGGATTAGCCAGGATTATTACTATTAGCCATATGGTGCAAGGAAGCCTGAGGCTTACGATGCACCAGCCAAAAAAAAAAAAAAAAAAATGCTGAATTACCCCGACAGAGAGAGAGAGAGAGAGAAGTAGAAGGGAATCACCAAGAAAGAGAAGAATGCTAATATCCAGCTGGGGACCCTGGGTGTGCCAAGCCCATACTCACCAGATGTGAGCCCTTGAGGAAAAGAACACGTTTATAGATCCTAGGTTTTGTTCCTGTAGAGCTCGTCAGAAACCAACTGTTCTGGGCTGGCAGATTTTTCTTTTCTTTTTGTTATTTGGTTTTTAGGAGCATTAGCAACTAAGGCCATATTGCTCCGGGAATATGCTGTGGTCATTCCCTGACCTTTCCGCATCCTCCGTATTTGGTGGTGACGGGCTCGAACCCCGGTCTAATTAAGAAGCGTGTGCTACGCATTGCTGCTCCTTCCCACCTGGCTACGGAGGCGCCTTTTTCTTTTTGTAAGGCCTTGGCGGAGGTCATACTACTAATGCTAGTGATTAAGCATAATTTAAAGAGCAGGAAAGATAAAAAATTTCATTGTTGACACATTCTTGAGCCGGATCACAAATCTGAATTACGAAGACAGAGCCTTCCATTTTACTGGTGTGTACTTTAGCCAGGATTTGAAGGTTTCTAAGGTAATGAAATTTTTCCACGGAAGAATCCCAAAGTTAGCGAATATGGACTTTGAAATTGTAAATGGACAGTAGTCACCCCAGGATCCAATATCAAGTCGCTAGGAATTTCTTGAACTGTACTTGCCGTGGAGGACAAAGTTGTGAACAACCGATACTCTTTTAATATAAGTAGCTGTACCTGTTTTATTCTTAGAGGTCCCTGATTTTTTTCTATCATCCAAAGTGCCTAACATGTCCATATCATCTAAAGGACACAGCTTCTAAATAATCCTTTTAAAAAAATCAATCTTCATTCCATGTGATGTCAAGGTCGATATGGAAGAAAGAAGATTTCTGGCTGTGCCTTAGGTTTCTTTTAACGATGAATAATCGTTTGGGAAAATTTATTCCGATTAAGCTCGAATCCCAGCCGCTCTTAGTATTCTCGAAGAGAGAAGGGGTCTTCTTTCTTTCCCAGCAACTTTCAACTTCAGCTGAAGTTTGAGGGAATTGAAGAGTTAAGTCACTTGTCTCAAAGTTTGAATAGCATAAAGCTTAATGACCTTATCTGCACAGCAGACCTAAGTTTTTTTTTTTGTTTTTTTTTTTTTTTGTAGTTGTTGGCGCATTGGCTTCTGTGGCCTTAATGCACCTCCCAAGGTTTTTGCAGTACTTTGATCCAAGCCCGAGGCGGGAATCGAGCCCGCGACCTTTGGGTTGCCAGGCAAGCACTTTACCCACCCGGCTAGCCCGGTCGGCTCAGACCTAAGTGTCACTTGTCTATGTTGTTGCTTTCAATATTATTTTTGGGCTGGTTTGGGCTGTTATTTTTTAAACTTAAATCGCCCTTTTCTCGATACCTATTGGGCGGATCCTGCTCATTTTTGGTGTGGTAATTCAGATTAAAAATACTTATTTTTGTGAATTTTTTGAACGCCCCTGGTGAGTAGAAACAGAACTATTCATTATCAAACTTTAGGTACAATTACATTCCAAATGGATAGCTCCACCAGCTCAAGTACTTCTCGTGATGATAATACAGGTAAGTGTCCCCAACTATTGAACATTTCAGTGTTGGACAGTTCTCTTACACAGAAGTTTGGACCCATTGGTTCGATTCTTACCAGTACTCCTTCCAAAGTTGAAGGCCCTCTGGCTTTGAATGAGTCTCAGTCTAAGAGTCTCAAGAACTTGATTGTGGACATTAGTAATCCTTCTGAATTGATTTCAGCCTTTAACTTTTATAAGAATCAGTTTTCTGAAGTTTCACATTCGTATAAGGGCATTCCATCTAAGTTTATTACATCATCTTGGCAACTTTGGAATGGTGTGGAGGAGATAATTCAGAAGTTGGCCTTTGCTTTGGAGGAACAGAAGAAATTTTTCAACGACTTCGCTGCCAAAGACGTTGAGACGACTTCAAAGCTTAAGGAGGAGATTGCTTCTTTGCAGGTTGCAGCTACAGATAATATTTATTTGAAGGAACTATTAACATCAAAGGATTTCCAAATCACAGAACTTCGTACAAAACTTGCAACTGTGGAAGACTTTTTGACTAAATTTGAGGATGTTTCTGCCAGCTTGCTGGCTAAAGATAACCAATTGAAGGATATCCAAATAAAATTGGATACGCTGACGCAGCAATTGGATGAAATCTCCAAACCCTTGTCTGTTTCCTCAGACCCCTCGACAGCATCCACGTTTGCTACAGTAACTACTACTAATTTAAGACCTCAAACTGGTCCAGCTCTAGCCCCTCCACCTTCGGGTGCTCAATCGAAACACGTTCTCTTCGTCAAAGCTGGCGTAAACAGTACGGTAACGTCAAGCGAAGATGTAAAACAACTCCTTTCTTCGGATTTTAAGCAAGAGTTAAAGAAGGTTAAGATTAAATCAGTGCGAAAGCTAAGGGAGAAAGGGATAGTAATAGAGACTGCTACTGAGAATGATCTCCGTACTTTAGAGAATTGTGGTAAATTTGCGGACTGCGATCTTCACATAGAACATCCTAAGAAGTTAAACCCAACCTTGGTAGTTTTTGACATCCCTGGGGATTCCTCAGATGAGGACTTTTTGGATGACTTGTTTGAGAAAAATCTCTGTAATAAAATTGATAAAAAGGATTTTGAAACAAATACTAAAGTAAGATTCAGGTTTGGCTCGAAAAATAAAAATACTTGTCATTTAGTTTTCGAGGTTTCCCCGAAAATGAGACACTGCTTATTGAGTTCGGATTGTAGAGTTTTCTTGGGCTGGACAGCCCACAGTGTAAAGGACTTTACCATTGTTTCGCGCTGTTTTCGTTGTTTAGGATATGGTCATTCCGCAAAAACTTGTCAACAAACTGCTAATGTATGTGGTCACTGCGGTGATCAAGGTCACCAATTTGACAATTGTACTAAGAAAGACTCCCCCCCTTGCTGCGTTAACTGTAAGGTGAGGAGAAAGGATAGTAAACACTCTTATAGGGATCTTAGCTGCCCGGAATTTATTCGAGCACAGGAGCTGATTCGCTCAAAAACTAATTTTCAATAGAATCCTCCATTCTTCTTTTAGTCCTTCGCTAAAAGTTATACAACTCAATTGTCAGAGGTCAGCTTCGGTTACTAATGACTTAGCAAAAATTGCAATTGATAAAAAGATTTCGTTTATGGGTTTACAAGAATTATATTCAGTAAAGGGTTTGGTTAAAGGCTTTCCTTTTTCGTTTCGAATAGTCTCTTCTTATATACAGCATATTGGTACTGGGGGGAATGCCAGGGCTATGGTTTGGGCAGCCCTGGTGGTGGCTGACCCCTCATTGGTTGTTACTAAAATTAATACCTTGTGTTCTAATTTTGCTGCCTGCGCCTGCATAGAGGGTCCGTTTGAAAAGTTTTATGCTATATCATTGTACATGCGTTGTTCACAAGGTGTACAGCCAATTGAGCCTTTTTTAATCTATCTGGACCACGTATTATCGCATTTAGCTGGTGAAAAACTACTAATTATGACAGATTCTAATTCTTCTTCGTCGCTCTGGTCTTCTTTTCCTCCAAATCTTAAGGGTGAGTTGTTTGAGGAGTTAATTTTTTCTAAAGGTTTAACGGTTTGGAACATTCCGTATTCACCTCCAACTTTTGTTTCTGCTTCCGGACAGTCCAGTGTTGATGTAACTCTTACCAACAGAGCCTTTGGCAGTAACATTCATTCTTGGTCGGTTCAGCCCACGTGGTCCGGTAGTGACCATAATGCCATTGTATTCCACATTAAATTTAACGTTTCCTTGGGCCCTTCCAGACACACAGCTGATTTTCCCAGATATAGAACAGTTAATATAGATTGGTCACTTTTTGATGCAAAATTTTTGGATACTTTTACTCCTACCTGTATTGCTTTTCTGAATTCTCTGGACACTAATTCCCATCTTGAAGAATTTATGAAGTTATTCTCTTTTGTTTGTGACTCTACATTGCAGAAATGTTCTCGTTCCCCTTCTTCCGTCCCTTGGTGGACGTCTGATCTCTCGAACCTGAGAAAAGCTTTTAGCTCTGCAAGGCGAAAATTTCAAAGGGCTAAGCGTTCACACAGACCCCAGGCGGAAATACAGACTTTTTACGAACAGTATAAAACATCAAGGAGAACTTATTTCAATACTATATATAAATGTAAGAGAAAAGCTTGGGATGATCTAATTTCAAAAAACTTAAATTCTGACCCTTGGGGTTTTGTGTTCAAACTGGTTACTGAGAAGATTCACCCTGGTCTGATCCATTCTTCAATCCTAAAACCAGATCTCACGGAAACTCTTTCTTGGAAGGAATCCATCACTCTCATTTTACAAGAAATAATAAAGGATGATATCACCGTTCCTGAGAGTCCTTTGCAGACTTCCTTAAGATTGAATCATCTTTGTTACTCTGCTTCAAGTGTTGAGGAACCTTTTTCCATTTTTGAAATCGACAACTCCATCAGTTCACTTAATTCGGGCAAATGTCCCGGTCTGGACTTGATGGAGGTGTCCATACTGAAGCGAATCTGGAAGCTTTGCCCGACTTGCATTAGTGACTTATTGAATTCTTGTTTGGCTGGTGGTTGTTTTCCTGATTCTTGGAAGGTAGCAAATTTGAAAATATTATTAAAACATCAAGACAAACCGGCAAATATGGTTACTTCATATAGGCCTATTGCTTTACTTCCTGCTTTAAGCAAAGTACTAGAAAAATTAATCTCACTTCGTTTTCAGATTTATTATAACAATCATTCTCTTTCGGCACGTAATCAATTTGGCTTTCGGAAAGGGTACTCAACGGTGGATGCCATTAATGCCACCCTTGATTTGACAGCTGCCTCTAATAGCAAATATGTCCTTGGTCTCTTTGTAGACTTCAAGGGGGCCTTTGACACCTTATGGTGGCAAAGTGTCCTCGCGAGGTTTCGGGAGGCCGAGGTTTCCATTCCTTTATACAGGTTAATATCAAGTTATTTCTCAAACCGTAACATTGTTGTCTCCTCTGGCTTTGAAGTTGTAAAGAGACAGGTTACTCGTGGCTGCCCCCAGGGCTCTGTTCTGGGACCAATTTGTTGGTCCGTTGTTCTGGATGGGTGGCTCACTCAAAATCTACCATATACACATAAAGTTGCTTACGCCGATGATTTGGTCGTTCTCATCCTTGGTAATTCCAGGTTGGAATTGGAGGAACGTGCCAATGAGGCGCTCCTTGATCTTGACTGCTGGTGCCAACTGCATAAGCTCGAGGTCTCAGTCTCAAAGACAAAGCAGATGCTGTTGAAGGGGCGGCTAGCTGTTAACAGACCACCAACCGTAAAACTTAATGATAATTCTATTGGCCTTGTAACTTCTTTCAAATATTTAGGAGTCATGCTGGATAATAAGCTAAATTTCGTCCAGCATGCGAAATACTTGCTAAAGAAAATTAAAATCCTCACTGGCAAAATACTTCATATAGCAAGATGTACTTCTGGTTTAAAATCCAGTGTGCTTCGAACATATTACAGATGCATCTTTATCCCGATTATTGTCTATGCTGCTGGTGCTTGGGGCCGTAAATGTACTACAACTATGGTTGCAAAGTATCTTATACAAGCGCAACGTTTTTTCCTTTTAGCAACATCACGTGCTTGCAGAACCATTTCTACCCCAGCCCTGTTAGTTTTAACTGGGAAATTACCAATTCAATATGAGGTTATTCAAAATTTTCTTATGTTCCATAAAAGTCGAGGTATTCTTGTCCAATTGAACCAGTATTCTAACAATTTGGATCTTACCTATAAGGAGGAATGTAAAAGGTTGACAGCACTCTTTAAAGATTCCTGGCAACAGGATTGGAATCTTAATACAAAAGGAAGAGTAACTTATAGTTTTAAACCTACAGTAGAAATTTTTACTAGGGATAACTTTCCCTGGTTTACGCCAGGTCTATATCTCACCTTTCTTCTTTCTGGGCACGGTAGCATTAATTTTAAGCTTTTTCATTTCGGTCTTGCTAACTCTCCAAACTGTTTGTGTGGTGAATTGGAAACAGTTCCACACATAATATTAGACTGTCCTTTATATGTTGATTTACGGCTTCCTTTTCAATTAATAACAAACGTGTTTGATGTTTCTGAGTTTCCTCTTTTGGTTTCCTCTTTGGAATTGTTTGGGGCTTTTTCAACTTTTGCGGATAAGGTTTTCAAACGTCGGAAAATCTTAATGTCAGATAGTTCTTAGATAACATCGACACCATTAGGAATCTAACTCTTGTGTTTTAGGTATAATAATGCACAGTTTTTGTTTTGCCCTGGTTAGGGTGGAGTCTTTCTTCTTGTACTTCTGTTGTAAATGAGATGTCTTAGCTCGTAGTTAAATGTAAATATGTAACAAAGTTTTAACTCTTCTAGAACTTTTGTATTATATTGTAACTTACAGTTATTACCTGGTTTTGTTTTTGGGTTTTTGAGTCTGTTCTGTGTTTGTTTTCTAGTTTTGTATATATGTATATCTCTTCTGAGAAATTGAGATTTTGTAAATTTCAGCCCCATTCGGGCTGGTGGTTGATTCATTAAGTTAAATGGTAAATGTAATTATTTACTTAAGTGTTGTTCCAATAGTTGCTGAATTTTGTTGTAATAAGTTAATTGGTGTTATTGAATCAAATTTAACTTAACTGTAGTTGAATATACTTACTTATTTTTGCTTTCAATTGGAAGATTTTATATAACAAAATATAAATAATATTTTGTAATAGTAAGAGTTTTAAAGCAATATTTGTTGAAATGTTTTTAATTATTTGCCACTAGTGTTGAGGAAATTCTTTTTTCCTCTTCTGTTTCCTTTTCTAACCTATTTCTTCCGTTTCTTTCTTCTAACTATTTTCCTACTAAGTCCTTCCCATTTATTCTTGATGTTTTGCATCAGTATGAAGTATAGTTGTTCCTGGCTGCCTCCACGTGGCTAGGGACGGGAGTCTGGGGGTAGAAGGAAATTGCTTCTGCCCCCAGACTGCGAAATGCCAGGAGCCGGCACACAACATACAACAGAACACACACTTACACACAGTAACGGGTTCAAACATTTTATTAGTTGTTCTTTCCTTGAAAAGTTTTTTTTTTTTTTTTTTTTTTTTTTCTGCCGGCTCAGCGATATGCTTTTAGAGTACACTGCGGTGTATAGGGGAAACCCTGGATCCCGCCTAACAAACACAAATACTTGTCTATGTTGTTGTGAGTTGCTGTGCGTGTATTGAGGTAGGGCTCAACAGCCGGTGGAAATAATACTGAAAATTCATTTGTCTCAAGGAACCAGCAAAAAAAAATATATATCTTTATCACTATATTTCAAGGTCAGCTTACCTTCCTTTTCAGAAGATATTAACAGTTATCAATGTCAGGTGATGTCGAGGCCAAGTTGTCTTTAGCAGGAATGCTTTTTTGCGCACACACAAAGTATCGAAAATTATTTTTTGTGGTTGCAGAAGTATAGATGATTGTCATGATAAGGACGATTATCAAATCACGGGAATCTCAAAAATTTTGAGGAATTCAGAAAACCGCTACTGATATAAAATGTTCTGTGTAGTCTTGAGGGAGTCGGAATCCTTTACCACAGATAGAGAACTCTGATGTATCTACTGATGATGCAAATTAGTACGTACATTGATGGTGAATAGCTAAGCGACAAGCCTTATGTGGAAGAAATCGTGTGTTTGGAGGCTTAAATTAGTTTCGAGCGGTCTCTTGGATTTAACTATCCATATATTCCGCTCGTTTATGCTAACGCTTACATTTACTCAAGAAGCAGTTCATAAGCAGAGTGACAATGACTTTCATAGATCTACTTCGACATTTATGGGGGGAGTGTAATTTGCTTCTTTTTTAAGCTTTAGAAAAGTTTACCATGTCCTGTTTTGACGACAATGCATAGTTTTCAGTCTTTTTTTTTATTGATTGAAAAGTACATTGTTTCTTACACGCTGGTTTAATTGACTTACCGAGCCATTACTTCGGCGTAAATGCATAATGTAATTTAATTTCTGTTTCAGTACACTGAACACAAGCCAGACCTTCCATTGTTTATCATATCAATTCAACATTCTTATACGTCATCAATACATTAGTTTCGAGCGGTCTCTTGGATTTAACTATCCATATAGGGTAAATCTTTTAAGATAAAATTCGCTTAACGCCAAATAGGTGTTGGACTTCATTTTACACTTTATATATCCAAAAAAATGAAAACTAAGCTTGTGTATAAACTATATACATAGTTTACGCTTCTTAGATTATAAAACTATCATATTAGTGCCATCCGAAAACCAACTCATCTGCCCATATGTATTAAGTCCATAAATTGCGTGTGTTCCATGGTCTATTTGATTTCTGTTGGAGTAAAAACACAAAATTTCGTGGGGTAGCTTGCTGTCCACGCTTAACTCTAACTCAGCCAAGGAGTGAAAAAAAAAAAAGCCCATAAAAGTTCCTCACATTATTGACGGGATTCGAACCCGTGGAAGAGTTGTGTTAATGTGCAGACCTTTTTACTGCTTTTGCAATAAAAATTAATGTTAATATTACGTAGCTCTTGCTAAGACTTGAAGTATAAATTGAGTTTACTGTACCGCTAGTTCTTACACAAAACGTTAAGCTGGATTTACAAAAAATCTTTCGCCTTTTATTTTATTCTGAACTACTGTGTTAGAGCAGCATTGAACACTAAACTATCCCAAGTTGAAAAATATTTATTTCTTTAAAATAATTTGAATTTTCCGCTATAACAGCATCTTACGAAATTTCAAGAATAATAATAAAAAATAAATTTAAAAAAAAAACTATACAGTACTTCATTCCTTAATATATCGGGCAAGACGATTTTCTAAATGACCAGCTGTAAATTAGAGAACGTTGTAGAGGAGCTATTAGTTAAAACAGCAATTCCAAAGAGAAAACATTACTGTAGAATTCTGAAACTCATTTAAATGTTTCTGAAAAGTACAGGATGGGAGCTATAAAAGCATTTTATATGCATTGATTAACTCTTCCACTACGGTACAAAATGCAATTTCGCCATGTAATTACATAAACTTAGTGAATAGCAAAGATAACTACTTAATACAGTACAAGCAATTTATGTGAGAAAATTCCCGCAAACTTCCTTTGTTCTGTTTTGTAAGGCTCAGTTTATACAGAGCAAATAATGAGCTTGTCATAGCATCAAACAATAATGGCAAAACTCTGCACGCGCTCTGATGTCAGCGCATTCTAACCACATGTATTGTGTTACTAGCAGTAATTAGTTCTTCTGGGAACTACTGTGTGAGAGTAGAGGAAGCTAAATAACCAGTTGGATACACTCAGGACCGGATTTATTGAATTTGTCACCTCCTATGAAACATTTATTAAGAAAAAAAAAAAAAAACAGGGTTTGACTCGAAGACAAATGCCTGGTTTGTTCGTGCATGCTGGTTATTGACCACGCTTTTGCTGGAAAAAGTAACTAGAGGAAAAATCACATAGTGTTTGACGTAACTATTCCAAGACATTACCGTAAGCATTAATAGCATTAATAATAAGGAAAAAACTACACTATGTTTTTTTTAAAAAAAAAGCAATAAATTTAATTATCGCTCACTGTTTCAGAAATAGTTACACATTCCACCCAAAGAGTGGCCCAATAATGACTTATTATTAACGCCATTTTTACTGCTTCATTAAAACAAACTTTATTTCAATAATTTTCCAGGAGCCAATTGTACCAAGAAAGATTTAAAACAAGCATTAATGAACCATCGAATAAAATATCTGTAGTCGATAAGGTGCCCATTCGTTATGCATCTGAGTGGCTCACATCCGGCAACCATGGCTCTTGTGTCCACTGTTAGTTCCAGAAAACGATGTGCTGCAGTGCGCAATAGTCGAACAATGGCATTAACCAGTGTACATAAGGATTAAGACGTCGCAGAGCAGAACTAATGGTCCATAACAGAGGATGAGTTGACACCTTAATCTTGGTGTATTCCACGTGGTGCCTACTAATGTAAAGATTATTAATATCAGGTGTCGGTTCTCTCACAATGCCTTGCTTTTATCTGATTTCGTTTTACTGGGGAAAGAGACTGCTTTGCGCTGCATATTAATCTGACTCCTGCAGGCAAAGAATACTAATTCACAATTACCGAAGACATCAAATTAATCCTTCAATTTTCAGTGAAGAGTTTTCAGTACTCCCAACTCTGATAGAGTATGTTGTTTGATTCCTGCTTGCAGAAAGAAATAATTGACAGCCGACGCCAGAAGAGCCACTCATTTCAAAAATTTACTCTTTCAGAATTCTTTTTTTTTAGGAAAACGAAAAATCAAGTGTGGAACCTTTATTTAAAGGCATTTAAATTAAAGTATACAATTAGTGTTACTTGTAAAAGAATAAGAGAAGTTTACCTCAATATGATACGTAGAACACTTCCGTATGATACTCTCCAGAAATTAAAACGCAAACAATTAAAAAATCGAAAATCTTATATTACAGTAAGAAATAATTAACAACAATTAAAAATCAAATAAACACAATTAAAAATCAATTTAACGCAATTAAAAATTAAGTAAAAAATTAATTTAACGAAAAAAATCGTTTTGCAAATTTTTTTTTTCGTTAAATTAATTTTATTTAATTTTATTGATATTAAAGTAGAACGTATTGAGCAGTATAGCTCTGGTTCATACTATAAATTAGTGTTACTGAAATAAACTATAATGGAGACTAAGAAATATTCACCATAAATTACGATAATTAAATTTCATTTTAATTGCAAGATGAGTTATGATCTGTCATGTTGGATCAAACTATTTATAAAATCACTTTTGCTGCTTTCTTAACTGACTGCTTTGACAAAATTAACTGAAATTATCATACATGGTAACACGAATACAGCGAACTTCATAAACAAAAATAGTTAACTGGGTACGAAATATAGATTCAGTGACCACTTTATTAGGTACACCTAGCTTTTCACGAAATGGTGCGCTCCTCAGTAACAGCATCACGTGCTCGTACCATGCAATATCACGCAAGAGGACAGATACGTTGGAATGCTAAAGGTTGTTGTTATTTGGTTTTTTAGGAGCATTAGCAACTAAGGCCATACTGCTCCGGGATATGCGGTGGTCATTCCCTGACGTTTCCCCATCCTCCGTATTTGGTGGTCATGGGCTTGAACCCCGGTCTAATCAAGAAGCGTGTGCTACGCGCTGCTGCTCCTGCCCACCTGGCTACGGAGGCGCCGCTGAAGGTGTGCAGCTCATTGTGAGAATGGGCGAGGCGAAAGATTTAAAAGACTTTGAAGGTGGCATGGTAGTCGGCGCCGGTTGCGCTGGTATGAGCATCTCTGAAACTGCAATTCGATTGGGGTTTTCAAGAAGCAGTGCGTCTAGGGAGTGCCAATATTGGTCCAATAACAAAATAACCTACGGCGAACCTGTGGTCGGAAACAGCTTATTGACGGGAGAGGCCAACCGATGCAAATAAGAACTGTACAGTTTAACAGTAAGGCTACAGGTAGTTTAAAAAAAAAAAAAAAATTCAATCTTGTTTCAAGGATAGCATGACTTGGGACTTTCTCACATGTACTCTAAATTTTGTTTGGATTACTCTGTAAGCAAACACGAATTCATGGTTAGTTACCGTCCAATCCAATCCAACGCAGACACGAACCTTTAAGCCTGCTTTCTATATTTCGAAATTAGCCTAAAAAGTGGTTGTGAGGAAAAAATATCATTTATTTTAATCAAATTGAAAGCTATAAACCAGCAATTTGTAACTTTCAAATTTCGTTCCCCGGAAGTGGATTGTGCTGTACCGGAAATAAAAGCATGGATGGGAGCCTCTCAGAACCATATTTGAATAAGTGATAAATTAGCCCGCTTGTATGCATGCATTTTGTGTCGCGCAACAGCCGACGGCAGATTGCCGCACAGATCTGTGCCACAGTAATTCGATATTAATTATTTTATGCAAACAACATTTGTCGTCCATCAAAAAAAATAATAAAATAAAAATATATAGTGCGGGTGGACAAATCGTATCAGTGCTTGCCAGTGCCTTTTCGCATTGGAGAGTGGAAGATGGATCCGTGCGTGATATATTCTGCGTATCGGCTCATTGCAGTGAAAATACGGAAAAGAAGATGGGCTGTTCATCCCATCAACAGTGTTAGATTTGTAAATGGGGAATTTTGTAACCTCTACGGAAAATTAAGGGATGATAGGGACAAGTATTTTAATTATTTTAGAATGTCTGTAGCATCGTTTGATGAGCTGGTGGTGGCAAGATTTGGTGCAAGGCTTGTCATTTTCTCCACAGGAAATGTTGGAAATAACTCTCAGGCAAGTCTATACAAATAAGATTAGTTTAAATTCGACAGAGCGGTTGGCAGCACTGATGTCTAGACAGCGCACGGCAGACAAGTGGCGCGTTTGCATAAAAGGACCAATTAGACACCACGTACAGTACTTAGAAAATTCGTGCGACATTTTGTTGCTGGCGTTCCGTAGGGCACGACTGCAACGTAAAAGGACGACAGAGCATAAAATGATCCATTTGTTCCCGGTGATTTATAGAACGGACGACATTTTGCGGTCGGCTGTTGCGCGACACAAAACGCATGCATAAAAGCGGGCTAAGTGGAGTCTGTGTATCTATTAAAATATTTAAAAACTCCTATTATTAGATTGGTATTTGATATTTGGTTTTTAGAAGCATTAGCAACTAAGGCCCTATTGCTCCGGGATATGTGGTGGTCATTCCCTGACCTTTCCGCATCCTCCGTATTTGGTGGTGACGGGCTCGAACCCTGGTATAATCAAGAAGCGTGTGCTACGCACTGCTGCTCCTTCCCACCTGGCTGCGGAGGCGCCTTATTATTAAATGCATTTTTTTTTATTATTATTCAACAGATTTTCAGTCGGTAAATTAGGATTTCTCAAAAAAAAAAACAACAACAACAACTTATGTGCACAGCTGGTTACGCAAATTGAGTCAGTTTGATTGTAAAATTGATTCAGCTTCTGAGAATAATTAAATCCACATTGAAAGGCATAGGAGACGAATATAGTGAAGGAAACACATCTAGGAATAATCATTAGGAGCATGGAAAATCAAAAGTTCAGATAAGCGACCTGAATCCGTGCAAAAAGATATTAAAATTGAATCTCTCGAGCTCATAATGGCGGCGGTCTAAGCCTTATAACAAAGGTGCTCATATCATAAAGGTCTAGAGATTAATTTAGTGACTAGCTCAATAACAGTTTTATGTGATCGTTTATCAATTATAGCATTTTGTTAAATACACTTAAATAGTCTAAAGTAAGACTCCGAAAGAATTAAGCAAGCGAAGGAACAAAATAAATGGAAGGAACAAAAACCAAGTAGAAAAAAGGTCACACGACCGCATGTCTGAAGCATGCACTTCAGGATAATCCTTTTACAGGGTACTACTACGTATAAGGTATTCTCTTTCTCTCTTCTTTATCGTACTGCAAATAGACTGAGCGCATTTTGTTTTTCACCAAGACAGTGCTGTCTTCTTGGTTATCTGTAATCCTCAGTGAATACTGGGAGTTGCGGATCTGCTCCCACGTATAAATGAAATTTCTTTATGCCCAATAACAAGAAAGCTACCATTTGAATAGAAATGTCAGCTCCGATTGTCTTTCCACGTGTTCCGGTGAAGCTAAGTATGTTTCAGTGACCCGGCAAGGCGATTTGAAACACTGGAAATTTCTAGAAAAATTCTCTATATGCTATTTCCAGATAGAACTACAGAGAAATGCTAAAATGCAGGTTATACTGGTAGTCGAAAAACTCTTCGATCGTGGGACCATATACGATTCTGACCAACAGATTACTTTCTCCCGTTACTGTATAAATGTTTATGGATGACACACTGAAGCGTTTTGCACGAAGGACAAATTCTGCCCAGTGTATGTGTCGCTCAACTGGGCCGGGAGTGCGAAAATTAACGAGATTATAAAACTCTGATTTACTAACCTTACTAACATATTCATCAGCACACAACAGCTGATCATCGTTCTGTGTCTATTTATAGTTCTTTGCTGCATTCGGAAAGGTGAAGGTTCAGGAGTGCAGAGGGCAAGGGTACTGGCACATCGTCTAATTTTAATTAAAGGTAGTGACGAGATCTTTAATTAAGTCTCAAGTTCGATGCAAAAGGCGGAAGGAAGAGAAGAGGGTAAAAAATGAGGAAGGTAATTTGTGACCAGCCAAAGAGCGTGACACGAGGAAAGTGAGAAACAACTACGGGGATGAAATTTATTTTGTGTGTGTGTGATTTAAGATTTAGTTCAGAAACGCTACCAGATATTCGTCAGAGAAATTTTTTTCTCGTAGTTTTTGGAAAAGGGTGAAATTAATAATGCACTAATCATGAAAGTGCCCAAGCGTAAACATTATACCAGAGCCATTTGCATTTTATTTTTTCACGTGGCAAACTCAGCTAATGATGCTGATATGGTTGGTGTGCGGTGGGTGGTACGTTGAACTGGTTGTTGAAGTAATAAGCAAGGCAACTGAGGCATCCTTACGTGATAACTGTGCCAGAAAATGAAGGGGGGAAGGCAACGCCATCTTTGATTAGTGGAGAATGATCCACATGCCACTAGTGCTCTCTTGTAATAAAATAACATTCCGATTAAACACAAGGCCTTTGTGAACACATATATTATCCAAGTTTACCTTCATGTTTAACCAAAGAAAAAGGAGCACTCTAAAAAAAAAGTCAGAAACTATGAGAAATGAAGTATAGCGAGACTGAAAAGTCTATAATTTTAATGAATATAAAAATGATAGGGCTTTTAAAATGATAATACGACATTGAGAGCGATAAAGAAAAGTAAACTGAAATTCGCGATATAAATTTAGAGCCATAAAGGAACAGCGTTTGTTCCTCACTGACAAAACTCTTTCAATTTACCTCCACCTATCCAAGGCAGATTGGAGCACGTATCAACTTGCTTAAGAAATAATATTTTACAAGGGTTACTTTCTTGGAGTAAGGCAATCGGAGTTCTTTGTAGTAGTATTCGGGAGACACTGATAAGGCCTGCTTATTTGGGTACATTCTTCCGTATCCACCACGGTAAAAGTCATGAAGAACCTTTTTTCTAGTTTCCTTTACTTTTTATAACTAAACCACACAATAATTGCAAATGTATAAATAAATCTAAACACCACAAAAGAAGGCTTTGCTTGTTGTCAAAACGGTAGTCAGGCTTTCAAGTGGCTTGCCAAGTTAAGGGGTCTGTTCTCCCATATCATTCACCGCTATTATCTTCTATTCCAACTTCAACTAAAGAAAAAAAACTGACCTCATAATAATGACCTTGACAAATCTCATACAAAAATATATATCTCATTCAACGTTTCCTTTGATTATTTACGAGAAAGGAGTTTAAACTTCTTTCTCGTAAATAATCAAAGGGAACTCCTTTTTTTATATATAATGATGCTGAAAAAAAAAAATCGGTAGAAAGGAATATATGTGGAAGCGAAAAACCAGATGTACGACATAAAATAGTTCTTTTTTGTTTAATTATGCAAGCCATTATTCTTTAATTCACATTTCTTGTGTTTGCTTTCTTTCTTTATGTTTTCAGGAATTCTGTTTCAGTTTATGCAGTTGTGGCACACAGTAGGCGCCTCCTTCAGTATTTTTGTCCTTACTTGGCTCTGTTTAAGATACAAAATTTTAAGAATTGGCTCTAAAAATGTTTATATCAACTGTTTCTGTGGTCGGAGGAATGGACGGAGTTGGTAATACAATCAATGTCTTTTGTAAGGAGATTCACAAAGGAACGGGGAAAGTAAAGTAATGAATAGCTAAAAAAAAAAAAAAAAAAAAAAAAACGTACTTTAACAACTAGTAAATATGTATGGTGGGACTAAAAGAAAAGAATGCTTTGCATATATTTTGGTCATAGCTTGCGAATTAGAATTTTCCTTTCAACTCCTGACATCCTTTCTATTGCATATTTGATCAATAACGGGGAGTTTTCTTTGAGGTTTTTTTTCTTTACTCTGTTTTACCGAATATAAGGAAAATGGATATTTCTGCTAACTCTCAGTCCTCTCATAATAAATGGTCTTTCATAATAAATGGGAAAATAACTGTGTTCGATGTTCCATAATTGTGGGGTGTTTAAGCAAACGTTTCTATTTTTAATAAATAAGACTATGACAGTTTTCTTAGTCTAGGTTTTGTCAATTGAAGCAATAATGAAAGTACACTGAGAAAAAGCACATATGGTTGGCGTGACAGACATTGTCTTCAATCATATGCAACATTTACAAATCTTGTGGCATTTATTAGACATACTCAGTTAAAGAAGAGAATTCTCAAGGAATCTACACGTTAAGGAAGAGAATTATTAGTACTGCCAAATAATGCAAGCCTTTCCCCACACATATATCCTGAAACAATTCAGGTAATACGTAATCCTGACGAATTTATTTCTCGAAAAAAAAAATGAAAACTTTTTTTTTTCGAGAGTCGATATCACCAAAGAAATTAAAGCGCAGAGATCCAAATCTGCAAATTTAACAGTTATCCTTTTTTTTTTTGAGCTATCCCTCAGCATTCTTGAATTACACTGGTCAGATTCGATAAAAAATAAATAAAAAAAATTTATTCCAATAAGTTACTTTCCATAATTCTGCAATGCTGATTTCATGTAAAAAGGTTTTGATCTAATCTAACAGAAAAATAAGTTTACAGTTAAGTATAAGTTTATACTTATACATTACAGTTTGGGAGTTAAAGCGTTTCTTTGTGGAAGTTTAATTTTAAGTTAATTTGTTAAATAAAGTTATAAAGGTGTTATAGGTATTGAAATCTAAGTGATCAGTTCTCAATTTTGAGTTATATGCGGTTATATTTTGAATTTCTCTTTATTTATTTTTTTTTATTTTATTTATTTTTTTTTTTTTGTGTGTGACAGAAGTCCTTCTGTTCAATTATGCTGGCAGTCTACTTCCCTAATATTTATATTGCAAATTCCCTGATAACCTTAACGAAATTTTCTCCTTGTTCTTCGCTAACACTACCAAGATTTTTAAAGAAGCTTGTTTGTTTGTTATTTGGTTTTTAGGAGCATTAGCAACTAAGGCCATATTACTCCGGCGATAGGTGGTGGTCTTTCCCTGACCTTTCCGCATCCTCTGTATTTGGTGGTCACGGGCTCGAACCCCGGTCTAATCAAGAAGCGTGTGCTACGCACTGCTGCTCCTGCCCACCTGGCTACGGAAGCGCCTTTTAAAGAAGCAATCCAAATAGGAATGTAAGACGTGAATCTTAAAGACTCATACTGCAGAACAACTTTTAATATTTTTTCAAGGATGTTTAATCGCTTTAAAATTTGATTCTTTCTTTGATCATTGAGAAATTGACTTTTTCAACAAAGTTCATTGTTCCTTTAAACAGTTCTTCCAGTACTAACTTACCCATTTGAAGCCCCGAAAATCTCATGAATATCTACTTTCCTGTTCGAAGGCAACTTTCTACGTTCTTAAAACAGTTGCGCTGTGCCTTCTTAAGTTGCTTGATGAAGCAGTTTGTTGAAGACTGTGTGGAGTCAATGTTACAACAGTTCGATTTGGTCAACCAACTTTTAACCGTGGCATTTTTCGAATTATCAGCCTACATTTGAATGATCACAGCATCCTCCAGTGTTGACTTCTCTCTCTATGCTGTTTCATTCGCACACAAAAAAGTCACTTCCGAGTAACCAGACTACTGACCAAGCGGAGCATGCAGAGTCTTCACATAAAATTTACCTTTGCTCGTTATACCGAACAAGATAATCTTGAAAGAAATTCAAGATTATCTTGTATTTCTTTCAAGTGAACGAATGCGCTGCAAAGACAAAAACATACCGTCTAGAACTCCATTTACACCGTGTTCTTGAGGAATCAATAAATAACCTCACCTCTACTCCTTTTGTTAATAGGCAATTTCCAAGCTAATTGTTCCGCATAATTAAAATTTTTCAGGAAGATTTACTGCAGTAAATCTTCCTGAAAATTACACAGAACCTCTGTGTAAGGGTTTCTGCAGTATCTTTCATCAAATCATTTTTATCTTCCTCTGTAAGAAAAGTTATGGTTCCCAACAGATTTTCTGCATGGTAACAGTGGATATCATCTGTTAAACTACTATCAGCATATTTGAAATTTCCGAATCTGCTGGTAGTAATTTAAAATATTATCATCCACTCTCGGCATCAGCAGCAGTTTCACTGGATTATTTGGCCTGGTATCATTGATGACTACCTGGGTGATCCCCTTTTCCTACAATCTACTCAATGAGTAAAGTAACAGGCATTTCTTGAAGGAGAAGCTATGTGCACTGCTGAAAAACATTCCACTAGAAACACGTCGTCAAATATCTCCTAGATAATAAGTACCATGGCCACGGCATTGGTAAACATGGACCAACTCATGACCTGGAGATTCTCCTGATTTAAATATCTTGGATTTCTTCTTATGGGACACCTCAACGCTTTTATTTATGCTACTGCAGTTCGTAATACACAACAAGTTCTCCGAAAGCTTTTTACATCCCTATGCTCAGTAGAACAAGCCCCCAAAGTTTGAAGAGACCTTTCAAAAATACCTCGTATATCGATATATATAAACGTAAAATAGAATTACATTTTTTTTTTGCAAATTTTAAAGCATTAGACGTAATGGACAAAAATTGATATTACTTATGGATTCTGCATATAACAGACTATTTCCATAAGTACAGAAAATTTCAAGTCTATAAAAGACCTATGAGTGAAAAACGAGAAATAATTACAAAACAGAGTTATTAACAAAAGGTTATTCTACTTGTTTGTTTTGAATTTGGGATGAGGTAACTAAGGCCGTAAAGCGGAAACTCAAGATAAAAAACCAGAGCTTGCAGGAGAAAAAAAAAAAATGCAACTCTCACCCTAGACCAACCGTCTTCTTGATTTATCTCGTAGTACCAAGCATTTTAAAGAAAAGTGAAGGAAATTAAATATGGTAAAGGTCTAGTTTAGAATTTTATTGTATTTTTACATTCATCTTATTAACAAGGTACACTAGGACCTCTTCTAAGAAGAGGTCTACACCAAAAAATGTTGTCTACCAAAAGTTTTATAAAGTCTAGAGAAATATGCTAACAATCGACTTAATAGCAATGAAAAAACTATTGCTATTAATTTTTCTTACTTACAGCAATCCAAGGTGCAGCAGCACTGCATGGGACTCATTTACCCACCACGCTGCAAATGCGTTACTTTTGCTATTATAAAAAAATAATGAGATCTACTGCTATGACAATAAAATTTACAGATTATTAAAGTTTAGCTGACATTTATCTGGAGTTTAGTATTCACTATACTTATAGTTGTTTTATGCATGCGCCCTACATGATAACAGTTTTATATACATCGAACTGCCGGTAAATATGTTTTCAAAACTCCAAAATTAATGGATGATAGTGGTCAATCAGATTTGCAACCGAAAAGTGATCAAATAATTTCGTAGTTAAAAACGAATGTAGTTCTGATAAATATCAAACTTAATTCCTTATCGACACTATTTTCGAATGATGTCACTTTGTGGATGCGAAACTCTAGGACAAGATCATGGATGGTTGGTTTGGTTTTATTGGCGCATTAGCAACTAAGGCTATAATGCGCCAAAACCTAGTCATTAAAGAGTTTGTTATTGTTTGTTATTTGGTTTTTAGGAGCATTAGCAACTAAGGCCATATCGCTCCGGGATATGCGGTGGTCATTCCCTGACCTTTCCGCATTCGGTGGTGACGGGCTCGAACCCGGGTCTAATCAAGAAGCGTGTGCTACGCACTGCTGCTCCTTCCCACCTGGCTACGGAGGCGCCTGTCATTAAAGAGTAAAACTTTTAGAGGCCTAATGAATTAGGTCACTACGTCAAGGTATAAAAACAAGTATAAACTGTAAAAGCCAAATATCAACAAACAAGTAACAATTTTTTAAATATCAGTAAAAAGGTTTACTGATTTCAAAAAGCTAAAAATAGCAGACACATGGTCATTGTCGGATAAAATCGGACTGAGTGTATACGGCTCAGTCAGATGATTAAAAGCGGTAAAACGGATATTGCTAAAATCTGGACAGTCAATTCAAATGTGTCTGATTGATAAAATTGTGCCACAGGACTCACACATAGGAGGATCATCAGCCCTCAGCAAATAAGAATGAGTCAAATGACTATGTCCTATGCGAGTCCGGGCAAGAACAACTTCCTCCTTAAGGTTCCTGCGCAGACTAGACTGCCACGGTTCAATTACAGGCTTTATACGATATAATTTATTCGTAGTCTGTCTTATTCCACGAATCCTGAGATTGGGAGTGTATCTTTTGGTGTATTATTTGTCTGTAGTCTGTATAGGGGACTGACAGGCAGCGATTATTATTGGGAATTGCTGATTTGTCGGCGGTGTCAGCCAAATCATTTCCCCTAATCTCAATGTGACTGGGAATCCAGCAGAAGCGGATATCATATTCACGTTCATGGAGAAAGTGAATCTTCTGCTGAATGAAAGACAGAACCGGATGAGGATTATATCTCACAGTTATTAAAGCCTGTAACACGCTGAGAGAGTCGGAATATAAAATGAACCGTTGGTATTGGCATTTACTAATGTGATCCAAGGCTAACTCTATAGCGTGCAGCTCTGCAGTAAATATGCTGCATTCAGAGAGAATCTGCTCCGATGTAGTGGTGTCTGTAAAGACAGCAGCAGATTCCACATATGATTCCAACTTTGAGCCGTCCGTGTAAACTGGCGCGAAGTCAGAATGTCCAGCTCGGTGTGCTGAATAAAGCTGCAGGTAGACAGATGATGGAGTGTCTGACTTTCCCCAATTTCTAAGGGACAAGTCACATGCTGGAACATGAGCATACCAGGGTGGAAGGGGTTGCTTTGGTGTTTGGGCAGCCTTGTCTACCTTGATCTTAAGTTCTTTGAGTAGCTCTTGGAGACGAATACCAAAAGGACGATTGGCAGTCTTACGGGTGTTGTACAAATTTTCCTATCGTGGCTCAAAAACGAATGGCCACGCAGGATGGTCTGGCAGGGATTTCAGTTTTAATGCGTAATTTAGAGACAACTGCTTACGTCGAAGCGATAACGGTGGTTCGTTTGCTTCAACGTATAAGCTCTGGACAGGAGATGTTCGATATGCTCCAATAGCGATACGGAGAGCCTGATGATGGACAGGATCCAGCCATCGAAGTATACTGTCTCTAGCCAAATTGTATACCAAGGACCCATAATCTAGTCTGGATCGTACAAACGCATGGTAAATGCGTAGTAGGGTGCATCGGTCCGCACCCCAAGATGTAGAGGAGAGAGAGAGAGTGCAGAATATTCAGGCCTCTTGTGCACTTTGTGCGGAGTTGACGGATGTGATCCAGAAAGGTCAGCTTTACATCAAATACGAGTCCCAAGAATTTTGTGTCCGCTGCTACTGGAATAGCATTTTGTCCGAGCCTTAATTCAGGTTCAGGATGAAGATTACGCTTACGACAAAAGTGTACGCAAACGGTCTTCTGCGGCGAGAACCTGAATCCATTAGACAGTGCCCACGAATTTAGGCGATCAATGGCTTTTTGCAGTTGTCTTTCAATAACCCTCATGTTGCATGACTGACAAAATATGCTAAAGTCATCAACGTAGAGGGTACTGTTTACAGTTGGAGGAAGTTGTTCTGCGATGGAATTTACTTTGATGGCGAAAAGCGTGACACTTAATACTGATCCTTGTGTTACTCCCTCCTCTTGGCTGAAGGATCGAGAGAGAGTGAGGATCCCACACGAACTTCAAAGATCGACTGGCTAAAAAGTTTTTAATAAAAATGGGGAGATGCCCTCTAAGACCAAGGCTACGCAAACCTTTTAAGATGCCAAATCTCCAAGTTGTGTCATACGCTTTCTCCATATCAAAGAATACAGACACGTTTTAGGAAAGCATCGCGGATAGATGTTTCCAGTCTAATAAGATGGTCCAGAGTGGACCGGTTCCTTCGAAAGCCGCACTAGATGTTGGAGAGAAGGTCATTTGATTCCAAATACCATATTAAACGAAAATTAACCATTCTCTCCAGGATTTTGCACAGACAGCTAGTCAGAGCAATAGAACGATAATTAGTAGTGACTTTTGGATCCTTTCCTGGCTTAGCAAAGACAAGAACGATTGCCTTGCGCCAGGAATCCGGAAACTGCCCTTCAATAAAGATCCTGTTATATAGAAGGAGCAGATGATCCATGGATTTTGGTGAGAGATGCTTAATCATCTCATAATGGATGCCATCTGGTCCAACAGCACTTGCTTTGGAAAAAATGAGAACTCTTTTCAGTTCCTGTATAGTGAATGACCCGTTGTAGGGATAAACGCTCTTAGACTTAAAATTAAGTGCCTGTCTTTCGATTTTTTGTTTCAGGACCAGGAACTCTGGGGAATACGAAGATGTCAGAGAATATTTCTTTTAATTCAGAGCAGATCTCTTCTTCAGAAACATGAAGAAGGTCCCACTCTGATATAACACCTCATGAAGAATTCAGAGTTTTGTGGGGGGTTACGGTGATAGGTATTCCCCCTATGGATGTAGAGTTCAAGATTTTTGCTGCTTGTTTGGTGCTGGAAGTTTCAGTCAAAAAGTCGCCAGAACGCAGTCGTTTAAAGGATTTTGGTGAACCTGCCAACCCTTCTAACCCTTTCTGGATAAAGAAGGGCGACATCTTTCCGATTGACTCCTCTCTGGTGGAATGGAGAATGTGGAAGAGTTGCGTCACTGATGGTGGTGTGTCCTCAGTTCTGGCTCTTTTAACGGAGGTGTTATCCGTGCTATTATCTCGATTAGGTAGGGGCCTTGTTAGGGCCCCAGAAGAAGAAGGATTTAAATTACTCATAGGAGTAAGATAAAAATTTCCGATGCCCTAAGTATCTCACCCACCACGGAGCCCTACGAGGGGACGCCCACTCGTGAACTAGCAGGTACTGCGTACACGAATGGGATGCCAAGTTCGCTTAGGAGCACCATACCCACGTTTCCAATAAGCCTTGATCCCGTCCCAGGACCAAAGGGAGGGAGACTTATTGGAACGCAGTTGACCCTAGCAGTAAGAACCACCCGCCGATTTATCCCAGTCGGGCCGGTCCGGGACCACCCGTCTTGTCGAAGCAGGGGCCAAAGTGGTGTATTAAGGCTGGGCCCCTCAACCACCAGGATCCTCCTTTCCGAATTCCCCGGGTCGCGGCGCACGGCTGCACACGCCGGATTCCAAAGATGTAACCCTGTAACCAAGGTATGGGCGTTAGATCCCAGTGATCCTAATCTGGAAGCCCATCAGCACCACTGGGAGGTCCCCTCACCAGGTACAGGTGCCCACGTCGAGGGGAGATCATGGATAAACAAACATTTACGAACATTTTTTTAATAATGTACAATAGATTTTAAAGTTTCATTAAATTGTCAGGGAAACGGGGAACATCCTTTGTAAAAAGGATAGGTGGAATAGGACCAGGGTATGTCTGCCAGGGGCAAAGGTTGATGACGTTGTAGAGCGGATATCATCTTTTAAGGGCACAAAAGGTGATATAGTTGTACACGTTGGCACTAATGATATTAAGAGTAGGAGACCGGCGGAATTACTTAGCAAGTACAGGTCACTGTTGAAAAAAAGCCGTGAATTAGGGTTGAACTTGAAAGTGTCTGCAATTCTGCCCAGACACGATAGGAGGGAGTATATGATGAGAGCCTTGTCGATCAATTCGGCCCTGGAGGAATTGTGCAAGGCTCAAGGGGTAGAATTTTTTTCAGCCTGGACTGTACTTGTTAACAGGAGAGATTGCTTCTACAGGGATGGGATACACTTAAATAGAAAGGGTGCAAGAATTTTTGCTGATGCTGTCGAGGCAGTGTTAGGTGGGTCGGAAAACTGCTAGTTGGGGGGGATACAAGGACTAATAGATTAACAGTAGCCAGTGGCAGAGGTGGAAGTGATTCTTGCACTGCTTCTATTGAAATGAGCAGAAGTCTGAAAAACAAGATGCAGGATATTTCAGAGACTGCTGGTAGTCATTGCGGTACAAGTAAACACATAGGTTGTGTTAGGGTAGCCAAGAATAGAAACAGGTGCATGTATACCTGCGTGTACACCAATGCTAGGAGTTTGGTAAATAAATTTGATGAATTTGAGGTATTGCTCAAAACATCAAAGGCAGATATTGCTGGGATATCAGAGACGTGGTGTCACACAGATATAAGTAATGCTGAACTGGAATTTGGGGAATACAATGTGTATAGAAAGGATAGACAGGACAGGAGGGGAGGAGGGGTTATGCTATTAATTAAGAAACACATAAAGTCCAAGGAAGTGAAGCCAGTCGACATCGATGGACAGGGCAGCGTCGAGTCAGTTTGGTGTGACATAAGCATAGGGAAATCAAAATTGAGAGTAGGAGTGTGCTATAGGCCTAATGACTCTGATGAGTATAATAAGATATTGTACAGGGAAATAGAGTGGGCCAGTAAATCAGAGAGTCTTATAATGGGGGACTTTAATTTCCCAGATATTGACTGGAATTTGTGGGTTGGTCACTCGCACACTAGCAAGGCTTTTGTGGATTTATTGGATGATTGTTTTCTACATCAGCATGTTCGTGAGGCAACAAGAGGGAGCAATACTCTTGATCTGATTATCAGTAGTGATTCTTCATGCATTAAGAACCTGCAGATAAATGAACCACTAGGTGGCAGTGATCACAGTGTGTTGAAGTGGGATTTACTCAAGCAGGTAACTACCATCAGAGGTAAAGGGAAGGGTTTTTGTTTTCGTAAAGGCGACTATGATGGTCTGAGACAGTATTTAAATTCTATACAGTGGGACCAACTGATGATGTTACCAACAGCAAACTCAAAATGGGAAGCATTCAAGGAACTAATCTTGGAGGCTACCAGGCTTTACATACCAACTAAGAAATATTGTTCAAGGTTTAGGCCTAAATGGTTGTCAGATGAACTAATGAGACATGTGGCAGAGAAGAAAAATGCATGGGATACATACAAATTAATGGGTGACATGGAAGCCTATGATAGATATAAGTTGGTCTGTAACCAAGTCACAAAGGAGATTAGGCAGGCAAAGGCAGACTATGAAAAATCCTTGGCAAAGGATGCAAAGAAAAACAGAAAAGAGTTCTTTACATACTTGAACTCGAAAAGGAAAGGGATGAATCAGATTGGTCCACTGGATATTGATGGTTCAACAGTTGAGGATCCTGCTCAGGTGGCTAACAATCTAAACGAGTATTTTGCATCTACATTCACGCATGAGGAGTTATTCAGGAAGGAGAATGATGTAGGTAAAGTAAACATTGGCAGTGAGCTGGATGATTTTGTAATAACTGAGAGGAAAGTGGAGGAGAGATTGTTGAGGATAAACATAAAAAAGGCACCTGGGGTGGATGGGATCTATCCAGTTATATTAAAGGAGGCAGCAAAGGAAGTAAGCAAACCCTTAGCCATAATTATGAGAGCTTCCTTGGACTCAGGGGAGGTACCTATGCACTGGAGATGTGCAAATGTGACCCCAATTCACAAAGGAGGTTCAAAGGCTGACACAAGTAATTATAGACCTGTTAGTTTAACTTCTGTTCCAGGTAAATTAATGGAGGCACTGGTTAAAGAAGCACTGCAGGATCATCTAGACAAGAATTCAGTTATAGCTCAGACGCAGCATGGTTTTGTTAAGGGCAGGTCTTGCCTGACCAATTTGATTGGATACTATGATGTAGTCACAAAAGAACTGGATGCAGGGAATAACTTTGATATTATATATTTGGATCTTAGAAAGGCTTTTGATACTGTTGCACATGGAAGACTGCTGCACAAATTGGAGCAGTGTGGCATTGGAGGCAAATTGCTGCTATGGATAAGGGGATGGTTGAGTGGCAGAAGACAGAGAGTGGTAATCAATGGACACTGCTCAACGTGGACTAATGTTATTAGTGGAGTTCCTCAGGGTTCAGTGTTCGTCCGTTGTTGTTTTCGGTGTTTATGAATGATATTGATGATGGGATATCAAGTTTAATGTCCAAGTTTGCAGATGATACAAAGGTTGGCAGGGTCGTTAAGGACAATACTGACGCTATGCTGCTGCAACAGGATCTGGAAAGGTTGAACAGATGGGCTGAGAGGTGGCAAATGAGGTTTAACATCGACAAATGTAAAGTGCTGCATATGGGAAACAGTAACCCCAGAGCAACGTATCAACTCTGCGGTACTACACTGACAGTGGTGGAGAATGAAAAGGACCTGGGGGTAATTGTGCAGGCAGATATGAAGTTCTCTGAGCAGTGCAGACGAGCTGCAAGAGTAGCTCATGGTGTCTTGTCAATGATATACAGGAATTTTTCTAGCAGGGATAAGGAGGTGATTATTCCCTTGTATAAGGCAATGGTAAGGCCACATCTTGAGTACTGTATACAGGTCTGGAGGCCTCATTTCAAGAAGGATGTAGAGCTGCTGGAACGGGTACAGAGAAGGGCAACAAGATTAGTAAATGGAACAAAGGGTTGCTCTTACGAAGAAAGGCTTAAATTTTGCAAATTACAGAGTCTGGAGACTAGGCACCGGCGAGGTGATCTGATAGAGGTGTATAAGGCTTTGAATGGTTTGAGCATGCTCAATGCCAATGGGATTCTTCATCTTTCTCAGAATAATCACCTCAGAGGGCATAAATTCAAATTGAGGAAGGACGGATGTCGGATAGATGTGCGGAAATTTGCCTTTGGCCAGCGGGTGGTTGGTTGGTGGAACCGACTTCCATCACTTGTTGTTGAAGTTGATAGCCTAAACAAATTTAAAGCTCAACTGGACAGGTATTTCGAACAAACGGAGGGGTGAAATGGGAGTGGGTTTTTTTTTTTTTTTTTTTTTGGCTGATGCTGAATAAGCTTGCTTTCTTGCATCATATGCCTCTGCTAATGCTAATGCTAATGGATAATATTGTTCATTTATTGAAGGATATTTCTTTATTTTTATATTGAATTACCTGGGTTAAAACTATAAATGTAATTTGATTGGAAATTTCCCTTGTATTTTATTTTGTTTAATTTTAAATAAATAACTACTGTATCAAAGGGATGGGATATTACGAAAGAGAGCATGTAGAAACAAAAGTCAATAAGATTACTGTTATAAGCTAATTATGTTATTAACTAATTATTAACTATGCCTGTTAAAGATATATATATTAGTTAAATATAAAATAATCAGTACAACATTTGCAACAGAACGAGACTTATACTATCCTTTCTTCACTTTAACATTTTCGCGTGTGTGTATGGATTTGTCCCACTCTGCTGTTTAGAAAGTTTCGGGTTCGAATACCGTTAATGACTAGCTAGGCTTGCGGATGCCTTTTTTCAGTTGAGACCCGGTTAACCAGTCGCTGAAGTAGATGCAGGGATTCCCAAATATAACCGGTTGTGAATTTTTCCTAAATAGATGAATGATCTTGACACACACGACGTATAAACTTATTAATAAATAAGAGGTTTTACTTTAATTAGGAATTCTTTTTTTTTTTTTTTTCCCCAATATACAGTCTAACCTATCATCAAACATTTCTTGAATATTTTTCAGTGTGTATAAGAAGCAGTCGCCCAACAACAGGGTAACACTGTATTTGAGTACGCGGGAGTTTGTGCATGAAGGAAGCCGAGTGACCCCCATCGACGGTGTCATTCTCATAGATCCCTTGTACCTGAAGGAACGCAAAGTATTCGCCATGGTTCTTCTCACATTTCGCTATGGTAGAGAGGATGAAGAGGTAATGGGACTCAAGTTTTTCACTGAAGCTATTCTCGATTTTAAGCAGGTAAGTCACGCTCTGAACTAAATACTATTGATTCAAACGAAGTAGCGATAAATTTCCACTAGACACAAATGCAATGAAGTGTCTAGCGCCTATTTTATATACACGTATTAGGCCTATTAGTGCAAAAAATAGGCTTAACAGAATCAGATTGAAATCCAAAAACAATGGAAGAGATTCTTGACACATGAATGCATATGAATTTGTAAATATGATTGGATACATTTTAAATAAAAATGTTAGTCGGTAGCTGAGTGGTCAGGAGCGAGAATGCAGTGGCACACGCTCTTTGAGTAGACCGGGGTTCAAGCCCCTGACTGCTAAATACGGTCGATCTGCCAACCCGCACTGGACCAGTGTGGTAGATTATGGTCCATTTCCCTCAGCATGAATTGTTGAGGAGGCTTCCATCCTGCAGTGGGTTGATAATGGCTGCAATTTACTTTACTTTTATCCAATTATTAATCTACTCAATGCATTTTATTTAAAATGTATCCAATAAAAATAAAGGAATAATTGGGAAATTATTCCTCGTAAATGTATGTAAATAAGTGTCATGTGCTGTATATTCCACGATATGCTAGGTTTAGTGTCTGCATGTATGACTGCGCTCAGAGAAAAGAAAATAACGAATATTCTGAAACGAATACTACAGGATAAAAGCTCATCAGAACGGTATCCTGTTTTGTTGAAAGAACTGGAGCAGGAATTTAAGAGAATTAAAAAAAAAACTGACAGCTTGAAATTTAAAATAAGCAGTGAAAAAGAAAGATTTTGGAGAGTTTTAAAAATTGGAAACATACACCTGAAGGTGTATGTTTCCAATTTTCAATAGATGTTGGTGCGAATATAATCTTGTTTTATAGAACTCGTCTGGAATGAAAAGAATTGAGAGACAGAAAAAATGAAGAGATGAAAGCTCTTTTTGTTGAAAGGAGCGGACATTTAATTAATGTACACGTGTGTGCGATACTCAACAGATAATAAATATTAAAATGCGGAAGCAGAGCTCAAATTGATCAGGAAAGGCTTCCCTCAACATACTACTACTTAGGTTTTAACTTTTGTTCTCATAAATTATAAAGCTCCCTTGCATTAACATGTCCGGATACATGTTTATTAATGAAGAGAACAGAGACAGATGCAAGATAAAAGATTGTCCCGTACTTTTTTGATTAAAAAAAAGTAAGAAAAAATGGAGTGTGCGACGGAATTTCAAGATAGCTCGATGGCTGTAACGCCACCAATAAACATTTTATTGAATTGCAAGAAGTGAAAAGAATAACTGTGGAGTAAATTCACTATGACATTTTTGATCATTGATACTTGCTGCGTTAAATATTCTCCGCTCTTAGATGAGATTTTTATAAATGGGCAAAGCAGTTCATCCTTAAGAGTTTCATTTTCAATTAACGTTCTGAATTGCTCTCTAAGATTCTGTTCCTAAGTAAACTGTAAAAAAACGTTTGTTACGTCTCTAAATAAAGCGAGTTTTAAATTTAAAAAAATTAAATATTCTGTTTATCTCTTAAATTCCACTTACACCATCATCTTTATGTCATATCACTTAATTATTCTAATAAGCAATTAACATTAACTGCAGTTCATAATGCTTATGTCAAACAAGGCATACTTTCATTTCGGTATTGCAACTGATGTTATGATGAGTTTTTGCAATTCACAGTGGCAACAGTTGTAATAATAAAATCAATTAAGAATTCAAAGGACTTCTTAATTTATTTAAATATTTGGTTAAATAGGCCAAAAATAATCGATCTGCTACAGCAACTATTAGACTCCAGTAGACCATCTTATATAATGACATCCTGAGGTAACACATCACGCGGAGTGAGTAGTTCTCCTTGTGGATTATTCCGGGCGCTTTCAGCTAGCACTACATATAAATCAGCCATAATACACAACGAATAGAATGAAATAAATTACCATTCACATTAATGCATTATGATCTGAGTAGCCAATGGCACTGGAACCTTCCAAAAATGAGGTGAAACGTACTGTTGGTTTAGTAACAAACAGTGCTCTTTGCAGAAAGCTGCAGTTCATTCACAGCGATCCATGGACAATTGAACTGTCTATGTAAGTGACGAAAGAGTCCGATTTGCAGGGAACGTTACTTGTCAAGTATATGGTCAGTGGTGAGTATGCAAACCGAATTTGTCGTTTATTGGACGGAAAACGCTTCAAGTTTTAAAGAATTCCCGAAAGATTTTGTTGAAGAGACTGAGAGGTCTATTTCGATATAGCAACAAGGAATCTCCAGTCATGGAGGTGTCAGAGGAGACAACAGTGAGAAAGAGTCCCCTTGTATCGCTCACATGAGACCTTTTAAATTAATTGATGGGCCACACCTTTTAATCGCTATTTTCACTTTGTTTGATGCCCACATTGCACGATGAAGTATACGAATCGATTCGGAGTGTGAAGCAGTTGTGTAAATGCATCCGTTTAAGGTTAACAGTAATTCATGAAACTCCGACTGGGCGAAGAGATGCATCAAGACGAAAAATCCCCAAATTTGAAGTTTGAGGGAAATAAAGGCCATTTCTTTGATGGAACATTCAGCTCACAGTTCTGGAAAATAAACATCCTTCTTGCTAGGAGCATGCGCAGATAGTCACAGCAAGAGCAGCTCAGACGGATAGCTTATGGATGGGTTAAATTTAATTAAAATATAATAGACTGATTCAGAATACGATCATGTCGGTATCGAACTTGGACACTTTTAAATACCAATATGCTCCTTGCCATAATGCAAATAACAAATAACAGGGGGGGGGGGAAGATTTTTGACAAGGAGATGTGAAAAGAATCGATGCGATTTGATTGGGTGAATGAAGAGGAAAAAAAATGAAGATGCCATTTGCCATCCGCTACGTATAACAATTTTAATCCTTAACATTAATCAATCACTGATATGAATAGAGAAGGCAGGGACTTAAAACCGCCACACGAAATCAGAGCCGGCACTAATGGAAGGCGGAGAACTGATTATCCTATTATAATCAATTTCGCAATTTAAGGAACATCATGCTACGAATATCAATTTCTGTGACCATTAACAAGTTTCAGTTGTTACTCTTATGAAGATTTAATGGCACAAGAGTTGCGATGGCCATTTGCGTCAACAAGTCTCGGGAACGAACTGCTATTAAGGCTGGGTCAATGCATTGCAAAGATATAGCTGTGTATCACCACGTTGCTGCAAAAGAACTGAAAATATAAATTTTGAATTGCCTGAAGTCAACAAAAACAGACAGAAATCTAAGAACTCGGAATATTTTGTACTCTTGAATTATAAAATTCAACTGATCACAAATATGACTAATTAAAAAGCAGAATTTATTCAAGTTTTGGTTTCGCTAATTCCTTAAATTCGATTATGCAAAAGTTTTAAGTTTTCAAAGTGAGGCAGAGATATTTCAAAATAGGCCAATGTTAGAATAACGTATATTATGTGGACACGCAACATTAAATAGCGGCAACAGGGTAGTGCGTTTCGTGCTTTTAATTCATAATGTAGCAGTAATATTCAGGCCAGCGAGTGCAATTAGTCGACTGAATGTACTACTGAAACAAAGTGAAAACAGAAAAAATGACAATTTCAAAGATAAACGGAATAAGATCCATCCGCAGACCAGTTCGAAATTAAAGATACTGTATATATAGTCAAATCAGGTCTTCACAATAAGAAACAGATCCGACAGTTTTTTTTTAAACTCCCAGTAAGATACGAATAACTCCGACAAAGCGACGGGGCTGCCGAATGACTAAAATTGGAATCAAAATGCCTTGAAAAGGATTTTTATATTCCAGTTTATGACTAGAGCACCACAAGCAGAACCAGAACAAGATTAGATCAATATAGTGTGGTTTTAAAATCCAGTAAATTTGTTGTTTCTAGGTTTCTCAGCGATCTTGTTTTTCGTGTTTTAAATAACTCGTATTAGAGTAAATATTTATGGAGCTTTTTTTCACTCCAAACAAACCTATACAATGCGTGACAAGAGCGAAAGGGTTAAGGCAATCCAGTGTCCTCGTGGTGGGTAGTAGTGGTTCTAATACCTATACTTCCACATTCATTGGGTGTGGAGAAGGCCAGGATTCGAACCTGACGAAACTACCATACTGCGAGATCCAGCAACATGGAAAGCGAAGCATTCGAGTATGGCACGATTGTGAAATTGTGGAGGGGCCCATTCAAAAATGTCACTGGATAGCCCAAGAATCTTTAGTTACGATCATGTTCGAATCTCTTCGAGACAGTCAGAACTTTTACGGTCATTTTTCACACCATGGCTGAGCTGGTCATCTCACGCGAGTATAGATGGTTTTTACTGCCAGAAACTTGGGTTTGTGGTCCTATGAAAACGGGAAAAATTGACCATATAATATATAGAATTTACAGACATATCATATACTTACGCCTCATGACTTTAGGGGACTTTTCGTAACTTCTAAACAAACAATTCAAACGGAAAAGGTGACTTCAATGTTTGCAGAAATACTTTCAACAAACTCTCTAGGTGGGTGACAGATAAGATACAGACCTGTTCCGAAGGTCAGATACAAGAAATTCGTGACAACCGGGATCACTATCCATAACTGACGTTCTGAATCATATTCGTTCAATGTCAGCATACACGAGTCATTACACTGCACTGTTACACTCACTCCCACTAGACCGACGGGATTAGGACGCTAATTCTCTTTCCCATCGAGGATGACCAGCAGTGTGCCACCAGATGAGTAGAATTCTGTGCACTGGGAGACTGGTTTACAATCAGTCGCTTGTAAATGTCTAGTGAGAAGGACAATATTGTCATTGCTATGTTCGGTACTTCACGCGAAATAGTATTTAAAAATGCAAATGGTGGTTTCAGGCATGTTCTTTAAACTGCAGAACATTTACTGCTGCTAATGAACTTTCAGAAGATAGATAAATTTAGAAATTTCAAAATTTACCGTATGTTTAAAGAAAGTGAAAGTTTAGAAAGAGTACAGAATTAATTCGAAACGTGACAACACGTATCCAGAAACAGAACACTCAGTTCGACCAATGTATGAGCGTTAAAGAACTTCTAATTAATTTATAACTGTCATGTCTTCTTCTTCTTTGTCCTCGCCTTCTTCCCCCGTTCATATGGGGTTGGCATTATTAAATTCTTTTGCTTTATTTCCCCTTCCACCTAGTCTCTTCTAGGCATAGGATCTTCACTCTTCTTCTTTGCATCAAATCCACAATCTCTCTGCTCTTTCCATTCATCGTCCCAATGTTCAATGTTCCTATTCTAACACTTTTCAACTCCTCCTTCATCTCTAGCTGAACTAACTTTTTTAACCGGACCCGTCCTTTGTTCGGTAGCCCTGACACATCTACTTTCCATCAATAACTGTCATGGAAAAGTACTTAAAGTCTTTTATTTATTACAATATTAATAAGACTGTGGGCTTAAGAGTTCAGAAAAACCCACACCAGCCAGAAGAGAAAGATACTTTGACTTTGTAACACTTGCACAGAGTTCCACCATTATGAGGAATTTTGACCGTGAAGTAATAGATATGTTTTTATTATATGCTAACTGGGAACTTCCGTGTTCACGTGGCATTATTTGTGTTTCTCTACTTTTTTTCTAAATAGTTGTATTTCCCAATTTCTACTATCAATCTATTAAACTGTACATTATCGAAACCGTTGCTAAATTGTTCACCACACTGGCCTCTACTTATCGAAATATTCGGATTATATATCGAAATATTCGAAAAGGCCGAACCAGAAATCGAATTTATGATATTTACCACAATTTAATGAGTTATTTTTAAATAAGAAATTAAAGCGTTTATTTACGAAGATGACTAACTAGAATTGTAAATCAGGATATTACAAGCTCATAACAGATGAGCCAGTAGTGTAATGGACAAAAGCATATTATATGGATATTTATTACTTCAGATATATGGAAAGAAATGCAGCCCTAAGGCCTACCTCTCTTTTTTCCTAACTATTCTTTTATTCTTTTGACAGAAAAACTGAACGAAATAGAGAAAAACAACAACTTAGTTAATGTATTCAGTGCGTTACATTCAAGAAGCGTTAGCAAATAGTAATGTCATTATTTATGATAAAAAAAAAAAAAAAAAAAGCTCATGAAAAGCAACGCCTTTTATGAGCGAACCGACAACACTTCGTTTACACGCATCTGCCACATTGCCCATTCATTCCTCCAGCCAGCGTATGGCAACAAACAAAATATCCAATGCTCCATACTTATACATATCACACATACTGCCACACAACTTACAAAACCGGCCTCTCATCAGTTGCCAACGGCCAGGATTGCAAGCAAAATATCAGCATGTGTCTTCATTTCTGATATAAACTACAATCAAAAAGGGTAAAAAGCATAAAAATAGGAATAAAATTTTAGTTACCAAAATAAATGAAAATGAAATTAAATGCAGTTAACAAAATCAAAGCTACAAGAATTAAAAGGTTTTTTTTAGAAAATGACTTGTGAATTTTACACTATGAAGACGAGAAATTAAAACTAGAATTAAAGCTGCAATTTCTAGTGACATAACGTATTAGACTAACACTAGTTAAGGCAAAGAGATTTGAAAACAGTTAAAGGCTAAGTAGTCTGAAGAGAGAGCTAGCTTGCAGTAAAAGCGAAATAAACTGAAATATAAATACAAAACTAAACAATAATACCTGGATATAAATTTTTAACCAAAATAAAAAAAAAAACATTTGGAAGAGTTAAAAAACATGTTATGTGAACATAAAAATGGGAAAAAAATAATAAAATAACTGAAATTTCGAGTGACAGATAGCATATTTACTGTAACGACAAATAAAGTAATCATTTATGAAAGTATAAGGATGACGACTAACATTGTAGAGACATGTAAAGAAAAAAGCGGTCATAATAAAATGACAACAGAATACAAAACACAAACCAAAACTAAAAAGGTGCGCAAATGAAATCTAAATGCAGTAGCTAAATAGTAAGCTAAACAGTAGCACCTAGTGATAAAAAATTTCAATAGTACAATCTAGAAATTGTAAATGATATACAGTGCCATCTGGCAAACTGATAAAGATAAACGCAACAAAAAAAATAATAATAAATAAATAAAAATGCATACATCGTGTAGAAGTATCATACCGGAATCTAGAAATTGTAAATGATATATAGTGCCACCTGGCTCCAGCCAGATGGCACTATATATCATTTACAATTTTCATTTAATTTGGTAGCTAAAATTGTATTCTCATTTTTGTGCCTTTTACCCTTTTGATTGTGGTTTACACCACGGCGCTATTTTGTTTGCAATACTAGTAAGTTTTGTAAGTTGTGCGGCAACATCCTTATTTTATTAATTTTTGTAATTAACTTTTTTTTTTTTATATAGCTTTGTACACACATACACCGCCAATTCTAAATTTAATTAAGAAATCATTGATCTGAAATATTCAGCACAATCTTTTCATCCTACTTTTACTTCCTTTGCATTTGGTGCACAGATTTGCAAAACATTTCGTGGAAACCATTTCAGCGAAATTTTCAAGTAATTCTTCGTCATCGGTTCATAAATGTATTTGCAGTAATTCCCGATTCTTTGAAGTGGTGGCGGTTGCCTGGAGTTTGCCCGCTATGGACTCGTATTATGGTAACGTTAACTGCTTAATACCCTATAAACTTCTTTCGGCTTCCGTGAGATTATCTGTATTGATTCCAAGAACTGCGCAAATGGAATATAAAAATCCATTAAAATTTTTATATTCCGTTTAATGGAATGTAAAAATCCATTAGGTAACTGATGACTGAAGTTGTTAACAAGCTCTGCTATGGGAAATACGGAGTTTGTCTTGAGAACAAGATGACAGCAGCTGCACATTTCGTTGGATTTTTAAGCTATAGACGACTGTGATTAGGCGGCAGATGAGCAGAAGTAGTAACAGCGAGTTCGGTACAAAGACTTAACAGACGAAAGAGAATACTCGAGCACGCACCACTTTATCTGAATGATGACACCGATGACATTTCCTACTGTCAATTGTTAGCGTGGCCTTATTAGGGAGTCTGAACACTCGCAAGGGAGCCTCAGAAGGTGAAAATCTACAGAATGCGCTGGAATCTCGTTTCTGGTTAATTTGCGTGAAAACCGAGATATCGACTATTTCTAGAATTAATAATGTCGAATCCAGTTAAACAGACAGAAAGAAAAACATGCTTTTAACTGGGAACAAATCTCTGTGCCGAATATGTTTCTTTTAAACTAAACAAAGATCGTGGATATAGCTTAGCTTAATTTTTCAAAACTCGCCTCATAGTAATCTGCTTAGTTGGTTGAAAGTTTTGCCACGTGCATAGTGGTTAAGATATTCTAATAACTTACTGGAAACATCAAGGCAGCTAAGGTGTCAGTACAGTGTTTTCTCTGATCTGTCTGAATAATTGAAAACCATGTAACTTTAGCCCGAGAGCAACCAATTAGGTAAAAATATATAAAAAAAAAAGAAAAAGAAGAAAACAGAAATAAAAACAAACACTGAAACTTAAATCACAACTTTTATCACGAACTATGAGAAAAGACCTGGGTTGGATTTCAGTGTTTATTTTTACTTTCACTTTCTGGGTTAGTACTGCGAGGGAAAGGGAGACATATCGTCTGCACGATGGTATTTGGGTAGCACGGTTCTACATATAGCTATACATAAGCAAGTGAGAGAATCTATAAACTTAGACATTTCTCTAGTCATTAGATAATTGAAAATAAAAAAAAGAAAAACATAACACTGCAGAATTAATAAGTTGCATTACCTGACAATTTTATTAGGACCATGGGAGGAATACTTATGAGCCTTTTTCACAAAATGGCTGAGTTAGACGGTCTCAGACGAAGATAGCATGGTTTTTTTTTTCTCCCGGAAACTCGGGCTTTTCGTCCAGCAAACAGAAAATCGACCACATAACACACGCAATTTACAGAAGAAAGTACATATATACGGAGCAATATTGCCTTAGTCGCTGACGCTCCTAAAACCCTACTACTACACTGAAAGGACAGAATTCTTGGGACACCTGGTACCTGGGCAACGCGGCGCTGTCACCCTCTCGCTAGTGGACGAACCCACCGCTTGACAGGTATATAGGTACACTGCATTCACGTAGACAATAATTTGATGTCAGTATAGATAAACGTCGTGAATTAACCGACTTTGAAAGAGGGATGATAGCGGGTGCCCGACGCATGGGTTACTCTATCGCGTAGGTGGTACAAAAATTGCACTATTCCCGTTCGTCAGTATCAAGAGTGTATCGGGAATACGCCATTTCCGGAACAACATTTAATCGTGGACAGTGCTGTGGGCGGAGAAAGGTGGTGGATGAACGTGGACGTCTGTCTCGCATTTTTTCAGCCAATCGGAGAGAGACAGTGGCACAAATCATCGCCGACTTCAAAGAGGGAGGCGCCAGAAACGTCTCCACCAAGACCATTAGGCGATAATTAGCCGCAGACACCTCAACTGAGAAAAAAAACATCGACACTGGACCTTGGATGATTTGAGACAGGTCTCTTGGTCCGACGAGTCTCGTTTCTAGTTATTTCGAGAGGACGGGAGGGTGCGTATCTGGCAGAAACCGGACGAAGCTATGCACCCGTCATGTCAAAAAAGAACTGTTCAGGGAGGGGGACGGTCGGTAATGGTCTGGGCCTGTTCAACTGGCACACTTTGAGACCTCTGGTACGTTTAGACGCATCTCTGAACGGGCCAGGTTACGTGTCCATCCTCGCAGGCCACCTGCATCCCTTCATGGTCATCGTGCACCCACAGTGCAATGAACTCTTCCAGCAGGAAAATGCGCCTCCCCGTAGAGTCGTGGTGACTAGAACATGGTTCGAAGAGCATTCCGCAGATTTTACCATCATGGAATGGCCTCCCCGTTCATCGGACATGAACCCTGTGGAGTGTTTGGGATGCTGTGGAAAGGTCCGTTCAAGCTTTGGATCCTCCACCCAGAAATGCGACGGAATTATGGACACCGGTGCAGCAAGCATGGATGGAAATACCCGTGGAACGCTTTCCTGAACTAGTGGACTCAATGCCTCACCGTGTGACTGCCCTTATCCGGGCGAAAGGTGGACCTCCCCTTTACTAGGTAGGTATCCCATGATTTCTGTCCACTCAGTATACTACATGTACACATAATTTATTTTAAGAACAGCCGCTTTCGCGCTTAAATGAATACATCTAATTACAAACTTATTTTTAATTATGACTTCACTCTGTCTTGAACACGCCACAAGTAATCATTCCTGACTTTTCTAAAACCATAAGAAAAACACTTTCATCACGAATTGATCCAAAAATTGTAATTTATTATTGTTTAAATAAAGTAAATATCTTCTTTCAATACACTATACTAACTTGTTTTTTTAAGGTTCTCAAGTAGCCGTTTGAACTACTGAGATACAAGAACCCATTTCTGTAATAATATACTCCCACAAGGGACTACCAACGCAGTGCTCGAAATAAAGGCTTTTCATCATTAATAACAGTCATTATTCCCTTTTAACCAACACAGAGTGGGACACTCTTCATAGGAAGGTATCCTCGCACAACATACACACTAAAATATTCATCATTTCACCAGCGTTCACACCGGGATGGCATGATCAAGTCATAATACCTTTCATAGGGAAACAAACATTTAACAACTAGCTGAAAATGTGCAAAACATTTATTTTTCTCTGAAATACGTACGTCTACTGTATTATTTACAGTGACAAGAGATGGGTCGAAATAGGCAAACACTTTTTCGAGGATGTGTCCCTGGTATTTGGTTACATTTTGCATTCTTGAGCATGTTAAATTTTTGGTAACCGTTCGTGATTTACGAAGGAGGAATTGAAAGTTCGTAGCTTGATTTTGAAACGGTAGTGGTACAGTAATAAAAATTTCTGTACTTAATGAATAACACTTCAAATAGCAATCTACCAAGTTTCATGCAGGTTCAATAACGTCTTTTTTTAAATTACAGGTCCTAAAGCCAACAAAGTTGTGTGAATGAGGAAAGATGGACAAAATCAATCACCCTGCAGACGTCCAATGTTATGTTTGGGAGAAAAGGGACTAATACCTAAGACAATTCATGCGAATAAAGTTACAAAATTGGGAAAGGATGCCCCTTCCTATTCCATGGTTAAAAAGTGGGCAGCAAAGGAGGGCCACACTTCCATCACTTCAGAAGCTGTTGACAGTGTGCATGATCTGTTGAAGTAATCGACAAATGACAGTTCGGTACATTTCCAGAATATTGGAAATGTCATCTGAATGTGAAATGACAAACATCCATTTTCCCATATAATAACACAGGGAAGTTCTCGCAATGAAAAAGGTATCAGCACGATGGGTTCCAAAGTTGTTGATAGCATATCAAAAACGCACAATGGTGGTCCAGTTCAGTGAAAATTTGCATCATTTTGAAGCACATACAGCAAATTACCTTGCAAGGTTTGTGACCACGGATAAGACGTGGGTCAATCACTTTCAGCTAGATATAAAGGAGCAGTCCAAACAGTGGAAACAGAACTCTTCTCCCCCTCAAAGAAAGCCAAGTCGATTCCTTCTGCTAGCAAGGTGATGGCATCGGTTTTTTTGGGATGCTGATGGAGTGTTGCTAATGGATTACCTTCAGAAAGGTCATACAGTCACAGGGGCATATTATGTAAACCATGTGATACGTCTACGCGAAAACATCAAAGACAAACGTGGAGGAAAACTTAGCAAAGGAGTCTTGTTCCACCAGGCCAACGCGCCTGCTCACAAGTCTGTCATTGCCATGGCTGCACTGCATGGGTGCGGCTTTGAAATGTTGGATCAACCGGAAATTCACCAAATCTAGCATCATCGGACTTTCACTATTTCCTAATTTGAAAATACCTGACTAGCATCCATTTTCCCATTAACGGTGACATCACTGCTGAAGTGTATGCATTACTGGAGGCCCAAGAGAAAATTCTTTTCACAGCTGGACTCAACGCATTTTTTGTAGCATAGATGGAAAACGTGTATTTACTTTAAAGGGGACTACGTTGAAAAGGGCGTCTCCGTAGCCTGGTGAGCAGGAGCAACAGTGCGTAGCACACGCTTCTTGATTAGACCGGGGTTCGAGCCCGTGACCACCAAAAACGGAGGATGCGGGAAGGTCAGGGAATGACCACCGCATATGCCCGGAGCAATACGGCCTTAGTTGCTAATGCTCCTAAAAAACCAAAACAACAATTACGTTGAAAAGTAACATGTTACCAGATTCCTCAATTATACTCATGCCACGAACTTTACAAAAGCACCTCATACAACTTATAGTAATGTTGTTTGGACCATAAGCTGGGATATGAGTTATTCGATTGAATTGTGATATTACTATTACGAGGTACGTTCCAGCTAGGGAGTTCCAGGAATTGCTTTATAAGATAAAACTGAAATCATTTGCTTTCGTTCCCTTCAAAGTAAATCCCTTGGGCAGTTATACATGAAACCATTCTCTTCTGTGACGACTTGAACTGTTCCAGAAATGCTTGCAGTCGGTAAATATTCAGAAATACCAATTTTACTGTACCCAAAATGTGTCCCCTTTGGCAAAGTTTTGATATTTGACAATAGAAAGAAATCCGATGGAGCAAATTGGGAGAGTAGGTAGGACAATCTGAAAGATCGTTTCTTTCTTTCAGAATTTGCTTCGCCGACAATGCGCCGACTCACCTGAATTATCAGCGAGGCAATTTCTGATGCAACAAGGAACCTTTCAGATGAAAAAACTTCCATACTTCTGTGATTTGGCTTCTTCCTATTCTCAAATATCAGTCTGCGCGGTAGCACAGTGGTATCGTCACCGTCCTCCCCACACCGGGTGGATAAAGGCCCGGGTTCGAATCCCGTCACTGACGCAAGGAACTTTTATGGGCTTTTTTTCCTCCGTAGTTCAGTTAGTCGGTCTCAGGCGTATAGCAAGGTTTTTCCCCCCGGCAACTCGGGTTTTTCGTACAGGCAAATCGATCACAGAACACACACAATCTATGGACATAATACACAATGCACGGCAGATGAAAAAGAAATATACAGGCATACCTCGGTTAACGTTACCTCTGATAACGAAGCTTCGATATAACGAAGTCGGAAATTTCAAGCCCCATTTAACATAAAAAAAATATTCCACTTTAATCACCTGAAATCTAAACAAACTGAAGAAATTACGGAAACCTTTGGGGCTTCTCGTGGTTGGTTCGAGAAATTTAAAAAACGGGCCAGGATTCATAATGTAAAATTAACAGGAGAAGCTGCAAATAAGTTTCCAGAAAAATTAAAGGAAATAATTGAACGTGAAAATTTTCCAAATTTGGTGTTCAATGTTGACGAAAGCGGTTTGACCTGGAAACGGCTACCAACAAAAAGCTTCATTTCTATTGAAGAAAAATCAGCTGCTGGGTTCAAAGCAGCCAAAGACCGTTTAACGTTACTCTTTGGATCAAATGCCTCTGGCGATTATAAATTAAAATTGTTATTCGTTTACCATTCAGAAAATCCGAGGGCGTTAAAAGGTAACATAAAAATGAATTTACATGTAATATGGAAAGCAAATAGAAAAGCGTGGGTTACCAAGGAGTTATTTACTGATTGGTTTGTTAACCACTTTTGTCCTGAAGTAAAACGGTATTGTCAAAAAAAAAAAAACAACTTTGAAGAAAAAGCTCTTTTGTTGTTAGACAATGCTCCGGGACATCCTACTGATCTTAACACGTTGGACACATGCATTCCTGTCAAAGTTGTGTTTCTTCCAGCAAACACATCTTCCCTGATTCCACCATTGGATCGGGGAGTAATAGCATCATTTAAAGCTTATTATCTGCGTCGAGCATTAAGCAGTTTAACTGAACTAGAGGATAAAGAGTTTGTTGTTTGGTTTTTTTTTTAAAGGAGCATTAGCAACTAAGGCCATATTGCTCCGGGATATGCGGTGGTCATTCCCTGACCTTTCCGCATCCTCCGTATTTGTTGGTGACGGGCTGGAACCCCGGTTTAATCAAGAAGCGTGTGCTACGCACTGCTGCTCCTTCCCACCTGGCTACGGAGGCGCCAGGATAAAGAGGAAATGACAGTTAAAACTTTTTGGAAAAACTACACCATTAAAAACGCAATTGAAAACATTGATAGTTCTTGGAAAGAAGGCACTAAGAAATGCTTAAATGGAGTTTGGCGCAAAATATGGCCAGAAGTTGTACTAGAAGAAGAAAATAACATCCAAGAAATTAGAAATGAAGTTATCCAGATGGCTCAATCAATAGGTTTCGAAAATGTCGATGAAGAGGATGTTAGAAATTTATTGAATGCAGAAGATGATGGTTTTTCAGTGGAAGATTTAGAAAACCTTGTTAGCAACGAAGACAAAGATAATGAAGACGAAGTTAAAGAAGTTCCTGCCGAAAAAGTGTTAACAAGCAAAGATTTAAAAAGGTGCTTAAATGACATTTAAAACGTTTTAAATTTTTTTAGTGAAAATGATCCTGATTTAGGAAGAAGTGTTATTTTTTAAGCGATCAGTGTTAAATGCAATAACTCCGTATAGGCAATTGTTAAATGAAAGAGAAAAAGAGCATAAACAATCAACTTTAGACTCATATTTTAAAATGTGATTTCACTTTGTATGTAAGTTGACTGTTTATTTAATAAAACTTTTCTTTGTTCGAAAAAAAAGCTTTTCATTTTCTTTACGTAGGAACGTATCCCTATTCTGGCCATAGTATTTTTACCTCTGAAAACAAAGTTTCGCTTAACGAAGTAATTTCGTGGAACGCATCCTATTCGTTATTCGAGGTATGCCTGTATTCGGGTGTCCTAATATGATAATTTAAATTTAATTCTCAAATATCAAAACTTTACTGAAGCAGACAAATTTTGGGTCTCTTGAAGGAAAGTCCAGTATTGGACTAAAATTGATGTCGGTAAACCAGTTCTAGAAATACTTCCAATTATTATCATTCCTAGAACTCCCTGGTTTTTCTCCCGCAACTAGGATTTTTCGTCCAGCAAACAAATTGGTCACAGAACACACGCAAATCACAGACATAATATATAAGGCGCAATATAAATAAATAAATAAATAAGATCTTTATTGTACAGTTCACCGGTACACGCAGGTACCACGACCATACAATACCCTTCACGGCACCATGCCAGGGGTTAACAAACGGCAGAGATACTAAAGGAATTGTAAAGATTAATTATAAGCAAATTATATAATAAAAAAAAAAAAAAAAAGTACTCATAGCAGAAAACATTGACTTGAAAGGAAAACTAATACAAAATAAAAAATTGTGATAACAAAAGCTTTTCCTCAAGTCCAGTTTTCTGAGAGTCTCTTGCCCCGCCATAACGATCTGAGATCAGTTGGTAGTTCTGGAGACCACGTGCAGATCTAGGATGATCCGTCTATACTTTTTATCATCTATGATTTTAAATAAGTCAGCATCCAGGGATTGAACCAGGTGGAGCTTCTGATAAGGGAGGAACCGATCTTTCAATTGTAGTCTCGAAGGAAGAGCAAGAAGCTTGGGAGTGGAGCGGAGACCTGGTTGGGGAATCCGCCAGCACATGGTGTCCCAAACGTTGGGTGCTGAGACTCTCCCGGCAATCATTTTTACGGTGAAGATGAGTCTTCTCTCGTGCATTAATGCTGAAAACCTGGTTAAATTCAGCGCGTTGGCCATCGGTGTTGTGCGCTGCTGTGGTGGGAGATGACACTTCCAGGTTGCCCACTTCAGGAGCCAGTATTCAGCGGCTTTTAATGGTTTAATTGTGGTGTCTGCAGCTGAGCCCCACAACTCTACTCCATACAGTACACTTCCAAAAATCATCATCCTGATATACATTTTTATCAGGTTTCTGTTGTGAATTGTGTAGCAAGTGCTGCTTGGCAACCCACCGTTTCTTGTTGAATTTAGCAGAGTTCTTCTATATGGTGATGGAATCGTAATTTTCTGTCGAAGATTACACCCAGATCTCTTTGCTTTTCAACGCAGGGGATCGGGACTCCGTCAATCGCAGGCTGAATTATGGTTGGTATGGGTTTAAGAGAGCCATGATGGCAGATTTCTCAGGGTTCACTTGCAGGTCAAAATTCTTGAGGTACTGCTGTACTTCTGATAAGGTCTTGTTGATGGTTACTGTGGTGGCATTTTTGGCTTCATCGGTCAAATTTATTTTTGTGAAGATCTTTAAATCATCTGCATATGATATCATATCTGTTCTATTGTGTATTAGTGGGTAGATGATAGCAGTGAAAAGAATTCCGGACAGGACTCCTCCTTGTGGAACGCCTGCATGTATTTGTCTAGTATACCTTTGTTTTCCTATGTACATTTGGATGATTCTATTCTGAAGAAGGGATGTCAGAAACTTCAATACTGGGCCTGTGATGTGATAGTAATTTCGAAGGAGTTTGAGCAAGGCTGGGATGTGAACACTATCGAACGCAGCTTGTAAATCAAGATATGTGATTGCCATTTTTTCTTTCTCCTCAAATGATCCAAGGATTGCATTAGTAGTCATAATCAGGTTACTAACTGTTGATCTGTTTTGCAACGAATAATGAATTTGCTGGGGCCTGTGCGGGAGAATTTGCGTGGTAAGTGTTTTCAGTACTGTTTTTTTCAAGTAATTTCAATAGACACGAGGAACGAGAGATGGGTCTAAAGTGCCTGGCTTCAGTTGGCTGGGAAACTTTTGGGAGTGGCCTAACAGAATATAAATTCCATATTGGAGGGAAAAATTCTCCTTTTAATATGCTATTGAAAATTATTAGGAGGGGATCACTTAGAAATGGGCTCAAACATTTAATGATAAATTGTGGTACTTTGTCGATTCCCGCTGTACCAGTTGCAGGCAACTTATTAATCGCAGATAAAAGGTCTTGTCTTGTTAATTGAATGGTTTCAAGTGCATCTCTGAGCACATCATCATCAGACATGGGAATATCACTGGGCTCATGTTGGTTTTGCTGAACTCGTGCAATAAAGTCCATCCACCTTTCAGGATCAAACTGTGGAGGGAGTTCACAGTATTTCTGTCGGTATGATTGGACCCTTCGTTTGGAATATTGTCCTCGATGAATTTTTAAGTACTGAAACTTGTGGAGTTACCAAGATTGCATACGCCGACGATCTGGCTATATTAGTGGAAGGAGATACAAGGTCTCAAATTGAAGAAAAGTCAGCTGTGGTTTTGAGTGAATTGGCTGAATGGACAATGAGATATAAATTGGAAATCTCCAAAGATAAGACCGTCCAGATGTTACTGAAGGGGAGATTGAGTCAGAACCGAGCCCCGGTTGTGAGGCTTCTGGGCGATTCAGTTCGATATGTGAGAGAAGTCAAATATTTGGGTTTAAATTTAGAGGAACGACTGTTTTTTACAAAACATGTGATATATTTGCGAGAGAAAATAAGAACCCTTTATGCTAAGCTCCGGAGGGTTATAAGGGTAGATTGGGGGATTAAGGGTAGATCCCTTAATTTATTATATGATTGTTTGTTTATCCCCATTGTGACATATGCCTCCGGAGCATGGGTTCAAAGAGTTCCTCTAGTTAAAATACAGAAGTATCTCTTGCAAGCTCAAAGGTTTGCTTTATTAGGAATAACTCGAGCATGTCGAACTGTCTCGACAGAGGCCTTGCAGGTGATCTCTGGAAAGATCCCTGCCCAGTATAGTGTTTTGCTGTCTGGTCTGACCTATTATACCAAGAGAAACATGAGAAAAGAAATTATGGGTATATTGTCATGTCCGGAAGAAGGACGAATTTATAATCGAAATGACATGAAAGAAGAGAAGGTTAGAATGTTACAAGAAATAATGATAAAATGGCAGAGTGATTGGGAAAGTTCAGACAAGGGCAGGCAAACATATGCATTTCTACCTAGAGTAGATATTGTAAATAAGAAAAAGACTTGGTTGCAATTTAATTTGCATGCTACATTTTTGTTGACTGGACATGGACTTGCTATGAGGTTATACCAACTGGGGCTGCGGGAAAGTGATTCGTGTTATTGTGGTTCCCCAGAAACATCAGAGCATATTATGATGGATTGTACGGTGTATGAAGATTATAGGAATCAGTTGAGATTGTCCATTGGCAGCTTGGAGAGGGATGCCCTCCAGGTCCTGTTTGTGGAAAGATGGAAGTTTCATTGTTTTAATGAATATGTAAGAAAAGTTTTTAATAGAAGACTGTGTCTAGATAGTAGAGGCCTGCCTCCTCGTGGCAGGGGCGGGAACTCTTTTAATTAAGATCTGCAAAGAATATTCTTGAAGCAGATTTTTCTAAAAAGAGGCTAAGTGGCCAAGAGAATATGTTTTTTGTGTTGTGAGTTAATTTTAATTTTTTCTTAATATTATTGAGTTCTATACTCTGACATTATATCCCTTCTAGACTTTATCCATGGATGGGCGTCTGCCCAGGGAATGGAAGCCTCAAAGGAGTTTCAAAATGGTATGATGGACAGCCCTTATGAAGTGTGGTTTCAATGTGATGTTTTATGGCTTGAGACTTGAGGCGGTTGAAGCTTGCTCGTCCTTTGGAGTACGCATATGAATATGGTCTAAGTTGCTGATGCGCCTAAAACTCAACAACTTGTTGGGTTTTAGTCCCTATTTAGTGAAAAAGCATGTGATCATAATTTTCACTAAATAGGGATTTTCGGAGATTTAGAATTTTATTTTTATTATTTTTTTTATTTATTTATACATTTTTTTAGTTTAAAGGTTCCCGAAGCGCGACTTATATTTGTATGTGTGTGTCTGTAGAAGCGTGTGTTCATGGGCTTATCTGCCTGCTGTGTGGGCTGAGAAACCCAGAATAACTTACGGGGGCACCCTATTCCCTGAGCCTGAGATCGGCTAACTACAGCCTACAGTCGTAGACGGGACTCAAACCCGTCTACGACTCTTTTGATCCAAATGAGTCAAAAGTGGTGCAAACACTGTCACGGAGGACTAGATTTAGAATGTGAAGGCAAAAGAGGTTTCGTGAGGTTAAATTCCTGATTTTTCTGCCTTCGGTGGTCATGTAAGAACCCAATTCTTACACTTATCCTAGGGAAATAAATATTATAACATAACAAGAAAAAATATATATATATTAAATAATATTATTTACATAGGATGATTTTCAGCATAGATTGCGATCACTCTGTACAATACAGTTAAGTAGGGGAGGATTAGCGTAACAACGGGGGGTAGCTGGACAGGGCACAAAAGTACAATGGGAGCACCGTAAGGCCAGTTCAAGTCGCTATAAACAGAAAGTGGGCAGCTCTTTGGAAGAAAAGAACAAGGGAACCGACTCCCCCTTGGGGAGAGGAAGAATTTTAAAGACTAAGAGGGTGGAGGGAACCCTGGATGCGGCATACACCGGATGGAAATGGCTAGCTGCTGGATAAAACAAACCGACTCCTTGAGCACTTACTGATTTCAAGGAGCGGTAGAGAAAAAACAGAGTGGACTAATAAGAGGTAAGTGCATCGGAATGATCACAAGGAAATATCTAGAAATTTCTAGACGTCCGGAAGTTCATCGAAGCTTCTAGAAATTTCGAGAAGTCGGATGTTTCCCCAGGACTGGGAAGGGCCAGGAAAACGACGGAAGTGGGAGAGAGCGAATGAGAATAAAGGGATGATGAAGAACGAACTACGATTGGATCAGAATAGAAGGGGTGGCTGAAGCAAAAAGGAGATGGAACAGGAGGAAAGGGAGAGTTCCAGTTTTTTGACAGTTTGGGAGTTTTGGAAGTTGGAGAGTTCCTGTGGGTGTGCCTGAGTGATGTGCGGCTGGAAAGAAATCCCGAGAAGTGCCGGGAGAATCGCTGGAGAGTAGCGGACAGAGAAATGAGTTTTTGGCTGACAGTCTTTTGGACAGTTTGGACAGTTCCAGTTTTTTTTGACAGTTTGGGAGTTTTTGGAAGTTTTGAGAGTTCCTGTGGGTGTGTCTGAGTGATGTGCGGCTGGAAAGAAATCCCGAGAAGTGCCGGGAGAATCGATGGAATGTGGTAGTGGAAATTGGAACAGTATGTCGCAAAGACAATTCGTTAGGCAAGTCCTGGGAGAGGTCAGCCGCAACGTAGAAATAGGAAGGAGATGCCCAATGAAAGATGGAAACACATATGCTGGAGCTGAATGATAAGGATCGAAAAGTCTCGGTATAGAAAGATAAGGAAGAGTTATACAGTCTGGCTTCTCGATAAAGCAGTAAGGAGAGTCTTAGTAATTTTATTATGCACCCCAGTATCGTCGAGCTGATCAGACGCCCAAAGCGGGCCACAGCAACCCATTTATGGGGAAAAGAGTGAGTTCCTAAACGAAGGAGAATTCCTGTAGATGAGCAGCAGTCCTTAGCCGATGACTAATTCCAGTAGGAGTCTGATGATGCCCTATATTGATGATGATGGCCGCCCCTGAGCTGAGAAAAAGGTTATGTAAAGAGTGATCCCCTAAGCTGTTATGTAAGTACCAGATAATAGTTTTAAGCTTGAATTGAAGGAAAGGACTCTAGGGAATGTTTTAAATTAGTTGATAGTTGATTTGATATTGTTTAGCATAAAGAGAAAGAGAAAGTTCATAAGATATAGATATATGTACTTCATCACAAAGATAAGTTTATTAAGCAAGGAAGATTTAGATATATGTACTCAAGCCTGGTATGTTTTAAGTTGAGACTACAGAGTGTTCTAAGCACATGTAATTTTTTTGGAAGGGATAATTATGTTCTATGCACATGTAATTATTTTGGAAGGGATAATTAAAGAAAGATTATAGCGGGGATTTATAGATCTAGGATAATACACATATAGGTGTTATGCTCACTGCTGTAATCCCAGTTGGGAAGTTTAAATTGTTAGAAGACAAGAGAATGTTATGAGATGTAAACTAAACCAGAAGGAGAAAAGGCAGAAAGACATGAAGAGACATAATATATGAGTTAAGATTATCCTTACATCTTAGCACACATATAATGCTAGTAATTAACATAATACCCAATTGATGATGTATGATATATTCTTTTAATGTATATACTGTGAATAAACAATATTGTATATGTTTATCAAGTGTAGTATGAGTCATTCTGAATACTCAGCCAGTCCAGAGGAGACATACACGAACTTCTATTCCCCCAGAATCTGTGATCTTCTGTGCAGTATACAAGTCAGGTGTTAATGTGGGAGGGGGTAAATTAGGGGGAAAATAAACTGGGAAATACAAAGTTAAGAGAGGTGGGTCTGAAAGTTCAAAGAGATTTATTAATTAGCTACTATTCCCCGAGTAAAGAAAAATAAAAATTCATTTTCACCCCCCCCCCAGTCATAAGTTAGCAGCCCAGATGTGCTACCGTGAAAGTTATTTCTCCTATTTCTGTTGGGTAGGAATTCCAAATATTTAAGCTTCTATATTACAAGTTTCTTCGAAGCTGATTTAGTATATAATGGGACGCGAAAGTCATGGCTGTTCCGTAACATGCAGTTCGTAGGTACGTCTTTGTCCTTTGGGAAATATGCACAGATTGACCTGGTGAAAGCCAGGCGAGTGATGGGCTTCGCAGATTATGCAGACCACTGACTGCTGATAGATTTTTTGAATTTTGTGGTGTCGTCTTTTGCAGTTTCATTCCACACAAGGCCGAGCATGATCAGTGCATTTTCTTTGTAGCCTCAGCTCTCTTTCTTTCATTTTTCCCCCTCGATTTCCAAGTCTGACGGCCCTCAATGCCAGGAGGTCATATGAGAAATGAGAGAGCGCGATCTAAAAATAAATCTTCAAATGAATACTGTATTTGTGCCGTTCAGATATAAATAACGAATCAACTGGTTTCCTTAATCTCGAAATTAAAGACTGCTCGAAAGTAAACAGACTTATTAGCATACATTCACAAACAATTTCCTATTTTTCATTGAATAACTAGTATAGGATCAATATTCTAAGGGCGATCATATCATGACAGATTGCAGTAACAAACAGTACAGTATATATCTGCTGGCCCCAATTCTGACGATAACCCTACTGTTTAATTTAAATTGTAAACCTCCTGGTGAGACTATTACCCAGACCAGCCATCCCTGCGGCACTTTCGGACACTATTTGTATATGGTACAGAATGATGCGTTTCTCAGAGCTCTTTTCAACGGTCTCAACTGAACGAAATGCATCAAGTTGGGCTCTGAACTAGAAGCAATTTTTAAGCACTTCCTTGACAGAAATTCAGACAAATCTGGTTTCAAACGGAACGTATTCACTTGAACTGTTGTTCATTTTCTTTCAAATATTCAGAGTGTTCTGCTTTCATGGAACGAATTCTTTCTGACTCCGAATATCGTTGTGTTTTACAGGTATTTCCGGCCTTACCGTACACAGATGACGACCTCACAAACTTACAGCAAAATCTAATACGAAAGCTTGGATCGGATGCATATCCAATAACCTTACGTGTGTCTTCTTACTCTCCGCCATCAGTGAGGTTAAAACCTGCCAGAACTTATGTTGGAAGTCCACTGGGCGTAAATTATGAGCTGAAAGTCTTCACAGGTAAGTGTATCAAGGCTCGGTACATGCAATGTGTATATACCGAGCTCACTAAGCTCTTGATACCAAATTCCGATAACTTCAATATCATATCTGTTTTTTTTTAGTGTGCTTTTAATAGCTGTGACATTTTCATTTATCATACTCCAAGTTCAGAAAGGATAAAACCTTTCTGAAAAGTACACAAGCATTATGAGTAGATTCGAAACTGAAGTTGAACAAAGTTTTACATTTATATTAGTACCAGGAACTAAAGTGAATAACAGTAAAGCAACCCATGTTCATACAGTTGCAAAGATGGTAATAGTTCCTTAGAAAACTTCGCTTCCACTATTACAATTACAGCCATGGTGGCTCCTTTAGAAGATCTTAACAGCTGAAAAATAAATCCATTTGAAAATCACAAAAAATTGGTGTGTTTCAAAAGGGATAATTCCCCTCTTATACAGATACAGTATTTCGTGGAAACTTTCTTCTCCGCTTTTATATTATACTATTTATTTCTTCCTATACTATTACTTCACAGTGATTAATAAAAGAACAATGCCATCTGGCGCACTGACTACTCAGGTCACAGTACGCCAAATTCCTATGGTATTACTTGTCATCTTTATTGGATTATAAAGCTATGTTGACGATCATATGAATTCTCCTACGAATTTCAGTGCCAAATTCTTTTATTAAACACTAAAGGATTTATACATATCCAAAGACCATAAAGGCCTTCCATACCTCTGTCATATCGATCGCACTGTTCCAAATCTCAAACAGGAGGCCAATGTTTCTAGAGCAGTAGCAGTTGTCTCGCACCCTTTCATAAAGTATAAATTAAATTATTATTTTATTCTTTTTTTTTTGTACTGAATAAAAATACACGATCATCTCCGGAAATGCATTATGTGTTAGCTTTCTTTGTTTATAAGAAAACTAACACGCAACTTTCTTTCAATTTCCTAAGTGGTACTATAGTGCACGCTGCTTATTGCGATCACGGATATGTTATCACTCGTTTAATGTTATCACTTTCATGAAATCCCAACCAGACGTATACTAATGCACAGGGAGGGGAAAAGAAAAAACAATAAAAAACACGCCATTTATTGTACTCACTGCTTCGGTTTATATTATCGCTGTTTTGCCTTATCACGCTTTACGCATGTGCAGTGGAAATAATTATGTAACATACCTAAGGCCGCCGTAGCCTAGTGGTCAGGCGCGCGGGTGCATAAGTACACGTGCCTTGAGTGACCGGGGTTCAAGCCCGTAACTGCTGAATATGGTGATGTTTCTTGTATTCAGTCTATCTTGTAAACTCCTCTGACCGTTTGGTCGTCCCGGAGTATAAACAGAAAATTTATTTAATTAATTTATTTATTTATTTCTTCTTGAACTGCGACATGTTGTGCGGCTAGTTACTGATTTTGCTTTGTACAGTTCGCATAGGCGTCGTTAGTCTGTGAAATAAAGCACTGTATCTGTACTCCTATCAATCTGACTGTTTTACAGTAGAACCTAATTCTTGTTTTAATATTTTGTATAGATTTACAGAAACATTACGATAATTTCATTTTTATTGATGACTTCCTCTAAGAAATAGTGGACAGTTAAAGTATTTTATATTGCTCGAGTTTCATGTTTTCTTTCCGGCCACTTCCACCTTTTATACGTACACATTTCCGCACTGCATCAATAAACAACGCTTAACAGCTGCATTCTTGTTTCGTCGGTTATAGTTATCAAAAGGTTATTCATATCAGTGTAACTGAGTTACAAAGTGATCACAATACGCAGCGTCCACTTTACGCTGACAACCTTCACATATTGGAGGAATTAGAAATCAATATAAAATCAAAAATTTCAGAAGTTACTGCTCAAACACAATGTGAAGTCACATCAGACATAGTGAAAAGAGTTTGCAATCTTTATTATAATTATGTTTATAATAAACATCGAAATGAAACTTATTGTAACCTCTATTATATTTATATTATTATTGAAATAAAACTGAAAATATACTACGAGTGCGAGTATTTTGAATCATCTTAGTATAATAAACTTGATATCAATAAATTTCCCTGAGCATGAATTTATTTATTTTTCCTGCAAAGATGAGAGATGTTCCAAAAATAAGGAATACAAACAGGTATAATAAGTGGAAGAGTTCATGAAGCAACTCAAGTAAGTACTCAACCCATCAACAAAATCGCCGGTAAAAACCGGCGATTTTGTTGATGGGTTGAGTACTTACTTGAACAGCAATAAGAGCGCGTTGATTCCACGCGCTCTTATCGCGTGGGACACGTGCCTAAATGGGCTGGTGATTATTGTATGACCACGATAAAAGGAACCCCTGTCAATCAGTCTGCAGTCATGGAAACAGAATAGTTCATTTCAGTTTGGGTAAGTGCCAAAACATGTCTTCAGCAGGGATACCACAAACACTGAATTACCGTGCTTTGGTGTTACTGCTATTTACATTATTATGGCATTAATTGAAGGCTATTTTTAAAATTTAAAATCAGTAATTAAAATAATATATCTAATAGGAAAATTGAACAATAAAGGTTAATAAAAAAAGAGGTTTTATTCAGTTACAAACTTGTAGATCAAAATTTATAATTCAAAACATGAATTCAACAGAAACTGAACATGTATTTTAATTAACAAATAACAAAAAAAATGAAGTATTTTCTCTCAAAAATATTTAAGTTTATGTTAAGTAGAAATACGGCCCATTTTCCCTTAGAGTGAGACGTCTAAAGCTCCGGTCAAAGTTACTCCGAAATGGGCTGATATAATTTTTTACATTTTCCAATGAACCAAAAAGATAATTATTAACATCCAGCTGACAGTTAGAACATAGTTAAAAAATATATAGCATTATCAAGAAATTTAAGTAACGTTTTCAATATATAGATGGTATGATTGGTTAAAATTTTGAATTGTATCTGAAATATAAAATTTAATAAATTGAAATAAAAATCAAATTAGTAAATATCATCACTTTCACTGGTAGAATCATTTAAAAAAATTGTTCTCATCCGAAGTTTAATCATTTTTACTGAGCTGTATAATAAGCTCATCTACGACTTCTTCAACATGTCCATCTGTTTCCCAATCCTTCTTCTTTAAAAGTTCAATGTGGTTGCAAGTACATTTTCCCTCTTATGTACCTTTTTACTGAAGACCAAACAAATTCAATAGCGTTCAAATCACAATGTATGATGGAATACAAATGGCATCATGGCCTGCATCACTAATGATCTTGTCTACTCTGTAAATATTTGTTTTTGGTACACGTTGTTTTATCAGATCAAAAAAGTTCAGGCTTAATTTTTGTGAGGATCGTGATCTATATATATATATATTTTTTTTTCTCGAGCCAAGGAGTCATATCCTTTTTAGATGAATATTTTGTGGGAATTGGATCAGCCTTTTTGATGTAGTAAGGTGCACTGTCCATACGTATGGCGGAATGAGGAAGAATATTTTGAAGAAGTTTTTCTAACACCCATTTTTCAAAATTTTGACAGTTCACTTGCCCGTGGTAATCAACTGCAGTTGTCCCAATTTTGTACACATGGTCAGCATTGGGAATACAATCAGATGATGTACCAGCATGAATTTCTATAAGTGGATTTTTCGAACAACCATTTCAATTCCAACAGTAGTGCTGCTCTGCCAACATTTTTGGAAAGTCAAATTACTGTCGGTCCAAGTTTCATATAAGTAAATAATCTTTCTTTTGTCCTGTATGGAATTATTCATTGCGCGCAAATATTTATTTCTCCATACAACAGTATCTGGCCTTTCAATTAAAGCTGTTCTCTTGTTGGTGCACTTTTGCCAACTGCAATTCACGGAAAGCAATATTTTCCTCAAAACTTCTATTTTATCTTTCAAAACAGGCAACAATTTGCAAATTGTTGGCACTTTATTTTGTTTTATATAAAATTCGTTTACTGCGTCGCAAATAACGCATCTGTCGAAGTCATCTATATTTCCTTTCAGCTTTTTTTAACGATGTTTTCCGGGTATTGACAACACATTGAAGTTGACCTGCCCGACGTTTTATTCTCTTCGTTGGTGCCAAAGCATGTTTTCTAGCTTGGCAGTCTGGTAGTTGAAGAGCATTGTCGATAGCTTCTTTTTCAAAATACGTCATTACAAAAATAAAACTTTTTCAAACTGTAAAATGCAAAATAAAATGTAAAATAAAAATCGAAAACGCGTACATTTGTAAATGCAAGCAGCTAGTGCTACTTCTGCTAAGTTCTGTTTCCACCACCAGTATGTATTTACAGCAACCCTGCATTGCGAGCACTAACAATATCCAAACAAAAAGGAACTCTTCCGTTTACATGGAGGCTGAATGACTGACAGGGCTCTTCTCAGGTGGTCGGACAGCACCTAAAAAGTGATGTTGCTATGTCTGCAAGTACAGTAATTATATCCTTGTGGTAATACGTGCTGTGCCACAGTGTACATAGCTTTTCGAACAACCATCGTATGTTCGAAAATATTTCCAAAGATAATTGAAAGGGAAATCATGATATATATATATATATATATATATATATATATTATTTTTATGTGTAGAATATAGTAAGTATACATATAAGTATCGAATTTAACTAATGCTACTGATGAAAATACGGTGTACCCTGGGAGCGATATATGTGTTGAACAAAGAGTGGAAGAAAGGAAAAGAAAAGTGTAACGATATAAAATGAAAAGAACCAAAAAGCAAATTTTGAAAAAACAACGACCAAGGTAGAAATAGCATTGCAGTATCTTTCATAATTTTTGTGTCTTCTTCAGAGGTCATCCACCAAAATTATGAAAAGGACAGAAATACCCTTACTTCTGTTTCTGACATGTTCTGTATGTCAAAGAACACGTGTAAGAAACCACGTGGTAAAATCTAAAAAGAATTTTGAATACAAATTTTGAATAAATAATTAAAATCAAGTTATGCAAAACTATTATGTGTTACTAAAGTATAGTTTAGTAACACATAATAGTTCCAACATAAAGAACTGAGACCCGCGGAACAAAAACACAATAAGGTGTCCAGTTTCATGCTGTAATTTCTTACTACGTAAGAGTTTATTTTATAGCTGCGGGGCGATTAAAAACCTTAACAAACTTCCGGGGAGTGCTGGAAGATCAGTAATAAAGACAAATGTTTTCAGGAACAAAAATTAAAACGCTTCCTTGGCCTTCCTGAGTTAAGACTTCTCGAAATTCTGCTTGCCATACAGAGTCGATTGACTGCCGATATGTAGTCGAGTTCTTGAGAACATGCTATAATATTATGTTGAGAGCACTTACTCTAGGACTACAGATATAGTGCTAGCACGATGAAGCATTTCTGCACTAATAGTGGCGGCCAACGGTTTGCCTAAACGAAAGTTTAGCCCAGTAGCGAAATGGTTGTGGAAAAGAGCAACTACATGGTTGTCAGGCACTTCCGATTTAAATCCACAATCCATTCATTATACAGGGTCATCGAAAAAGGTGTCCATGATTTCTCTTTCAATTATCTTTGGAAATATTTGACCGATTGTTGTGATCGTAATAGGAAACAGTGTGGTAACTCACTTAGTTTAATTTGACACCTCAACAACGACATTGGCTGCGCCGTGAGTGAGTGTGTGCAGAATGACTCCTACACGCACCGCCTCAGTCAGTGTCAGTAAGATGGCCGTGTAACAGAAAGCACAGTGTGTTGTGGTACGTTAAATTTAAATCTGTCATAACAGTGCAACATCACAACACACACTGCGCTTTCTGTTGCACGGCCATCTTATTGACACTGACTGAGGCGGTGCGCGTAGGAGTCATTCTGCGCACACTCACGGCGCAGCCAAGGTTGAGGTGTCAAATAAACTTGGTGAGTTACCACACTGTTTGCTGCTACGATCACAGTAATCGATCAAATATTTCCGAAGATAATTAAAAGAGAAATCACGGACACCTTTTCAATGACCCTGCATGTGTGTGTGTGTGTGTGTGTGTGTGTGTGTGTGTGTGTGTGTGTGTGTGTGTGTATTTTTTTTTTTTTTTTTTTTGGGAATACCGAAAACAGCTACACTGCTCGACAAAACAGAACACGCAGAAAACGTGGTGTAACTCGTGCAGCTTGCAATGAAGCGGGACAAAATTTGGTATTGTGATGTACCATAGAATAACGATGCAATGAGGAGACAGCGAGCCAAAAAGGTCAACATTACAGAAGACGATACAAGATGTTTGAATCACATGACACATGACATCAGTACGGCGTATGATCCCTCCAATGGCTAAACAACAGTGAACCATGCTCGATATAAGGGTCTAGAAAATTCTGTGGCAACAAATCCATTCTTTCATCAGTGCAGACCTTAGCTCACCACGTGACCAAGGAGTTGGCTGTTAGCGTGCAATGCGACGCCCATTGGTGTCCCGCACGTGCTCGATCGGATTTAAGTCTAGTGATCGTGCTGACCACTACAGTCGATGGATATCTTCAGTTTCAAGATATTCCTCCACCACTTGAGCTCTATGTGCAGTGGCGTTGTCGTACATGAAAAGAAAATCTGGGCCAACCGCATACCTAAAAAGTTGCACATTGGGTTCAAGGATCTGTTCTTGGTAGCTCTGAGCAGTTACGGTACCCCTAACAAAAACATGAAGAGATGTGCGGCCGTTGATCATTATTCCGCCTACAGGAGAACTCTGCCTACACCGTAAGTATCCCTTTCTCTGATGTTGGAGGGACAGTACCGCATTCCTCGTTGTCTCCAGATGAAATAATGTCTAGAATCTGTTTGTAGGCTAAAAAGGAAATCAGAGAACCGAACTGTACCCCATTTGCCAGGGCTCAAATCACATGGATTTTTTTTTTTTTTACTTTGTTGCGGCCTCCAGGATTTCCCCTATACGCCGGGGTTAATGAGATACAAACCGCTGGCTTTCCTTGCTTAGAGTCCACTTGAATTGAACCGAACCTCCTTAACACAGTCCGGTTGGAAATGTTTTCACCTATGGCCGCAGCAACCACAAGAGACAGTTGATAACAGGACATCGTCTTGCTGTTAGAACCATATAGCGGTCTCTTCCGGTTGACGTGGTCCCTCGGGCGACCTTGGCAAGCTCTATTGTTATGGTTCCTTTCTCCTGGAACTACTTCCATAGTGCCGAGACGACACTGCGTGACACATTAAACCAACGTGCCACCTCCGCCCGCTCGGCTTTAAGTTATCCAACGGCCCGCCATCTCGAAGAATCATCTTAACGACGATGGCTGCCATTCTGTGTACTAGAAATGTGGCTGTCCCACTGAGCAAACCAAAAACGGGAATAAAGTGATGTGGTCGCAACCCGTGTTTTTTAGTCATGAATAATTTGCATAATGTGCGGCTTTGTAAGGCTGTAGGTCGATTTCTATTGGATACTCGGAATTTGCATGCCGAGATGTCTATTATATCAAATATTCGCCTTCGGCGACACTGTTCTCAATAAAATATTCATGAAAAACATTTTGTTCTGTTAATTTTGTCGAGCAGTGTAGTATACAAGATTGACAAGTCAATGGACAAGATATTTTAGAGGTATTCAGCACGGTGCTGATTGAAAAGCATACTCCACCCAACAGCGGTTGCATTGTTTGCAGAACATCACTTGTTTGTCTGAGGGTCGCATCCAGATCGAAAGTCGATGTTTCAAGCAGTTGTGAATTTGTGTGGAAAATAATTTAAAATGAGAGCTTGTTCAAATACTGCTTATTTGACTAACAAAATTTCAGGAAACTTTAACTCGTTGAGAAAGCGTTATCAGGTCTATTTTCACAAGATTCTCAACATCTTCCCGGGATATGTCGTAGGGTTCTTAATTGCCCTTATTAAAAAACTAAATAGCTATTGGTTGAAACTAATTGTTTTTCTTTCTATTGCTACTCAGGGGACTGTGCCGAGGATAAATCCCACAGAAGAAGTACCATCCGAATGGCTTTACGTTGCGTCCAGTATGCCATCCCCGAGAGACTCTTAGTTGGATCGCCACCGAATGCGTCCCTTAGTAAAGCATTCGTTTTCAGTGCTGGGAAACTCGATATCTCTGTGATGCTGGACAGAGAGGTGTACCACCACGGCGACTCCATGCACGTGCACGTGACGGTCAATAACAACAGCAACAAGACTGTGCAGAAGGTGAAAGTGTGCGTCTTGCAACACGTCAACGTGTGCATGTTCACGAACGGTAAGTTCAAGAACATTGTCGGACAGGCTGAAACCGAAGACAGACACCCCATTCCTCCCGGGGCGAGCCTCTCTCGTGACTTCTGTATCAAACTGATGAGCATCCTTAAGTACCCGGTGGCCCTGGCGTTGGAGGGAGAATTTCAAGAGGAGGTTACCAACCTCGCTTCGTCTACCATGATTGCACAGACAGAAGACAAGAACCCTTATGGCGTCATCGTTTCATACGAAGTCAAAGTCAAGGTTGCTCTAGGATGCATCGACAGGCCCCTCACCGTGTTTCTGCCTTTCAAACTTCTTAATTCCAAGGCACCAGACGTATCCTTGGTAGCCTCAGAAAGGAAACAGAAAGGAGACATCGATGAAATCATAGAATCAGAAGAGTGTTATGTAGACGAAGTCAGCGACCAACTGGTTAGGCCTACATAGTGAGAAACTACACCGCTCGCGTTATTCCGTGTCATTTTCCCTTCCATCACTTCACCATTCCTCTGTCACCTATGTCCACCAAGTTACCGAGATTATTCACCTGAGAGTTTATTTCGCAACACCTCCTTACAATCCCTATTTTTGAGCTTGACATTTTACACAGGCACCTAAAAGGGAATTCCGTGGGTCTGGTTGTTAATATTGATCATATACTGATCAGAACAACACACACACACAATGCTATTTTCACTCGTAATTGCAAAACAGAACGCTATTTTATTCTATTTCATTATTTTTTCCCAAATCAGTGCAACTCTGATTGCGCTGATTTAGAAGAAAGGCAGAAATTCGCCATTACAATTTCCGCGCAGAAAGAAATTTTTCCAAGGAAAATAACCCAGTTGATCGAGTTCTTGAGAGGATAACAAGAAATATACACTACTTCATGGCACCGAATCCTTCTAATAATCACTCCTCCACCGTATATTCCAAAAGCTCCAGATTTCAAGCAGACTTGCTTTCACAGCAGATTATGCACGAAAATCATGGGGTCAAAACGGGTGACTTTGTAACGCTTATGTTGAGACAGATCGATAGAAATGAAAATTAATAAGTTTTTCTATTTATACTAAGGCGTGGTCACATATTCGTCTACTTTCTACATGGTAGAAAATAAAAGAATATAACCGTGTACATCCTCAACCGAAAAACGCTGCTATAGTGTAACAAAAGCCTACTGAAGTTCCTCCTGTCGAGACGGGACTTTAACCCACGCCCTTTCCACAATCTGTAAAAGAACAGCAATCAACAGCTACCCTGTCTGCGGGGTAGCTGTTGATCCATTTCACTTCGTGAACAGCAGAATTAACTTAGATGTCAGGAAATTGATTCAGTGAAGAAATAAATAGTCAAATTTCTTGTTAAGATGAAATGCTGTTGGAAGGGAAAAAAGTACGCATTTTGGCTACACGATGCGTAATTCTTTGCGGATTCAGCTTCTTGTTGGTGGATAAAAGGCGAAAAGATTTTGTTAGCAAAATCCGAATACAGCCTTTACCGTATGGGAAATGGACTCCATATTGAGTTTCAATTATTCACAAAAAAAACTTGGTGCTTTGATAATGTTTGTGCTTTGATAAAGTTCTGAAAACTATAACACTGCGTTGCCAGTATCAGTAAATATTTATTTTCAAACCCACAGACAGTTTTTCTTTTTTTGGGGGGGGGGGGAAATTCTGCATTGCTGCTTTCTTTCACAGTGAGATTCTGCATTGCTGCTTTCTTTCACAGTGAGATGTAGATGCGGAGATTTTAAACTCAAAAAGAACACACAAGCGTGTAAAATTCAAATTATGAGGAATTAATTAATGGAGTCAAATAAAATTTATATCATTCAACTATCTTTGAGGAATGTGCAACATTCAATAAATTTCACTGCCGGTTGCACATTTGTTAGTCATTATTTCGGTACTGCTAATATTCTTTTACCACATGTCGTTAACAAAGCTCAGTGGTTATGGAATACTTTCTATTAAAGGATCACTATTGTTCGTTACGTGGGATCATTCTTATAAAATTTTCAGAATTGCATTTTATAAAGTACAGCTTATTACACACTCCGTTTCGAAAATCAGTGCAACCTACTTTTTAAAGAATTATTAAACAAGCTATTTCTTCTTCGCAAAGAAAAGTTGTTTCCTTCGTTAAGCTACAATTACTTTTATACTATTCGGCACCGTAACTGTAGTCGTTTATCACTCAACCATGTCCAGAGCCCCTTGTTAGAGTACAAGTTGTTATACACGATTTTATTCTTAAGAATAAACTTATTTTCTTATCTCTCATTACGTACCTTCCTCCCATCTCTCCTGTCAGGCACGTGTATTTTTGACAGTGTCCTTCCAATGACGTAGAGTCACTGGACTGTTAAGAGAAAATGAATCGATACTTTCAAAAAAGAATCTGTTATGACATTATGCGACTTACTCTAATCCGCACAGGCAGCCTTCTCAAAGACGGCACGACGTCACATGCGAGCTCGGCTCGCGAAAGATAGTATTTTTATGGCTAAACATCGTTGCCTTAGGTTTATGTATTCTTGACAATGGAATCATTTTCCATTAGATGTCATCACCTTGAAAATTCATGAAGCCGTAGCGTCTGAATTAGCTTACTGAGGAACGTCGTCTACCCGCAGTGGTGTCTGAAGATATAAATATTAAGAGACGTGATGGCGTTTAATGCATTAAGGCAGTGTACAAATCGTGACATTTGCTCGATCAAGCCAACGGATTTATATTGTACAAATCTCACAGTGATGTGGCTAGAAAATCACCATTAAACAAATGTTCGTGTGGCCTCTATAAATTAGAAAAACTCTTCAGTTTTCTGATGTAGATTGTAATTTTTTAAATGCTTATTGTTGAATAAAGTTGTATCAGTTGTAAAGAAGTTGGGACAGCATATTTCTTACAAATTCGGAGGTTTCCACAATACATCAATACTACCAATGAAATTACAGAAGTATTCTTTAGACAGCAAAAACGGAAGCATCACAGCCTTCGTTTCTTTGGTGCAAAAATAATAAAATAAAAACAAAATTCATTATTTGGATAACAACATAATTAGGAACAGCGTGGCAGGCAAGGGCATTATAAATAATTACAAAAATTACAAAATAGTTTTATCACGCCAAACAGAATATTGCTACAATAAGAATAAAACAATAAAAATTGATATAAATAAATAATTACAAAGATAAAACATTTTTAAATTTACATTTCGCTAAAATGAGGTAACGTTAACTCCATTTATTAAATTCCATAGGAAAATTAACAGAAGAGTCTGTATGGTACTATGAGAAAAAATATTTGTACCTATAATACAGGCCTACAGAAAATCTGTCATTGATATTGGTAGGACAAGTGGACAACTACGAAACATTCTCTGTACCATTTTAGTTCGCTCAGAGCAACCTAAACAAAAACCATGTTTATTGCTGTTTCTAAGTGTTTGTAACGTGGCAGCAGGAGGCTGCATAAATAGAGCTGACATGTTTCGCTACATCTATAGTAGCTTTTCTGTAATGAAGCAAAAAAAATTACAGATAAAAAAACAAACGTTTTCCACACTTGAATTGAGCATTTCAGGCAATGAAGTTAAAGTCTCTGCTGAAAGCTATTCCCTTTGCCTAGAATGAACCGAGAAACCACGGGGATGACTGCTACTTTTGTTTATCTCAAGTGTAAGGCTATTTATTATAGCATTAAAAATAAAAAGGATATTTTTTTATCCGAATCTACCATCGGCTGTAACACCCATCGCGCATGAATAGGCACAAACCTTCTCTACCAGAAACTTTCGATACAATTTCATCATCCGATTCCGAATGTAATGTAAACCAGCCTACCAAAAATCTTGGGAACACTTAATTATGTATAAAGCTATGCTTAAATCAAGAGAATGTTTACACCCGCTGAAAACGTTATTTGTTTGGAAAAAATAACAAGGATTTTCATTCACCCCACGACCCATTCACACAATTAGTTTTCTAAAGCAATAAAAACTAATAAATTGCGGTGGTGGTTATACATGAAACAAGAAAAGTTACTAAGAATACAGGTTGCATCTTGAAATGTATTTAACTGAGATGCATTTCTGCACGCGACTCGGATAGATAAATAATCATCCGATTAACGGATGGTTATTTCTCCATCCGAATCAATTATTTATTATGCTATACTGTATTTATAATACGAGAGAAAAGAATAGCTTGTAAAAATTAAATTAAATCTGCAATACCATTACTGCATCTTCCCTGGACGCACTGCCCCTCTTTAATGAAACAGGTTGTACACAAGAACCGTAACGGATCAACTTCTCTTAACGTTATAGAATTAAAGCACTCAACTATTTAAACCATTACAAAACAGAGATGTTTTCATATGAACAAACCAATACTGTCGGAAAGCTATGGTTGATAGGGCAGCTTTTATTCAGCCAGTGGATTCATACTACCAAAGTCGTTGCTAGAGTTATTGCAACGATGTCAAAATATATTATGGGCGAATAGCTAGTAATCAGATGCCTTATCCTTCTCGCTGGTTATAACCTGTTTACTTACAAAGGAATCATCAAACTTGGCTTCGAAAAGTCATCTGATATTTTGCTCATTTATAGAACATGTCAATCAACGCCACTGTGAAAAACTTCAGTTGCCAATAATAATTGCAAGTATCAAAAAAAAAAAAAAAAAAATAAAAAATTAAATTTGAATTTTTGTCGGAGGTGTGATGTGAAATTACAATCGTAACAGCTACTGTGGAGAGACCAAAGAATGGTGGGAGGCGCCTTACGCGTGCGGCAGGGTGCAATAAGCAGATAACTACAAGAGGCGGTACCTTAAGCATCTAGCAATTCTGTTCAGTCCATTATGTCTATGACACTGTGATCACAAATAAGAGGATGGCCTGAAAACTAAGGTAACACAGATTATTGAGAAAATTAATCATACTTATGAGTACAGCATTTCTGAAAACTGCAACCAAATGGCAATGCCGTTCATTGCAAAGAAAAGCAAAATGCCAGTGCCAACAGAGATATGGTCGTATTTGCATTCAGTAATTAGGTTTTTACTTACAAATATGGGACTATACTACAGAATACGGAAGAGGATTCCTGCAGGAATCCTAGGCATCCATCTTAACTTAGAGACGAACGTGAAAAGAGACAGGCTGCGCTGCTATAATGAGCTAGTTCATATATGGCACACGCGATGGGACACAACCAACAAGAGACTAGTCACGAAAAACTTCATACCGGATGTTACCTTTGCCATGGCAAAATCTATTACAAAATGGTTTACTCTCACGATGGAAACCTCCTATCTAGTCACAGGACATGGGGCCCCCAATGAGAAATTGTTTCAATTTAGACTTGCAGAGTCAGACCTCTGTTTCTGTGGAGCGAAGGAGAACTGGTCCCACATACTCTTAGACTGTGCAATATATGATGAATCCACAGAAGAGCTGAGGAATAACGTCCAGGGATTCTCCCCAACTGCAGTGGAACAACTAATTCAAACACCAAGTAATCTTGCAGCACTTCAGACCTTTGCAAAAGACGGTTTTGCTAGGAGGAAGAGGCTTATTCTGAGGGCGGACCCAGTTATGATCCAGACTAATCAAGTCTGAAAATAAAATTGGACAATAAGATTCATTTTACCAAGACGACCTGGACAATATTTACAGTTTTAAAAGTCTGTTTATGATGTTAGAGTTCTTGGTAGTCACAATTGTTTAAAATATGGATGGGTTGTAAATTTTTTATGCGTTATTTTAAATTAATTCATATATTTTATGCTTTTATAATGTTTTATTTATTTATTTATTTTATGAAAGATGTAAAGTACTCAGTTGAGAGGCGGATTTAAACTTACGTTCTGGGTGCAGACTTTATTTTTAATAAAAAAATTCAAAAAATACAAAAGGAACTACATCAATAGAAATTAATTGGGAACTTATATCTCCACGCAGAGAATGATGTAAAAACACAGGTCTGTATTTGGGGGAATAAATTCAAAAGGGGCGTGTGCAATTTCTGATGATCAAGGGGCGGCAGACCTTCAACAAGCCGAACCGATAACATCAGGAGCTTTCACACAGGCGTATGAAAATTGGAACAGTTGCGCACAAGGTTGTCAACCAGCAGCGTGCATTCCGATATTTACGTTGGGGGAAGGGGGGTAAATCTGCAACTGTTAACTCGTTACTGTAAAAAAAAGTAACAAATTTCTGAACAGGAGTGTGACGGGAGATGAAAAGTGGGTGCCTCATTACACAATGGAACTAGATTGGATTAGGTGCAAACATACTGGGTCCCTAGTAGCCAAAAAAAAAAAAAAAAAAAAAATCGAGACTGCATTAACTGTAAGAAAATGTAGCAAGTTTATGTTTTGGGATCTTTGATCAATCCTTTTTATTGACTTAATGGAATGTGGGCCCATAATCAGCGCTAAACGATAATGCCTATCCCGAGAACAATTTAAGTCACAAATTCGCCACAAACATCCAAGGCTCCGGAAGCAGAGTGTGGTTTGCTGCGTGACAAATTCCTGCACAGACACATCAATGGCTGCAACACAATGGGCAAGAGGTGTTGGAGCATCTACTCTACCAGTCCATATTTAGTGGCCCATTCAGACTGTGTTTGAGCCTTCAAAGCTGCATCTTTCTGGTAGCCACTTCTATAGAGCCGTGCTTGTTCAACATGAAGGTTGTAGTTAGATGTAAGGTTACACCCTCACTTTTTCCGAAAGGGTACAGATAATCTCGTCCCACGATGAGATGAGATATCTTAATAAGAAAGGTGACGCTCAAAAACAGTACAGTTCTACCTTGAAGGTAATGAATTTTCATAATGGTATGATTAAAAGTCTCACAAATACCTGCGTTATTTTACTTTTCGAACCACTCTCATATATACAACATTCCTGATACTTATGCAATTTATGATGAAAGTGTGGTATTAATATTAGTATTGTACTAATTAAATGGAAAGGATGTGGATGTTTTCTGCATCTGCCAAAAAAAAAAAAAAAAAAAAAAAAAAAAAATCAATAACTTATACCCTCCCTGTTGCCAGAAGTGACCATCAAGTTTCGATTTGAACTTTACCAACTCTCTACCTCAACCACCACGGCACTAAATTTATTCCAATGATCTAGAACGTCTTGATTGATTTAGATCCAGCCTTCTGTTACTCTCCAAAAATTTATAAATGTGATACTCATTTCTTATTTTTCCTGCTAGTGAAAATGCACCTCCTTCGTTCATTTTACTGATTTCTTTCAGGACTTTATATATATCTATCATGCACCCGCCCCTCGTTTTCCAAGTTTTGCAGTACATACCTTCTAGCCGTTCAAATGGCTATCCATTAGCTCTCCTCGTCAATCTGGTTGCTCTTCTTTGAGCCGTAACTAAAAGCTGTCTTTCTTCAAATGTTGTCTCCAGATATGAACACAATATTCTAAATGTGGTCTCACCATCGCCTTATATAAAGGAACAATGATATGATTTTCTCAACTTGCGACGGTTATATATATCATGGAAAAGATGTCATGCGCCTCTATAGCCACTTTTACAGTGTATCGAAAATTTCATGTCTGGCTGAATAACCCCAAAAAGTCTCTAAACTCCTCTTTTCTCCTCCTTGCTTACAAGTAACTTATGGGTTTCTGTTCTCCAGGTACAAACCTATTAATCAATCAGTATTTAAAAGAATTACACTTCAGTTGCAATTTTTCAGTCAATTTGTGCAACCAATTTAAGCCATTTTTAAGCAAAATAGCTTGGTTCTGGTCGTTAGCCATCATTCCTATGTTTTAATCATCAGCACAGACCTTGACAACTTTTCCTGCTCTTCATCATTAATGTCATTAAGGAAGATAAGGAATGAAGAGTCCACCATCATATGTATAACTTTGACATCATGGTAAAAGCATTTGAATGCTTTGTGGAAAGAATACCAATCAATCAACCAGTGATGATGACCGGTCAGACTACTCAACTCCAAAGAAAAGGTGTGCGAAAGATCTGTCTCATGGGGGGGGGGAAGTTATCAGAGAGAGAATGTACATTTTTGGTTGAATAAACGACCCAAAAAAAAGCGTCATAATTTGTCCAAGGTGAAAAGAATCTCATCTCCAGTTTGTAAATATGGAACGTGAGTTACATACACTGGAGTAAAATTGCATAAGGAATACTTATCCAGTAACTGGTTGCGCCAACTTTAGCATGCAGCAAGCCTGCATACTTCGCGACATAGACATATCAATGTGTACCAACTTTCCATGCCATGCTGCGCGCTAAAGGTAGCGCAACCTGGTACTGTGTTAGTTGTTCTAATGCAGTGTTATCTCAGTGGACAGTTATGCAGAGCAATTGGTTCCTGAATGAAAATTTTACACAACCAAAAATAGGAGAGGCAGTAATATCAGTTCATTTCGAAGGCTGCTGTCCGCATGAATTATAGGTTAGGGCAGTGGTCTCAACTGGCGACCCGCGGGCCGCATCCGGCCCCCCGAAGCAATTTTACACAGCCCGCAAATACATTTCAATTATGTATTTGTTGTAAATACGGTGCTTATATTCACTCTCATTTTGTTAAAAAAAAATTCCGGCCCGTCAGCTGCTTTCAGATCGTGCATTCGGCCAGCATGCAATTTGAGTTTGAGACCGCTGGGTTAGGGTACAGAATACCCATTGCCACGCCTACCTTTTCCAAGGCAGAGTGCTCCTTCACTTAATGCCACGTCTTCGTACAATGCGATATGATGCTGCATGCATACAATTCAGAGCGTGAAAAGGCAAATCGAAAGATTTGACTTTTAAATATAGTCGGCGCCACACACAGTGGTAAGAATCGTCATCTTAAAAAATACCTCACAGATGTCTTGCGTTTCCTAGACCAAAGGTCTATCCATGCATGCAAGAGCAGTTGTGGGAAACCACCGGTGGCGCCTCACCCCCAAACACTATGTAGACATGTATAGTATCTTATGTAGAGCGGCACCTGAACGTCAGTTTAACTCCGCCTTGGTACCATGATGGCTACAGAACTCTGTAAAAAGCCAGAAATGTGTGTAATGTTATGTTTGTGGGATATAAGTGTTGTTTTGTTTTTAGTTGTTTCTAGTCACTTTGTCAGCAAGAAGGCAATCATCTGGAAAGCCTGCCCAGTGCCCTTCTACACACTACGAGGAGGCTGCCATGACTACACATGTATCGTGACCAACCTCGGAATGTACTGAATTCAAAGCGCGTCTGGAACCATTCAAAAGAATCCCGTGTCGGCAAGCCGGCACCAGCACACTCACGCATAATCATTCCCTTTCACTCAGAATACAGGACACAAGAAAACAAAGAAAGAAAGAAGAAAATAGCATAAAGGGAAAAAAAGTGGAATAGGATAAAGGATACTGCACGGCCATGTCTTTAGCCAGTGCTACCCAAAGTAGTCCACAAAGGGTAAAAGTTTTCAATTAAACAACAGCAGTAAAGTCATCCAAAATACGGCATGGCATGAACAAGTTCAAAATATAGATCTGTTTATCTTGAGGGGTATCAGAGGTGTGTAGTTGATGACGGCATCACAGAGGAAGACTGAATTTCGGTGATGCTAAAAAAGGAAGGTCTATACACGAATTATTCTACCTTTCTTCTACCATTAAGTAGAATTTTCTAATTTGATCACTGCCTGATGAATTAGGCGTTAAGGCATGGGATACTGCCTCTACCCACGATCACGACGATTTAGTATTCACACCACGCAATCACGAATATAACGCAACTTCAAAATAAATTTAATACAATTTAAAAACATATAATTTAAAAGCCTATATATATATAGATCCGTTTTTACGTTATATAAATCTATTTACAATATGTACACTATCTATTTACATATATGCAATATATACATCTAAAATCAATTATTTATAATCATGAAAATTAAATGTCTTCTTATAAAAACTTCATTTATAAACTCCAAAAATTTAACAGTAGCACGAACATCTGAAACTGCAACCCTGGTAGGGTTTCACGTACGATTCGTTCAATAACCAAACAATCAATAATGGTTAACCAAATTACAACAATAATAATCAAATAACATTCAACCAACGGCAATTCTATGGTTGGAAACAGCTCCTGATGCAAGAGGCCAATAAAACTTGTGCAGGGTAACAGAGAGGCTACAGACAGTTAAATAGTAACCAAGTACAACTGCGGTAACCAAAAATTAATTTCAGAACGCACAACTTGTATCTTGTCACGGATGGCGTCTCGCAACCGACTATCGAACCCGGTTCCACTCTTTTCAGAAAAAATCAAGAAGGTACAGTTAGGGTGGGCTCAGGAACACCAACATTGGACAGTGGAGGCAGGGCCGCGCCGTATATATTGGCTGCCCGTATTCAAAGGAAAAATATGCCAATCCGGAACATTGTAATCCCCTCCCCCCAAAATAACATTTTTTGTAATAATATTTTATCGATATTAGAATTTATAACTACTATTTAAATTTTTTAAATTTTATTTCCTTATTACGCTTTATTCATGCTACACATATTTGAATATGAATATGAAAAGTAACATAAAATTAAAATAAAATTAAAATAGCTTTGGAAATAAATTTGATATGAATGTTTTAAATAATATCACAGTACTGAAAAAAAAATCATGAAAACAGATATTAATAATAACTGTTATAAAAATACATAAATATATAATAATAACCTTTATTTATAACTAAACATAATTACATGTATAAAGTTTAATTTATGTGTTATTACATATTGAACTTATAAAATAAATTGAAATAAAATGACTAGATATTAAATAAATTGAACTTTTCGGGCTTTCAGTTCTGAAAATTTTTTTATCACGTCGTGCATATCTAAACTTTCAGCTAAATCATATTCTATCGAGACTAGTGCTAAATTATCCAATCTGTCTTGGGACATCGTTCTACGAAGATAATTTTTAATTATTTTTAATTTGGAAAATGATCTTTCCCCGGTAGCTACACTCAATGGCAATGTAAGAAGTATTCTTAAAGCAACCACTACGTTTAGAAAAGTGATGCATAAATTATTTTCAAAAATATATTCTAATACTTCTGTTACTCTCAAATCTGGTTTTAAAATATTTTTGAAGTATTTTAAATTCGTCCGTATTTCAATGGCATCGATATCCTTTTCGTTCTTGATATCGTCTGTTTATTTATTTTGCAAATCTTTACAACATTTTAGATTTTCTTGATAGATTACATGCTTTAAATTATGTGTAATAAAAAACACTGAAATCATCACTATGTGTTCTTAATAAATCAGAACTTTCTTTAAGAGAATTTATTGTTGTGTCTAGTATTTAAAAATAAAAATTAATTTAAAAATTTAACTGTGCATCTTCTATGCCTTCATCTGGATTTTCATAATCAAATGATTCAAATTTAATTTTCTTTTTACGTCGAAGTATAAGAGAGACATCAGGAAATTTAGTTTTGGTTTCCAATATTTCAGCTAATCGTTTTGATTCATTTAAAAACTAAAAATCCACTATCAGATCGTTTACTTTGTAAGTAATTAGATAACTTATTTAATTGATCAAGCCAAGAAATTATATTCAATTTTGGATTTGGCACATTGTTTTACTTAACTGCATTCACATTATTTAATATTTCGTCCCAAATTACTATTGAACATATAAATTTAAATCATTCTAATTTCGAGGCTAAACATTTTGACTGGTGTCGTGATTTAACATCTTTATTCTTATCTTCCATTATTCCTAAAAGGGCTTCATAAATTTCGCCTATTTCTTGTCTTAATGGCCTTATTGCATCTATATGACTTTCCCATCTTGTATAGCTTACTGGTTTTAAAAGTTATTTCGAAACATTTTTTCAAAACGTCCCAACGTTGCGTGGACGAAGAAAAAATATAAACAATTCTTGAACTGAGTTTAAAAAAATCTACTGTTTCAAAATTAATTTTGGCAGCATCATTAACCACCAAGATGAGACTATGTGCAGCGCAGGGTACAAAAAAAGCACGATGGTTGATATTCAAAATTTTTCTTTGCAAATCATTGTTTGCCCCTCATGTTAGCTCTGTTGTCATAACCTTTCCCGCGCATATCATTAATATCAAGGCCTAATTCATTAAACTTGTTTAAAATAAATGCACTTAACCCTTCTCCCGACGAATTTGTTATAGGAGAAAAACCAAAAAAAGTGTTCTCTTAAATCTACTTTTTTGTTAACTCATTTAATTTACAAATCTAATTATAATAGTAAATTGTTCCATATGGCTTACGTCAGGCGTACAATCTAATAATATAAAAAATATTTACATTGTTTTGCCATAAACCATATATTGTCGTTAATTTGGGTAGCAATTAATGAAATTATTTAATTCTGAATTTTGTCACCCAGATATGTTGGCATACATGGGTGAGTACTTGGAGAATTTTGTATTCTTCGAAGGTGTTGTGAAATAGTTGAATCAAATTTTGAAATCATTTCCACAGCTTTTAAAAAATTGGCATTATTTGAGTCAAACAAAATATTATTGGTTCCCCTGAGACAGGAAGTGGCAACCTTTTTGAGTGAAAAGTCATTTTTGATCTAATTAAAAAAAAAGGAATCCGAAGAGCCGCACTTCAGCTCAAGCTTGACGGGTGGGGGAGTTTTTTAAGAAATGGAATAGAGTGGGAAGGTGTTTTATTAAAAAATTATATATTTTTTGAAATATATTTATTAATAATATTTCTAATTAATGTGACTTTTGCTGCTGAACTTCTTGAGCGAGTCTCTCAACATCAGGAAAGTATGCGGTAATTTTCATCTTTAAACATGCTGAGAGACTTGCATTGTTCAGACGGTTTCTTGATTTATTTTTAATACAGTTCATGTTCGAAAATATTTGCCCCCGCAGAAATTCGTCGAACCAAAAACTGAGAGAAGTCCAAACGCAAATATTTTCAAATTTATATATGCGTCCGGTAAGCTATACCACGCATCGAACACAATTTGGTCTTGCTTTTTCAACTCTTCTATCGGCATCCATTTATGTAGAATTGCAAGGGCATCCTTTTGCCTCTACAAATCTTCAATTTCAGTTTTAAGGCATTTTAATCTTGCATTCCACATGTCCTTGATTTTTAAGTCTTCTAACTCCATTTCATATTGTGCTTCATGTGGGCTAAAAGTTAAAGCGCCGCAGGTTGCCGACCTCTGCCCTAAGGGCTAAATTTTGTCGTGCCAAAAACTGAAATATATATATTATCCGTTTTATTACTTCATACCAAAGAAAGGAATTTTTTCATGATTAAATATTTCTTGCTCGTAGTGATCTATCGTAGTTTTGTTTTCTAACGCTTTTCTAAGATCCATCCATTTAGTATAATATTTAATATGAGTTTCATTCTTTTCATGTCTCGATAAAAATTGGGACAAATGTTGCCACTCTGAAAATCCATTTGTAGCTAACAAAGTCTTGGGAAAACCGAAAAGTTTATGGGGAAAACAAAAAACATTATTCAAAGATATAGAGTAGAGTAACCAATTTCTTGAGGTTTTTTCCCCATTAGGTAAAGTACGTTTGCAATATGAATCGGAAATTTTTTCCCATTGTCATCAACAGGATAATTAATATTTTTTACTTGTACAGGTTCATTTTGAATTAAAAGTTGCACTAACTTTTTAGACAGCCTTAACGGCTACATACCGGAATCGTCAGTTATTACATCTACTTCAAATATCCTTTATTTGCGTTTCGGTAGAGCCTTTTTCAGCACTACTTCTATCTTGACCTTCATTTTTATCTTCAAATTCATTTTTATTCTCCTCGTCTTCTTTATAATTTTCTTCGTCGGAACCCAAACGACTTTCACTACTTTCTGCTACGGTTACTGCACACGTTGAAGATGTTGACGGTTCTTCGAGACTTTGAAAGTATTTAAAAATAGCACCTTCCGATTTTTTATTTTCTTCATCTTTTACTTTTCTTTTTTACGATACTGCGCATCGGAAAATCTTTTTGTTTATTCGGCAAGTCTGGCTGTCTTTAGGCATGGTTGAATTTAAAAAAAATATTTTCTATTACTATTATAAATAAATAATATACATATATTTTTCAGTTACGAAAACTCACCTTCTGCAGGGTAATTTGACGTCAATATTTAATTTAAGGAAATTAGATAATTTATAACAAACTTAACGCTGATAATATTTATTAAAATTGGCGCCTCCGTAGCCAGGTGGGAAGGAGCAGCAGTACGTAGCACACGCTTCTTGATTATACTGGGGTTAGAGCCCGTCACCACCAAATACAGAGGATGCGGAAAGGTCAGGGAATGACCACCGCATATCCGGGAGCAATATGGCCTTAGTTGCTAATGCTCCTAATAACAACAACCTAATATTTATTAAATTTATTTTTTTAATATTCTTATGTAATACACTGCACTTTAAAATAAAACTATTAAATGTTAAATTTCAGTTCATTACCTCTGTAAACGATACTCGATATAACCTAAGTGACAAAAGATGACGACTTGGTTCGAACGAGTAACAGTTCGAGTTAAAGACCGACAAATACCGAGTCAACAAATAAAGACTACATTTACAGAACAACTATCAAGAACAATTAGCGCTTTGATAAGTGTTTGGCTGCCTGTTATTTTTATGTTAATTTATTATGACATGAATTTCTTTATTTGTACAAAGGGTACTAGGAAAGTTTTGCAATATGACGCAACAATGAATCACAGGAAGCTGCTTGTTGCTGCATGTTGAGACATGTTCATACGTGCATAGTAGCCGCCGCGCCAAGTCGATGGGCTCAGTTATTCATTAGTAGTGAGAGTGCAAAGTGCTTGCGATGGCATCGTGGTCACGAAATGAGATAAGGACAGTTTTGCGGTATAATTTCGTGCGTGGTTTAACCATAGACCAGTGCTTAGAAGAAATGACTCTTGCACTAGATGATGATTGTCCACATCGTACAACGATATTCAGGTGGTATAGGGAATTCCAAAGGGGAAATTTCACTCTGGAGGATTCTGAGAGGCCCGGAAGTCCACGAACGTCAGTTACGGAGGAAAACGTTACTGCTGTGAGGAAAATGCTTGACGAAAACAGGCGAGTGACCTACCAACAGATAGAGGATACTTTGGGCCTAAATGCACCAGCAATTCGTTCGATTCTGCAAATTCATTTGCACGTGAAGAAACTTTGTTCTCTCTGGGTGCCGCATCAACTGACTGAAGAGCAGATGACACGACGTGTGACTTGGTGCCGGGAGATGTTAAAAAAGTTTGATAAGGGACAAACTCGGTATGTGAACAACAACGTGACAGGTGACGAGACTTGGCTGTACTATTACGATCTGCCGACCAAGGCTCAAAACAAAGTTTGGGTCTTTGATGATGACGACACACCCGTAATTGTCAGAAAATCCCGATCTGTAAAGAAGAAAATGATAGCTGTATTTTTCAAATCGAGTGGAATTGTGGAACATGTCGTTTTGGACACGCAGAAGACAGTCACAGCTAAGTGGTATACTGAACAATGCCTGCCTAAAGTCATTGGATCTATGAAGAACCTGCGGCCAAAGTCAAGAATGGACACCTGGTACCTCCGTCACGATAATGCTGCAGCTCACCGCGCCAAAGCCTGCACCGAATATTTGACCACGACAGGACTGAAACTTCTCGAGCACCCTCCCTACAGTCCAGACCTTGCTCCCTGCGACTTTGCACTGTTCCCGCATGTGAAAATGAAGCTAAAAGGGAGGCGGTTTTCCAGTGATGAGGACCTTCTACGGGCTTGGGACAACGAGTGTGCTTTACTCCCTAGTGAAACTTGGCAGAACTGGTTTAAAGATTGGTTTCGGAGGATGGAGAGGTGTATTGAAAGTAGAGGAAATTACTTTGAAAAAATTAAATAAACAAAGCTGTATTGCAAAACTTTCCTAGTACCCTTTGTATTTTTATTTATTCAAATTATGCTTAGATTCTACATCATTTCGGCCGCCCTTGGATTTGTTCGACCGTGTTCGTCGCACAGGGTTGGCACAGGGTATACCTGGTCTGAAAATCCCGGTTCCTGCTGTTTGACGCTGATGTTGACTTGTGCTGCTTCCGCCAAAATAGCAAGAGTCCACGGACCCATCCTGTCAGGCGTCAAAAGTGCAGGCTTGGGTCCCTTGATAACAATGTAGCAACATTTGCATTCCACGAGTTATCTGAAAATTGTTGCCGACCAGGTTGCATTGTATTATCCATCCAATTTGCAACAACTGTGAGAAGCACTTGGGTCACTGTGCAGCAATCCTGTGGCACACTTTCGACACCGTGTTGAGTCCATGCCATGACGATTTCAGCCTGGTCTGAGTGCGCGAGGGTGAATAAGTACACGTGCTTTGAGTGATCCTGGTTCAAGCCGGTATGATTGCGAAACCGTGCTCCCTTGTAACCCCCATCATTGAGTGGACGTTCCGGAGTATAAACAGAATTTTTTTCCCCTCGCTATTAGGCTGGTGTACCTAATAAAGTGGCCACTCAGTGTATATGTGGGGGGAGGGGATTATGATGCTTCGTCTGCCTTTATATATATATCTTCTATTTATTATTTTTTATTATATATAACTTTTATTTATTTAATCTGTTCCTCAATGCTATAAGACTTATTTAATTATTCCCTGTACTCTACTATGCCCCCGTTTTGTCCCCGCCCACTTTACATCTGACTTGTTAATTTCCCAGAAGATTCTAGATTCTAGGGGGTCTCAACGATTTAGGTATTCCTCCTCTGGACTGGCTGGAGTTCAAAATGACTGACAGACACATAGTACCAAAACATAATAATATTTATTGACATTATATACATTTCAATCAACAGCTACAATTAACTGTGAACTTTATTACGTGTGGCTTTTTTAGACTGCTAGGCCTTATCTGTGTAAATATCATTGTAATTCAAACTACAAAAGTTTATATATATATATATATATATATATATATATATATATATATATATATATATATATATCATCATGTTCTTCGTGTGCCTCATCCTTGGGTTCTAACAGATCTAGGAGTTCATTATATCTCATAATCCTCACATCAGCTTTCCTACTAATCAACTGTCCTAGTAGGTCTACAGGTAGCTTTCAGTATGAGAATAAACAATTACAAGTAGCTATATATATATATATATAGCATCCAAATATTCCAGAGTTAAATTGCAAAATATATATATAAAAAACTTTTTACTGTGTTACCAAATATAAACTTATTAAGTGTTACTTATAGAACAAACCGATTAATGCCATCAAATGATAGAACATTACATCGGACGTTAGGTATGTCCAAATTATATAATTTGGACATACCTAATATAATTTGGACATACCAAATTATAATATTTGGACATAAGCCCTCGACAAAGTCTCTTGCAAAATATGTGCCCATGTAAGGCTTATTATGTTGATTAAACTAATATTATAATTTTCATATAATAATTTTTCATGTAATTTTTCATGTATACTGGAGGTATGGTTGGTCTGTGGTTACATCGATTTTCAAACTATGGATTTACTTACATTACACTATAACTTATATAATTTGGATATATATATATATATATCCCTTTCCAAAATTATTACGTACACACATATATATATATATATCCCTTTCCAAAATTATTACGTACACACACATATATATATATATATATCTCAGTTAGAAAATCCTTTCCTCAACCACAGATCTGTTCATTATTCATAATCAACCAATGTAATTAACAATCTTCCCGTATATCTAATCCAATAATTCTTTAATTAGCTAGACACTCAATCAGTGTTTTATCCGTTTAAACAATTACTATCACACTAAGTTATACTCTTAATAAATCCAAATTCACTATAATTTAACATTCAAGTACAATCCGTTGTTACCTAATTAGTCATTCCCCGAAAATTAACTATTATATCAAGGTATCCTTTCTACCCACTAATTAACTTTTACCATAAGGTCCTACTCATTAATTTCTCTACAACTCTGTGTACATGGGTGCAATTATGTTTAGTTTTCTCCCATAGATTAAGTATTTCCTCTAGAGTCCTTCCTTCACTAACTTAAGATTTTTCCGTACTTAACTATCACTAACCGAGAGAGAACACTCGGTAAACTGAATACTCAGTTTACCGAGTGTTCTCTCTATTCTATCTGCATAACGGCGTAGACTAGAAGGCGGGCGGTTGTAAATCCTTGGAATATATCAACCTATCTGAGGTTCGCTCTCCCGTAGGCACTGCTCTGCTGAGTTGAATAAGGATCCTTTCTTACGTCATCGGTCAGTGCTCATCCGTATACCGCTCTAGCACTGCGAAAATTTTAGGGTCGGCCTGTCGCTCATCACTGCTCAGTTGAGTACCCTGCCTCTATTGGGCGTTCTTCTCTTTCTTTCTCTATGAATTGCATCAACTTCTCTCACTGTGCTGTATTCATTGGCTACTGCTGTATCTTCATTCTTCTACGTGGACACATTCTTTCTCCAACTTAAAACTTATATAAATTACTCACAAGAAAACTTTCCTTCCCATTCCTCCGGCCGCCTCTCCAAAACCTTTCACCACAACCCAAAACTCGACAACGACTCTGCTACACGACTGTCTTCCTACACACACTCCAAAAGACTCTCCAAAAAAAACTTTATTTCTCTTTACTCTGAATTTCAAAATTTCCTACGCTTTTCTCTCTGACCAATCGCTGACCTGTACATCTCTTCCCCTGTAATTCCCATTCGTCTCCTATACTCTTCCGTGGGCGTGTCTTCCATCCTTTTTTACAGAGGGCTTCCGGTTTCCAGCAATTTCTCGAACTTTTCTAGAAAGGTGACCGAAAGTTTCTCGATCTTCTTTGTGTTTGCCCAGCTACGACCTGTATTTGTCTTGTTACACCTGTCATTAATTGGTCCCATTAAATTTTTAAAGTGTGCACTCAATTTCTTGAGTACCTCAATTACTGAGCTCCATCTCTATCTTAAATATGTTTTTGTTTCGGCCCATTGTTCTTTAGGGGCGAAATGTTGACTCTGATCTGTGCTCATTAACTATGGACTGTTCCATCGGTGTTCCTATTGTATCGCGTGTTCGAAACGCTCCCCCCCCCCCCGTTGCTACGTTAATCTTCCTCTTGTTTAAAGTAACAGGCGAAACGAGCACATTTAAGCCTGGGACTTATCTGAATTATCCTATTCAAATTCTGTTATTTAGTTTTGACCTGATATATTTCTAATGGTTGTCTGTATTAATATTCATTAATAATTTTCCAATATCAATAACCATTATTAAATAACGGTTGTAAGGACGGGTCCTTACATATAACCTAGTACTGTATTTTCTGAGTGTATGTAGCATCGTCTCCAGTCTAAAGCATTGGTTTTTATTTAATTAAGAGAAGGAAGAGAGGGGAAAGAAATAAAAAACAAAAGATGAATTAATAAAATTAATTTGAGCTTCTTAAAGATAGTAATTTTTTTAAAGATTTTTTTTGCCATCACATGATGCGTTTTATACTAGTAATTTAAATAATTAAAATGCGATTAAAGAATTCTTGATAAGACAGATGTATGACACAGTTCCTAAGGTTTTGCTGATGATTAAGGAATCCTTAAGCTACTTACTGCAGGTGTCGTTAATAATTATGTGGATGATTAACCACTTCGTAACCGGTAATCCCTCAAGGGAATAATCGCAGCATTTCGCAGATTATTGCTTCCGACGTCGACTTCTCCTGTCAATATGGAGATCGCTGTCGTAGAGAAAACTACCACAAGTAATGTATGGAGTTTTAAAAAAAAATCCTTCCCTAAAGCCTTTTCTGCGAGGTTCTTTTTTTGAGGGAAGGTTGCTCCTTTATAGTTATCGTCGATTAATTAGTCATCCGTCTCGACTACTTCTCTTATGTTATTATTTATTTCATCGCCAACAAAGCGATATAAGTTCCAATACATCTGTGTTATCCTTTCGGTAGAAGCGCATGTTGACCGCCGAATTTGCACGTTTGTCGGATGAACACAACAGGATGAAAATATTGAAAGCTATTATTTCTTACTATCAGTTTATTAACACAAGGTTCACACCCTGTACAGAAAATGGGCTAGGAGGGTGTACAGAAATTTTAAAATATACATTATACACTTTTGTACAAATTTTCAGATCTTTACAATATAATTATTGTATAATAATAACTATTAAACAGATCTTGATAATTGAAGAGTTAAATACTTAGGTTGACTTCTTTATCAGCAACTAACATAACAGATTTATTTATATTCGTTATATTATTGCATTTAATTGTTCATATCATACAAATTTCTGATAAAAACTGCTCAATTTTCACAGCAATCCTGGTGATTTAGTCAGGATTTGGTCTATAATTTGGCTTCTGCAGGTTTTATTGACTTCAAACTTCACCGGATCAATGGAGAAGGTGTTGAAGTGTTCAATGGTGCTACATGGAAACATTCCTTTTAGGGAATCCAAGTTTGATAGCTTCATCCTAAGTGGGTGATGGCTTCTATTTCTTCCTCTTGTTAGTGCGATGATATTCTATTGATGGGGCATCAATCTGGCGAGTTAGCAGCTTGGTGAGCGTTGACAGATTTTTATTATTTTTTTTTTTGAGGACAGTGAGCTTCCAGGAGGTCATGCCTAGATTGACTAGGAGAATGGATTTCGAGATGGTGAATGGGTTCCCTCCCAGACGGTTCAGCCACTGCAGAATTCAATATTCCATTGACAGAAATTTATTACATCGAGAGGTAAATGCAGAGGACCAGATTTCTGAGGCATATAGTGGTATGGGTGTGAGACATCTATTAATGTATTGTCCAATCAGTTTGGTGTTCTGACAGCCTGCGAGCTCCTGGCGGATAGCCCAGAAAGCAGCATAGGTCTTCTTCTTTGCCTTTAGAAAGTGTTCCTTGAAATTTAAGTCTTCATCCCACGTTAGTTCCAGGTCGGTATGAGATAAAACATTGGGGACTGACTCACCATTATCTGTATCTCGAATGTCATTCTTGACCTTCCTCTTCGTGATTGTCATGTGGGCTGACTTGGAATTGTTGAGTTGCAGTCCAGCTCGCTGCAAAAAGTCAATTAACTGTTGAATTTGCTTGGAGGTTTCATTATTATTATTTTTAAATCTATTTGGGGTCTTTTGAATTGATAAAGAATTTTCGATCATCAGCGAAGGAACTTAAATTTGGATTTTTTGCGAGGAATGGTTCAAGTAGGATTGCGAAAGGGTTGTCGACATCACCCCACCTTGAGGTACACCCCTCGTTGCATAGGTTGTTTTCTGGTGAGTTCCATTGGCTATAATTAAGTGTCTCCACTGTAGTAAGGACTTCAGAATGCTGACAATTTGGTTAGATACTTTGAAATATTCTAAATATTCTATTAAGATGCCTATAAGAGTAGGAATGGAGACAGTATCGAAGGCAGATTTGATATCGAAGAAGATTATGTCCAGCTGGGCTCTGTCATTCAAGGCTTTTTGTGCTCTAAAGAGAGTATCGAGGAGATTAGAGGTCGTGGACTTAAATTTGGGAGCGGCGCAGGACTGTGTGGAGGTAGGGTGGTCGGTGAGCAAAACAGTGTTGAATAATCACTGAGTGTATGAGTTTTTCAAATATCTTTAATACTGTGCATCCTAGGGAGATTGGACGGAAGTCCTTAGGCATCTTGGGATTTCCAATTTTAGGGACTGGTTTGACATAATAAGATTTCCAGATTTCCGGTATGGTGCCTGTCTAGAATCTTCTGGAAGATGTTTAAGAGAAGATCCACAATGTACACAGAGCACAGCTTAACTATAAATAGTGGTATACCGTCAGGGCCCTTATCAACTTTGTTGGGCAGGCCATTTATCACGTCAATGAGCTGCTGCTTAGTGATTATAACATCATCCATGGCAGAAAGAGTTTTCTGGTTTACACTAGATAGGGTTGAAACTTCAGTGGTCGCATCTTGATGATCGAAAGATATGCGAGTCCACTCCTCAAATAGCTTTTCATCCAGGTTTAGATAGTTGTTGCGCTTTGGGAAAATTCTCTGGGATTTTGTAATTTGGGATAATATATACTGTTGACGTGCTCCTCTCTTGAAGCAAAGGAAACGAGCTCTCTCTCTTTTAAAGGTTTCTTGGTCTGTACTGCTTCTCGATTTTAACCATTTTCTATATGCCCTCTGCTTACTTCTAAAGGCAATTTTAATATCCGAATGGAACCACCGCTGGGTTCTCTATGTAATTCTGACTTGTTTAGACGCCCGATCGTGGCGATATGTCTCAGCTGCTTAGCTAGGGTCTGGATTGCCTCTTCAACAGATAGTGAAGGTAAATTATGCCAATTAATGGTGAAGGGATGGTTGATAACTATATCAGGTTTCAGGAATTTTGGAGAAAAAAATCAGATCAGAGTGAGTACCCGAAGAGTAATTTTTAATTTTCTTTCCCGATAACGTTGGTATGGAGAAGGCACAGGTGATAGGTGAGTGATCTGATAAGAATGAGAAAGGGTTGGGTATGTTATTACAGTTGGAGAAGTTGTGGAATACTAGGCCTAAAGCTTGACCTTTTCTCGTTGGCGATGTGATATGTCTCCTGAGGTCTAAAGAATTTAAGGTTAACGTAAAGTCTTGTAGAGCTTTTACATGTCTTGGGACTGGCATATTGAAGTCTTCACCTACAACAGTTTGTTGAGTAGAGGCTAGGCTTGTTACTAACCAGGTCTGGAGTTCAATCCGTGTAACTTCGGAATGGTCAGGAGGGAGGTAAACCAAACAGAGTTGTATTTTCACTTGTCGGTTCACCAGTGTTACACACAAAGCTTCAAAGTTGTTAGACTGGCTTAGTTTAATCCTTGTCGCCTGCCACTGGATTGGAAAGAATATCATTTCTCACAGGCCGATATTTCATACAGAAAATGCCATGTTCACTTAATTTAACAGAACTTAATTTCTTCTTGAGAGATTATGTCAAGGATATTGCAATGGATCATAAAATATAGACCAACCAATACAATCTCAACCATCGTGCCGAATTGTGGACGTCAGCCACCCCTACCCACATTAGGAGAATATATGCCAGTGAATTCTGGCTGCTAAAGTGGGCAAACCATAAACACCATCTCCCTCAAAAGTTAAGCACCACGCAGCTTGCTAAACTTAAACTGAAGCATTTGCCAGACATCATTGCCTTGAAACGATTATAACTACAATCAAGAAGTATGGCGGTGATATCACACCAGTCATCTTCGATTGTAGTTATAATCGTTCTGTGAGTGGCACATCCCGCCATTTACCTTAAGAGGTGCCAAATCCTTGAGAATGAAGACCAACAGACTGAAGATGACCGACAGGTTTTACTAGCCAGGGCGTTGGAGTCATTTCAGTGCTTAACACATATAGGAATTGCCCTACAAAGGCTCATAGAAGATCCGAACTATAGGAAACAAACCGCGGCGTGGTTCGCTGAGAATACTGTTGCCTAGCAGTTATGTGCATATCTGCCAAGAACTGTGGCAATTGTGTGTACTTCTTTCAACAAGTGTACATCTCGCATAAGTTGTTTCAGTGGATATGATGTGAAGATGAACTTTTGTACTACTACTGCCAACTCTAGATAGAAATGTAGTGATAGGCCATTTATTTTATATTTTGCCTTTTCTTGTATATTTTAGCCACTTTTATTTTTCATTTCATGGTAATCTCCTGGCATTTTCTGCCGTGAAGGGAATTTGTCACTTACCAATGTACACTTAGATTTATATTTGGTAGGACAAATAAAGATTTATTTATATTAGCATTAGCATTAGCAGAGGCATTTGATGCAAGAAAGCAAGCTTATGCAGCATCAGCCAAAAAAAATTTAAGTAAAATAAATAAATAAAAAATAACCACTTCCACTTCATCTCTCTGTTCGTTCGAAATACCTGTTCAGCTGAGACTTAAACTTATTTAGGCTATCAACTTCCACGACAAGGGATGGAAGTCTGTTCCACCTACCAACCACCCGCTGGCTAAAGGCAAATTTCCGCACATCTATCCCACATCTGTCTTTCCTCAATTTGAATTTATGCCCTCTCAGGTGATTATTCTGAGCAAGAAGAAGTATCCCATCAGCACTGAGCATGCTCAAACCATTCAAGGCTTTGTACACCTCTATCAGATCACCTCGCTGGTGCCTAGTCTCCAGACACTGTAATTTGCAAAACTTAAGCCTTTCTTCGTAAGAGCACCCCTTTGTTCCATTCACTAATCTTGTTGCCCTTCTCTGTACTCGTTCCAGCGGCTCTAGATCCTTCTTGAAATGAGGCTTCCAGTCCTGTATACAGTACTCTAGGTGTGGCCTGACCATTGCCTTATACAAGGGAATAATCACCTCCTTATCCCTGCTAGAAAAATTCCTATATATCATTGACAACACACCATGAGCTACTCTTGCAGCCCGTCTGCACTGCTCAGAGAACTTCATATCTGCCTACACAACCACCCCCAGGTCCCTTTCATTCTCTACCATTGTCAGTGTAGTACCACAGAGTTGATACGTTGCTCTGGGGTTGCTGTTTCCCATATGTAGTACTTTACATTTGTCAATGTTAAACTTCATTTGCCACCTCGAAGCCCATCTGCTCAACCTTTCCAGATCCTGTTGCAGCAGCATAGTGTCAGTAGTGTCCTTGACAACCCTGCCAACCTTCTTATCGTCTGCAAACTTGGACATTAAGCTTGATATACCATCATCAATATCATTTATAAATACAGAAAACAATAAAGGACCCAATACTGAACCCTGAGGGACTTCACTAATATCATTAGTCCACGATGAGCAGTGTCCATTGATTACCACTCTGTCTTCTCCCCCTCAACCACCCCTTTATCCATAGCAGCAATTTGCCTCCAATGCCACACTGCTCCAATTTGTGCAGCAGTCTTCCATGTGCAACAGTATCAAAAGCCTTTCTAAGATCCAAGTATATAATATCAAAGTTATTCCCTGCATCCAGTTCTTTTGTGACTGCATCATAGTATCCAATCAAATTGGTCAGGCAAGACTTCCCCTTAACAAAACCATGCTGTGTCCGAGCTATAACTGAAGTCTTGTCTAGATGATCCTGCAGTGCTTCTTTAACCAGTGCCTCCATTAATTTTCCGGGAACAGAAGTTAAACTCACAGGTCTATAATTACTTGTGTCAGCCTTTGATCCTCCCTTGTGAATTGGGGTCACATTTGCACATTCCAGTCCATGGGTACCTCCCTGAGTCCAAGGAAGATCTCATAATTATGGCTAAGGGTTTGCTTACTTCCTTTGCTGCCTTCTTTAATATAACTGGATAGATCCCATCCACCCCAGGTGCCTTTCTTGTGTTTATCTTCAAAAATTTCTCTTCCACTTTACTCTCAGTTATTACAAGATTCTCTAGCTTACTGCTAGAGTTGAATACACCTCTGTCATTCCCCTCGCTGAATAACTCCTCATGTGTGAATGTCGATGCAAAATATTCACTTAGTTTGTTAGCTACCTGAGCAGGGTCATCAACAGTTGACCCATCGATATCAAGTGGACCAATCTGATTCATTCCCTTCCTTCTAGAGTTTACATAAGTAAAGAACTCTTTGCTGTTTTTCTTCGCATTCCTTGCCAAGGATCTCTCGTAATCTGCCTTCGCCTGCCTAACCTCCTTTGTAACTTGGTTACAGATCAACTTGTATCTATCATAGGCTTCTGTATCACGTGTTAATTTGTATGTATCCCATGCATTTTTCTTCTCTGCCATATGCCTCATTAGTTCATCTGACATCCATTTAGGCCTAAACCTTGAACAATATTTCTTAGTTGGTATGTAAAGCCTAGTAGCTTTCAAGACAAGTTCTTTGAATGCTTCCCATTTTGAATTTGCTGTTGGTAACATCATCAGGTGATCCCACTGTATAGAATTTAAATACTGTCTCAGTCCCTCGTAGTCGCCTTTACGAAAGCAATACCCCTTCCCTTTACCCCTAATGGTAGTTACTTCTTTGAGTAACTCCCACTTCAGAACACTGTGATCACTGCCACCTAGTGGTTCATTTATCTGCAAATTCTTAATACATGAAGAATCACTACTGATAATCAAATTAAGAGTATTACTTCCTCTAGTTGCCTCCCGAACATACTGATGTAGAAAACAATCATCCAATAAATCCACAAAAGCCTTGCTAGTGTGTGAGTGACCAGACCCCAAATTCCAATCAATATCTGGGAAATTAAAATCAGTTTCTTATTATACTCATCAGAGTCATTAGGCCTATAGCACACTCCTACTCTCAATTTTGATCTCCCAATGCTTATGTCACACCAAACTGACTCGACACTGCACTGTCCGGCGATGTCGACTAGCTTCACTTCCTTGGATTTTATGTGTTTCTTAACTAATAGCATAACCCCTCCTCCCTTCCTATCCTTTCTGTAGACATTGTACTCCCCAAATTCCAGTTCTGCATTCCTTATATCTGTGCGACACCACGTCTCTGAAATCCCAACAACATCTGCCTTTGATGTTTTGAGCAATACCTCAAATTCGTCAAATTTATTTACTAAACTCCTAGCATTGGTGTACACGCAAGTATACATGCACGTGCTCTTCCTCTTAGCCACCCTAACACAACCCATGTGTTTACTTGTACCCCCATGATTCCCAGCAGTCTCTGAACTATCCTGCATCTTATTTTCCAGGCTGCTGCTCATTCCAATAGAAGCAGTGCAAGAATCAATTTCTCCTCTGCCAGTGGCTACTGTTAATCTATTAGTCCTTGTATCCCCCCAATCTAGCAGTTTTCCGACCCACCTAACACTGCCTCGATAGCATCAGCAAACATTCTTGCACCCTTTCTATTTAAGTGTATCCCATCCCTGTAGAAGCAGTCTCTCCCGTTAACAAGTACAGACCAGGCTGAAAAAAATTCTACCCTTTGAGCCCTGCACAATCTTTCCAGGGCCGAATTGATCGACAGGGCTCTCATCATATATCCCTACTATCGTGTCTGGGCAGAATTGCAGACACTTTCAAATTCAACCCTAATTCACGGCTTTTTTTCATCAGTGACCTGTACTTGTTAAGTAATTCCGCCGATCTCCTACTCTTAATATCATTAGTGCCAACGTGTACAACTATATCACCTTTTGTGCCCTTAAAAGATGATATCCGCAACGTCATCAACCATTGCCCCTGATAACCTACAACGTCATCAACCTTTGCCCCTGGCAGACATACCCTGGTCCTGTTCCACCTATCCTTTTTACAAAGCATGTTTCCCGTTTCCCTGACAATAGAGTCACCAACAAGTACTAGTTCCTTTGGGACCAACGCATTCTGCCTTGGGGGTTGCTGCTGTGTTGCGCGATGACCAAGTGCAAGCTCTGGCATTGGTGTGGGCAGCTGAGAGCTTGATGGGCCCCTCACTTGTAATCCTTCGAGGGCATCCACCCTGTCCTTCAAGCTCTCATATAGGCCCATAACAACGCTGAGTTGTCGCCTGATTTCCTTACACTCCTTGCATCGCGCACATACAAAGACATCCCCCATGGCAGTATCATGTCCTAAACCTGATTGCTCCGCAAACATCAAGCAAATAGTGCATCTTAAAAGGCTGTGATTCAGAAGGAAACTTCCCCCCCTCAGTTCTCCCCTCAGCCACAGCCTTTTGCTTTGCTGCTCTGGTTTGAGTCATGATTTCGATTTACTTTCAATAAAATTTCAATTTCAGTACAAAATTAAATCCTAAACTTGTATCCCAACACAGTTATATGCTATATTTATGTTTCAGTAACGAGTGTTATCTACGAAATTCCTTTATATTACTTCCGTATCAAGTTTTGTATTAATTATTTATTTTTACTAATTATTTATGTTACGTAACCTAAGTGGTTATATGTATAGTTAAAAGTACAATTTAATTGCCAATGAAGTTCGACAAGATTAATAGATTTTACTGATTAATTTTCCCGTAACAATGGCGGCTATTTACGAACGGTAAACGCGTGGATTTGATACCCTTTCCGATACTAAGTAATACCTACAAAATCTCTATCTAAGTTACTTTAAACTTAAGTACCGTAAATAGGAATATAAAGCTACTCTAGAAAATAAGTTAATATGTCAATTTAAACTAATAAAGCAGAAAATAAATCAGAAAAAACTTCTCTGTTCCAAGAGCGGCAGAAAGGCACGTCCGCACCGGCAACCCTCGTCCTCAGACTCAATTACTCAATATTATACGGGCCCTTGTGCGTAATGATCCAACGTACCACCTTTTGTTGGTTGTTTCTTTACTCGTTATCATTCAGTTTTCACTTAAATCATTAATTTCAGTTACTTAAAATCTAAAATCTTAAGGACTTCACCGGGAACAAACGAAAAACTCTGTGCAATCGAAATATTCTAGCAGCAGAACTTCAACGAAAAGTGTTAGTTCAACATCGAGAGAATAACCCCAAAACTACGAGCACCTAAAACCGCATCGTATGATAAAATGGAACACTGCAGAACAGCTGTGGGTAATTTCTAATGGCATACATTAATCATATTTCGTTAACTATTTATCACTGCAATGAGGGGTTGAAAAGGCTAAATAATTTTGTCGTTTTTCATTATGTTATTTTATGCCTAGATTAAAACAAGATTCTGATTTGTAATGGCGATTTCGTTGGGTTTTTCTAAGTTTCTCTCTGTCTCTTAGCTGTCAGCGAAGGGAGCCGAGGGAGAAGTTACTTCAATATTAATCTTTACCTCTAAAAAATTCAGTTTTGACTTTTTGCCTCAGCCTAGTCAGCAAGGTACATCGTTTCTGCCACTCGTCTGGAGAGTCTGGATTTGATTGGAGGAATTTCTAAATCCCTCTTCAATGTGCTTCTACGAACATTTCTGCATACATAATACTTTTCCCCAAACTTTACCAAGCACCCACGGTATCAGTCACAGAAGAGGATGGGAGGGACATAGTCTTCTATCGATACTCAAGTATGCCAATTGCTTTCGAAACTGGAGCCGAATCAGTGCTGTTCGTTTTGTCCTGACAGCTTAGACAATTCTTTCCAATTGTTTTTACTGGTCCTAACTTCTATGCCCACCGGAAGTACTGTTCACAAACGACATCGTTAGGCTTTTTCACTTATATTTTTCTTATCTGTTAAATCGCGAAACCATAAGGTTAAATGAGATAGCTGTTAAGGAATTAAATTAATCAAACTCCAGAAAGTCGCAGCCTGAGCACTTGTAGGTTCACCCAAAATTTGTATTTTTATTAGGGATCAGTCTATTTTCCAATGTGAAGTTCCTCAGAGTTCAGCTATTGTTATTAAATAAATAAAATAAATTTCCTGTTTATACTCCGGCACGACAACCAAGTCAGTAGAGTTTACAATAAATCGTCAATACAAATATTTATCGTATTTAGTAGTCACGGGCTTGAACCCCAGTCCACTCATGGAACGCGTGCTATGCACTCTCGCTCCTGACCACTGGGCTACGTCAGGCCCATTGGTCAGAGTTCCTCTTCCTCGACCAATAATAACAATAGCTGGACATAGCAAAACCACCGCGTCAATTTGGTGTCAATACCTGTCAAGGGATTAAAAAAAAGGAGAAATAATAATACCTTCACATTTAGCCGCCTTCAAAACATACTCAATTTCATACTTCTCTGGTTCTCTGTTGCAGACTTGATTTGGGTCTCCATTGTCTTGAAATACCAGATGGGTTCATCCTCTTTTCATATACTTCGTAATACTAGTTAACCACTCTTCGTTTTTTGTGGTTTCCTACAAATTTGCCACCATGTGCGGACGCATTCCAGGAATATAACGCAAATAAAGGAGCATTAATAAATTTTACTTTGTTTAGAAGACAGCGAAGTGTAGTGTGTCTGTCTGTTTATCCAAAATTTAAGTCTTTTTATTAGGATCTGTCTATTCTCGAGTGTGAAGTTTAGGAGAGGTTGTTTGGCTACAGTTCCTTTATTGCAGCCTGGAGCCCAGTTACTTAGAGCTTTATGTTCACGAAGATCGGATAACGTTCCAGTATAGGGTAAACAGCTACCGTGGCTGGGTGTTGAGTAGATAACAAAATATACAGTACAGGGACCAAAAGTCTGCAATTCACAAACATTACTACTGTCAGCTGTACACACAATATCCAATGGACCCTTGCGGGAGAAGTGTTTCCAGCTGTCATTTATCTGCGCGTGATATGAATTGTTAAAATGTGGAGCGCGGAGGCCAGACATTGAACAATTAATTTTATGAGATAACTAGTAAGGAAATGTTTTCAGAGTTGCTACAGCAACATCATTCTATTTCCGATGTATGTTAATCATCTTTCTCTTTGATACAGCTGCATCATTCTTATTCGTTTTCATCCGTTTCATTGTTTTCTATCCTGTTTTTTTTTTTTTTTTTTTTTTTTCTAGTTTCTACAGACTACATAATTCGACATCCAACTCCTTCCGCATTCTCTGTATCAATTTTTTTTTTATTCGCCGTTTCCTTCAAAACATTTACATTATTAATGGAATAATAAAATTTGTGAGCAAAGTAATTCATGCAATTTTCCAAAAATTCTAATACATATTTTCGAATAAATTTTTAAAACTACATTTATGAGCGGTACTTTCCATCATTGCCGGATAATTCTTCCAAATCTTGTTTTCTTCGTCTCCCTGCATCAGTGTCATATTTAAGAAATTATGTTTTGTTTATTATTCGGGGAAAGTAGGGTACTGCTGGACATTCATTTCTAGATGCAATTTTTACATCTTCTCAATATGTAACAGAGTATTGTATTTTCTGATACGCATCAGATTTTTATACAAAGTTTTCATCATCTTTGTGTCAACCAAATCACTTCATTATTGTGACAAAATGGGCTGAAAATAATACGCATGAATCATAAAGTAGGATGAGTTTATTCAAATTTAAATAAATAATGTTTGGAAATATTTCAAAATAAGCTTAAAAAGTAGCAAACGAGCTTCTCTCAATGAAAAATTGTTTACTATTATAAAAGGAACGCTACGCAGATATACCAAATAAAATCAATACAAGCGCAGATCAGAATTTTTTCCGCGGTGTACAGCCATCTTAGCGAACTTCAACACTAATTTATTTATTTATTTCGTATGATGTGAGCAATACACGAAGGAACCAGTTTTTTCCTGCTTCCTTCGTGTATCGTGGCCGTGAAATCCAACCGTAACCGGAGGTGCGGCACCATCGTGATATCCAAGCCCGAGGCGGGATTCGAATCCGCGACCTCTGGGTTGCCAGGCAGGCACTTAACCCACCTGGCTAGCCCGGTCGGCAACATAGTAATTATAGTTATGACACATATCACATCGCTTCTCGAAGAGGAGGTTTCAAGCCACATTAACGGCATACAAAGTTTCACAGTTGAGTTCAAATAAAGTCAGTTTATTAATGCGAAAATTACCCCTGGTCAGCACCAGGTTAGTCTTCTTACAACGTACCAGAGAAGAGGGGGGCTCATTTTTGAAAACTGACCAGCCCCAATGACTGAGCTCTTTGAAGAATAATCAATTCCCTTGCCTATAATTGATCGAAAAATGTAAAAAGGAAATTAATGTAAAATGGATGAATTATTGGCCAATTCCATGCCTCGAAAGAAAACTCCTTCAATTACATAAAGCCAGGCTTTTGCAACATTGCGGGCGAAGTTTTAATTCCTGTGGTTAAGAAAATCTTTAATATCAACAAGAAATAATACAGCTACAAATAAAAAAAAAAAAAAAAAAAATACATATTCATGCATACGGGCATATGGCTAAATTGGAAAACGAATCATCTCATTCATAATATGCTTCCACTCTGAACCTTGAAAACAGAGAAAATTTGTCGGACGAATTTACACACGATACTTTTAGTTCGGTTTTTTTTTTTTTTTTTTTTATATGTTTAATAAGATCATGTTTATAATTTTATGTATCCGAATGTATTTGAATACTACTCTCCGAATGTATTTGAATACAATGATTGGACACATGCTATGAGTACCTTAAATTTAATAATACAGTAATTGTATTTATTTCACAGATTTTAACTTCAGCGACAGTTTATGCATCACTTTCAGTTTTAGTTTATGAACACATCACTTTCAGCTCAGTGTGGGTTCTCTTAAAATTAATAGCTTGCTTCCCTTAACAATAAGTTTTCAAATTTCTAACGGTGCTATTGCCAAGATTCATTTTGAATGACGCAAATATGATTCTTCTCACTGGCAATGAATTTGTAACACGACTGTATGATGCAGCTTTTAAAATATCCTGCGAAACGACGTTTCGTGTCTTCACTTCTCTGCTACTAACTCCAAGTACCAATTAATCACTTCTTTCTAGAGCCACGGTATTTTCACGGCTGACTACCCGGTAAGAAATCAGAGGAGCGAGTATTGTATCTTATCAGTACAACATAATCACCTTATCCTTGTTCCAGTCGCCGCTTCGAAGAGTTTCTACATAATTTGATTATTCTACCTGCTTGATTAGATCCACGAGTATCTTTATGATCGCAAGCAGAAAATTATTTTTTACACACTGCTTTATATGACAGCCAAAACGATTTCGCAGAACTGTTCTCTATTAAAGATTGAATTTCGTTCAAATACAGTTATTAACTTCAAAAAGCTGATGAGCCAACACTTTTCTGCCGCGAACACCAACACGAATAGCGTTGTTCTACCACGGGACTCACAACGATTACTCACTTGCGAGTAACCAGTGTGGCAAAGTACATAGCAGCGATGTCAGTTTGTCATGGAACCTGAAACTAGAGTTTCAAGTTCCGTGACAAAACGGCATTTGTGAAACTGATATTATGGAAGGATATTATACATCTGTTTACTTCTTTTTTTGCCGACTTAACTGAAATGATTTTAATTTTTGGTGAAGTTCTTAAGAATTCCGTAGCTGCTGCTAGATACGCCGAAACATTTCAAACATTTCCAAATCGTAAATTATCATTTGCTACTGTGGAGAAAATGCTAGCAGACGGATATTTCTATGAAATATAAATGTTAAAGAGCAAATACTTCGTGCTATACAAGTATCATACTGCAACTACTAGAAGTTTATCACATTGCTAAAATGCTTCATCTGCAAGCGTATGAAGGCCATTACGTGAACCCATTTCAAAGTACTGAAAATTGTTGCCACGAGATATGAATAAACCACAGAAACTTTTGTTAGTGGCTCATTTTTCGGCGTACACGTGATCCTCAATTTATCAGCCACGTTCTGGTTATAGATAATGTTTTTCAAGAAATGGCATCCTTAACTCTCGAAGTGGTCATAACAACGAAAACCCACGTACGATTGTCAGTACTCATTATAAACATTCCTTTTCTCTTAATATTTGGTGTGGTGTTCTTGGGACAATCTTATTCGTCTTCATTATTTACCAGCAAGATTTTCGGGAATGCCATATCTATATTTCCTGCAGAACGATTTGTAAGAACTACTAGAAGAAATCCCTCTTGAAAATCGGCAAATGTAGTTTTAAGCATGAGGGTATACCAGCTTACATTTCCAGTGATGTTTCGACATTTTAAATACGGAAGGCATTAACCAATGGATTTTTCGGAATGGCTGTTTACAATGGCCACGACGATCACTCGAACCCAAACGTAGATTACTTTGTGTGAGGTCATATGAAAATCACGATTTGTCCTACGCAAGACGAACAGCGAAATCGCATTTTCACAGTACTTTTTAAAGATGCTAGAGAAACATGGATTCGTAGTACTGAATGCTGCATTGAACAAAATAGGTCCCTCTGAATAGCTACTTTAGATACATTCCTTTTATGTTTTGTATTTATCATTAATATCTCGTAAATGGACTTTTGACACATGTTTATAGGAACTTTTTTTCTTGTTTTTAGCTGTACAATATGCGTCTACATTTGTTCCGTGAAATTTTTGTCCGTCAGAGGGACCGTGAGTAATTTTTTAACGCAGAAAATGCAGGCGCAAAAGTTCGTTCGAAACCGACTGACTTGGTGACAACGTGAAAAATGCCCATAAAAGTTCCTTCCTTCCTTAGCGGTGGGATATATTTCTCAATTTCGGTCTCATACCAGACGGAACTCAGGACCAGCATTAAGAAAGGCGAAGAGAAAATGTAGAACAATCGGGTCCTTATTTTTAGTTACAATTTGTGACAAACTTGTTGCCGTAAGAAGACTGAAGAGCACTTGGATTCCGGATCCAACAGATGCCGAGAAGGAATCTAAGTGTGATGCTGTTGTTATCGGCCGAGTCTGTACTGCTTGATAATTAATCTTAATTGGCACAACCCTGCAACATTGGCTGTTATATCACGTCTTCATACATTATCTCTGCACAGAGTTCACAAATTGCCAGAGGCGTAACCTTGCAGTTTGGAATACTGGATCCACACACACAGCTGAATAGCACCACAAGAGGCCCTGGCCCCCATTCGTTCAATGGCCATAAATCGCTCTGAATTTTTATGGTATTACGCCAATTGTAACGCATAGTTCAACGGTTGTTCGGCATTTCCTCATTTACTGACAAACCTAATTGAATTTCTGAGCAATATTATAACAAGCATTTAGAGCTTTATTTTTATTTCTCAAATTTCAGGAGAAAGCCACATATTTTTAACTACCTGTGGACAATGTTTAAACAAAAAGAAAAGGTCTTACTTCAACACAAAGAAAAGAATTCGATCTATATGATGCTATCATGCATGAACTATTTACATTTAAAATATGTAAAAACATATGTATTCCATTAAAGGTAAACGCTATACCCTTCTTCCGATTGGCACTTTTGTTTATCCAGTGATTTATTCATGATCGAAGGTCTCTTGCTTAAATGTGGACATAAGTCTCGTTATTATAAGGAAAAAAGTTCGTTCTTTTCAAAGTTTACAAATTTGTTTTAAAATTTATAAAAAGTGGAAGTAAAGATCAACCTCTCCCCTTCGCCCCCGATTTCATCATGCTTGTCTGTGAATGACAGGTGATAAGAAAACCAGCTACTGATTCTGCAAAGTGCAATACAGGCGAAACATCCTGTGATTACGCCCCCTAGCGTGCAAACATACAGATTTACTGATCAATATTTCTCATTAGCATAAACCAGACGTTATAAATTCAACGTTTCTGTTGTTATCGTGAACGCAATTTGCGTTGTTATGGTTACCAAAAACTACGAAATTCCGCTGTTAGAACTCAGAGAAATTACAGGGATCGCGTAATGGCTGAACAGAACAAAAGCAAGGAAGGGAGCGAAAAATGAGACATTTTATGAGAATAAATAATTTCTGGAGATGATAATCTGAAGGACTGCATTTTTTTTTTTTTTTAATTATTATTTCGTCTAATGATAAAATCTTTAGGTCTAGGCATTCTGCCGATATCGTGTGTGGTTGTAGACTGCAGTGGCTAACTCGTTACGTAAATGCCTTTAACTTCTTTTTCCTCCCCACACACGCTCAATAGCACGCGCCCAGTTGATTCATTTACACTGTATTTGGTAATTCAAGGGCACAGATTCAAACAACAGGAACGATGTCATTAAATTTTAAAATTATATCAAACAGAGTTGATACGCTCTATAAACAAAAGTATTCAGACAGATTTAAAAAAAAAATATATATATATATATATATATATTAATTCTAAAACCCAATATATAATTGAGTCAACTTTGGCCAACATGATAGCTTAACCCTCCTGGGCAACTACTAACTTTCGATAGGTGTCGGCCGGAATTAGACTTCATTTCCTCCTGCAAGGCTGTTGACAGCGGGTCGTTTTGGAAGCAGCGTGAGCCGCCAACCATTCAAAAGGTTGCAGTTGAACTTCTTGAAGTCACTGTCCACAAATCAGCCTCACTGTATGACATGGAACGTTGCGTGTTGATACTGACAGCCCAATTTTGGGCCCTGCCAGTACATACCCACACTGTAGGTAGTCCCATAACTGTCCAAATTATTATTATTATTCAATTTATTGCATATGCTTCACCCATGAACAGTCTTCGGCTAGGAGGGTTGTCTAAGTAGGTCATGGACTACATGCTTTCCAAATCTGAACCACCTCGAAAAACAGCCTCATTTCAACAGACTGCCTTCAGAAAACCTGGTGGAGAAGACATTACTACAGGGCGCGTTTTCCGCACCCCAGCAAGTCCAACTGAAGGAAACACCGTGCAGCAGGATTCGTCATTCCAAAGAATCTTCTGCCACTGCTTCAGAGTTAGATGCCGTCTCTGATATTTGGAGAATTATACACAGCTGTCCCATCACTCTTACGGATGGCTGATATACCGATGGTTGTTCCTGTGGTCTCTTGGACCTGCTCCGTGATATTTTCTGCAGACATGTATAAGGCTTATGTATGATTAAAAACAAACGGAACGAGAAATGTGTATCTGACGATAAATTAGGTACAGTGACATAAGGAGAATGTGAAGGGTTCTAAAGTTCACAGTTATGATGGGCAGGTGGAAGCCGGAATTACGGTAACCTTCAATAAACCTCAATGTAGTGTACCCCGATTTCTTAGAGCAAAACGTCCCACTAAGAGGAATTCACAAGCGTAAGCTCCAAAAAATATTGTGTTATAGGTTATGGTGTAAAGTGAAGTAAAGTGTAAAGTGTGTTTAGGGTCAAGCGGCACCAGGGGTTTCCCCCATCTCCGCGTAGGTTACATTGTATGTGAACCAGTTTACTGGAAAAGCCAGAGATTTAAAAGTGTATGGACTTTGTATATGTGTGATGCCTTGTACCGTTGTTCATCTGGTCATTTAGCCGCCAGACCTCTACTGAGGCCCGACGTTGCCCCACTTTCGCCCCGTGGAGGCAGACCAGGTATCCACTTGAATATAGTTCACTCTGGCAGGTCCTGCCACCTAATTTCCTGAGATTTCAGTGGCTAGGACCTAAAAAAAAAATAAAAATAATAAAAAAATAAATAAAATTAAAAAAAAAAAAATAATAAATAAATAAATAAATAAAATAAAATAAAAATAAATAAAAAATAAATAAATAAAAATGTGATCACGTTGAGGAGGAAGTGCTAGGAGGTCAAAAGAAATGTTGGGCGAAATTGATTTTCACTTGTGGAATTTAGATTGTGTGGGGCGTTCACTAGCGTGCAGGTAGAGTGGGGAGGGAGACTGAAGACTGGGGGGGAGATAGATAGAAGTATGGAGCCGATAGGGAAGACAACTCCAGTTTACAGTGGGGCATGCCCATGCCCCACCAGAAGGAAAAGAAGGGGTGGCGAGAAGGGGAGGTGACAGCAGGGCTGTCCCCTCATCCCCCGCCAGGGACGGGTAGAAAGTAGGCCAGGCAAGGGAGCTGGCCTATTTGCCAACAGGGCATACATGTGGGGTGGCTTCAGTCGGGCGCCAAGGCGTCAGGGCTGCCCCATTTGGTATTCCCAGGAGTGGAGTGAAGATATCTCTGTCCAGGTTTTCAGTCCAGGTCTGTATGACATTTGTGCAGATCATGCTTGGTCTTTTATTAAGTAGTTACTCGTGGGATCCAGGTCCATCCACTAGTGGATATTCTGTAGGATAGGCTTCAGTCACAGTCAGGGTGGACTCCCGAAGGTCCGATTGTAGTCAATGCATTTGGTTAACAGTTCTCAAATGGAATCGGTGTCCTCCATCGGTCAGTATTTGGGAGAGTGCAGTTCAGGCACAGTCCAGTTTTATCTTGGTTCATCATTTGTTGTGATTGTTGTTGTATTTATCCTAGTTGTCCTAGATTTTCCGGCAAAGGAAGAGTCTGGCGTCTTACAAAGAGGCACTGAGCAAAGTTGGTTAGGGCATTGTAGGTTCCCTCGTCCTCCAGTAGGTAGTGCTCCTGATTTTTGGGGTTGAACTGGACTCGTGTGATGAGGTGTCCACGCAGATCTTCGTACAGTTCACACTCGTGTAGCAGGTGGTCCCAGGTCTCGAGGGAACCACATGCGCAGGCTGGGTTATCTGTCAGTCCAAAGAGGTGTAGCTTGTGGCGGATAGCTCCATGTCCTGTGAGAAGGTAGGTGACGTGGAGACCAGGGCAGAGCCATGTCGGATATTTTGGGTACACCTTTTGCAAGTTCGGAAAGAACCTTCGCGTGATGTCTCCTTTGTCAGAAATCGTCCAGCGTTGTTGCCATATCGATGTCAAGTACGTTTGCAGCCTGTATTTCTCAACTTCACAGTTATTAGCCGGGTCTGTAGTGTGGTCCTGGAAGGTTGTGACTTTGCCACGTCTGAGTTGCTGAAGCATGCCATTGCGAATCACCTCAAGATCAAGAGGGAGAGCGCCCGTGATCACTTGTAGTGCATGAGTAGAGACTGTCTTGCATGCTCGGGTGAGGGTCAATAGGATGGGTCTATGTATGATATCCAGTCGTCTGCGGTTTACCGCTGTTGAGGCTTTGTGGAACCAGACGCCGGAGGCGTATGCGATTGCCGGGATAATGGCTGCTTTATAAAGGATCGCAAGTGTGCGCCTTTTCAGGCCCCATTCGCAACGTGTGACTCTGGCAAGCATGCCAGCGTATTTTTTCATCTTAGCCTGTATATATTTTAGGTGTGGGGTGAAAGACCGATTACGGTCCAGGATAACTCCCAGGTACTTTAGTTCTGTGACTAGCTTAATTGTCCTATTGTTGATTCTTATTTGCGGCGGTCTAGTTGGGGTTAGGTAGCCCTTAAGTAAGATGGATTTAGTCTTGGTGGCCGAAATGGTGAGCCGATGCCTTTCTGTCCATTCTTGCAGTGTGGTTACTGCTGCATTCGCGAGAGTTTCTAGTTGGGCTCTTGAATCTGCAGTAAGGGCTAGGGATAGGTCGTCTGCATAGGCCAATGCCTGTACACCCCCTAAGTCGAGGGAGAGGAACTCATCCAATACATAGTTCCACAGGAGGGGGCCTAATACTGAGCCCTGGGGGCATCCTCGGTGTATCTGTCGATCTACCTTGCAGTAAGGGGCCTGTACCAGGATCCGTCTGTTTGTTAGGTAGCTTCTTATGCAGCTGAATAGATTTGATGGCAGTTGGGCTGCCCTGAGTCTTGCGAGGACGCTCGGCCACCAGAGGGCGTCGAACGCCCCTGCAAAGTCAATAGAGATGAGGAGAAAGTATTTTTGTCGGCAGCTCTCCGCCATGTTAAGGATACATTCCAGTGCGTCGAGGGTTGAGTTTCCCGGTTTAAAGCCAAACTGTTTGTTTGCTGTTAAGCTAGCTGTGAGGTAGTGTGATTCAATCCTATGTCTGAGCAGCTGCTCCAACACTTTGCTGAGCACAGTCAGGAGTGCTATTGGCCGATAGGAGTCCGGCTTGTGCTGTGGTTTTGAAGGGTTTTTAAGGATCAATTTAATGTTTGCCACCTTCCAGTCCGTAGGGAACCAGCCTGAGTGGAGACAGTGGTTGTAAAGGTCCAGGAGCAGATTCGGGGTGTACTCAGCCACTTTCCTTACTATTTCCGGCTCGAGCATATCTAATCCTGGGGTTTTCCTGTTTCTTATCTTGTTAATAGCAATTTGTAGTTCTGCTTGGGTGAAGGGCTCCTCCGTCCTGGGGGATTTGTATGCATCGTTGGCTTGGCATAGCAGTTGCTGTTCAGGAGTGTTGTCTCCTTCAATGGATTTAAAAGTGGCGTCTAGTATATTGTTTACAGTATCGTGCCAGTTGTTGGTCATAGCACCCTGGGGAGTGATGGTGGAAGGGGTTACCTCCCCCCTTGGCAGCTTATTTGTGACTATCCGATAGATGATACTCCAGGGGTCAGAGTTGCCGACAGTAGAGACCAGATGCTCCCAGGACAGCTTTTTCCGCTGCCTGATCGTCGCAGTATAGGTGTTCCTGGCCTCCCTGTACTGTTGCCTGAGTGGTTCCACCTCAGGGGCCGGCCAGGTCCGTCTGGATCTTTGGAAGGCGCGTCTCTTCTGGTTCATTTCTCTTCTTAAAATATCAAGTTCTTGCGACCACCACGGAACGGCTCCTGGCCGAGGGGTCCTTTTCCTGATTGCTTGATTAGCCGCATTTACAATGGCATTGGTGACAGCGCGTTGGTGTTGGTCCGGAGTTTGTTTGTGGAGCTGGTTGGATGGCAAGTTTTGTGCATTTCTAGTGATGGCTTCTTTGAATTTTCCCCAGTCTGCTTTGTTGACAGCATATCTATTCTGTTTGTAACAGTTTGTCTGAGTACGGTGGAGTGATCTATGCATAGTAAAGGTGATAGCCCTGTGGTCGGAGGAGGTCCAATCCTCCTGCACTTTCCAGTCATTGAGGTGACCGGCTAGGGATCTAGTTGCCATGGTGGCATCCAGTGTGGCCTCCCAGAGAGTTGAACTGAATGTTGGTAGATTATTAGAGCGATTTATGACAACAAAGCTGCTATTGGCCAGGAACTCCTCCATGTGTTGCCCATTTCTGGAGCCTCTACGCTCTGGGGTCTCACTGTGCCACAAAGGTGAGCGGCAGTTTAAGTCGGCGGATACAAGGATCTTGGCTCCTGCTAGTTCGGTTTGCACTTTATGCAGATATTGAATGTACGGGAGGATATCTGCTTCTGGACGACAGTACAGGGAAATGATGTAGAGTTCCCCTAGAGAAGTTATGATGTGTGCACAGGATGCCCACTCGTGACACAGGTGTGAGATCTTGGTGACAGTTATGTTGGGGTTTCGTACAACAACTGCAGCCCATGGGGTTGCTCCATCCATTTGGACAGTTTTATAGCTGGGTGGGTATCCTCGGACAGCGCCTGCACAGGTATAAGGTTCTTGCAGCAGGAGAATGTCTAGATTTTCTTCTTCGGCCCTTTTCCTTAACTGTCCCGCTACAGCAATGGCTCGTTGTGCATTAAGTTGGAGGAATTTAATGCAGCTGTTGTTGTAACTTTTAGGAAGAGTCCCCATAATATATTCTTGATTGTTGGGCGCTTCTTGCTTTAATATATACCGGGCATTTGTTATCTCTGACTGAATGTGTGTGGGGGAGTTTTTGCCACTTGCAGTTTGCGCAGGCTGGGTCGCTTTGTTTATTTGGACAGTTTGCATAATTGTGCCCCTTCTCAGCACAGTGTCCGCAAGTTGGCTCCTGCTGGACGCACGTGTGGGTGGTGTGGCCGAATCGGCAACACCGGAAGCACTTTGGGACTGCGATGTGTTCCCTGAAGCGGTGGGAGCTCCAGTTTATATATATCCTCTCTTGTTTTGTTATCACCCTCCATGCCTCAGGGGCCAGTCCGACCACCCAGTTTATTGAGCTACCATTCCCGCTCTTGGTTTGGTGTTTAGGTACCAGTAGACTTGCGTAGTTTCTGTCTGGTAGATGTTGTTGGAGGTTTCTTGTGTATATCTCCTCGCAGATGGAAGTGGGGGTCAGATCCGGGTCTGTGCCGAATATAACAATTGAGGGACCTTTTTCTCTAGGCAGCTCAGCAGAGAGTCCGAGCGTCGGTATCTTGGCGTTATTTATAATCAAGTTGGCATCGTCTTTTGTTTCCGTCTCGATTATTACCCCAGTGTTACGAGTTTTCCTGATGGTTCTAATCTTGGCTGTTTTGAATTCTTGGGTCAGAGAATCAATGACTTTCTTCTTGACCTCTTCGCTAGTTTTAAGAGTATCAGTAGTGGTTGGTTTAAGAACTACAAGATGTGGTGTAGGGAGCAGCGTCTTCCTGGGTGCAGACTTGGTGTTGGTGGTGTTTGTGAGAGCCATTGTTGTCGCAGTTTGATTCCTCAGCGCATCAGAATATGCCGGGGCGCGCTGTGGCATTTGGCTTGCCCCGCATTCCATATAGGCCTGTAGCCGTGTGGTAGCTCTCTCTCTGTCAAGGTGTTCATCATGTAAGATTGTCTCCATCTTGTGGAAGATTGTGACAATCTCAGATCTGAGTGCTGCTGACACTCTATTTGAGTTTTCCTTGAAAATGTTCTCAAGTGCGGTTTTCAGAAAGAGCGTCTTTTCGTATATGGTACCCTCCGGTATGGCAGGGTCGAGGGGTGAGTCCTGCTGTATGTCTTCTTTTTGGCCTTTTTGCGATGTGGCTATTTCTGGCTGTTCTTTAGTTTCTGTATGGGAACGTGTTTCCCGCCCCAATCTAGGGATCACTTGATTTCGATTTTTCCGCTTGGTTAGTTGCGATCCAGAACGGGAGTCCTCCTCTTCGTCCTGGGGTTCCACAATAACAGGGTCGTCACTCTGGCCCGGGGATTTATTGTGTTTTCCTGTTCTTCCTTCCATTTCACGAAATTCGGATAACCGGTACAGTTCGGATTATCGAATGTATGGTAGGATAGTAAGATAGGCCACTGAAAATGATGGCAAATGATACCCACCACAAGTCCGTGGCATATAGCCAAAAGATTAGCAATCAATGGTATATTTGGGCTGTTATACCATAATCTACCAATTTTCCAATAAGTCCTACTGAATCCGCCAGGGGGCGTAGCAGCTTTGCATATTCAAATTAATGTTCAGGACCATAACTAATCTAGATTTGCATAATTTAACACACAGCACAGCTAGTTCACTATGTAAATAGTTCAGCAAGCAATCAAATTAATAAATGTTAATCACTGCTAGAGTATAGGAAATTGTTCCCGAAAAATGCATTGGAAACAAGGCCGCTGCGTTTGACAAAATAAACTGTTGTGTTCCGTTAATTAATCGCCTTCAGATCGGAAGGTCACCACAATCTCAAGTAAGGCTATTAGCAGGGAGGTACGATGGCACTCCTAACGCCTGCAAAAATAGGAATGTTTGACCTTGTGTTTTCCCGTCGTTAACTGTAAAGCTTTTGTAGCTGAGAACTTTGACCTTGTGTCACACTTCAGCGGACAGAGTGTCTTAACACATATACATATCATATAGGAAAATTTCAAAATAAAAGGTTACCTGATGACAATCTGCATAATATAAGTTGAAGGACGAGAAGAACATCCAATAAAGCATCTATTAGTATAAGTTTAGATTTCATAAACGGGAAGAAACTATTTAAATTTTTAAAAAGTTGAAGAGCATACAAATCACTTGTCAACACACTACACGCGCACGCGCAAGACCTTTGTATAGGTTATGGTATGGGAAGATCCGTCCAAAATGATGTCCTAAATTTCAACGATAAATTATAAAATTTCGCTTGTTATGGCGAAAAAAGTCAGATCGCTGTGACAAATCAGTGATGTCGGTTTAATAATGAAACATCCACAGTGACCGAAAGTATGTTTTTGTTGGAGGAAACTTTATAACCACACTTGCAACTGCACAGTATAATAATGTTTTTCACGATCCCTTACCTCGCCCACTCTAGTAATGCGTCTCGAAGGATATTCTGATACCATAATAAATTAACAACAAAGAAAGAAGGGAAATAAGCTACGTAGAGAATAATTAGTTTCCAAAAAAATTCCAAAATGCTAAGGTGCGTGCAGATTGATTCCAAATTCGAGGGTTTAATGTCAGACAACGTTAAATACAAAATCATTTTGTAGTACACGTTTCTGTAATTAACCAAGAAAAAGTCATTTGATATTTTCTTGGTTTACTGGAAATGTGCTTATAGCCAAAGCTAACTTATAAAGTACTAGAGAAATACAGTTCTATGACACGATATGCATTGTTATTGGTATAAAGTAAAACTAAAGTTGTCTCTAAACAAAAATGCAAATTTGTAGTTACCGTTGTGTGACACTAAGCTGTCGAATTGTAACCAATTCAAAAGGCAGATAGAATGAACGTTGGTATTTAATGTTTCCATGTGTTAGATAAATGTTTAACAAAAAATATAATCAAATTTTCGTTGCTAAATATTTGTGCGCCAGCGTTAGTAACGGCTAACAGAAACTTGAATTACGAAAACCTTTAATGTCATTAATATCATACGCAGTCTCATGACACAGTGTTTATTTGCACTTGCTATTAATCAAAGTTCAAGAAGCGATGCATTTTATTCATGGTATCGTACTTATCGCTTACCAATAGAATCAGTGGCAATTTTCCTATGCAGAAAATAACTAACACACTACTATTCCAATTTGCTACTGAGAGTCTTCTAGATGAGCAGAAAACCCACTACACTATTATTATGGGGGACTTCAATGCTAAGGTTGGAAAAAGGCAAAACAGCGCAGAAAGAGGAACTATAGGAAATTTTGGAATTGGTGAAAGAAATAAAAGAGGTGAAAGACTTGTGGAATTTGCAGAATCTCAAGGACTGTCAGTAATGAACACTTTTTTCAAGAAAAGAGTGAACAGAAAGTGGACATGGAAGAGTCCAAATGGATTAACAACTAATGAAATCGACTTCATCCTCACTAACAGAAGATATATTGTGAATGATGTTACCGTCCTGAATAAGGTAAATGTTGGAAGTGATCACAGAATGGTAAGATGTACACTTGATATAGATGTAGGAAAGGAAAGGAAAAAACTGACTCGAGTAAATAATACAAAGGTCTTTGAAATAACAGAGGAGGAGAAAAAGCAGTATGTACTGGAACTTAAGAACAAGTTTGAGCTTCTGCAGACTGCTCAGGACCAAGATATCGACGAGGAATATTACAACTTTCTGAAAGTGATAAAGCCCAAGAAACCTATAGGGAAACAGAAATCCAAAGAAGAAAAAATTAGTCAAGAAACACTTGTCATGATGAACCAAAGACGACAAATGAAGAGCAAGAAAAACACTGACAGGGAGAAAATTGAGTATACTGAGTTATGCAAAGCCATTAGAAAGAGACTCAGAGAGGACATAAGAAGATTTAACACAAGAAAAGTAGAACAAGCATTAAGGGAAAACAAAGGATTTAAATCAGCAGCCATGAGCAGTAATACAGAAAGACAAATGATACTGAAACTGAAGAATAGCGATGGTGTACTTATAAACAGCAGAGAAGGCATAATTCAAATAGCAGAAGACTACTATAGAGAATTATACAAGGAGCGAGGGAATAATACCAGCAGTGGGGAAGATGGATTGAAAAGTAGCAACACATACGACATACCCGATATTCTTCCTGATGAGGTAGAACATGCATTGAAGAAAATGAAGAATCGGAAAGCCCCGGGGGAAGATGAAGTTACTGTAGAGTTGTTAAAATTGGGAGGAAGAGACATAACACAAAAACTGGCAAGGCTCTTCACAAAGTGCATTAGAAAAGGTGTGGTGCCTAAGCAGTGGAATAATGCAATCATAGTTTTGCTGCATAAGAACGGAGATAAATCAGAAATTGGAAATTATAGACCAATTAGCTTGTTATCCCACATCTACAAGTTGTTCACAAGGGTCATTACTAACAGATTAGAAAGAATACTTGATGAGAATCAACCGAAAGAGCAAGCTGGCTTTAGGACAGGATTCTCAACTATGGATCACCTTCACGTAATATCACAGCTAATGGAGAAAGCAAATGAATACAAAACACCGTTGTGCCTGGCATTTGTGGATTATGAAAAGGCATTTGACTCCATACAGCATAAGGCAATGTTTCGGGCACTGGAAAGACAAGGCATAGATACTCCATATATTATGATTTTGAAGAAAATATATGAGAGTGCTACATCCTTTATTAGACTAGACAAAGACAGTAGCAAATTTAAAATCGAGAAAGGAGTTCGACAAGGAGACACAATATCTCCGAAGCTGTTTACTGCTGCCCTTGAGGAAGCTTTCAGAAGATTAGACTGGTCGCAGAAAGGAGTCAATGTGAACGGAGAGTACCTAAACCATTTACAATTTGCAGATGACATTGTGGTCATAAGCCACGATCCCAAAGAATTAGAGGAAAATCTTAATCAGTTATGCACAGTTAGTAAGGATTTTGGACTAAAGATGAATATGGCTAAAACGAAAGTAATGATGAACAAGTATGCCACGGAAAGGGAAATAATGATTGAAGGAGCAGTAATTGAAAAGGTGGAGTCATATACTTATCTGGGACAAGTTATTAGCTGTAATAATGATAAATGGCTGGAAGTCAAGAGAAGAATAAATTTTGGATGGATAGCATTCAGGAAATATAGTCACATACTGAAGAGCAATATCCCAGTTTGTCTGAAACGTAAAATAATGAATCAATGTATACTCCCCACCATGACTTATGGAAGTGAAACTTGGGCACTCACCAAAAGAATGGAAGAGAAGCTAAGAACTACACAGCGAAGAATGGAACGAATTATATTGGGAATCAAACTGTTAGATAAGAAGAGAAACACATGGATTAGGCAGCAAACTCAAGTAAAGGACATTCTTATCAAAACTAAAGAACTAAAATGGTCTTGGGCAGGACACATAGCTCGAAGACATGATGACAGATGGACTAAGAAAATAACAGAATGGTACCCAAGAGGAGCTAGAAGAAAACCTGGAAAACAACGGCGGAGATGGATAGATGAAATTCATGAGGTTTTGAGTAGTAAATGGATGGCCAGTGCTCAAAACAGAGGGAACTGGAAAGTTGCTGGAGAGGCCTTCATCCTGCAGTTGATTGAAAATGGATGATGATGATGACTATTCCAATGAACAATAAATTCGGAATAAAACTGATTCGCCCCTTATGTGACTAAGACTACTTAAAGTAACCCCCCCCCCCGTACCCTATGTTAGTGAGAATGATCAACTGGCGCGCAACTGCGTGAGTGGATGTGTTGAAGAATTGGTGAGTGTGCGTGTTTGAATGATGCTGTAAGATGTAGGTCTTACAAATATAATAGAAATATCTATTTAGCTAAAATAAATCCAGGAAGGGCAATGGAAAGTGAGAATTAGCATTAACGCCCGAGTATTAATTTAAATATAGTAAATATTAAGATTGAATATTTAGTTTTAATATAAATAAGGTTAAAGTTTGACGAAACACTGGATTTGGGGATGGGGAAGTTAGAGACATATGTTTTATTCATGGTATCGAATAAACTTTGTACTGAACCTAAGCAGCAAGCAGTTATCTACAGAACAAATAAACTTATTAACCCTTGGCATGACATTTGCCGTTCTTCCAAAGCACCCACCGATCACCGACATCGCCTTGGGTGTGGAAGCGAGCTTATCACGCCTCCCGGAAGATACAGCCAACGCTATCCGGTTGAAGACTGCAGCAGTTCTACACCATGCTCGCCCCGTCTCTTCAAACCTCAACCGTATGCAGATTTCTACCCTCAAGGCACTGAAACAGGATTCGTCCATCGTCATCCTACCGGCGGACAAAGGCCGTCGCACGGTTGTAATGAACCACGCTGATTACGTGGCGAAAGCCTTACTGCTTTTACGAGACACTTCCGTCTACAAACCCTTAGCCGTTAACCCCAACAGAGCTTTGGAACGATGGGAGTCAGAGGTGAATATCCTCATTAACAGCTGGCTGAAACAAGAAAAAATCACACAGTCAACCCGTAATCACCTCCGTGCCTCCGGGTGTCAGATCCCACGGTTTTATGGCCTGCCGAAGGTGCACAAGGAAGACACACCACTAAGACCAATTGTATCCTGCTGCGGATCACCGACTTACGAGTTGTCCAAGTTTGTCTCGAGACTTCTTTCTCCTCTAGTTGGCAAGACCACCTACACCGTCTCCAACAGTGTTGAGTTCATAGAAATGATCCACTCTATATCCATCTCACAGGATAAGTCATGGCTTCGTTCGATGTAATATCACTATTTACCTCCATCCCAGTGGAACTTGACATCTCGTGTGCAAAACAACTCTTGAACAACGATGAAACCCTTAGCGACAGAACTAGACTGACGCCTGATGACATTTCCGCCGCCCTCAGACTGTGCTTAACAGGGGGTGCAATCATGTTTAACGACTCAATCTACCAGCAGATACATGGCACAGCCATGGGTTCCCCTGTCAGCTCTGTCACAGCAAACATCGTGATGGAGGAGTTAGAGGGACGTGCGTTTACACACGCGCCAGATAACATCGCCTTTTGGTGTCGCTATGTAGACGATGTGTTCGTTGTCATCCCTAGAGACTCAGGTCAACGACTCCTAACCCACCTCAACTCACTATCGCCCTTCATAAAGTTTACGATTGAGCTGGAGTCGAACAACTCTATACCATACCTAGATACACTTGTCCGGCGCGAAGACACATGCCTGAAGACGACAGTTTATCGCAAACCTATGTGTGCTGGCCAATTTACCAACTTCCGGTCAGCACACACGCGGGGCCACCTCCTCTCCACTGCCCGAACCTTGCTAACTCGCGCCTGGACACACTCCAGCTCCGCAGATGAGAGACGCAAAGAGATCACCAGAGTCAAAGTAGACCTTACGAAGTGTGGCTATCCCATCGACGTCCTTGACAGGTGTGATCTACAGGCACGCGACAACGCGACGACCAACAGCAACGCCAACAGTGACGGGTCATCCTCGAGGGCATTTATCCCATACTACCCCAACCTGTCACAACAGATCGGTAGAATCCTGAAATCATATGGGATAAAATGCATCCAACTCCCAGGCAAGAAACTGCGTTCTCTTATCTCCAACGTAAAGACACCCGTCCCCACTCTTCTACAGAGCGGTTTGGTCTATCGCATCTCTTGCCGTGACTGCACCAGCTGCTACTTTGGAGAGACTGGACGTCGACTCGAGAAACGTCTCTCAGAACATAAAAGGGCGATTCGTTTGGCAGATGTAGAACACTCAGCTATCGCCGAGCATGTCTGGACAACCCGCCACGACATCGACCCACACCGCGATGTCGTGGTTGTGGACAGGTCCCACCATTACCTAAAGCGCACCTGGTTGGAATCGTTAAATATAAAATGCTCGGATGCCTCTCTGAACAGGAACAGTGGTTGCCAAGTTAACCCCATCACAGAGGCAGTAATTCTATCCATAGACAAACGCTGGCCACGTCACCACCATATGTCACAGCCACAAACATCAACAAACAATTAACCACGTGCCTCACGCACCATCCTGGCAGTGCACATCTCTATTCCAACTGCCATTCATGTATTCAATCTGAAGAAGGTTGCCTCCCAGCCGAAAGCTTATTAATTATAATTCCAGTTTGCTCTGTGAAATAAAAAAAAAATTTCGTAATGAATCCAGAGCACGTAGGCCTTTTTTACTACATATGTTAAATGGCTAAATGGAAAGAAGTAATTTCAAGTAATATAAAAGAGCAAACAAGGACAGCAGGACTAGGTTGAGGGTGTCATTCAAGAACAGGCGTGAAAGGGTTGTGAGGGGAAGAACAATAGGACCGTGAAACAGGATTGCCAAGGGTCTCTTTTGATCTAAGCCACCGTTAGGAAGTAAACAGGAAATGGGTGGACGTCTAGTGTACGCATCAAAAGAAAACGGCGTCAGGGTGACTGAATTTTGGATAAGTTGACCATATTTAGCAGAGAAAGTGTGAACACGAAAATGAGTGTTTTGGAGGTGACCGGCAAACATGAAAAGGTCATACTGCCATGTGAAAAAAAATAAGAAATTTCTAGAAAAGGGTTGGTTGGTGCACTAGGGAGACGGCTGTGATCAGATGTTTTAGCAAATAGGAAGGAATGAAAAATTAAACAGAGTATGGGGATTGGTTACGAGTCTTTGGGGGAGGCGTTCCAAACTTGAGGGGAAAAAAAGTTCGGGGACAGTAATTGAGCAAGTGTCCACTCTGTATCTGACTTCTCTGTGGTCTAAAGGGAGAAGGTTGTGAGTTTGCAGGTTGAAGTGGATTTTTTGGTGGTCGCAGTTTACATCTCGTGGTAGCAAGTAGAAGAAAAAGAAGAAAAAATGGATGAGAGAAAGGGGTAATGAGGCGTAGAGGACGCGAGTACGTGCGGACTAAAAGTGATGATGTTTTTTTTTTTTTTGGAAGTATGAAAGAGTGGGAAACATGTGCTTTGAAAGTTGGGCAGATAACTGAGCCAAGAAGAGAAAAAAAAGCCTGGTCCGGCATCGGAAGGCAGTGATAATGGCCAGCTGTGCAGATAAGTGAGCCAAAGAAGAGAAAGAAAGCCTGGTTCAGCATCGGAGGGCAGTGATAGGGTGATTGTCGTCCTTAGCAACGAAATCGCAAGATGTACCTCCAAAGTTTTGTCGTGTAAAAGACTTCACTTGTGGCTAGGGTCCGGCCCGTTGACAAGTAGCAAGTTGTAGTCGTGCAGATAAGTGAGCAAAGAAGAGAAAAAAGCCTGGTCCGGCATCGGAAGGCAGTGTGCCCAAGAAATGGAAGAAAGACCGTGTGCCACGAAGGAAGCCTGAAAGCAAGGAAATTGGAAGTAGCGCCCATTCCGGAACGTAAGTCTGTTCCTGTTTTTTTCTTGAATCCTGAACTCAAGGACTCATAACCTAGCTCTGTAGGGAATTGAGTGATGGTCCTTTTAAAAAAGGAACATTCCTGTTGTATTAGGCAAGTCAGTTACTAAGGTTGAGATAATTTGTTATGAATATTAATGATTATGAAATAATGTAAGGCTGCTACAGGGGTAATAAAAATAAAGTAATAGTATAAAGGAATTAGTAAAGTAATTATATTTATAGGGGTAGTACTGTTAGGATATGTTAACCTATATCATTAAATTAGGCCAGATGCCAACACAAGATAACATTCCAGAGAGGTGTAAAGAGAAAGAAATAATATTAATAGAGAAACCTCGTGAATAAAGAGGGATGACTAAGGTGGTAACTAAGGTAGAATGAGTAATTTATAGTGAACATTATTTAGGTAAGTGGATACCAGTTGTAATACACTTCATGTGTTAAAGGCTAGAAACAAATATACGAAAGAGTAATAAGAGTTTAAATGAATTTTGCTGATGTAAGTGATAAAAATTGGTAATGTAGGAGAATGATTGAGTAATCATCGAGGATTCATATTAAGTAAGATACAACTGATGTTAATAATTTGTAAATTGCAAATAGTTGATGAGAGAGAGAGATAGTGTATTGTACTATAGTATGGTTTATAAATATATGGAAATTGGTATACATGTATATATGTAGTTTATTTTTTTTTATGAAAATGCTGTATATAATATTCATTGAAGGTCTGTAAATTTATTGAAAAAAAGGTATCTTTAATGTTCTGCTAACACCAGTTTTACACACACTAGAATTTTCTGTAAATTGCAGTCAGATTTACATTTGTGGGGTGGGATTGTGATTTCAGTAGGGTGGAAGTCAAACAAATCAAAACACAACAAAAAAAAAAAGATAACTAATAATATTATATTTATATTTTTTATCCCTCCCACAATGTCCCCATATGTGAGCAGAGAGCATGACGTCAGCAAGGTAGGGGAGGAGGTTGTCTAATAGGTTGTCCCCACTGCAGTCTAATGGGAGGGGGCTGTCAGAACACACTACTTGTACTAAACCCATTTGCACACCTGTCATACTGATAAACAAGAACATTTTTTTTATAAACATATATTTAGGATAATTAACAGGACATTACACTACATTCACTCACAAAAATGTGTGAGTGAATATATATATTTTTTTTTTTGTATATATTTATATATATTAGCATTAACATTAGTAGAGGCATATGATGCAAGAAAGCAAGCTTGTTCAGCATCAGCCAAAAAAAAAAAAAAAAAACACCACTCCCATTTCACCCCTCCGTTCGCTCAAATACCTGTCCAGTTGAGCCTTAATTTGTTTAGGCTATCAACTTCAACAACAAGTGATGGAAGTCGGTTCCACCAACCAACCACCCGCTGGCCAAAGGCAAATTTCCGCACATCTATCGGACATCCGTCCTTCCTCAATTTGAATTTATGCCCTCTGAGCTGATTATTCTGAGCAAGATGAAGAATCCCATTGGCATTGAGCATGCTCAAACCATTCAAAGCCTTATACACCTCTATCAGATCACCTCGCCGGTGCCTAGTCTCCAGACTCTGTAATTTGCAAAACTTAAGCCTTTCTTCGTAAGAGCAACCCTTGTTCCATTCACTAATCTTGTTGCCCTTCTCTGTACCCGTTCCAGCAGCTCTACATCCTTCTTGAAATGAGGCCTCCAGACCTGTATACAGTACTCAAGATGTGGCCTAACCATTGCCTTATACAAGGGAATAATCACCTCCTTATCCCTGCTAGAAAAATTCCTGTATATCATTGACAAGACACCATGAGCTACTCTTGCAGTTCGTCTGCACTGCTCAGAGAACTTCATATCTGCCTGCACAATTACCCCCAGGTCCTTTTCATTCTCCACCACTGTCAGTGTAGTACCCCAGAGTTGATACGTTGCTCTGGGGTTACTGTTTCCCATATGTAGTACTTTACATTTGTTAATGTTAAACTTCATTTGCCACCTCTCAGCCCATCTGTTCAACCTTTCCAGATCTTGTTGCAGCAGCATAGCGTCAGTGGTGTCCTTAACAACGCTGCCAACCTTTGTATCATCTGCAAACTTGGACATTAAACTTGATATCCCATCATCAATATCATTCATAAACACCGAAAACAACAACGGACCCAACACTGAACCCTGAGGAACTCCACTAATAACATTAGTCCACGTTGAGCAGTGTCCATTGATTACCACTCTCTGTCTTCTGCCACTCAACCATCCCCTTATCCATAGCAGCAATTTGCCTCCAATGCCACACTGCTCCAATTTGTGCAGCAGTCTTCCATGTGCAACAGTTTCAAAAGCCTTTCTAAGATCCAAATATATAATATCAAAGTTATTCCCTGCATCCAGTTCTTTTGTGACTACATCATAGTATCCAATCAAATTGGTCAGGCAAGACCTGCCCTTAACAAAACCATGCTGCGTCTGAGCTATAACTGAATTCTTGTCTAGATGATCCTGCAGTGCTTCTTTAACCAGTGCCTCCATTAATTTACCTGGAACAGAAGTTAAACTAACAGGTCTATAATTACTTGTGTCAGCCTTTGATCCTCCTTTGTGAATTGGGGTTACATTTGCACATCTCCAGTCTATGGGTACCTCCCCTGAGTCCAAAGAAGCTCTCATAATTATGGCTAGGGGTTTGCTTACTTCCTTTGTTGCCTCCTTTAATATAACTGGATAGATCCCATCCACCCCAGGTGCCTTTTTTATGTTTATCCTCAACAATCTCTCCTCCACTTTCCTCTCAGTTATTACAAAATCATCCAGCTCACTGCCAATGTTTACTTTACCTACATCATTCTCCTTCCTGAATAACTTCTCATGCGTGAATGTAGATGCAAAATACTCGTTTAGATTGTTAGCCACCTGAGCAGGATCCTCAACTGTTGAACCATCAATATCCAGTGGACCAATCTGATTCATCCCTTTCCTTCTTAAGTTTAAATAGGTAAAGAACTCTTTTCTGTTTTTCTTTGCATACTTTGCCAAGGATTTTTCGTAGTCTGCCCTTGCCTGCCTAATCTCCTTTGTGACTTGGTTACAGACCAACTTATATCTATCATAGGCTTCCATGTCACCCATTAATTTGTATGTATCCCATGCATTTTTCTTCTCTGCCACATGTCTCATTAGTTCATCTGACAACCATTTAGGCCTAAACCTTGAACAATATTTCTTAGTTGGTATGTAAAGCCTGGTAGCCTCCAAGATTAGTTCCTTGAATGCTTCCCATTTTGAGTTTGCTGTTGGTAACATCATCAGTTGGTCCCACTGTATAGAATTTAAATACTGTCTCAGACCATCATAGTCGCCTTTACGAAAACAAAAACCCTTCCCTTTACCTCTGATGGTAGTTACCTCCTTGAGTAAATCCCACTTCAACACACTGTGATCACTGCCACCTAGTGGTTCATTTATCTGCAGATTCTTAATGCATGAAGAATCACTACTGATAATCAGATCAAGAGTATTGCTCCCTCTTGTTGCCTCACGAACATGCTGATGTAGAAAACAATCATCCAATAAATCCACAAAAGCCTTGCTAGTGTGCGAGTGACCAACCCACAAATTCCAGTCAATATCTGGGAAATTAAAATCCCCCATTATAAGACTCTCTGATTTACTGGCCCACTCTATTTCCCTGTACAATATCTTATTATACTCGTCAGAGTCATTAGGCCTATAGCACACTCCTACTCTCAATTTTGATTTCCCTATGCTTATGTCACACCAAACTGACTCGACACTGCCCTGTCCATCGATGTCGACTGGCTTCACTTCCTTGGACTTTATGTGTTTCTTAACTAATAGCATAACCCCTCCTCCCCTCCTGTCCTGTCCTGTCCTGTCTATCCTTTCTATACACATTGTATTCCCCAAATTCCAGTTCCGCATTCCTTATATCTGTGTGACACCACGTCTCTGATATCCCAACAATATCTGCCTTTGATGTTTTGAGCAATACCTCAAATTCATCAAATTTATTTACCAAACTCCTAACATTGGTGTACACGCAGGTATACATGCACCTGTTTCTATTCTTGGCTACCCTAGCACAACCCATGTGTTTACTTGTATGTTATATATATATACACACATACTATCATTGAATTTTAACATTAATTAAATTATAATAAAGTAAATAAATAATTAGGCGTTCATTAGAGGCAGCGACATGCAATTCCTCCATATGAAGCTAAAATACATCCAATATTTTAAATTAAATAAAACAAAACATAAGCCGGTAGTATGGCAAAAACTGTAGAGCGAAAATTAACATAAAAATAACCCAAATAAACAAACGAACGAAAAAAAAAAAAAGAATAGACATAATAGTAGCCCGATAACCCTTGTATAATTTCGAGTTTTAAATCCGATTAATAAAAAAACTATACAAATTTTAGGATAATGCCAATTATATAATAATTTAGCTGTACCCCCCCCCCCCCGAGAGGTACCAGTTCCGAAAGACGTGAAATATCACCAAAAAAGGGTTAAAGGAACTATCAAACGATAACAAATTCAAAATAAATATAGACTGACGATCATGCCCCATATCGACAGAGGACCACGAGGCCAATAATGGTCATGGAATCGCTACATTTCAATCGCTATACAAATCGTCGCCGTGGTGAAAAGATCGAAGTACCAATTCACCCTCCCTCCTCCGATCGATCCACCAGTGCAGAGGATTTGCACGGCGGTGGTCCTTATGCAGCGAAAATAAACTATAGAACAGACAGCACTCTAGAGCAGAGCCACACCACTGACATACTGTAAGCTGAATCAGCTTATATAGAAGAAAAATGGAAAATAGATGGCGACACAGGCGTTGCTCAATTAGCATATCGACCCATTACTATTGAATTATATTAAATGTTAACGAAAGTTAAATCATAATAAAATGAATAATAAAATGAATGAATAAAATACATACACATATATATATATAATACTAGTCACAAGCATTCATTCGGTCACCGCATAGTTTATACAGACGACCTGGCCTTCTCGCACATTTATACAACTTAACCTGCAAAAGAGAAATTTAAACATGCATATACAATTCTCTTTTACACTTATTGGCATTCTCCCACAATTATCGTACCAGTACGTGAACTTGGTGGCACACACGCTTTTATTTATTTTTGAAAATTTAACATACATATCTTTTTTTTCGTAAGGTTAATTAATGTATTTAAATGTGTTGTATATTGTGGATGAATGAATGTTTGTGTATGTCACAAACATTCATTCATCCACAATATACAACACATTTAAATATATACACAAGAATATGCTCATTCAAACACACACACACAGAGATATATATATATATAATCAAATAATATTTTACTCATCTGTGTAATAGCGTATACATAGAACTGAGAACAATAACCTTTATTCATTCATTTTTACACGTTGAACATTCACTCACACTCTGGATTGGAGAAACATTGGATGGAAAAGTCATCATTACACATGAGGCAATTCCACTAGTTCAAGATCTCAATCACGTCCTGCAACGAGGACGTGAGTGAGAATTCTGTCCAAATATAGATCGTCATACACTTAAGCTATTCGTGTTCCAACACCGCAGTACGATTGAACTGGATAAAAATTGAAGTGGTTCAATTTTGACCACAGACAGTTTACGTTGACTGCAGCAGTACGATGGATACAACAAAATTTGAACGAGAACGTTTCGATTGTGCGATTTGAGTCTATCGATTCGGTTCCGTTTTGTTGGCATAAAGATATGGCAAATTTTTGTACACAAACTTTCCTGACAGAATTTTCTGAATTATACAAAGAATCTGCTTGCCTTGGTCCCCAGAATATCATAACATAAACTCGAGGAGAAGGGCTTTACAGACGATTGTGGCCAAATTCAAAGAAGAACTTGAGGCTAATGAGGAATTCGTTAAGAAAAAGATTAATAATTTTAGAACCTCTTACAAAATAGAAATTAAACTGGTTCAAAACCCAAGCTGATAATAATTATCCTTGCCCATATTATCCGACTGGCGTAACCACCTTCATTCGAAGGTGGTTACGCCAGTCGTCTGGATACAATCGTAATTCTTCCAATAAATTAGTATGTGAGTAAATATTTCTTTTCATTAGCCATTCTTTACACCGTCAACTTCGCTGATTATATTGTTTTCTTGGTAAAACTACAGAACCCGGTGCCCCTTTGAAAATCACGTCGAGAAGAAGAGGGGGAGAAAGCAGTGACGTACGGTTTGTAACTCCGCCCACTCACTGCGTTCCCCCTCTTCTTCTCGACAACTGCACGTGGCGAATGTCACGCGACATAACATATGGCGGAGCTGAAAAACAACGAAATTAGCGGCAATTCAGCAATTTTTTCGGAGCAGCAACCAAAATAATTATACGTAAAAATAACATTAATTTCTTTTTCAAAACGAAAAAAAAAAATGAGACGCAGTAAACGACCAATTTTCGGCAAATAACTCCCGAAGTCCCGTAAAAAGGTAACCTAAAAACATAACCATTTTTCATTAAACACAAATGAAAGTCTATTAAAAACGTGACTCCCATTATATATATTTTTTTTCGTCCAACGACTGGTTTTTTGCTTTTGAAAGTCGATTTTATTTTTAATTTTCACGACACTGTAAGAACTAAATCTTACAAATAAAATTTACAAATTTTATTTGTAAGATTTTGCCGGTAAGGCAAACGTGAAAAGGTTATTCTGCGGTGTGAAAAAAAAAAATAAGAAAATTTCTACAGAAGGGTTGTTTTGTGCGCTAGGGAGACGGCTGTGGTGAGATGTTTTGGCATATAGGAAGGAACGAAAAATTAAACAGCGTATGGGGAATGGTTGCGCGTCTTTGGAGAAATCGTTCCAAACTTGAAGGAAGAAAAAAAGTTCGGGGGAGAGTAATTGAGCAAGTGTCCACTCTGTATCTGACTTCTCTGTGGTCTAAAAGGAGAAGGTCGTGAGTTTGCAGGTTGAAGTGGAAGAAGTAGATTTTTTGGTGGTCTGAGTTCACATCTCGTGGTAGCAAGATGAAGAAGAAAAAAGAAAAAGTGGCTGAGAGAAAGGGTAATAAGGCATAGAGGACGCGAGTACGTGCGGACTGAAAGTGATGATGTTTTTTTGGAAGTATGGAAGAGTGGGAAACGTGCGTCGAAAGGTTAAGGTAAACGTGCAAGAAAGAGAGCCTTGTCCAGCATCGGAAGGCAGTGATAGGGTGATCGGCGTCCCTGGCAAAGTAACTGCAAGCTGTACCTCCGAAGTTATGTCTCGTGTAAGAGACTACAATTGTGTCTAGGGTCCGGCCCGATTAGAAATGGCCAGTTGTGCAGATATGTGAGCCAAGAACAGAAAGAATGGCAGTCAGCCACGGAAAAAAATAAAAAATCAAGAGCGCCCAAGAAATTAACTTAAGCCTGTCTGCTACGAAGGAAGCCTGAGTGGAAGGGAATTAGAAGTAGCGACTATTTCGGAACGTGTCTGTTCCTGTTTTTTTTTTATTGAGCCCCGAACTCATGGACTCATAATCTAAACCCTGTAAGAAATTGATTGATAGTTCTTTCTAAAGAAAATTCAATTTGGTATAGGCAAGTTGGTTACTAAGGTTGAGATAAATTGTAATAAATGTTAATGATTATGAAATAACGTAAGGGTGATGATTATGAAATAACAGGGGTAATAAAAAGATAGAAATAGTATAAAAGAATTAATAAAGAAATATAATCATAGGTGTAGTAAGTTGAGGATATGTTAACACGTATCATTAATTTAGACAAGGTGTCGACAAATGATAACTTGACAGATACAGTTTGTAGAGAAAGAAATTTTGTTTATTTAGAAAACCCTTGAATAAAGGGAGTAACTAAGGTAGAATAAATGACCTGTGGTGAATATTACTGATGTAAGAGATACCAGTTGTAATACATTTCGTGTGTTAAAAGCTAAGAGATCTAACAAAATAATAAGAGTTGTAATGGGTATTACTGATGTAACAGATGAGAATGATTGGATATTCATTGAGGATTCATAATATGTAAGATACAACTGATACAAAGTAAAGTGGATAATTTGTAACGGAAAAGGAACGACCTCGAGCATTAGTCCTGAGGGAGAGATAGTGTATTGTACTATAATATGGTTCATATATATAGAAATTGATATGCATATATGCTGTTTCTTTTCTTATGTAAATATTGTATATAATGTTCATTAAAGGTTTGTAAATTTTTTGTAAAAAATGTGTCTTTAATGTTCTGTTAACACACCGCTTTACACACGCTAGTATCTAGAATTTTTTGTGAATTGCAGTTAGATTTGCGTTTGTGGGGTGGAAGTCAAAACTCAACAAAAACGAACAAAAAATAACATTCCCCACCCCCCAACACAAATAGCGAGAGATGCTAAGAGAATTTGCTCATCAAGAAACGTTTATTTTACGGACGCAAAATTCAAACTGCGCAGTCGTATGTGTGTGCGTGTGCTCATCCAATTTCCAACAAAATTGTACAGCAATTGTATTCAACTAAATCGTACTACTGCAGCTTTGGAACGCGAGTTTACTGCTATTCATACAAGTATGTAAACACATAGGAGGGAAGTTATCACTGTTCATACATCAGCACACATTCACAAAAGTACAAGTTCTCCATCACGGCCAGCAGGTTGGATGTACGTGAGAGCTCCAAACATACAGCCCAACCCCGTAGCCAAGTTCAATGGAACTTAGCCAAGCCAGGAACCTAAACCCTGCACACGAAAACATGCACATATTCACATAAACATATCTACTTACGCCCATGCAATATGCCTGTCATGCATACAATTATTCATACAAATAAGTGCCCATAGCAAAGTTCGATGGAACTCAGCTATAGCAGTATATAACACTGAACACCCAAAATACATGTACACATTGACATATTTAAATCTAAAATAAAATAAATTCGATCAGATGAGTTCATATATCGAAAGAATACAAGAAACAGCACCGTATTTAGCACTCACGGGCTTGAATCCCGGTCACTCAAAGCACGTGTACTTATGTACCCTCGATGACTACTCGGCATATGTTAATAATGCTCATGAACTTAACACCATGCATCCAATGACATATATTTATAACCGCTAAAGCAAATATGCATAGATATCCCTTTTAACTTGGTGGGAAACACATTATAACAGGCCAGTCTCATTTAGGTTTCTCTAAAGCAGAAGATGTCATAACTGGGTAGTCATGCTAGTGGAAAGGCAACGGGGACCTCGGTTTTGCAATGGGCCCCACGGCTAAGAGGCCAAATGAACAACAGACCAACACAACACGACGCAGGCCACACACTATCTTAGCAGAGTTTGTACAAGTACTGCGCCACAAAAGTACACAACGCAGAGTTGAAGGAAACACCGGTGACACTTGACACCATAAACACTATAAACTATGTGCTGAAAATAAACCTATTACCGATAAACTTCTTTTTTTTATGACAACTCCGGTTGTCATAAAAAGTCACAAATGAGTATTAATTTGCATGTTATTACTTAAATTCGCATATTATATAACAAATTCGCATAAATTTGAATGTTATAATTTAAATTAATATAAATTCGCATATTATATATCAAACGCGCATGTTCATTAGCAAGCTAAGAGTATATTTACGGTCTCCGCTTCTTGTCAAAAGTACATAATATGGGATAATTAAACATAATTTTTTTTTCATTATTCATGTTGAATTTATAGTATTGTACTTTGATTAATAATAGCCAAGTGCTAAACTCAGAAAATAAAGCTGTACTGTTACACAAAATATGCAACAGTATTGCAATCAGAACTTGCAAAATAATTCTTAATAAAGTATAAAAATAAAGCACTCACCTACCTTCAGTCTAAGAATGTAATGCTCCTATTGTAAAATTCTCCAACTTTCCTCTCGTTATACGAGAAAACCTCAACGTTCAATATGCTTTAACACACGATATTGCATAAGTCGTATTTAAAACGAACTTCACTTAAATCGATTAAAAATAAAACAAATTATTTATAAATTTGCACAAATATTAAATAAAGACAGTTCTTTCAAGGCTATAATTATAGCTAGCTTAACTATCGTTTACCAAAGAAAGACTTTACCTAAATTTTGTTACAACACAATTTTGATAGATGCGCGCGATTTACGTGACATAGAATAACAGACGGAGAAAGATAATTTTTTTAATATAGAGGGAGTACTCAAGGAGACCTTACGTATTTGTTAACAGATAATAAAAAGGTAAAATAAAAGGAAAAATAAATTAAATTACATAATGGAGATTTTAAAGAAATGCATAGCTAATTTTTATTAATATAAAGAAATGAATTTTATTAATTTATTATTGATATTAAGGTATTTAAATTATAAATTTTGATTAATTTATTATTATTATTATTATTATCAACTTATTTAAGTTATTAATTTAACTGATTCATTTTAAAATTAAAGTGATTCATTTTAAATTAAAATTATTAACTTTAAATTACTTAAGTTACATTTTCATTAATTTTAAGCTTTTAAATTTGATTATCTTTAATTTCTGAGACTTGGGACTGAGTCTTTTAGATAATCTTTGATACTGGTATACTGCAATCAGAACTGTATAGTTGGCAGAATCGCCGTTCTCCCCACACCGGGTGGAAAAGAACTAAGTTCGAGTCCCGTCGATGACGTGAGGAAATTTTTATGGGCTTTTTTCACAACGTGGCTGAGTTAGTCGGTGTCTCGAGTGAGGGTAGCATAGTTTTTTCTCCCGGAAACTCGGGTTTTTCGGCCAGCAAACCAAAAATCGACCACAGAACACAAGCAATTGATAGACAATATACACGGAGCAATATGGCCTCAATCACTGATGCTTCTAAAAAAAATAAAAGAACTGTATAACAATGATATACATATCGTTATTTAAACGATATAATGGTAAACAGAATGTTATTCACGTTCAGTGAATTGAAGACTAATCTAAGACAGCCTTGCTTGTTTTGGAGATGAAGAACTGGGTTTGCAGGAGAAAGAAACAAGAAAGCAACGCACGAGGCAGACGAACTTGGCCAAGGTCGAGAGAGAACTAGATCCACTGAAATTCCCACAAGGGCATCAGTGAGGCACGTGTGGGATTCAATTGCAACATTCAGTAAATGATATTGCTGATAGTGATCTTCGCAGGTTAATGCGAAGATTATGGTCAACAATATTATTAAATACTGAATTGAATATGCAGTATTCTCCAAAGCTCGATAATGAGCAGTCACTTCTTATAACTTCTGCATATTTCATCCCGTGATGGCACAACCTTTAGCAAAAACTTCTACCAAACACTTTGTTGTAATCAACCTTCCATAATATAAATTTTTTTCTGTTTATACTCCGGGACGACCAAACGGTCAGAGGAGTTCACAAGATAGACAGATTACAAGAAACAGCACCGTATTCAGTAGTCACGGGCTTGAACCCCGGTCACTCAAGGCACGTGTACTTATGCACCAGCGCGCCTGACCACTAGGCTACGGCGGCCTGGTCAGCCGAAACATTCTCAGAATTAATTAACTTTCTAAATGGAATTGAAATATTCAGTTTACCTCATCTGTATGTTTGAATAGAAAACCATCACCATATTGCGCCGTATATATTATGTCTGTAAATTGCGTCTGTTCTTTGGTTGATCTGCTGTTTTGCGGGACGTAAAACCCGAGTTTCTGGGAGAAAAAAACCACGCCACCCTCGCCTAAGATCAACTAACATCAGCCACGTTGTGAAAAAGGTCCATTAAAATTCCTCGATTCATTGGCATATAATAAGCTTAGGTGTCCACCCAGTGTGGGGAGGACGGTGATTATGCCAACTGTGCTACCCACTAGGGCGAATAGAAGACGCGAACAACACTTGTAACAAGACAATATCATTTTTATAACTTGAGCCATGCATTTCAGTTTCGATACCGATTTATAACGAATTCTAGTAAAAACCTAAGCACTTTTAGGAATGTAATCTAGGAAAGGCAGATGGGTTTGTCTGGTATCACAGTATTAGAGGGAGTTTTAGAATCATGAACAACTTACTCACAGATGAAATACTAGTTGGACCAATGTCTGTTGCAGCTGTCTTCAACCTTTTTTAAAAGAAACTTCTCTTTCTTTTATTGAAAAAGCTTACTGGGTCGATCAACCACACTATCAGAACAGTAGGTGTGATTTTTAACCATTGCCTAAGGCAGCAGTTCCACTCCCTTAAAACAACTTCTTTAACCTACGTGTGTTGCAGTAATGCTAGAAGAAACAGCGCGCCTTTTCATCGGAAACAAATGGACATATCTTAATGTAATCATTCGATTTGACATTTTGAAACACTTTATGGTGTCGACGTTGCAACAAAAATACAAGAAGAAAATTTAAACCAAGGAAATAAAGTTTAAGCATCTACAGCATACATTTTCTGGAAAAAATATTGAACTCTACGAATCTAATTTAGTATTGTGAGCCTCTTAAAAAACAGGTAAGCTAGTGAGAGCTAATTCCTAAACTGTTTTGTTTTGTATTTTCTAGAAGAGATATTCTTGAATTACTCCCAAGGCTAGAGACAATTATCCTGTGAGAATATTTTCCTTCCCTTCAATAAAAAATTTCCATGGATATTTCTCAGTAATCGAGAAATATGAGGTTTTTTTTGCGTCTTGAAGAAGTTAGTCTTGGTGTTAGTGAGGTAAATATATATAACCAGATTCCTTTTTCAATAAATATATGTGTGAAGTTGATCTGATATTTTGAGTGTTATCGGTAGACATTTTTAAAAACGTTGATTGTTCGTGCAGTCCAATGTTTGGTAAACAGGATAGAAGCGCTTTAAGGTATTATCATTAGCAAAGCCATGGATAGGGTATCCAATCAATGAAAGATTTTTGTATGAAGAAGGAAAAAGAGTAGGAAGTGCAGAGACCAGAAGTACTCAAACATTGATTCAGATTTGAAGTGAGTTAGTGATAAGCTCCAAAGATACTAAGACTATGAGGTGATAGTATATCGTATCTGAAAATTGTATATATTCCTGCTTGCTGGACGAAAAATCCGAGTTTCCGAGGGTAACCATGAAACCCTCGCCTGACATCGACTAACTCAACCACATTGTGAAAAGGCCCATAAAAAAAGTTCTTCGCTTCATTGATGGTTTTCGAACCAGAGTATTTTCTACCAGGTGTGGACAGGACGGTATTTATACAGGGTGATTCACTACCAGTGCGACAAACTTGCAGGAGGTGTAGGGGGCACAAAGACGAATCGGAATCACATAGCATTGCAAGGTCCGAAATGCCTTCGTCATGCGGTAGAGGACGTTGAACGGGAGGTCGCGTGAACAGCGATCCCGCTGGAAGTCAGCATTTGCCAACCGGTTCCCGAGGCAGTAGGATGGACGAGTATTCAAACGTTGAACTGGCCGACATGCGCCTCGCGTATGGAGCTGCGGACTGTAACGGGCGCGCCGCTCTGCGCTTGTACCAGGAACGTTACCCGCATAGGCGTGCTCCTCATCATATGATTTTCGCACGTGCGCACAGAAGGTTACGTGAGACTGGTTGTTTCACCAGAGGTACCATGAATCAGGAGCGAACAACGAGGACGCCAGACAATGAGGAGAATGTCCTACGTCTTGCAGAAGGCAATCCGAGTACGAGTACTCGAGCGATAGGCCAACGACTGGGTATTTCCCAATCCACTGTATGGAGAATACTGTCAACAAACCAAATGAGTTCATACCATCTGCAACGCGTCCAATCATTGAAGCCTGCGGATTATCCACTCCGGAGGACTTTTGCTACTTGGTTTCTTCAACAGAAACGGTTCGCAAATGCTGATTTCCAGCGGGATCGCTGTTCACGCGACCTCCCGTTCAACGTCCTCTACCGCATGACGAAGGCATTTCGGACCCTGCAATGCTATGTGATTCCGATTCGTCTTTGTGCCCCCTACACCTCCTGCAAGTTTGTCGCACTGGTAGTGGATAACCCTGTATGCACAAGAGCTCAGAAGTTTTAAGAGAAAGAGTTATCCACCATCACGCTGAGAAAGAAAGTAGAGGGAAAACTTTTCACTCAGCTGCAAAAAGCAGACAATAGATGAAATCTTGTGTAGGGCGCCGAACAAATTCCTTTGAAATTATTTTAATAACAGCTTGTTTCTCCAGTATTTTCTATGAAATTTCCAATAGTTGTGGAACTTAATGAATTTTTCTATTTCTTTAGAAAGCTTGGAGGTAAAGACTGTGGCCCTCTACAACAGTATAATGTGTTCACCACTTTTCACTAGGTTCGGAATCTGGGCTCGACAGGCGGAGACTGAAGGGATTAATTCTTATAGGTCTATTCAATTGGGGTTTTTCAGTGAGCACAAAATATAAATTGGCTGAGTATAAAAATCCCATTTAGTATCAAAAGAACCCTCACAGTGCGACAAAATAGTCAATGGGTCAAAGGAAACCGCCTACCCCCAAAGCAACTAAGTAATCTATAAAGACTGCAGAACAGCACAGATTCCTATTCCCTTTTAGAAATAAGTTAGACCTCCGAATTTAAATGCAAAGGAAACTACTAAAAAAAAAGAAAAAGAAAAATTTTGTCTCACTTCTTTGGAGAAATCATATCAGAACCAGACGACTTCCTTGTATTAATGTTGTTCAAAATCTTGATCTTCCATAATGAGCAGTTACGCAGGTGAAGTATGCCTCATTTGCCATCTTCAGCAGGATTTGTCAAAACAATGTTATTGCAGAAGGAGTTAAAGAAAATGTAGTTGAAGAGAGCCTGTTTTCTGTTGAAGCTGGAATGGAAATGCTGCTATATAAAAAGGTAGAAGAGAATGGACAGAAGTTACAACTAATAGATTTAGTAAGGGACCAGTAAATTGGACTGAAAATAGGATACAAAAGGCAGTGTTTTACCTTTGAGGTTTTTACTATTGACTTTATTAATTACTTGTTTGCAGTTAGCAGATGTTTTGATGAGCATGCTTAAAAGAATGTAGTATAACGTAATACGACAGAAATTACTCCAAAGAACACGAAACTGAAAGTCAGTTTAGACAAGTGCTTGTAAGTGAGAGCAAAATTCCTGAACAAAAACCATACAAATCTCCGCTTGAGATAGATAACTTCAGTCTTTCGGGCGAAAAAGCCTTTATGGAGAATTCGTTCGGTCTGATTCAGGACTTGATACCTACCCGGACGACTTTATCCAGATGTGAGATAAAGTGAATGTTGGTTAGGCATACCAAAATTTAGAATTCCTTTAGAAAAAGTAAATGGGAGTTCAGAGCATAAGATGGTAATATACTCCTTAGGATAAAAGATCAAGCGTATATTTGTAAAGTGAATTAAGAAATTTTTGGGAGGGTTTCGATTTTTTTTTTTAATCATAGATAAAATTGTTCCATTAGTTTGATTTTTCCTTATTCTTTTAGGTTAAAGTTAAAAGTGAGATGTTGTGTGATATGATGCTTTCTTTAGATATGAAACACAGGGAGATAGTATTTTATAAATAAAATATTTTTAATATTATTGTCTCGTTTATTCCTTTAAGATATTATAAAAAAATAAACGGTGTTTTTTTTGTTCGGTTTAGCTTTTCCAGGCTGAAATTAAATTCAAAAACGCCAATGTTTCCTTTCCAGTGCACAGTCATAATGCTCTTATTTAGCCTTTTCCTTCTTCAGAAATTTTCATTTCATTCCATTTCCTAATTCAGTTATTTGAAGCATCTACGATAGGTCAAGGATGAAAAGTATTAAGTCAGAATGTGAAAATTCAGCACACGTAGAACTGTGCAATCTGTCTGTGCTGATTTCTTTCTTCTTCTTCTTGTTTTCTGCTCCTATTGTGCTGAAGAGTCTCCAGCCGAACTCCAGATATGCAGTCGCGGTGGGAGCAAACGTGTAAATGTATTAAATGCGTTGTCACGGAACTGTCAACTCAGTATGTGGAATCAACACGCCGATTTTCCGTGCTAACTGTGTAAATTTGATCGCAGATAATGGAATCTGTTTATGTGTCGCATTCTCTGGGAGGCAGGCAACTTAAATTGAGCCCGACTTGCAAGTTTTGAATGAAGGGTAGTTTGGAACTGCTGCCCTAGTTTATTGATATTTTTAATCTTCCAGAGGATACTAATATGTTTTGTGTATCATAATAGGATAACATTTCCACAATGTTTTTTTATGGAAGGGCAGCGAGGTGCCGATTTAACTTTATTTCTGTTTACGTTTCACTTCGTTGATTTCATTCCTTGAGAGTAGTAAAAAGCAAACTTTTACAGAAAACTAGTTTTATGGCTTATGTATTTCATGTTGTTCTCATACTGAATGTCATACTAATCTAAATAATACTAATCTCATGTTAATCTTAAATGATACTAATCTCATGTTAATCTTAAATGATACTAATCTCATGTTAATCTTAAATAATACTAATCGCATGCTAATCTAAATAATACTGTTCTCACACTATTCTTAATATAGTTCCTGCTTGACGATGGCAGTGTTAACATAACGTTCTACAGGAAATTTATCGTGAAAACTAAGTACAGAAATACCTCTGACGAAGGGTTCCTCTAGCCGAGTTCGTAACGTCAATCTTTACATCATCATCATTTTTCGTTTGTTTATTGTCTTATTTTATGCGATAAAAAGTGAGCTCAATTAGGAAGTTGTACTTGATTTGCAAGAGCAAGTTTTAGACTTATTCTTACAAAGCTTCCTGCAGTGAATTATTGAAGATGCTGGAAATGGAAATATTAGATTAGAATGATCTCAATGACAGATAACTTTTCCCTGAGGTAATGGACCATTGGAGCGCCTGCCATTTTAAGGAAAGATTAATTAACAAATTCTAAGAATTCTAGAACAAATGAACAAATTTCTATCAGATTTTCCAGACTATTTTAAATTTGAACAGATATTTATGTTTTGTAATCATAAGTAATCGTAATTGAACAAATATGATAGAAATGCTGTATTCAAAAGTTTGAATACTGATAAAATTTGATAGAAATGCAGTAATAATTATAAATGTAATAAAGATCAGTGATAAATGTAATATATAAATAATAAATAAATAAAGAGGCAAACAGACCATATAATCCGCGCAATATACAGACGCCTCATGATCTTAGTTGCCTCTACAAATCCAATCCAGCAATAATTCTCACAGAAATTGGAACAAGCGTAATTATCTAATAAATTGTCTGTTTAGGAGAAATTTTTCTAGCGTGTTAAAATGCACTTATTAATTACTGCTCTCGTTTTTTTATTTTATTAGTGAGTTTGTATCACATTTATTTCATTTCCAATTTCAGATTATCGCGTAAAATGACTATAGAAATCCTTTGTCTTTCGTCATCTCCTTTCACGTTGTTTGACAAAAAAAGTCTTTGTTTTCCATTTTACAGTTAAGCGGAAGGAAACCAATTTCTGAAACCTTGAACAAACATCCTTCATCTGCATTTTTGCTCTTTACTCTCTGCTAAGTTCTTCCAATCTCTGGAGGATTTGTTTGGGTAACGCTGTTGTCGGAAATAAAGATTCCAATGATTTCCGTTGCGTCGTTTGTTTTTCATGAGAAGCGTGCAAATGAAGTGCCTACGAGATCATCCCAGACCCGCATTTTCCATTGAAGGTCATGTTTAGATGATGCGGGATGAGCATTCATTAAGACAAGCTGATTCTCCCTCTCTCTTTCGCTCGCTATCTCACCAGACTTCAACCAAGGCCATTTCTTCCTTCCATTCTAAGCCAAACTGCACACGAAAACCATTATCATTTAATTTGTCTAATCATTTACATTCACAGTGAAAGCTGCCAATAGCCATCAGATTGAAAATACGAATTCTTTATGGTCGTCAATTCTACGCAAACATTTTAATTAAAAATGTTCATTGAGTTCTCAGATTTGGAATCTCTCGCATGCGTGCCATAAGCGAGTCAAATGAAGTCAGGCAGGAAGGAGAGGGAGGGGGAGAGTTGAAAAAGGATACCGGGACAATTCATAATATAAACGCGTGATCACTGTTTATAGATGCTTTGGTTACGTCGGCTTTTATTATTTTTTCCCGAGCCAGTTCTGTTTTTTTTACGTCTTTATGCAATGCCTAGGTGAATGATATTTAAGCTAAAAGTTTTATCCGATGTACGAAATACTGAATACGTAAATAACGTATGCTAGGCCACACGAGGTCGCAGTGACGTGGCCTTCCAAATAAATAGGAATTAGGGCTAGACATTACAGCAAAATTGCACTTTTGTATTAGTTAAATTATGTAAGAAAGCCTGCTGCCTTCCTTTCATCTTTGATGAAAACTCTTTCACCTTCGTAACGGCTTCATTTCTAACTCTTCTTTACCCATTCTCCACCATTAATAAGATTAATAAATCCATGGAATAGAGTCAAAATACCACTCACGGTTGTCTCAATCGAAGATAAAATATTACCAAAATAGCATTAAATATTAAAAGGTATCAGAAAGCGTTGTTTCTTGTTGATTTTAAGAATTACGATTGTTTATCTTGTATAATCTAAGCCAAGATGTTTTAGGAGATGGTAAATGTCTTCATATGTCTTTAATATTAAAAAAAAAAAAAAAAAAGAATCGAAACCAACGAGGTTTAGGGACCCGTGTAACACCATACATATGCCCTTGATTGAAATTCATAATAGGTGAATAAACATAACGCCCCTTATATATAATATTTGGTTTGGGAACTCTTTTTTCCAATTTTTTAAAACAGCGGCAAGGGGGGGGGGCGATAAATATCTAAGACTAACTATAGCGGGCTAGGCATATCAATCAATGCTACTAGCAACGATTAATCGGAAGGGAAGACTAACCTAATATTTTTATCCTCAATTAGAGTTACTGTCTCCATAAAAGAAATTTCTTACAATCATGTAGATTTAGTATTCTTGTCAAATTCTTATAAATAGGTAAAGATCTATGCAGCGTCTAATGTTTTTATTAGTTACATAATAATTAATTAACAAGCAACATTATTATACCTTCATCTTTGGAACAGCAACTGCAAGAAATTTTTCATTATGTGAAGTCGAAGTTGATAATACTTCGTCTAAACAAGCAAGGAGGGTAAAATTAATTTCGTATTATCTTTTTCTTGCCGGCTACCTTCACTAATCATCGTATTACAATAGATGGACTTTCACGAAAGCCGGAAGAAAATTTCTTTCCTATAAATAAATCCAGGTCCATCAGGTGTACGAATACCTATTATACAAGCAGAAGAACGCTTTTCCCCCCCTTTTTTTTTCAACTTTTAGCTCTTGGTTCGCGTGTGGCGAAAATACATGTGCGTGTGGGAAGGTATTTTATGGCTCTAATAATCAACTCGTGATGCTATGATCGCCCAGTGATACTGTCCGTGCAGTCACGCTATACTCTTATCAGACAGTGGTTCATTATTATCATTTTATTTTATTTATTTATTTTTTTTTTTTTTGTTCGTGCGCATTTGCTTTTAGGGTTTATCCAATACTTCGCTTTTCTTCAGCTATACCTAAAAGCTCGTGATTTTCAATTCATTTATTTTTAAGGGCATTTTCGAAATGAAAAAAGTTACTCTTCTTCTCTTCTTCATAAAGAATTTTTTGCTGTTCACTTCCATTCGTAATTTGAAAAACCTTTTTGGTGTAGGTACCTTTGTGATTTTGGGAGTGGCTTCCAAGAAGTTCGCTGATATATATAACATTTAGATGCACGGAAAAGATTCATTTCCGCATTTTTATTGTTTTTGTAAGGACGGAAAAGTGAACATGTTGCTAAATGCTATAAATTTTTTGTGTTTCCTTTACTCAATGAACATTGAAGATTCTGAAGTTCTGAAGATCTGAAGATTGAAAATTCTGTTTATAGCAGATATAGAAATGTTTATAGCAGCGACATATACTGGTGCAGAAAGAGCACAAGTATTTTTTGTATTTTTGTAATGGAAGAAGTGAACCCTACAACGCAAGTTAAGCGTAAACTTCGTAATATTCGTCTACATAAGGAATATCCATGATGTACTTCAATTTCAACATGAAATTGAGGAAAAATAGTTGGAAAGTCGAATCGGGCAGCAACCCTATTAAGGTGTTTAATGTGGAATCAATAATCTATGTCTATATCCCACATTCAGGGGACCTCAGTGTCAGGGTTGTCACGCGAAATATAAGATAAATAAAGTAGTTCCAGTGATATTATCAGAAACATGAATTGCACAATAGGCGAATGGAATCAGCTCTCATGGTTTCTATATTATCTTATAAAGATGGCACCCCCACCCTGTTCTGCAGGTACAGTCCGATGAGCCTTTTTATGCTAACTCGACTGACAAGGCTATTGAAGGTGATAAACCTTGTGGAGATCGTTAGTATGGAATGGAATTTGTCCGGTAACATATCCGATCCGAAGGAATGGAAAATATCTCTGCAGCATCTGAACAACACATTGGACCATCTGCATCATCAAGTAACATTTATTTCCTTATTTAAGTGGATATTTTTCGGATGATAATACTACCACCTATCTCGCAAATTGAACTACAAAAGAGAGACCATAGTAATTTAATTTTAGCTGTGGCAATTTCAAAAATTTAACCTATTGAGAATTTGTGGGACGTTTTTAGTATATAAACTTGTGGTCTGTATCATCATAAATGAAGCGCAGAAACTCCCAATTTGATCTAAAATCTTAAAAGGAGTCTCACCATAGTTGGTTAGAATTTGTTTAATACTTTTTTAGAAGTGAAAAATTTATTTCTGGATTTTTTGAAGAGCTTATATATATTTTTTAAATATTTATTTATACTTGGGAAAATTAATTAATCCATTTTTCTCACGCATTTCACAAAATACATTTTTAATTATGTATTTCTATCCAATAATAACTGATAGATATTTCGACTCTTCTCTATTTTCCTGCACACGTACAGCTTACGGTTTCAAGACGTTGTTTACTACTCTTCTGAAACAACCCTCATTTTCTTGGCTGCCACATACACACGCTCTCTCTCTCTCTCTCTCTCTCTCTCTCTAAAGGAATGGAAGAATTTCTCTTTTAAACGATGGATTGGTTAGAGGCAGAGCTACGGTTAAGCGAAAAGTAATGAGACCGCCGCTGTTTTATGCAGATGTCTGTGTGGGTTTAGAAGATGAAAATAAGATTTACATCAGAGAGGGGTGAATGGACCTGTTTACCGCCCGTAGCATTTCACGGCTGTCTAAACTCAGACAAGTTACAACTGCAGTTCTCTAAAAGTAAGTGACAGTCCTGAGTGCTTATTTCATTTCATTCTCTTTATATTTTGCGACATTCAAATCTCACTCGACATATTCTCACTAAGTTTAAGTGATGAGATGATGGAGGAAACCTGAATACTCAGTTTAAGAAATAAAAGTTTTAGATTCCACGAAATATTTTACGGGAAATGGCTGAAGAAAGTAAAATCAATAAAACGAAATAATAAGACGTCCAGAAAATCATGGGTTACGGTTTAGAAGGGTTACAGTTGATCAAAGAAATTGTACAGCCTAAAACAACATCTTCAATAAATAAAACTACAAATTATTTATATTTATTAGCAAACTGGTCAAATATAGAACATGAATTAACGGTGTATTGTACTATACGTAAATTGTTGATTTAAGGCGATGTTGGAGAGTAAGAAATAGTGTTTACTGAGAAAACTAGTTAACATTAGCATACTGGACGCAAAATCTGTCCACTTACCTCACAGTTGTTTTAATGACGTTTTTCTTTGGAGAGAATCAAAGTGCTTCTCAGGGTCAAAATTCTGAATAAAACTTGGGAATAATGATCTTAATAATATGTAATTGGCTTGATGATGGGGAAATTCCGAGTATTTACGTGAAAGATGTCTCATTATTGTGATTAATTAATACTTTCCCTGTGTGGAATAGACCTGGTTTTGAATTGCGCCAAGTCGATTTTTTGTATGCCCTGGTCGTGTTAGTCGTTCTCGGGCGAGGGTTGCATGTATAAATCGCCCTCCCTCGTGGGTATTAGAGTTGAAAGGATCGCCGTCCTCCCCACACCGGGTAGAAAAGACTTGAATTCGAGTCCCTTCGATGACGCGAGGAATTTTTATGAACTTTTTCACAGCATAGCTGAATTAGTTGGGATTTCAGGCGAGGGTAGCATGGTTTTTGCTCCCGAAAACTCGGGTTTTTCGTCCAGCAAACAGAAAATCGACCCCAGAACACATGCAATTTACAGACAATATACACGAAGCAACATGGCCTTAGTCGCCGATGCTCCTAAACATCCAACAACAACAACAACAACATGGATAAATCGTAATAAAAGAATCTCACAGTGCTCGGAGTTCTAAGCACATTTAAAATAACAGAACATCTGGTAAGAGTGAATCCGTGTTGCAGGAAGTAGCTTTGAGGAAAGGTTTACTAAAGACAGATTTTGATTTAATTACGGATTCTTAAATTTAATGTGTAAAAGTAGCCGAACACTGAAGCCTGGTAACGATAAACCACGACCGTCCTTTCTTACAATGATTAAATCTTACAATGATTACCATTCTATGCGCTGAAACTTCATTTTACAGAATAGCCAAATACAGCTCAGATACAGCTTCAGGAAAGCGAAATTCCTTTCGTTAATGACATTCTTAGCTTTCGCGACTTTAGGACAATGACTGTCCTTGATGCTGTCGACAATTCCACTGATATCTTATTTTAAACCATATTTCCTGTCATATTTTACTCCTGGTACACAAAGGAGATTACCTTATACTTGGATCTAAAGAATATGAAGGAAACTGGCAATTAAATATTAAATTTTTTCCTTATTAGCTACGAAGACTATTATTTTGTATTTTCTCTGAGCATAAAACGATTTAATGGACAATGAAATTAGTGTACAATTATTGCATCCTTCTTAAATAATAGCTTCATGTAGTGCAGGAGACGATTATTTTCCTTTTGTAAGTTGGGCGTAATTCAAAATCCGGAATCCATTATCCTTAAATTTTTCTTGCTTTTTTTTATCAAGTATTCAAAAATCACTGTTAGACGGTACGTTAACTTCATTTCCAAGAATAATGAAAGAGATGGGCAAGTCTGACTTGAACATCGGAGATTTCACAGCTCTCGTTTACCCTAGAACTTTCAGAATGCAGAAGCGATGATAGGGTGAATTCGCTGGTTCTCAATTCTCGATGAAGCGGAGACGATCCATCTTACTGGCTGCTTCTTCCCAGACGTTGAATACGACCACCTTTTGCTGTATTTTAACTTTCACGCTCTTAATAGAGGAAACAAATTTTAAATGTGCAGCTAGGGCAATTATTTCGTTATGTGATTTACCCAGATAATTTTAAATATGCAGAACACATTCCAAGCAATAACTGTGGAAAAATTGTACAAGCGCTCTTCGGCCGCTTACGAAATTCTGAAAGAATAGAAATCTCTGCCAAGAAATAGAAAAATTCTTAAAATTTGCATGTATTTTTGTATTTATTACGAAGATATTTCAAATTCCTCTATCCTCCTCAGTTGAGTTGACTTTCTTCACAAATCATCAAGTACCAAGATCATCCGCGATTCTGAGGATTTTGAAATACCCTGATTATACAGGGTGTTTCAAAAGTGATGGTCAATAATTTAAAGGTGAACTGTACAGACTACAATATATAAAAAAGCCTAGTAAACATGGGTCCTTAAGTGAATCGTTTTCGAGATACAGTATTAAATATTTCTAGTTGCGATCCACCACTGACAAGGTGAACTGTACAGAGTTTGGATCCACCACTGACTTGTTTGTAATGCCCCCCCCCCCCCTTTTCTCAATGCTCTGAGACGTAGCAGGCATATTAGTACCTGTCAAAGGATAGTCAACGTGGAACGAGGTTATAGCAAGGAAGAGTACTTAAATCCTATGGATTTTTGTATCTGGGAGTCATGAAAGAAGCTTGGTGTACACTTCTGACATTAACACAGTTGAGGAATTGCAGCGTCGGGTTGGAGCCTTTCAGCAAATCAGAAATGATCCAGGAATGCCTGAAAGAATTCGCAACTTAATGCAGAGAAGACTACAAAGCTGCGTACGGATGCAAGGACAGCATTTTGAACACCTTTTGTAACATCTGTAAAATCCTGTGGTGTTGAAACCAAAAATTAAAAATGTGTTATCTTATGTTTAATAAAACCGCCCTTAGCAAAGGATTCAAACCTTTTTTTAAACTAGTGCTCCCATAGTCAGTGGTGGATCTTAACAGAAAATGTGCATTATCTCGAAAACGGTTCATTTGCGGCCCGGTGTTCACTGGGACTTTTTTGCTTATTTTAGTTTGTACTTTTCATCTTTAAATTATTAACCATCATTTCTGAAATACCCTGTATATTGGTATTCACGATCTACAAGCGCGCTCATAACCGTAAGTGTGTTATGTCTATAGAAGTGGGGGAGCAGTGATACACTCGCTACCCGCTAGGGCCGATTGCATTCATATCATGGTATTCCACTAATTCTTGGTAAAACATTAATGCTGAAAAGTGCGTTTAAAATGAAAATAAAGTTAATTCGTGTATGAACTTTATCATTTACGGAGATATGTGACCTTCTCATATACTCTTCATTACCAGGTTCGATTTCCTGCAAGTATGGTTGTTTACTGGGTTGTGGCAGACGCGTTTTCCCATCTGGTTCATATCGAATGTACTTGATGAGCATCTTCTTATGAGGCGTTATGTAAATCATCAAGCTCATCGTTAGATTTTGCTCCTCTCCCTCACAGGTCACCGATGATACACGATCTCCTTATCTTTCAGTCAGCACGTCGTAAATTTCTGGTGAAGGTTTTATCAGGAAGACATAAAATTTTATGATCATTCCTGGGCCGGTATGCTCGACTGGATGACTCGCAGTGACTTCACCACTTTCACAGGAGTAATATCATCATTTGCCTTGCTCGATGAGAAACTGCTGGAAACTCCTTTCAGTTTAGTACTTGCATCAGCTTCATTTATATTCACTCTCCATTATATAATTTATTCATGCTGCTGTGATGCAGAGATGTCCTCATGAAAACGGCGGTCTATGCAGTTGTGCATAACCTTCAAGTTATACAGTGATGTATGATTTACAGGAGTGCCAAACTAGCTAGTTGCTTGGTTTGGTTTAGTTGCAAATAACTAGGCTTAAAGTTGATAAACTGAGCCATAGTTAAGGATTAATAATTAATATTACCGGAAACTATAAAACGGCCTTATTTGTAATGTATGGCGCATGAAGTTTGTGTGGAGGAAATGAAGAGATTGATGGAAGACCAGTGAACCATCGTGGGATGAAACTAGGAGAGTGGGGATTTTTACTGGTAGATAATACTGAGTCTGGTAGATCTAAGGCAAATTATGTGGCATAATGGTATAAACATGTAGAGATAAAATATATTAAGCAGATTATGTTGCCAGTCACAAGGAAGGAATCACGGAAGTGGATAAAATTAACTTTCTTCTAAAAAGAACGACAATGGTGGAATGATGGCCGCTTGTAGATGCAAAGAAGAGGAGACTGCAAATAGAAGCGAAGGAACTGACTCTTATAAAACAACGGGATATCAAATATGGAAAGCAAAAGCAATTCGTTACGTTTTAAAACAAATAACAATGAAAAATCATAAATATTAATAAGATAAAGCAAGGGAGAATAACATAAATGGTAAATTGATTTTTAATAATAAATTTTTCGTCAATGTGTTAATGAACCATGCTAAAATTTTGAATAAAATCCTGAATGAAGAAAGGAAGGCAGAGACAACAATGAAAACTCACTATAAGACTTTTAACCGATTTTTCAGTTTCCTCAGTCTGGAGCAATGAATTTCTGGATAGTTCAGCAAATCTGGGAAATTGACGTTTTTGGTGCTATTATGAATTATATGAGTCTTTGGCAATGACTTCACAACCATTTAGAGATGAGCTATACGACATTTAGGTGCACATGGCACATACTCTAGGGGAACTGAATAATATTTTGAGAATAGTAATAGTAATAGTAATAGTGGCATGTGATGCAAGAAAGCAAATGTATGAGCTTATGTAGCATCAGCCAAATAAAATAAAAAAAAATTTACAGGACCATTCCCTCTAAAAGTTTTTTTTTTATGAAAACCCCAAACACGAAAGGTATCAAAACCTATAGTACTTAGTACCGTGCATGGGTTGAAGGAGAAGTATGGGGGGAGGGGGATGCCGGAAACTTTGCTCTAGAGACTAAACATGGGTTTCACCACTTTGTCCAGTTTTTCTTTGAATTTATTTAACCTATCAAGTTCCACAACTACAGATGGAAGTTTGTTCCAGCAATTAACCATCCGCTGGCTAAAGGAAAATCCTCAATTTGAATCTATGTCCCCTCAGTTTCATAATCTGAGCAAGCGAAGAATCCCATCAGAATTCAGCGTGCTCAACCCATTTAAGGCCTTATACACCTCAATCAGGTCACCCTGCAGGTGCCTAGTCTCTAGCCGCTGCAATTTGCAGAACTTAAGCCTCTCTTGGTAAGAGGACCCCTTAATTCCCCTTACCATTCTTGTTGCCCTTCTCTGTACACGCTCAAGCAATTCTACATCCTTCCTAAAATGAGGCCTCCAGACCTGTACGCAGTACTCAAGGCGTGGCCTGACCATTGCCTAATACAGAGGGATAATCACCTCCTTCTCCCTGCTAGCAAAATTCCTATATATCATTGACAAAACCCCATGACCTGCCCTGGCAGCCCGTCTGAATTGCTCAGAAAACTTCATATCTGACTGCACAATTACTCCCAAGTCTTTTTCATTTCCTACCACCCTAACTGTAGTACCACACAGTTAGTACGTTCCTCTGGGGTTACTTCTACCCATATGCAGTACTTTGCATTTGTCAATGTTAAACTTCAGTGGCCGCTTCTCAGCCCATCTGCCCAAATTTTATAGATCCTATTGCAGTAGCACACTGTCATTAACAACCCTGCCAACCTTTGTATCATCTGCAAACTTCGACACTAAGCCTGATATACCTATGTATATATATAGTGCAAGCGCACTATATTTATGCATAGTCCTGACTCTCCCATAGCTTGAGGCTTATGCCCTAAATGCTCAGAGCCTGATATAACTTCAATAATATCATTGAAGTTATATCAGAATACAAAACAACATTGGACCCAACAACGAACTCTCTGGGACTCCACTAATAACATTAGTCCACGAAGAGCAGCGTCCATTGATTACCACCCTCTGTCTTCTCCCACCCAACCATCCTTTTATCCATTGTAGCAACTTGCCCTTAATACCATTCTGCTCCAATTTGTGCAATAGTCTTCCATGCGCAACAGTGTCAAAAGCTTTCCTGAAATCCAAGTATATGATATATTAAAATTATTTTTTGCATCCAGTTCCTTTTAACCACATCATAGTACCTAATCAAATTTGTCAGACACGACTTTCCCTTAACAAACCCATGCTGTGTCTGAATTATTTCTGCAGATGATCCTGCAATGCTTCTTTAATCATTGACTCCATTATTTTACCCGAAACAGAAGGTAAACTAACTGGTCTGTAATTACTCGTGTTACTCTTCGATCCCCCTTTGTGAATTGGGGACATATTTGCACACCTCCAGTAGGTGGGGATTTCCCTGAGCCTAAGGATGCTCTCATAATTATGGTTAAAGGTTTGCTTAGTTCCTTTGCCGCCTCCTTTAATATAATTGGATAGATCCCATCCGCCCCTGGTGCCTTTCTTATGTTTAGCTTCAACAATTTTTCCTCCGCTTTGCTCTCAGTTATTACAAAATCATTAAGCAACCTGCTACAATTTAATAAACTTCTGGCATTTTCCTTCCTTAACAACTCCTCATGTATGAATGGAGATGCAAAGTACTCATTCAGTTTGTTTGCTATCTGAGCAGGATAATCAACAGTCGAACCATCGATATCAAGTGGACCAATCTGATTCATTCCTTTCCTTTTAGAGTTTATATAAGTAAAGAAATCCTTGCTGTTTTTCTTAGCATCCTTTGCCAAAGATTTCTCGAAATCTGCCTTCGCCTGCCTAACCTCCTTTGTGACTTGATTACAGACTAGCTTACATCTGCTATATGCATCCCATGCATTTTTCTTCTCTGCCACGAGTCTCATTAGTTCATTTGACAACCATTTGGACCGTGAACAATATTTCTCTCTATCTTGCGAACAACTCTGATCCTTTGTAACCTTGTGAATTCAAAGCCTAAGCAACCTTCTGTATTTGATACATAAAAATCAATAAATACTAGTTTTTACACGTAAGTTTCAAGTGTAATCATTGTTGATTGCAACCAGACCTTATGAAAAACTGGAACAGTTCCCGTTTGGAATGTTTCTTTCATTATTCGAATCTGAAATATATATTTTAAATTTCTTCGGCGGCTCCTAATGTCCTTGAAGATTTGTAGTTAGCGACAAAGACTGCAATGTCATTTACTGCGAATGAATATTTTTAAAATTTTTAATTGCATGTCTATGTGAAGCGAGGGACGTAGCTGACAGTTAACTGTACAGTGTGAAGAAAGTTGGAAAAATTGTTTCCTGCAAGCAAAGCAACATTTCCTTTTAAAGATGCAGTTCCGTCTCTAACGTCCTTATTATAAGGACGCAGAAAGTTAAAGAGAGAGAGAGAGGCGGCATGTGCATTAGTAAATTTTCGCTGCAATAGAATTCAAAAAAAAAAAAAAAACGAAGTTGCTAACGCCATTCTAACTATCAGAAAGTCTAGGGATCTGAAATTTCGAAAAAAAACTAAATGAGGAAATTTCACAGTTTTTCTGATAAGGATAAAAAATATTTTAAATTGGTCTTGAATTAAATCAGTATTCGTTTAAAGCATTGCTTTTATTTAAAACCATTTTATAGAAAAAAGTATTCAAGAATTTTTGTTGTAAAATGTATTCCGGAAGGTACAGCAATACACCCGTTTCAGTTTACCGTGATTTTATCTCACATGATTGCTAAATACGGTGATGTTCTTATATTCTCTCTATCTTGCGAATAACTCTGATCCTTTGTAGACTCCAGAGTATAAATAGAAAATTTATTTATTTATTATTTTAGTAGTATAAATATAATCAAAACTATATCTATACTAGCGGTTTCCAATCATTTTTCATAAACATATTTGGAAACTAGTTAGATAAATGTACGTATTGAATTACATTTCAGGAAAGTTCGATTATTAACTAACATCTTAAAAAACTTTCTATACTGTGTTCAAGAAATATTTACCACAACTACATCACGTGAAGTGCACGACATGTTGAATAGTCGTGAAGTGAGATTTTTGTAGTTCTTTTTAGTGTGTGTGTGTGTGGGGGGGGATTATGAGGGAATGGATGAAGAGGAGATCTGAAATAAATTATAATATGATATCTAGTAGAAAGGTCTAGAAATATATCCTAAAAAGTCCTCAAATTGTGAGAACTGTAGCTGCTATTCCAAATTTATGGCAGCGTTTCGGTGGAACTGGGCTATGGATTCGGAATTGGACACAAAACCTCTCCAAGGACCAACAAAACATACGCTCTGGTTTTTCCCTTCTTGGATAATGTTCGAAAGACATATATATATATATATTATATATATATATATATATATATATTTGTGTATATATAAAGTCTCCTATGGACCAACGAAACATTTGTTAAAAATTTGGTGTCAATCCAACTTTTTCTTCTCGAGTAACGCTCAAAAATAGAAATTATTATAGAATTCTGCGGAGAACCTGGGGGGGGGAAGGCTGTAAAAATCGAAATGGATCCTAAAACCAGAAACTAACAACATACCCCTGAAAACTGGAGATAAAGCGAAATTTTACAAAAAAAAAACAATAATTGTGGAATTTTTATTGGTTTGATTTTGATTAAATTTGGAGTGGCTCAATAAATCATTCTAAACAATTCAAACATAAAATTTCATAAAATCCGTCCACTGATAGTCGAGTTGTTACTTCGGACGGACTGACATGCCAACAGTTTATGCATTTGTGAACACGCCTAAAACTCATTTAAAACCAGTGTCATATGATTAAATATGTAGAACGGAAATAGCATTTACGCCCGTAAAAATTATGCTATCCATATGTCATCAGAACAGGCAAATTGTCGGAAAAGTCATGCATATTGTGACATCATAACAAGCAGAATGTAATGTAAATAATACCAGTTTTCTATTAATCAGTGCGTTGTGATTGCAATTGGTCCAATGCGATGCATTATCTATTTAAGGAAATGAAAAAACAGAACAGTCAGCAAACCCGTATCTTTATTACGAAGCCAGCATTAGTTCTTCTGAAATATCAACAATAAACTTCTTACTCAACCACAATTCCTGATTTCTCTAAGTCTTTTTTCCTGCCCTAGTTCCGTCTTTATTGCTACCATCAAGTCTTTCCCAACACACCTATAGCATAAAAGACATTCGTTTTTCCCTCGCATGCACCATTTCTACTGATTGGCCGAATTCCTCTTAACAGCTTACTATTTTTAGTAATGTACACTTGCGTGAAGAGGCACGCTGGTGAAGATCCCAGTTATCTCAGCTGCCTCCTCTTCTTCTTCTTCCCTCGGGCTAGAACAGACCCCGTTCGATATTTGCGGCCACGTTTAGCCTTTAAGAAACTCGACACTTCAATCTCGGCAGCACTGTCCTTCCAGCTTTCTGTGCTCCGAAAGTGACACCGCCAGTGCATACAATTAAACCATCTGGCAAGCGGCTGCCCCAGGTCTGAGATAATGAATCTATTTATTCACCCTTCACTACTTTCATGTTTCCGCCTCATAGAAAGTAAGTCCGGGTCTTTGACACTCTTTCTTATGCTTCGGGGGCACCTTTCAAAAATAGCGTAACCTTTAAATAATCGATTAAATTTCATGTCGCGTACATCAGAGGCATCATCTCCCCCCATTCTTCATATCATGCATTCTATAGATCAAAGGCTCAAAGGGAACTCTTTTGACTTCAAAGTCAAATTTGAGATATTTTATTGTCCTACTACAAAATATGCAATTTATTACATGCCACTGCATTTTTTATATAGAAGACTGAGGCATGCTTTTCAATCTACGACAAAATTATGCAAAAGGTCAAAGTCAAAAACAGAATTGAGATTAAATATGATTTTTGAAGAGAAGTGATAGAAATAAAAAGTACAGACATTTCAACTACGGGGGTTAAAATATCACTCGGTATCTTTTGTCCAGTAAAGAAATCCATTTCAAGCTGTAATTTAGTCATATGGAGATCATACAGGATAACCTAGGTTCGATTTATAATATTTTTAAAAGCTTGGTATTTTATCTTTTTTTCTTGAATATCTAATGCTCATATTTATAATTATATTTAAAGTTCTTTTAATGACACCAAATATTCCTATTATTTTTGTTGAATTTCAAAATATCCTTTTGAATACTAATCAACCACCGAACAGTGAAATTTCCACCTCTACCCGGAAACTCTAGAGCTGACCATAAAGGAAACGAACCACATGAAGTATCGAAACCCTCTTCAACATACCATCCGTTTTGTTTTTCTTTTCACCTCTAAGATCATTAGTGACTTTCTCGTGCAGAGTATTTCCTAACTGCGATGCGAAGAATGCAGTTCGATTTTGGGTAATCATCACTCATATCGACAGGGAGTGAAAAAGTCCTGGAGTGATCGATGACGAGTCACAAAACCACAGAAACGATGATTCTTTTTTTTTATCTTCTACCTCGCACACAGCTGAATATCTGTGACATACCACAAGCTCACGTTTGTTTTGTAGTTAAACAGGGAAAAAAATGCCCTTGCGCATTGCTAAAACCATTTTGTATAAACAGGCATCAATTGCAATTAGTTGCAGCAAGATTACTACACATATTCATTGTCTTATTATTAGGAAAACACTCTTTCGTTATTTTAATTAAAAAATAATCTTTCAAATTAAATTTATGAAAGTAACAGGAAGGTGTTTTGTCTAATTAACTATTACACATGAATTTCTTAAAAATTCAAGTTTTAGTTCCATATATCAATGCAGTATTAGCATAACAACAATGTTGTTATGTTAATATTGACTTATTTAAGTTATAAACAACTCAATATATTATTTATAGTTGGTAGTAAAACCGCTAAACCGCTTATAGCTGTATCTAAAAAAAAAAAAAACACAAGATCCTAAGAAGGCTGTAAAGTGAATAAATCTCCTGAATTATCTTTCCTATAATGGCATAGAAAATATGGTACCAAATTTCATCTACACTTCAGTAAAAATAAAAATACATTAAAAAATCAAACTTTGTGCAATATTAAACACTGAACTCTATTTTAGATTGAATTTATAAATGTCAGAATTTTAAGTATATCGAACTACGCCATCTGAATTGCGCATTACGTCTTGCAAACTCATATTTTCTCCTGGATTCTATTTGGTAGGAAATTCCCTCCTCCCCACTTTTTTCTATAACCACAACATCGTTTTCCATGTTTTATATGCAATAATATATATTTTAGCAGCCGTTTTGCATATTCCCTCCAGATAATATATTTTTCTTGTGACATGTACTATATTGATTGCCTGGGCTGCAGTAGGTCTTGTAGAAGGAAAGCGTATGTTCAAAAGTATTCAACATCACTCTTTATTAAATTTCTGGTAGCGTTCAAGAGACTGTTAAACTATACTTATGTTTAATATTGGAAGTTAGTTTGCTGATATACTAAGCGCTATTTTCTTAGAATTCAAGTAGCAATGTTGGCAACTTCGTATTGGGTACAATGGTCGCATTATCGTGTAAGTCAATAGAATAAGAGGCAGATACCACGCAGATAACATCAGCCAGTTTATTACTTGTCTGAAGGCCGCGTTGAGATAAGTTTGCACGCGGAGTTCGATAAAAAATATGTTTGATTAAAAAAAAAATAAACTGGAACGTGGGTGAATATTTTATTTACAGAAAATACTGTATTATTTTGATAGAAACGTTTAAGTATTGGTTAATTCGAAAAGTAGTTAGATAGTTTTAAAACTGTATAATTTTTCGAAAGGTTTTATTGTTCGACACAAAATTAAATATGGCGTTTAACAGTTGAAATTTAAAAGCTCAACAGAGATGAGGCGCAGACCCCAGGTAAAAAGTAAACTGCAGCCATTATCATCAACCACCAGGATAGAAGCCTCCTCAGCAATTCTGTATTTAGCAATGCAGGGGGTTGAACCCCGGTCTACTCAAAGATCATGTGTTACTGTATTCCCACTCCTGACCATTCGGCTACCGAGGCCGTTTTGACCCCCGGTATAGACCACTTATATTTCTACCCAGACTTGCTCCAACATGTCGGATGTGACATTACAACCTTTTCGATTCTGGATTTTAATTCCAGAAAATTTGTTAGGGTATATGTCTCAACACACTCTTTTACAAATCTCCACAGGCACAAAAACCAACAGTGTGAGCTCCACAGAGAACGTGGTGATCAAGTAATTTGTCCATGTCAGTCAATTAATCGATCTGGAAAGTGTTCACCCAAATAATCACTCAGCCTACTAGAATTTCCCTCTGAATAGTCTTCGTGGATTTGGATAAGCAGAAAGCTTTCTGGCATATGAAGGTACACAGTACTCGTAACAGTATTTCCAATAAGAGGAGCATAAAGTTTACTTTGCTAGTGCGCAAAATTCGTTGACTTTAGGACTGTCACAAATATTATTTTTAATCATATGAGGGTTTTTAGAGCCCCATCCACACCATGTGTAAAAGGCATGGGTTCGAATCCCTTTCAGACACGAGGAAAGTTCTCTGTGCGCTCTCTTCACATCATGGCTGAGTTAGCACGAAAAAACCCTCAGTTTTTTTCGTGCTAACTGAGGTTCATAAAGCTTTGTGCACAAATAAAAAACAACAATACTAACATGGTGCGACTTGGTACAACAAGGTGCGACACACACCTCACATTGTGTATATTAACTCTGCTACATACCGGAAAACGAATTGGCGAAATTGCGGCATTCTTGAAAATGACTCAAGAAAGGCTTCTTCTTTTTTTTAAATCGAGAGAGGATATTCGTACCGAAGACAGACGTAGCAGCTTGTCATTATCAGTGAAGTGAGTGGAGTTTTAGATTAGATTGCCACTTTTCTTCGTGTGATTTGACCAACCGCAAGGCTCAACAATCCTTTCATGACACCCAAACAGAACACCTGTTTAAAAGGATTGTTAAACTAATGTAATTTGGAGTACGTTTCGAATTCTTCAACCAAAAAACACACACACACACACACACTGAGCTTTCTTCATTTGCAAACGTTCCTATTTTGATTTTGACTACTACTGCGTCTATCGCGCCTAGCGACAGATGCAGAAACTGAAAAATTCCTGACAACAAACATGTTCAGTCTCCTGAAATCTATTGCAGGATTAAGGAAGTTGAAAATGTTGCTTTACATTAAGTACAGTCGCCAAAATAAGCTTTGGTGTTCATTGGATTTTAATAGTTTTTAGTTGTTAAAGGGTTAACGGAGAACTCCAATAACTTGTCCACTTCAATTTGTGAACAAGTTCGCATCCAGACTTCTACGTTTCAAAAGCCCACCTCTATACACACTTGGTATTGGGCAAGAAGGTAGGGTAGCAGTAACCACCGCACTACACACGGATGCTGATTCTAATAGTTAATGCAGTGTATGAACTGTCGTATGTTCCAGCAGATCAAAGGACTTGAGAACTGCTGGTTCGTGAGCTGGTCATTGTTAAAAACTGCTGTGGTATGTTATAGTCACGTCCAACTTAGTTGTAGATGCATGGGTTAGTTTCTGTTAATAATTTTCTGTACTTATTTTACTTTTTTCCCGCTTTGTTGAGATAAGAAATTAAATAAGACTTGGAACCCCAAAGTTTGCATAATGCAAAATAATTTATGAGAAAATCACAAAATCAGTCTTTTAATGTCAACATCGACAACTAAGTATTTATTTTTGTTCATGGACGATTGTTAGAAAATTTTTCATAATTTTGGTTTTTGAAATTGCTCGCAGAAAATTCCACAGTTTCGTCACTTGGTTTTGGTACATTTCCTTCCTTCGGAAACAGGGAACGTTGCTCAGTTTGTTTAGACTTGCTACGTCACTGATTAAATTCCATAGTTTACATGATAATTACAACGTCATGCGCTGTACACGTATTATGGTTATATTTTGTTTTAGAACTAATTAAATTTTTTAAAGTCGTCGTTGACTTTGTTGAGCTGTCAATTATGGGACAAATGTGATAATTTGACTCTACTGTATCTGAAAACAATTTTGTTTATGAACAGGGCCCTCTTTACGGATGACAACTTTACTTCTCTGCTGACTCAACTACCTTCACTTTTAAGATAATTTAAAAGAAACGAGAAATCTCGGCTGACATTTGCAAACGATTGGTGAAGCAACTGGATTTCTAGCATTTCCAATTCTCTCTCTCTCTCTCAATCGAAATGGAAATACCTTCGGACAAACGATGACACTGGATGGACGGATGGCTAGACACCGATGGATTTTAATATACGAGTATATATCTTTGGTTTCTACAGCGAATGATGAATACGAATTGAATATATAATACTCTGTGAAAGGTTTGTCCATTGGTGACGACATAAAATACCGGAGTGTTATTATCACTAGCGTCTACGTCTTAGCGACCTATTTGACGCCTGACAGTTCGTGCACGAATGTATCGATCACCCGTCAGTGGCGCATTGTTGTGGCGAGAATCCGAATGAGGATAAAAAATTTTCCCAGGCATCTTTATTTAAGGTGAAAAATGATGTTGTGGCTGATTCTTGCACGTGTGGTTATATCCTGGAAAAAAAGAAATATCCAATGAAAGGAATTCATCTTCAAACGAGTTTAAAAAATCCAAATAGCACGTTATCTGGCTATACTGTACGCTATCCAAGTTCCTTCAAACATTAGCCACTCAAGATATTTGTCTTGATTATAGGGAAACATTTTGTTTTTTTATACAGCTGATGCTATCGCTACTGCAAAAGTAAACGGTTATTTAAAATCAAATATTTTTTTGCTGATATTCATATTTCGTTCTGTCACTTTAAAGTTTGAATGCTGTTTAGCTGTTTGACAATAAGTGACTATAAGAAGCTACACTTTGAAAGCAAGAGCCAACCCGAAAGAGCTTTTTTTTACTTTTTTTATTGAAGCGTGATTGTGTTTTCTTTGGTTTTGGCGAGGATGTACTGTCGTTGGTAATCTCCATGGAAATCTCAAGGAACGAGCTAGTAATTGACACTGACATGCTGTTCTGCCAACGGACGGAGAACAGTTTGAGGTTTATTGGGAAGGAGGAAAGATCGCGCGCTCTGACAGAAGGATCGTTAAAGTGAAGAAAATGAAATCTAAAATCATCTCCACGGTCTGTTATCAGAAACGAGAGGATAGCCAGCTGAAAAGAATTTGACAAAAGGATGGCGCGGATAAAAGTTACAGTGCTATCGTAGCTCGGACCACTGTAGCGTTTCCATAGAGATAAAACACATTACTGTTAGAAAATTTAGCTTAGGACATTGTTTATTAGAGATTTTCTTTCTAGGAACGGATGCATTATTAATTATATTATCTGTTTTCCACGATAGTTAGTGATTGTGATGGCTGGCATTACTGAAAAATGCCACCAAATTTTCGTCATTCAAAGCAGTGTTAGTCCCTGGAAAGGTCCCATTCAAATTCCATAGCCTCCAGTTTTCACCATCCCCCACTGATCTCCATATATCCTTGTTTGGAGTTCTAGGGCTCAGACTGCGTGTATCGTCATCAGCTGAAGGCCTCTTCAGCAACTTTCCAATTCTTTCCGTTTTGTGCAATGGCCATCCATTTACTGCTGACGAACTCGTGAATGTCATCTGTCCATCTCCGTTGTTGTCTTCCTGGTTTTCTTTTAGCTCCTCTTGGGTACCATTCTGTTATTTTCTTAGTCCATTTGTCTTCATGTCTTCGAGCTATGTGTCCTGCCCGAGTCCATCTCAGTTCTTTAGTTTTGAGAAGAATGCCCTTTACTGTACTTGAGTTTGCTGCCTAATCCATGTGTTTCTCTTCTTATCCAACGTTCTGATTTCTAATATAATTCGTTTTTTCTTCGCTGTGTAGTTTTCAGCTCCTCTTCCATTGTTTTGATGAGTGCCCAAGTTTCACTTCCATAAGTGACGGTGGGGGAAGTATACATTGATTCATTATTTTACGTTTCAGACAAATTGGAATATTACTCCTCTGTATGTAACTATATTTTCTGAATGCTATCCATCCGAAATTTATTTTTCTCTTGACTTCCAGACATTTATCATTATTACAGCTAATGACTTGTCTAAGATAAGTATATGGATCCACTTGTCTGCTCCTTCAATGATTATATCCCTTCCTGTGGCATACTTGTTCATCATTACTTTTGTTTTAGCCATATTTATCTTTAGACCGAAATCCTTACTAACTCTGCATAAACGATTAAGATTTTCCTCTAATTCTTCGGGATCGTGGCTTATGACCACAATGCCATCTGCAAATCGTAAATGGTTTAGGTACTCTCCATTCACATTGACTCCTTTCTGCGACCAGTCCGATCTTCTGAAAGCTTCTTCAAGGGTAGCAGTAAACAGTGTGTAGATATTGTGTCTCCTTGTCGAACTCCTTACTCAATTTTAAATGTGCTAATGTCTCTGTCTAGTCTAATAAAGGAGGTAGCCTTCTCATATATTTTCTTCAAAATCATAATGTATGGGCGTGTCTATGCTTTGTCTTTCCGGTGCTTGAAACATTACTTTATGCTGTATGTGGGACAACAAGCTAATTGGTCTATAATTTCCAATTTCTGATTTTTCTCCTTTCTTGTGCAGCAAAATTATGCGGGCATACTCAATTTAATGCCAGAACACGCATATGCATATAATACAGAACAAATACTATTAAACTGAGACTTGCACACACACACGTCATGAAATGCAATAGTACAGTGTTCCTCTCCTATCTACTTTATAGGGCAATGCCCAATTGTATTGAGGGACTGTCCACCAAGGAGATAGAGTCAGAGGGACAGTACTATTGCATTTCAACAGTACTACTGGTGTTTTAGTATTAGTATTAGTATTACTATTAGCATTAGTATTAGTATTAATAATGGCCACATGGTGCAAGGAAGCCTATGGCTTATGCTGCACCAGCCAAAAAAAAAAAAAAATAATAATAATAAAATAAATAAATAAATAAAATAATATTAAAATAAAATAAAATAAATAAAAATAAATAAATAAAATAAATGAATAAAAATAAATAAAAAAATAAAAATAAAATAATAATAATAATAATAAAATAACAAAAAAATAAATAAAATATTAAGAATAAAAACAAATCAATAATAATAATAAGAAGAAAAATAAAAAATAAAAAAATAATAATATTTTTCACTAATTGAGCACTAATAACACATTAGTGCTCAATTGTCACTATGTGGTCATAGCTTCATATCAGAGCCCAATTCGTTTATGAAAAGATTATTTTTATTTCCTAGTACAAACAAAAGTTCGTTTGCCATAGCATTCATACAAAATAGAAAAACACCGAGAATATTCAGGTTTCTTAATACACTGCTCGACAAAATTAACAGAACAAAATTTTTTTAATGAATATTTTATTGTGAACAGTGTCGCCGAAGGTGAATATTTGACATATAGGCGTGAAAATTCCAGCATACAAGAGAAATCGATCTACCACCTTACAGAGATCTACCACCTTATAACGCTGTAGAAAGGTACTTACTGATCCTGCAAGATGTTCCACTGTGACTTAAGCATATAGCTAGACAGCATCAAAAACACTTCCGATGTACGCAGATTGCTCATAATACAAATTTGTATTGTGAGCAATCTAAATGCATTATGCAAATTATTCGCCATTCATATTTTGCAGATTATCTTTAATCTGTAATTTTTTAAGAAATTAAAGGCAGATTACACTCCACACAGGTCGAAGTGCTCATTATTTCACCAATTATAAAGATAGGAACACAACAGGGAATGGTTCCAATAAAAAAGTATGTCGTACAAGCTGTGGAGCGAGATAGTAATGGCAGATGACATTCCTAATTCTTCAGTTTTTTTCTACTGTATTGTGAAATCCAGTCCAATTTTGTATTTATAGCAATGATACGATTCTATGTTGATGGCTCTATATGTGTCAAAACAATAGCACCCTTTTCCACATAGAAGAGAAGGGAAACAGCATGATACCACTAGATGGCTCTCTGAAAGTCAAAATATGAATCCTAATTAAGTATCGCTGACTCAAATGACGAGTCGTCAACCAAGATTAATGCCATCTCGTGAATTAAAGGGTACTCTGTGTCAGGGCTGCATTTAGGAGTAGGGCCTGCTACAGATGGATGGGAATGTATCACATAGGTTTCGTAAATAACGCACGTTTTGTTCTCTTCAATATTAAGTAAATGTTTAGTCTGTTCTGTGATGATTCGCATTGGTCAGCGTGATTGAACATCGCCAAAGGTTAATGAATAGTCACGAGAGAGAGGATGCTTCTGGCCAGGGGACACAATTTAGTTTAGCATCGCTTGGTCTTGGAATTCCTAATACTTTTGCTAAGATTGTAGATGGTAACATAAAACGCATTAATAAAACGCATCCTTGATATAATAAACGTAAAACTTAATTGTACGAACATAACAATAACAATCATAATAGAAATTTGTAACAAATTTGTATTGCGAGCAATCTAAATGATTTCCAAGGAGAATTCTTGTGGTGACGTCATTGAAGCTGCTTTATCGGGTGTTACTCTTTGCCCGGAGCTTGTTTAATGGGTTTGTTTATAATAAACACCCTTTGCGCTACGTTTGCTTGTCGGGAGTTTCTGGCAGCTCCATTTATCGCGTTCTGTTTAGTAGACGTCAACACGCGAACAGGTTATGCCCTCGAGCGGATGTAAGCACCGTCATTAGTGTTAGTAAGGTATAGTTATTTATTCGATGGGGATTAGTACACACGATTATTCTCCATTACCTAAAGTATTCGTCTGACCATAAGAGAGTTGATTTAGAAGGATAGAGACACATAAAGGAAACAACCACATAAATTGTCTACAGTACATACAGGGAATTTTTAGTTTCTTTAGTTTAAAATGATGCTGCCGGGTAAATCCATAGCAATTAACAAGTCCCTCTTGTGATTAGTTGGGAATAGTGCGATGCGGATAATAGTCCCACGTGGAAATTAGATGCCAGCCACATGGTTTGTCAGTCATCTGGGGATATTCTCCGAACAGTTAATGGAAATATCACTCTCACAGCTGACATTTCACGGTTTATTTTGTGACTGGCGAAAAAGTCCATTATTACGTCGCTAATACGTTTGACAGAAGTGTGAGTATTGCAAAGAATATCAGTATATATCTTGATTTCAAAAGGATTATCAGCCATTTTGTTTCGGAGTGCCTGAAAATTGTTTTACCTGTTCAATATACATACAATATAATATTTAAAATCTAAGAGATTACCTCATTATCTTCATGGGGTGTCTTCTACACCATACTTTCCAAAAATATCGACAAAAAATCGTTAAAAACTTAAAATTTAAATGTGTTCCTCACTCTTTGCTTCGGGTCACGGTCGTAAGTCCCAACCAGACCCAAGACATATCAAACCCCCACGAAACTCCGAGTGACTGAAGACATTATATTAAGTACAGTATATTATACCTTATTTTTCATTTCGTCGCAGCGTTTTTACCAAAATTTTACCTTTTAAAGTGTATTTTTACGCCATAATATACTTGACATAATGTCTTCAGTCACTCGCAGTTTTGTAGGGGGGGAGGGTTGATATGTCTAGGGTCGGCTTGGGGCTTACGACTGTATTCACGGGGGGTGTCAGGCCATCCATGAGCAAAGAGCGCGGAACACATTTCAATTTTAAATTTTTTTAAACCATTTTTAATTGATACTCTTGGAGAGTACGGTGTAGAAGACATCCTATGAAGCTTCGAGGTAATCTTATATTTTAAATTGATATAACGTAGGATTAATTGAGCCTTTGTATCTCTTTGTTATATATTAATTATATAATATAGTAACAATATGCAATATATAATTGAAAGTTAACTGAAAATCAACACATTGTATAGCGTTTCTTTACTTATCTCTAAGTGTAGTTGTACATGCATGAGCTAAAACATTATGACTACCCCTGTCTCCAGGAGTGGAAGTATCCCACAGTACCTAGGAGTGACATTACGATCGATTGAGCATATATACAGTGAGGGTACGGATAGTGCCTGTCAGTACGAATCCCGCGCAATGGAAGGACCTGACACAGTTTGAACGGGGAACGATTTGTGGAACTAGGAAGGTGGCCAGTATCTCAGCAACCACATGCATTGTCGGCTGTTCGAAGGCTGCCGTAGTGATGTTGTTATTGTTGTGTTTTAGGAGCATCAGCGATTAAGGCCATATTGCTCCGTGTATATTGTCTGTAAATTGCGTGTGTGTGCTGAGGTCGGTTTTCTGGATGAAAAATCTCAGTTTCCTGGAAAAACCATGCTACCCTCGCCTGAGACCGACGAACTCAAATACGTTGTGCAAAAAGCCCATAAAATTCCTCCCATCATCGACAGGACTCGAACTCAGGTCGTTTCTATCTGGTGTAGGGAGGAAAGCGATTTAACCAACTGTGCTACCCATGAGGGCTGCTGTAGTGAAGGTTAAAATTTTGTTTATACTCGGTTTTTTTTTTTATTTTTGGTTTTTTTTTTTAGGAGCATTAGCAACTAAGGCCATATTGCTCAGGGATATGCGGTGGTCATTCCCTGACCTTTCCGCATCCTCCGTATTTAGTGGTGACGGGCTCGAACCCCGGTCTAATCGAGAAGCGTGTGCTACTCACTGCTGCTCCTTCCCACCTGGCTACGGAGGCGCCTTTGTTTATACTCCGGGACGACCAAACGGTCAGAGGAGTTCACAAGATAGACAGAATACAAGAAACAGCACCGTATTCAGCAGTCGCCAGCTTGAACCCGGGTCACTCAAGGCACGTGTACTTATATATCTGCACGCCTGACCACTAGGCTACGGCGACCTCATTTTCTAAGAGGGATACACAACCACCCTGATAGTCGAGGTGAATAGTGGCTAGCATGTATTGTTCAGGAAAACAGACGGTTAATGATTCCTTATTTAACGGCAGACTATATAACCAGGGAGCACAGAGGAATTTTTCTGAGCATGTCATTCAGCAGACACTCCCTCTTACGGACAGATAGGCCTACGGAGTAGGCGACTTGTTTGTATGCCCATGCGTACCGATTGTTATCGGCACCTCCGCCTGCAGTGGGCATGCTCCTGTGCCTACTGAAGGCAGGTGTGAATAGATCCATCCATTCCCGAACATTGGATGAATGGAAAAGGGTTGCATGATGTCATCAATCAAGGTTTCAGCTCCATCATGCTGATGAGATGAACAGGTGCATATCTGAAGGTGAGCAGGTGAACAGCTGCAACCAGACTGCACAGATGGACAAAAATAGGTCAGAGGTGATGGTACTATGGTTTGGTGGGGGTGTCTTCATGGATATTATTGGGTCTCCTCATTCCTATTGAACACTGCCAGATTCTCAGCATTGCTTTGGACCAAGTTTAACTCTACACAATGACTGTGTATCCAGATGGCACTGGACTCTTTCAACAAGACAATGCTCCTTGTCCCAAGGCCCGCATTGTGCAGGGACAGTTCAAGGCTCATGTCTCCTGTTGTCAATCCCATCTAACATTTGTGGAAAGCAACATTCGCCAGTACCTTGCTCTATTGCTGGATGACTCTGGGACTTTCTTCCATTCAGGTGGTCCAGGATACCTGAGAACAACTTCCATGGTCTCGTGGAGTTGATGCCATGCCAGGTGCAAGCAGTTATCACAGCAAAAGGTGGTTAGACTGTGGGTTGCAAAAGGCAAACTTCAGGAAGCTGTTATCACAGCAAAAGGTGGTTAGACTGTGGGTTGCAAAAGGCAAACTTCAGGAAGCTGTTTGCAATGTTATTGTAGTTAAGTACAGCCTGCAGAACTTTTTTGATGCATTGCAGGTTGACTGGATGGCTACCTCTAGACCTACATTTGGTTTTCAAGTCAATGTGTTTTCACTTAAGGCGTAGAGTACCATACCAAAGTTTATCAATTGAAATTAATTGCACTGGTGCATACAAAGAAGAGAACCGTATCTGGGCTTTCTTGGTTCGTCAATTGTAGGAGAGATGGAATGATAGGACTAAGTTTGGTTGTTGTTGGGCTTTAGGAGCATTGGTGACTAAGGCCATATTGTTCTATGTATGTTTTCTCCTGGAAACCTAAGTTTCCACGAGAAAAGCCATGCTATCCTCACCTGACCAACTCAGTCATGTGAAAAATACCTATAAAAATTTATCCAGTCATCGATGGGGATTCGAACTCAGGTCTTTTCCACTTGGTGTGAGAAGTGCGGTTATTCTACCAACTATGCTACCCTCGAGGGCATATACTAAGGGTTTCATTACAAATAAATTCCTTCTGTACGTAGATATTAATGGTAAATATTGGTCCAGATGGTTTAGTTCAAATTTACATGCCATCTTCTTTACAGGACAGCGATCATATCTTGCAAAGTTACACGAGTTAGATATTTCTGAATGTTCTTGTTTTTGCGTCTGTGGGAAAGATGACTTGGGGACTTATTAGTATGATCTTAGGGAGGAAAAACAGTTTTTTTTTTTTTTTTTTTTTTGCATCCTTCATTTCCTAGCTATTGTCTGTTCTGAATTTTGGCTCTGTATGAGTAGCCATAATGTGCATCAATGTGCAGCTAATTGGCTATCTAGATGGTCAAATGTATTATTATTACATAAGGATGTAATAATAATACATTAATATAATGTATTATGGTAATAATACTAATAGATGTAATAATAATAATAATACTAGTCAGTGGACACCATATTTATGAACAGTTTGTACAATTTAACTCAATGATAATGAGACTGGATATTATAAATTCAGTTATAGTGAACAAGTATTGAAGAATTTGTATTTTAATAGCAAAAAGGAAAGTTTAAAACTTTGAAATTATAATTCAGCTATTTTAACTTTAAAATTATGAAAAGCCAGAGGATTTTCTCATCTTTTAAACTGTCTGGGTAAATTTAATGCCAGTAGCAGGCAAACCTCATTCTACATGAGGCACCATTGCTTCACCCTCAAACAAATAACAGAAAAAGGCTAACTTGTCATTTAATTAAATGCTAGTATAAAAGCGACACTAGAAAATGCTCAGGCTTGAAAATACTCTTTTCAGTTTCCCTGAGAGCGTATTTTCAATTCCCCAAAGTATGTGTTGACACTTTTGTCTTCCGATTGGCAGCAATTTTTATCAAAAGCACTTTCCGAAAAAAATACCTGCTAAATATCGCACGAAATTCCTCCATTGATTTTACATATCATCCATGCTTTGTTTCACCCTAAGTTGATACCAAAGAAAAGTCTATCTTAATCAGTTTACGCATGTTTTATGTAACGGTCCAACATCAGAAAAATAGTTTAATGGTATTAATAGTAATATTATATAAATGTGGATCTACTTTTATATGGAAGAACTGGTACAAGAAATATTAGATATATTTTTAACCCCATTAATACAGACAGCTGTTACTTTTATGCTTGCTGTATGCAAAAGTGGTACCACTCTCTTGATCTATATTTTGCTCTTTCATAGAATGAAGCCCTGCATTCAAAACCAACTGAAATTTTTTTTAGCACTGACTGAAAATTATAAGTGATAACTTAACATTAATATTTATTTTTTAATAAATATTAACTTAACACCCAAATAAATAATTATTTGGGTGGATATTTATCAGTTTCCCAGAGAAAAACTGATTGCTCTCCTGGACTATACTATATACATTGGAAGCCCCTTCCCCTCTTTCTGGTAATTTCTCTCCAATTACCTGTATTGTGCATATTCCAAATCTCATTGTTCTCTGACCAATTGTCCCAGCCAGACTTGTCTATTGTTGTAGTTAAATTTAACTTCATATTAAATTTAAATAAATGATTTTGAAACGCATGGGTTTTATTCTTGTACTTCATAGGTTGTAGGGAAGATAGCATAAAAATATCTTACAATGTCACCCACGAGTAGGTACCAACAATGCAGTGTGATCTGTCAGTGGCTTGAAGTTGGCAGCTCATTTACAGGCAGTGTTTGGAATGGATTGGAGAGCACTAGAATGCCATGCCGGTTCATCATATGCTCAAAAATGTCATGCACATATTTATTATTAAAAATATATTTTATTAACAAGCATTCTAAAATTTTCGATTTCGACTCCTGTCTGTAGAATATTGATGGGCCACTTGGATTTACTTTCAAATGTGCCAGTAATTATAGCATAAAGTAAATACTTTTTTTCTTGATCTGTGAGCTCCATACTTCGAATCTGTAGTGAAATATTTTTCAGGTATGCACAGCATTTTCAGGCACTGTTTGCATGCACACATATATGCACCTACTGTCTTCACCACATCCGTCCATCCACATGTATTATTGGGTCTACTAGTGGAAAGATTTTTCTGAAGTCGTATATTTGGATCTTTTAAAAATATTTGTTGACATGTACAAATTTCATTAAAATTGGACAAATAGAAATCCAGCAATTATTTCATGTGCCTGGAACGTTTGTTTGTTTGTTATTTGGTTTTTAGGAGCATTAGCAACTAAGGCCATATTGCTCCAGGATATGCAATGGTCATTCCCTGACCTTTCCGCATCCTCCGTATTTGGTGGTGATGGGCTTGAACCCTGGTCTAATCAAGAAGCGTGTGCTACGCACTGATGCTCCTTCCCACCTGGCTACGGAGGCACCAGCCTGGAATGTAATGTACTACTTACATTAACTTACATTAACTACTTACATTAAGAAGAAAGGCTTAAGTTTTGCAAATTACAGTGTCTGGAGACTAGGCACCAGCGAGGTGATCTGATAGAGGTGTATAAAGCCTTGAATGGTTTAAGCATGCTCAATGCTGATGGGATTCTTCCTCTAGCTCAGAAAAATCACCTGAGAGGGCATAAATTCAAATTGAGGAAAGACAGATGTAAGATAGACGTGCGGAAATTTGCCTTTAGCCAGCGGGTGGTTGGTTGGTGGAACAGACTGCCATCCCTTGTGGTGGAGGTTGATAGCCTAAATAAGTTTAAGGCTCAGCTGGACAGGTATTTTGAACGAACAGAGGGGTGAAGTGGAAGTGGGTTTTTTTTTTTTTGGCTGATGCTGCATAAGCTTGCTTTCTTGCATCAAATGCCTCTACTAATGCTAATGCTAACTTGTTTGTGTTGTCAAGGGGCTAGCATATCTAGGCACATTCTATTTTTTTTTTTTTTTTAAACAATTTTCATATTTTAAGAAATTATTTTAAATGTGATAAAATAAGCACATTAACTTCAAGAAAACATTAATAGTATATTAATTGACCACACTTACAAACCATTTTGATTCTTGCATTAAGGAATAAATTCCTATTCCTTATGAGGAATGAATATTACTAAAATTATTACTTCTTTAAGAAAAAAAAAAAAAAACAAAAAAAACCAGCATATATATTTTTTGGGGAGGCATGTAATGTGCCTTCCTGCCCACCCACTAAAAAAAAATAATTATGAAGTGAGAAACTGCATTGCACAAATTATGCTGCAAAAAATGGAAAAAATTCACTTCAATAACTGGTCTAGTAATGCTGCCTACATTAGGATTGTAAAGAAGTTTCAGTCATTAACCATAATAAAAAAATTTTTGTACAGATTCTTTTTGTACATGCCTTTCTGTTGTAATGTGACCACTGCACAGTTAAAGGTTAGCAACAGAGTGCTTAAAAATAAACTAATGCACCAAAAAAGTTCTCTAATATTCAATTTCTGGCAACATATTTAATTATTTTTATTTTTTTATGAACAAAAAGAAAGCTTTTGTACTTGTCTGCTGCCTGTCACTGTTTTTGTGAAAACAGGAATGGGTCAGAAATGTTTCGCTTGATTCCATACACAGAATCCAGACGACATCAAAAGCAGAAATGTACAAAATAACTATTTGTTTGCCACTTCTGCCTGCTTTCTCAAAGGATTGTGTGTGTGTGTGTGTGTGTGTGTGTGTGTGTGTGTGTGTGTGTATATATATATATATATATATATACTCTCTCTCTCTCTCTCTCTCTCTCTCTCTCTCTCACACACACACACACACACACACACACACACACACACAGTGAGTGTGTGTGTGTGTATATTATATAATCAACGCATATTATATATGAATATGTGTATTGAATATATTATTTACAGAAAAAATGAAACTAAGTACTACATCACGGGTTTCAATGAAAGCAGCATGTTACAAGCAATCATTTATTAATTTACAAGGAAATTACATAGTTAACAAGCTCAATTATACAATAAATGTCAGTGGAAGCACCTATTTACACAGTGTAGGAGATAAAAATCATTTTATATATTTTCATTACAAAATTAAATAGTATTTTTACAGAGTGAAATATACAAAAAAACATCACTTGAAAGCTTGTGACAATTCATAATTTAGGGACAATAACATGCTACATATTTTAAATTATTTATCACTTAAATATAGAGTAAACACTTGTTATAACAGTCCCTTTTAATACTCTTTTCTTCTGGTATCATTTAAACTCCCATTATAACACACTTGTTTATAATTGATTGCTTATGGTGCTCTTTATGATCAGTCTCTTCGAAAATGCTTGCTATAGCAGGAGTTTACTTATTACATTAAACCGGACAAGTAATTTTGGCAGCTGCCACAATATTTTTTTTTATAAAAATAATTTTGCCTTGTCTGTTATATATATATATATGAATATATATAAAAAGAAAACTTTACAATATCTACAAATACAATAACATGAATGAAAACAAGAAAAATAATTTACAAACAATGACAAAATTTATTAAGGCATTCTTATTGATATCAGGATATGTTAATAGCTTGTTTCAATGCAATTTAGTATTCTGAGTTGTAGACTTTAAACTTCTTGTAACTTGAAAGCAAATGATTTTATGTATACATACGTGTGTGTGTGTGTAATGCAGTTCTACAAAAAGCTTACTTCTTTCCGGATGCTAAAAATATTTTGGACTTGTATTTTACACAACAGCATAATCATTTTGATGCTATATAACAATTAATAGTATTAATTACATAGCATTTTGCTACATTTTATGTACCTAGTATATATAATCGAAGCTCTTTATAGCAACCCTCTTTTTAATGTCCGACATGTTATAATGTCCTATGTAGTTGGTCCCAGCCAATTTCTCATTAACCTAACGCTATTTTATGAACAATTGATATAACACCCTTCCAATATAATTACAGTTTTACTCATTCCCCTGGGAGGTGTCATTATATGGAGCTTCAACTGTATTTTGTGTGCTGTATAAATAATACATCACTCAAATATACATTTGAGATGGAAAATGGGGAAAGAAACCAACTCATTTTAAATCCTATTACAACATGCACAAAAATAATATTAATGTTATAAATATTAAATACAGTGAGAGTCCACTATCATGAGTATGAGCTACAATGAGAGTTTGTTATAATGAAAATTACTAATGTACATTAGTAACATTACATAAAGGGAAATTATATAGCTTGTGAAATATGTACAGTAAATCTGAAACTTTCAGCTTTAACTAGTGCTTTAAACTATAGTAATTAAGTAATTTTTTCTCACACAAGTTTTTTTTTAATGAATTTTAACTCCTGCTGATGCAACTTGCCACACTATTTATTCTTCGGAGTTATGGAAACAAGCCATATAATTGCAGTTGTCCTTTGTTTTTTAAGGCACATCAGCATCTTGGGCCATATTACACCTGCACTGTCTATCCATATTGTCTGTACAAGTATATTCATCATCCAATCTACATGTTATGCAGACTGGAAAACCCAGTCTGCATAAGAATTCTTCCAGCATTTGAATCTAATTAAATTTAAATCCTCTCCAAAACAGTTACAAGTGGTGAAATTACTAGCTGTTAGAGAGAGAATTGGAATGGATATTTTTAAGGTTTTGAAAAACACCAATACCAAATAACTGACTTGCCTTTCTGTTTCTAACTACACAGATCAATGGCCAACATTATAACTGCAGATATATTTGTTGTGAGGCACAAGCTATGCACTTGGAAAACTGCAATACTCAATAAAATTCTGCTGAAGTTACTTGCCATGTTCCATGCAGAGTGAATTTAAAGTTTACTGGGATGGAAAATAAATGGAAAGGTACAGACTTTCAATGTAACATTTATGTACAAGATACCAAGAGCAGCTGTATATATTTCATTACCTTTGATTGTGACAATAATTATTGTTATTATAATGGATTAAGATCAGAAGTATATAAAAGATTCTTTTTTTGATTTCATATCTATTCTTTATCATATGCATTTTTTAATCTGTAGTTTGGATATAAAAAGAATCCATTTACAATGTATTTTCTAAGCTCCCATTGTGGTGGACTTTCACTGCATTAATTTGGTTTCTACACGTATGTGTATCCTTTAAACATATACATATCCAAAGACAAACCAATTAAGTAAAACCATTTTTACATAAGTCAAGCATCAAGTGATAAAACATCACATACAGCAATCAGTGTTTATAACTGTGCTATTTTTTCATATTGCTGGAAAGGATAAATGATTTGTAAATATACACTAAGTTCTGTCATTTTTTTTTTAGTTAATACAAAGGTAATCTTGTTTTTGTTTCCTATACCAGTGTGGTGCAAAATTTTTTTTTTTTTTTTTTTGTACCACCAACTCCACAAGTTAATTTTTCAATCAATTACAAAAACCTTTAAACATATGCATTTATTTTTATATGTCAGGAAAAAATAAGTAAAAATTTCAAGGTAGATCTGAACTTGGGTATTAATTTTTATTTTCACTGAAATAATTAAAATTTTAAAGTTGTGTAAAACATGAAATAATAAGGATTATAAGCACTATAATAGTAAGCAATATAAATAAATCAGAGTTTTGGGGAGAAGGCAAACTGTATAGCTGTATGTGATCCCAAGACAACCTGCCATGATTCCAAAAATGGGTCATAATCTCATACATAAGACAGTGGTTATAACCACTGTCTTATGTGGTTTATACAATACTGCACGATTAAAAACAATTTCCTAGTGGAAAATAATCAGAAAAAGGTATTTTGGTCACTGACAAGGTCTGCTTAGACCTTCCAAGTCAGCAAGCATATCCTAAGAAACTAAGCCATGAGATCCTGAATTGTGAATAACGATATATATTATTCACACTAAGCAAAATGAAATGCAAAAAAAAAATGTAAAAGCAGAAAAATACATAGTAATAACAGCACTTATATCAAAATGGCTCTCACAAGTAAAATGGGTGTCATAAAAATCAATTTATAGCACACAAATTAATAGGTATTCACATAATTGAACAACAAATATGAAAAAAAGTTAGATCTGGTAAGAATAAGCTTTTAATAGAGCAACAGTTAATTTTTACTGTAAAATTATTCTTCATAGCTGTTTTAGAAATTAAGAAAGGTAAGGCCATTATAATTAGATGGACACTGTAGAGGTCTATTCTATGGTATATAAATTATCTTTTAAGCACACAGACATATAACATTGTATTTTAAAACTTTTATTTCACATATTTAAAAATAATTCCTTTTATCCAAACGTTTTGTTAGCTAAATTTGTAAGTGCTGCTCAAAGATTATTCATATAAAAGTGATAATTAGCAACTAGGAAAATACTACAAAAAACAACGGTCACACATTATTTAAGGTTTCTTAGATGTAAAACATTTATTAATAATAAAACTGGTTTGAATGATTAAGATATGCTACGAGTGCAATGCTAGATGTATGCTATTTTCAGATTTACATTTATTTTACCAATTATGAAATCAACAAAAACCTCTCAAACCACTTAAACTAAGAAAAAATCTCTAAAGAAAGAAAAAATTCAAGGTATTTAATAAGTCCACACAGTTTTAAATTTAAGGACATGCAATACAATTAATGAGATATAGAACAATTTAAAAAAAATTTCAAAATTTCCTACTGTAATTGGAATTCAAGGTTTCCTTTTTGATGACAAAAGCTGATAATCCCCAGCAATAAAATAAACTAGCAAAACATTTTTGTAGTTTATTATTTCTGATGGGCAAAAGGGAGATGGTGTCAATGTAGTATGAGATAGAAGTAAGAACTAAAATTGCACTCACCTACTACAGAGTTAAGTTTCAACTGAGATCAGTCATTTGAAATGATTGAATTTTTCAACCTCAACATCAGCTAAATGCTTTGAGTAACTAAATGTCTGCCTCATGATTAGTTATAGAAAATCAGTTTTAATATAAGTCTCAAATTTGATCCAAAAATGGATAATATTTTGTAGAAATGATCCAATGGTAACATGAAATTATATATGTATATATATATATATAATCTAATGAGATATATATAATCTCATATAATCTAATGAGATATATATATAATCTAATATATATAATCTAATTATATATGTATATATATATATATAATCTAATGAGTAGGGCTAATCGTGAAAATTCATTCAACTAGGTGGTAGATGACTCTCATCAACTGGTACAATACCACCACTTTGCTTATTGGAGGCTTGAAGTGGTGAAACCCATGTTTAGTTTCTAGAGCACTACGTACTATAGGTTTTGATACCTTTCGTGTTTGGGGTTTTCATAAAAAAAAAAACAAAAAAAAAAAAAACTGAACTTTCATTTCTCTTCATAAGAACTGACCAGCATTCCCATCAATAATATATTCTTTAATGATAATGTACATAGCTGAAGATGATTATTGGAAGTTGCTTGTGCACAACTATTGGCTTTTCATTAATAATTAATCTTTTCAAGGTTATTACCACCTATATGATTTTAATTGACAACCATGAAGTGGAATGTACATTCCCTTTCTTACACGCATATTTTTTAATGGGTTTAATTAATGTCATGATTTAATTTTTTAAATTTAAATTGAACCACGACTTCAGTAATGTTTTAGTACAAGTAAGTCTCTCATTCTTATTAACTACGTGTCTTCTATAATCTCATCAAATCCAAGCAGATTCGTCAAGAGGTGATTGCTGAAAATTAAGCAGTGCTACTTTAATATATTTAGTGATAATGTACATTTACTAAGTGAACAAGTTAGTGCAAAATATAATTTTAGTTCACAGTAAATTACTGAAGTGGGTGAAATGGCATCATTATTGTTACATCTCATATTGTGAATGCCTTCACAAACAAGTTGCCTGATGTTGTGCTGCAAGGTTTTGCCAGTAGAAAAGACTAATATTACTTATCGGTGGATACCACCACCACACAAACACAGCATGAGATGTAACAAGACAATGCCTTTTCAACTACTTCAGTGGTTTACTATGAACTAAAATGATGCTTTGCACTAACTTGTTTGTTTAGTAAATTTCCTGTAGTCTGAGGCTTTCAGCCCTAAACCCTTTTTAGTTCTTTGCTATTGCAGACTGTCTGGTATCTCTCATCGTATCACTGAGGTACCCACCTGCCTACCCATCGATGAGAGGCCAACAAGCTTTGAAATGGTGCCATCTAGGTGGTGGTATCTGCTGAGAATAAGTACCATTAGTCTTCTCTACTGGCAACTCATTGTGAAGGAATTCACAATATGAGATTTAACAAAAACTATGCTATTTCACCTACTCTTGTGATTTACTACAAACTAAAAAAATGATGTTTTGCATTAACTTTTTATTCTCATAATGGACATCATACAGGTGATTACTAAGGAAGAGCCGATAACTTAAACTTCAATAAATCAGTTTATAAAATACATAAATAAATTTTCACTTTGTACTCTGGAACAGCTACATATGGTCAGAGGAATTTACAGGATAGAGGCTAAAAGAATGACTGTATTTTGTAGTATTATATGTATTTGAAAAGAGCGTGCATAACCCTGTACTTGAACTGACCACTGAGTTATGTTCAATGTGTAATGAAAAACATTTCTTGAAGATTTATAAATTTTATAAATTTATAAATTAATAAATTTTTTTCAAGTTTATATTGTAAAGTAACTTCCATTCTGATGAAAAGAAAATTCATCATGAAATGAAGTTGTCTTCTAAATTATTATTTTTTTAAAATTCATACATTTAGTTAACTTATAGTTGAATTTGTTTTTCAGTTAAAATTATTAAATTTCATAGAGTAACTGTGATAATAATTTTCATTTTGACTACTTTAGCTGAGCATTCTTATAATTCTTTTCTAGAAGGTTTTTTTTTTGGATGTGGCTATTTTGGTGACTTCAGCTGCCTCATACAATTCTGAAGAGCAGACAGCATAAAAAAGTAGATTTTAACATACCTACATTTTAGCTTAGCTACATTCTAAATTAGTAATGTACAATAATTAAATTGTATAATACATTTTAGTACTTTTTAAAATCCAGTGTCATTTTGACATTTTTTTTTTAAGAGCCCAAAATCATTTAGAATTTCCAACTGAAATAAATATTTTACAAAAATGAACAAGAGCAGCAGCTGAATCTGCCTATAATACTGTATTATTAAATCATAACATTATCAATTGCTGGAACACAGACAATCTACCTGATTAGCTAGTCTCTAACAACAATTTGCAAGATTATGAGCGAACACCAGTTTACCAAGGCTTCTCTAATATCAATATTACTAAGTACCTGGAAAAGGGAAACCAATGTGCCATTATTAGCTCAATGCAGAAACAAAGGAATTAATAATGCATAGTTATAAAATTCATTACTCCAATGAATATATACATAGTTTCCAATCTTTCAAATAACAGTGTGGCATCATTCACTGATTCCTGATCAAAAGTTTTTTCTTCATTAAAATAAGCAGACAGTTTAATACAATACCAATAGATGGCAGAAATGTTTCTCCTCAAAAGTTAGAGGAGAAATGACAAAAAGTTTCAATTATTGTTATTATTTTTTTTTTACTGAATCTAAGTAATTTCAGTTTGTCTGAATTTCTTTTTGATTGGATACCAGTAAACAATACCATTTCTTTCCATTTCATTTTAAAATAACAAAACAGTTTTCAAAGAAATTAAACATTTTTATTTTTTACCAATTTGGAAGGATAGTGCCCCTGGAAGAAAAACAGTTTTTTCACAATAACACTTATATGAGGACAATTATTAACCTTTAATTTCCAAACAAGCTGCTTAATAAATAAATACAGAAACATTTCCAGACAATTATATTTATAACCTTGCACCTAATGATAACAAAAGAAAATGACCAACTAATGGAAAATGAATGCAGAAAAAGCTTCCCATCTGTTTTAAGGAAACAATAACACTGCACTTCACTGATATATCATAATTCAGCACCTTTAATAAATAATAAATAAATATATTAACACAACCCTTTGTTTTGGAGTTCTGTGGCTCTGAAAAGTAGGGTAGTCTTGAGGTAAAAACAGTGTTTATAGTTTTCTGTTTTCATATTAAAAGAAATGAGTAAATGTGGGGTATTTTGAAAAAAATTATTTAAATGGAAAGGGAATCTGCAGGTCACTAAATTTTGAGCACTGCTGCATTTGTAACAGCAAGTACATGTTGTAAACTGTGTGCACAACAAATTGAAAACTTCAATAAATTCCTGATCAGAGTTTCTCCTTCTATAGTAAACAAGCTATAGCTTGTTTACTATAGAAGTAAACAAGATTATAAAGGTGAAAATCTGATCAGGAATTTATTAGAAGGAAGATCAGGAAGACAAATCCAAAACTCATTAGTAAACAAGCTATAGCTTGTTTACTAATAAGTTTTGGATTTGTCTTCTGGGTGACTGTATCAATATCTATATATAGTGTGTTTCAAAATTCACAGGAACACATAGTTGCAAGTTTCTTTTTTTGTTGTTGCACATAAGTTTTTTTTATGAGTGGTTGGCTATTGCTAGTAATTGGGTATGTCATGCAGAGTTATTCAAAATCTTGTGTATTATGGGCTCAGCACTCTCAAACCTGCATTCATTAGTGTTTATTAAAATAATCAGCAAAAATAATCGTAAGTAAACTGACACAAATTGCATTGCTGTATTTATAAAGTTGATCAAATTGTTCAAATTCCACAGAAAAGTTTCTAGGGAATTTGAACAAATATGGATTGTATGTCCAAAAACATTTATTTATATTAGTTTAAAATAAAGTTAAATTATTATTATTATTTTTTTTTTTTTTGGTAGTTCAAGGTACTTAAATTTTAAAACTTAAAAAGAGAATAATAGTTCTTCAAATAAGCTTTAATCTACTACAATCCATTTCAGCAGTAACACTGAGTAAAGTTTTATTTATGCATTAAACTTGATTTTTTACAGTCTTCTAAAAAAAAATTCACATATTTTAGCACCCAATTTATTCATTTATTTTTTAAAGTAATTTCTCCAAGGTATAGGTTTAAACAGTGCCATGAAATTTTTAAAACCTTTACTACTGCAATGCATTTTGCATGCAATGTTATTGTAATTTTTGTTTCTCATGACAAAAAGCACACTTCTCTATCTGAGGTTGCTTTGTTGTTCATGAATTATGAAAACCACTTCTACTTCATTAAAAGAAAACTTATTCTATTCTTCATCATGACAGAACATGTAGATTTAGTCTCTCTCTCTCTTGCACACGCACGCACGCACAATGTCCTTTCTGATTAGCCACCATTTTTAAATATATATTGCCTAATACATTCTTGCTTTTATTTTTCTGTTTGAACTCTGGCATGCACACATCAGGTCAGAGGAGTGTAAAAGATAGAGAACATAAGAATATTACCATATCTTGTGATATCAAATGGATCTGAATGTGTAGAGAGCTGATAAGAGCTCACTTCAGTCTACAACACTCCTAGTTATTGTGATATCTTCATATCTTTTTGGGACTGATCTGCATTTTCTGGGGCAATTGGACACTAACATGAAACTACCCGACTTGCTGTTTGTGTCATCGAGAGGTGCTTAGCTTTGATCGGTGGGTCAATTTTTAACATCACTTGTATGTATACTTTGCACTTTTTATGCTTTACGTCTTGTGCTTCCTTTCTTGTGGTTTTACTTGATAGACAGTTCGTTTGTTCCTTTCTTACGGTTTTACTTGATAGATAGTTAGTTGACAACTTAAAGTTGAAAGATAAGTTGATTTTTTGTTTTCTTTTTAAGTAGTTTTTTTTTATATTTATGGATGCTAATATGGATGTTGTTGTTAATCAGAGGTTTTTGTATGGTTTGGAAAGTGTGTGTGGCAAAAGGCTGTGGCTAAGTAGTGTGAGTGTTGGTCTGACTTGTCTACAGAACAGGAAAAAAAAGGATGAAAACAAAAAAAAAAAAGGTTTGATTTTCTCTGATTATACTGATTTTCTCTAATTACAGATTGCTTCTCTACAGCATGACTGTTCGTTGAATGCCATAGAAAGATCGACTTCAGCCAGGAGAAGAGGAAAGCGGCATGTGGGATGTGGTTTGTTTCTCTTTTTAGTAGTGGGGATGTGGGGGGTAGCAGCTGGGGGTCTGCCACCTCTGAAAAATAGAAAAATAACAAAAAAAACCAAAAAACTCATTTCTGTTGATGTGTATGAGCAATTATTGTTGTTAATTGCACATGAATTTGTCTTCATTTTAGCTCCAACATATTTTGATGCCACGTCAATCCTTTAGAAACAATCATGTGGGATGTGGCTTGTTTCTGCCAATCAATGTTGGTGTTACTCCTTAATTTGATTTTTTTCAATTTGTTCATATCAATCTTTTTTGGTCATGGCAGGTTTTTTCCCTCCCTGTATTTGGGCAAACAGAAGAGGGAGTATATAAGAGTACTGCTAAATTATGTGTAACTGACAGCAGGATTGCCATTGGTTGGCTGGGACCGCTTTAAGTAATAAATATGAAATATCAATCCTCCTTAATGACACAAACAGCAAGTTATGTAGTTTCACATTCAGTTGTCCGATTGCCCCAGTAAATGCACATTTGCCCTTTTTAGTTCAAGATTTAGAGCAAGTAAGTTTACTGTTTGTCAAAGAAATAAAATTAGTGAATACTCAGGGAATTAGACATTGAGCAGACAGCTAGCTACCTCAAGAATGGCAGAAAATGGGCTAACCAGTACATTAGAATTAACAGAAGCCTGGGTTGAAGAGCATGTTAAAGGCTAATCACTAAAGCTGAATGGATTATCTTGTATCTCAGTTTTGAATAACGTCAGAATCTCAAATTGTATAAAATATGACCTGTATGGGTTGTTCAACCCATTATTACTTTGACATCTCTATTATCTTATAGTTAATGTTCTATGCAAGTGAGTAAGAAAAAGTTGTTTAGATGAGAAATGCAAGTGCCACATATTGGAAGGAAACTAAATTCAACACACCAAGTGTTTCAATATCTGTACTGGTATAATTTTCTATGGTAGGAAGAAATTTTTTTTTATTTATATGTGGTAAAGTAAAGTATTCCAACCAGTCACTAAAGACTAAGTCACTAAAAATAATACAAAACAGTTTGCCAATGATGAATAAACTAAACCAAACTCAGATTATATATCTCAAAGTATACAGCACCTAAGTGATATTGTTGATGGAGAAAGCACTATGATTGATTCATTAATGGCAGTGTTAATTATACCTAGCAAACTGGTAGGAATACTTTGATGCAGAGGGAATGGTCACCATTCCCTCTGCATCAAATTCTGTAACAGTTAAATAACAGTTATTGCAATCCAGGATTTCTGTATTGCAGAAATAGTGCACCAAGTTTTCCTACCAGCTTGATAAATGTGCCTGAAATTATGTCTTAAGAGGTGAGGTGATGGTACTTTCTTCATCAACCATGTCACTTAGAAGCTATATACTCTGGATTAGGTTTTGTTTCTCCATACACTGAACTATTTGTGTACTGATATTCATCTTTGCTCTCAGTGAACTTGGTGTGATTATTTTCAGTTGATTTAGTATTACCTTACCATAAAAAAAAAAAAAAAAAAGTTACTGCCTCTCTTCCTGTTAGTAAACAATACCAGTACAGTTACTTAAACATTTGGAATATTCAATCCAAAGATATTTTTTTCCTTCCAATCTAATTTGTTCTTCTAATTTGTATCTTCCTTATAAACAATATAATGGCACAGGTCTTTTCTCTAAAAAAATCTTCATTCTTAAAAATGGTAAGAGTATTTAAATGTTATACCATTCTTAAAGATGAACAAAATAAAACAACAATGTTTTACAAATACGGTGAACAGTGATTCCATGTCAAAGTAATTTCATTTGAAGTCTATTAATTAATTTAACAGCACCAACATTTTTTCTCTACATCTGATTTTGAAATGTCCTGCTTGTAACCAATATAACTTTTTATTAAAATGTGATCTTAGTTTCAATGTCCATAACACTTTGAAATATACCATTATCCAGATTTTTATCTATTTTCTAGCATTATGAACAGCAGCTGCTCAAAGGATATCTTTTAGCCATATTGTTATTTATGGCAAGGAATTTATTTTCAATATTAAAAATGTTTAGTAATGAATTATCTCATTTTCCATACTTATGCAGATGAGAACTGATGAGCCAAATGTAAAACACTAATATTTATTTAAAGAGTGTTTGATATAAAAATAAGGAAGGGAATGGAACAGCTGAAAAATTTCATGTAATATTTGTGCGTGTCAGTGCATATGAAAGATAGAATTATCGTATAACATAAAATAGAGATATAACTACAGTATGGTTTTAAAATAATCAGCTAAGGGTGAGATGCAGATTCATTATGATATTAAATGCAGATCTGATGTCATTTACTTTTCTCATTTCTGAATTAAGAGTAAAACAAGTCATAATAAAACCACTTGTAAAACTCTTTTCACTAGCTGGAACAATGGTACAATATTATTTTAAGAATTTAAAATAAAGTTATTTGTTATGCATAAAAGAAAGTTCAATTATTATTGCTCTTTTTATATAATGCTGATCAATACTAAAAAAAAAAAAAAAATCTTAAAACTTATAATATATGGATACACCAATTAATCCTATAAATATAATGCGACTGTTTGTTCTCACTGTATCTAAATTCACTTTTACAAAAACATGTATTTACTCTGAATCTAACAATTTACGCTGAATTTGAAAAAGCAATTCTCAATATCTGTGCAGAAATTGTGCTGATCACATTGATATTTTGATACTATATATTCCATACATTATGATTATAAAAAATTCTTGAGGCAAATTCTACATGGTCTTAGCAATTTAGTAAACTAATTTAAAATATATCTTAGATTTTTCCAGCCAATTGCTGATGACCCAAATTTAAAATATTAACTTTAAAAATATGATTATCACTGTACTTAATGAAATTCAATTTTCATTATATTTTTTTCACTTTACATACATTATATGAAATGAATGCTTGGTCAAAATATGCTTCTATGTCCTATATAAGGTACACTGCAATACAAGTGTCATGTCAGGACAATAGAAATAAACATACTAAATTAATTTTTGCACCAATACTATAGGATATAAAATAAAAGAGTAGTGGAAATAATGATTCCTACTATTTGTGAGGAAAATATTACATTACTTTTGAATTACTACACTTATCTTCAGCTGGGGATACTTGTGCTTGTACAAGTGGCAAACAGTCTTTCAAGTTCACATCAGGCGAAAACGTTAAAACTCCAGCAGTTACTCCTTGTTACAGACTACTTTGTCATCATCTGAGCCAATACCAAATTTTCTTTTGGGAGATTTACTTACTTGTTTGCAATAATTATTGGAACTGTAAAAGAATAAACAACAAATCAAAAACAAGACAAGTGGACAAACATTTATGAGGTGCAATTTACATTGTTTGCATTTCTAATAAATTAATGGATAAATAACAAATGAAATTTGTACTTTTAATCTGCAAGCCTTACAGATAACATCATTGCTTCTGAAAATAACATTCATTAACACTTGCTGATTAACTCAGTGCATTAATAGAAGAGACAAAACTATGAGTTGATAATTAATAAATTTGATGCTGATGATTAAACACATTCTTAAATTATTCATGAAGCTCATGCCTCCTCTTGTCTATTAGATATTTTATTCAAAATATATTCATATTATTAATGCATTATATACTTATTTCAATACTTTATGAATTATACATATTATCAATATATAGGGCCGCCTTTACGTTAAGGCTTAGCAGGCACTGGCCTAGGGGTGCCAAGGTGTAGAGGGCACTACTGGATGGATTATCAAAGCTATCAATCGAATGAGTTTTGTTGAAAGAACTTGATCTGCAAGATATGATAATAAATTTTGCAGCCATAAAAGCTCGAAAAGTTTTGCTTTAAATGCTAACTGTCAAAAGTTCTGCTTTAATATGTGCAGACATTTTTTGTTTTGTATACTGTGTGTGCTTGAGAGGTTGATTTTTCTTTTTTTGTTTGAATTAAAAATTTTTATGAAGAGTTTTATTTATTTTAAATTTAGCGTTACAACTGTGTTTAATTTAATTTTTGTAGGTAATTAAATTTTAAATTAATCATTCTAAAAAAAGAAAATCTTTGCATTCATCAGTCAATAGAATATATAAGTGAAATTTAATGCTGATGCTTCAAGTCTCATTAGGAATAATTAAATTAAAATCTTTTGCTATTGTATTTGATTAATTATCCACAGAATGTATATTATAAATTCAGAAAATGCAGTTAAAATATATGTAAATATGTAAAACAAAATACTGGGTGATTATACATAAAATAAAAGTTCAAGACTATTTATCTAAACTAATTTGAAATAACATTCTTTGGGCACATGATCTTGACTTTAGTAGTCAAGATCAGCCGAATCTTGCCGAAGTAGCTGCATGTGTGTGTGTATATACATACACACATATATACATACACACACACATATATATATATATATATATATATATAATATATACAGGGTGTTTCAGTTAAACGTTTCAGAACTTCTAAGAGGGGTAGGGTACATCCTGACAACTCGAAATCATATAGCAATGTGGGGTCGGAAATGCTTTCCTGAAGCGGTGTTGTACACAGAAGCACCATAAAGAAAAGTGACCGTAAGTGAGAAATCGTTTTAATAATACATGAAAAGAAGCAAAAGGTACATGGATTAAAGTAAGTGTTCGAAGTTTCTTCCACGGGCTACAATGCACGCCTCACATCTCCGACGCATGGACATCCGAACATTCTGGAATACTCCAGGCGAATTTCGAATTTCTTCGGCAGCTACTGCGATTCTTGCAACCAGCTCCTCAGCATTGTCAACAGGGGTGTCATAAACTAGCGATTTCATATGACCCCAGAAATAAAAATCAAGACATGATAGGTCGGGTGACCGAGCAGGCCAACGCACGGGACCACCACGTCCGATCCACTGTTGACCAAATGTGACATCCAGGTAGTTATGAACATCTCCGCTATAATGGGCAGGGGCTCCATCGTGTTGGAACCACATTGTCTGTTGCGTCGATGCAGAAATCTGTTCATCTCTCAAAAGTTGTGGCAATACTTGCTGCAGAAAGATCAAGTAGATAGGTCCGGTTAGACGACACGGTAACAGGTAAGGGCCGATGAGGTGATCTCCCATAATACCGGCCCATACATTGACCGAAAATCGAATCTGTGCTGCACGACGGCGTATTGCATGCGGGTTCTCGACCGCCCAGATATGGTCGTTATGTGTGTTGAAAATTCCTTCCCTTGTGAAGGAATTTTCACGGTCATATGAAATCGCTAGTTTATGACACCCCTGTTGACAATGCTGAGGAGCTGGTTGCAAGAATCGCAGTAGCTGCCGAAGAAATTCGAAATTCGCCTGGAGTATTCCAGAATGTTCGGATGTCCATGCGTCGGAGATGTGAGGCGTGCATTGTAGCCCGTGGAAGAAACTTCAAACACTTACTTTAATCCATGTACCTTTTGCTTCTTTTCATGTATTATTAAAACGATTTCTCACTTACGGTCTCTTTTCTTTATGGTGTTTCTGTGTACAACACCGCTTCAGGAAAGCATTTCCGACTCCACATTGCTATATGATTTCGAGTTGTCAGGATGTACCCTACCCCTCTTAGAAGTTTTGAAACGTTTAACTGAAACACGCTGTATATATATATATATATATATATATATATATATATATATATATATATATATATTTTTTTTTTTTTTTTTTGCCAACAGGCAATAACACATGCTAAATGATTGGTATGACAATATTTCACATCTTTGTTAGTACTGATATTGTCACAACAGACAATCCTTCAATTTGAAACAAACTCCTGCAATAAATAGATTTAAATAAATCTTGATCTATCTTAAGGGGAATGTTGGGCCATTCTTCAGGAGATGCTTAGCCTCAGTTTCATGCTCCTTACACCAAGATTGGACACATCTGGCTATGTGCATTGGGGCATTATCATCTCTTGAAACACAACATTGTTTGTGGGAAACAATAAATGCATCATGGGGTGAACCAGGTCACTCAGAATATCAAGGTAATCAGTTGCAACAATCTGCCCATTCAGTGGGGTGATAGGACCTAAAGAATACCAAGATATTGCTGCTTAAACTATTTTTTATTCTCCTCCATGTTTGACAGTTTGCACAAGAAGACAGTCAGGATAATGAGCTTCCTTTAGCATTTGCCAAATGTTACTCTCTGTGATGATGATGATTAATTTGAAAATATGACATATTTGCAATCATCAAGTGTCCGGTTTTTGTGCATCTTACACCACTGCATCCTCTTTCTACCATTACATCAATTATTACCATTTCTACCATTACTTACATCAATGAGAGCTTGAAGGATAGGGTGGATGCCCTCGAAGGATTTAAATTGAGGGGCCCATCAAGCTCTCAGCTGCCCACATCAATGCCAGAGCTTGCACTTGAACATCACGCAACACAGCAACAACCCCCAAAGCAGAATGCACTGGTTCCACAGGGACTAGTTGTTGTAGGCGACTCTATTGTCAGGGAAACGGGGAACATATTGTGCAAAAAGGATACATGGAACAGGACCAGGGTATGTCTGCCAGGGGCAAAGGTTGATGACGTTGTAGGGCAGATATCATCCTTCTAGGGCACAAAGGGTGATATCGTTGTACACGTTGGCACCAATGATATTAAGAGTAGGAAACGGGCAGAATTACTTAACAAGTACAAATCAATGCTGAAAAAAAGCTGTGAGTTAGGGTTGAATTTGAAAGTGTCTGCAATTCTGCCCAGATACAATAGGTGGGAGTATATGATGAGAGCCTTGTCGATCAATTCTGCCCTGGAAAGATTGTGCAAGACTCAAGGGGTAGAATTTTTTTCAGCCTGGTCTGTGCTTGTTAACAGGAGAGACTGCTTCTAGAGGGATGGGAAACACTTAAATAGAAAGGGTGCAAGAATATTTGCTGATGCTATCGAGGCAGAGTTAGGTGGGTCATAAAATTGCTAGCTTGGGGGGAATACACGGACTAATAGATTAACAGTAGCCGCTGGCAGAGGTAAAAGCGATTCTTGCACTACTTCTATTGAAATGCAATTGAGCAGCAGCCTGGAAAGCAAGGAAATGGGAATTTCCAGGACTATTGGGAGTCATAGTGGAACAAGTAAATACATGGGCTGTGTTAGGGTAACTAAGAGTAGAAACAGGTGCATGTATACCAATGGTAGGAGTATAGTTAATAAATTCGATGAGCTTGAAGTGCTAGTCAAGACATCAAAGGCAGATATTGTTGGGATATCAGAGACAGTGTCACACAGACATAAGCAGTGCAGAACTGGAATTTGGTGGGCGTAATATGTGTACAGAAAGGATAGACAAGACAGGAAGGGAGGAGGGGTTATACTTTTAGTTAAGAAACATATAAAATCTAAGGAAGTGCATCCAATTGATGTGGGTGGACAATGCAATGTTGAGTCTGTTTGGTGTGACATAAGCACTGGGAAAGGAAAAATGAGAGCAGGTGTGTGTTATAGGCCTAATGAATCTGATGAGTATAATGAGCAATTGTGCAGAAAAATAGAGTAGGCCAGTAATAAAGAAATAGAGTGTCTTATAATGGGTGATTTTAATTTCCCGGATATTGACTGGATTTGTGGTTGGTAACTCACACACTAGCAAGGCTTTTGTGGATTTATTGGATGATTGTTTTCAACAGCACCATGTTTGGAAGGCAACTAGAGGGAGTAATACTCTTGATCTGATTATCAGTAGTGATTCTTCATGCATCAAGAATCTGCAGATAAAGGAACCACTAGGTGGCAGTGATCACAGTGCGTTGAAAGTGGGATTTACTCAAAGAAAAGGGAAAGGTTTTTGCTTTCGTAAAGGTGACTACGGTGGTCTGAGACAGTATTTAAATTCTATACGGTGGAACCAACTGATGATGTTACCAACAGCAAATTCAAAATGGGAAGCATTCAAAGAATTAATCTTGGAAGCTACTAGGCTTTTCATACCAACAAAGAAATATTGTTCAAGATTTAGGCCTAAATGAATGTCAGATGAACTAATTAGACATGTGACAGAGAACAAAAATGCATGTGATACATATAAATTAACATGTAACACAGAAGCCTATGATAGATATAAGCTGATCTAGAACCAAGTTACAAACGAGGTTAGGCAGGCAAAGGCAGATTACAAGAGAACTTTGGCAAAGGATGCAAAGAAAAACAGCAAAGAGTTCTTTACTTATGAAAACTCTAGAAGGAAGGGGATGAATCAGATTGGCCAACTTGATATCAATGGCTCAACTGTTGATGATCCTGCTCAGGTAGCTAACAAACTAAATGAATATTTTGCATCAACATTCACACATGAGGAGTTATTCAGGGAGGGGAATGCCAGAGGTGTATTCAACTCTGGCTGTAAGCTAGATAATCTTGTAACAACTGAGATTAAAGTGGAGGAGAAATTGTTGAAGAAAAACACAAGAAAGGCACCTGGGGTGGATGGAATCTATCCAGTTATATTAAAGGAGGCAGCAAAAGAAGTAAGCAAACCCTTAGCCACAATTATGAGAGCTTCCCTGGACTCAGGGGATGTACCCACGGACTGGAGATGTGCAAATGTGACCCCAATCCACAAAGGAGGATCAAAGGGAGACACAGGTAATTACAGATCTGTTAGTTTAACTTCTGTTTCAGGGAAATTAATGGAGGCACTGGTTAAAGAAGGATATTTAAGGATGCATTGCAGGATATTTAAACAAGACTTCAGTTATAGCTTGGACACAGCATGGGTTTGTTAAGGGGAAGTCCTGTCTGACTAATTTGATTGGATACTATGATGTAGTCACAAAGGAACTGGATGCAAAGAATAACTTTGATATCATATATTTGGATCTTAGAAAAGCCTTTCATACTGTTGCACATGGAAGACTGCTGCACAAATTGGAGCAGTGTGGCATTGGAGGCAAATTGCTGCTATGGATAAAGGGATGGTTGAGTGGGAGAAGACAGAGAGTGGTAATCAATGGACATTGCTCTTCATGGACTAATGTTAATAGTAAAGTCCCTCAGGGTTTAGTCTTTGGTCCATTGTTGTTTTCTGTATTTATAAATGATATTGATGATGGTATATCAGGCTTAATGTCCAAGTTTGCAGACAATACAAATGCTGGCAGGTTGTTAATGACACTAATGACAGTACACTGCTGCAACAGAATCTAGAAAAGTTGAGCAGATGGGCTGAGAGGTGGCAAATGTAGTTTAACATTGACAAATATAAAGTAATACATATGGGAAGCAGTAATCCCAGAGTAATGTATCAACTATGTGGTACCACACTGACAGTGGTAGAGAATGAAAAGGACCTGGGGGTAATTGTGCAGGCAGATATGAAGTTTTCTGAGCAGAGCAGATGGTCTGCAAGAGTAGCTCATGGTGTCTGTCAATGATATACAGGAATTTTTCTAGCAGGGATAAGGAGGTGATTATCCTCTTGTATAAGGCAATGGTCAGGCCACACCTTAAGTACTGTATACAGTCTGGAGGCCTCATTTTAAGAAGGATGTAGAGCTGTTGGAACGAGTACAGAGAAGGGCAACAAGATTAGTGAATGAAATAAAGGGTTGCTCTTATGAAGAAAGGCTTAAGTTTTGCAAATTACAATGTCTGGAGACTATGCATCTGCGAGGTGATCTGCGATATAAAGCCTTGAATGGTTTGAGCATGCTCAATGCAGATGGGATTCTTCCTCTTCCTCAGAATAATCGCCTGAGAGGGCATAAATTCAAATTGAGGAAAGACGGTTGTACGATAGATATGCGGAAGTTTGCCTTTAGCCAGCGAGTAGTTGATTGGTGGAACAAACTTCCATCTGTCATAGAAGTTGATAGCTTAAATAGATTCAAGGCAGAGCTTGACAAACATTTGGAGCGAGTGGATGGGTGAAATAAGGGTTTTTTTGGCTGATGCTATATCAGCTTGCTTTCTTGCATCATGCACCCTTGCTAATGCTAATTACAAGTGGCAGCTCTACCATAACTTTTGGCTTTATGAAGTTCTTGCTGGACTTAAATGCAAGAAACAGGATTGCTAAGATTCACTTAAGTTGTGCAATTATCTTTAAGGCAGTAGGTTTCATGTTTTCAGGCTACAATCCTTTTCAGTATTTAGCAGTGTTTTTCAGTCAGCTTTGCTTTTCTGTCAATTCATCCTATGAGATTTTTTTTTCTCCATACTCAGTGAATGAAGCCATCACCTTTGACAATGCTGCTCTGGATACATTGAAAAATCAGCAGTTTTAGTACATGCACCAACAATTTTACCCTTTTGGAATTCTGACCAGTCAGTTATTTTCTTCACATATCTTTTTATATCACCTATAAATAAACAAACTTTTATCGTCTTTCCTTAAGTACTATTACTTGCAGGAAACAAAAAAAAAAAAAAATCATCATCATGTGTTCATAAATACGCTATGCTATTACAAAAACTACTCCTTTCATATTAGGTGTTTCTATTATTTTGTCTTCTCCTGTATATCATGACATTTTATGGCTAAGTGCATATAATTATTACTTAAAAAGCTTCTTTGTAGTTACATATCACTCATAATTTGTTAACGTCTCCCATAGATTAGCTAAATCCACCAAGTTTCAAACAAGCATGCTCTCATAAGCTGTTTACTACTGACATCATTAGTGGTATCTTCCTACCTTGGAAGTGATTAGTTTATTTTTTATAGCAAAACACAAAAACAAATGAAGAAGTGGTACAGTCAATGGTAGCATACCAAAGTCAAATAAAAATGGACTTGTTCAGATATTAATACAAACTTTAATTTGCTTAGGCAGGAAACAAGGCAGTGGATTTTTAGCAAGTTGTCAATATTATGTGACACCAAAAGCAATTAGACAGGAGTCCTATTTTAACTGCTCCACAGTGCATATGTTATTCAAAAAGACTTAACTGATAATTAGATACCTATTTCTTGCAAAATTGGTGCATTTCATATGCATATATTCCATGTTTCAATTTTAACATGTACTCTGCTCAGAAAACATCAACTGAAAGTTATGAGTTATGTTAAGTTTATAGGGAAGATACTATGTCAAGAAATCAGGTGTTTGAATGGTATAGCCTCAGTTGCTAATGTGGCAATAAAATCTAAATCAGCCAACCAGCCTTGCACAGTACATAACAATATAACAAAGAAATATTTAACAATTTCATATTTTTGGCTTAAACAACAGCATATTACACAAAAGACTGCATACTTACTAATTATGATGAGTAAGATGACTATTACTAAAACAGCAATAAAGATTTTCATCTGTGAAAAAAAAAAAAAAAAAAAAATCTGATAGTTAGATTAAACTTTTCATAATTACTATGAAAGAAATGCTTAATAATAGAATGTTATACAATGATATAATTCTCACACCCAGTATAATTTTAATTAGATGTTCCACCATTGCCTGTACAATGAAATATTACATCTGATTTAGTCACCTTACAAAAAAAAAAAAAAAAAACCGCTATGCCAATAATGATAAAAGAAATGTTTTTAAAGTATAGATCACATTCGATATATGTAATAATATTAATATTAAAAAAAACTTAATATTAAAAAAAATTAAAAAATTAAAAAAACTCAAAAGTTTATATAGCAACAGCTTCAAAAAATAACAAATACATGAGTGTCTCAAAAAAATGTATACACACTTTTACAGCCCACAAATAAATAATATTTTTTTCTTTTTTGAAGAAAGAAACTAAACTTTGAAGAACGAAAATTCATCCTGTGAAATTCTATGAGTGGTACCTGTCAAAATGTGCAGAGGACCCACAGTTTCCAAACAAGATTCTTTGGAGTGATGAGGCTACATTTAAGTTAAATGGCTCAATTAATCACCACAATTGCAGCTAGCTACTGGACAACTGAGTACCCATATGTTACAGAGACACGGCATGCAAACTTACCAGGGGTTATACAGTGTGGTGTGGATTGTCAGCATTGGGCCTAATTGGACCATTCTTTTTTGACAACACTGTAACTGGTGCCGTTTATTTGAACCTGCTGCAGGATTCCATCATGACATGCATTCATGAGATGTTTTCAGATGAGGACTTTTATTTCCAGCAGGATGGAGCCCCTCCCCACTACCATCGTGATGTAAAGGCCTTTTCTTGATGAAAATTTGCCGAACAGATGGATTGGACGAAGAGGTAGCATTGAATATCCCACTCATTCACCAGACCTTATGCCATTGGAGAATTTCTTAGGGGATACCTAAAAGATAATGTTTATCGTGCAAAACCGGCAACAATTGATGAAATGAAAGCAACCATTGAAAGAGAATGCGCCCATATCCCAAATGAACTGTTTCATGACGTTTGCAACTCTGTAGAACTACGTTGTCATCAGTGTCTGCACCAGAATGGCTACCAGTTTGAATACTTGCAATAGCTCAAAATAATTACACACATCTGTCATCTTTAATTTAAATTATAAATCTTGGATGTATCTAAATTGAAACTGTATTAATAAATATTCAAAGTGTGTATACATTTTTTGAGACACCCTGTATATTGTGTGCACATACACATTGGCAACCAGAATCTGCATCAAGATAATTTTTTTGCAAAATGAGCATTAAAACTGGAATATCCGTCCCCTAAATACTGAATTAAAAATGACCAAAACTGATTACATATCACATTATACTGGTAACAGAAATTACAAAGCCAACTACTTAAGAAATATTTTAGAAGAGGTCATGGAAATATAATGCAGGCCACATAAGTACCCTCTGTTATGACTGATGTTCTGAGGTAATAATAACTAAAAAAATAAAATAAAATAAATAATGCCAGTACATATAAGGTTGTGATATAAATCTGTAGGTTTTAGTTTTTTTTTTTTTTAATGTTGCTTCAACCTGAGCTTTAATTATTGCTTTTATATCTATCTGGCATGTAATCGATTCTTAATCTAATTTCTGCCCAGTTTATAGCATCAGACATAAATAATGGTTACTTTGCAAAAATTTTCTATACTATAAATGCTAGAAATTTTTTGCAGGGTTTTACACTTTTCTATTTCTACAATAATAACCAGACATGGGAGTATTAATCATTAACATACTGGAAACTGCATAAAAGATTCCATGATGTTGTACTTATGCACTGTCTGAGAAGTGGCAAAGTCAAGTTGGAAATAACTATTCTGTATAAATACAAATACAAAGGGTACTAGGAAAGTTTTGCAATACAGCTTTGTTTATTTAATTTTTTCAAAGTAATTTCCTCTACATTCAATACACCTCTCCATCCTCCGAAACTAATCTTTAAACCAGTTCTGCCAAGTTTCACTAGGGAGTAAAGCACACTCGTTGTCCCAAGCCCGTAGAAGGTCCTCATCACTGGAAAACCGCCTCCCTTTTAGCTTCATTTTCACATGCGGGAACAGTGCAAAGTCGCAGGGAGCAAGGTCTGGACTGTAGGGAGGGTGCTCGAGAAGTTTCAGTCCTGTCGTGGTCAAATATTCGGTGCAGGCTTTGGTGCGCTTAGCTGGAGCATTATCGTGATGGAGGTACCAGGTGTCCATTCTTGACTTTGGCCGCAGGTTCTTCATAGATCCAATGACTTTAGGCAGGCATTGTTCAGTATACCACTTAGCTGTGACTGTCTTCTGCGTGTCCAAAACGACACGTTCCACAATTCCACTCGATTTGAAAAATACAGCTATCATTTTCTTCTTACAGATCGGGATTTTCTGACAATTACGGGTGTGTCGTCATCATCAAAGACCCAAACTTTGTTTTGAGCCTTGGTCGGCAGATCGTAATAGTACAGCCAAGTCTCGTCACCTGTCACGATGTTGTTCACATACCGAGATTGTCCCTTATCAAACTTTTTTAACATCTCCCGGCACCAAGTCACACGTCGTGTCATCTGCTCTTCAGTCAGTTGATGCGGCACCCAGAGAGAACAAAGTTTCTTCACGTGCAAATGATCTTGCAGAATCGAACGAATTGCTGGTGCATTTAGGCCCAAAGTATCCTCTATCTGTTGGTAGGTCACTCGCCTGTTTTCATCAAGCATTTTCCTCACAGCAGTAACGTTTTCCTCCGTAACTGACGTTCGTGGCCTTCCCGGCCTCTCAGAATCCTCCAGAGTGAAATTTCCCCTTTGGAATTCTCTAATCCACCTGAATATCGTTGTACGATGTGGACAATCATCATCTAGTGCAAGAGTCATTTCTTCTAAGCACTGGTCTATGGTTAAACCACGCACGAAATTATACCGCAAAACTGTCCTTATCTCATTTCGTGACCACGATGCCATCGCAAGCACTTTACACTCTCACTACTAATGAATAACTGAGCCCATCGACTTGGCGCGGCGGCTACTATGCACGTATGAACATGTCTCAACATGCAGCAACAAGCAGCTTCCTGTGATTCATTGTTGCGTCATATTGCAAAACTTTCCTAGTACCCTTTGTATACTATACTATATCTCAAAGTGGTTTCTGATAACAGGTGGAAGTCGATTCAAATTTTTTTTGTAGTAGTGATTATTAACAATACCAATTACAAAGTGTATTCCACCCATTACTTTTCTAGTTAGACATCCTCAAACTATCTGGCTATGGAAACTATGCTGCTGATTTCATGCAATCAGGGTGATAAGATTAACTGAGTCTACACTAAACACAGTAATTCCCATCCAATTCACAGAATATAAATTTGAAGAAAAGATTACCAATTCCCACTGCTCAACTGTCTAATCAGCATGTTCTTTAGCCAAGGTTAGGTTTTTTTTTTTTTTTTTTTTAACTTCTCATTATTTAGTCCACAAGGGCTTGTTAAGGGATCTATGTGCTTTCAGACCATTAATAACAAGTCTTTGTTGCACAGTTATACATGCACATATCTGCATTCTATACACTCACATTACATAAGGGAATGGTACATTAGAGTATATTTGCACACATCACAAGAGCACACTGAGAACTAACCTCGGCTTTTATTTTTTGTAATATTTTCATTTACTAGTGATGTTATGTGATGTTTTTAAAACTGAATTTTCAAAACTGTTATGTAATTTGTGCATTTAGTGCTTCGTTTTCAAATGTAACAGTTTCCTGTGTAGTGTCTGTTCTATTTTTCTTTTCCAACTATCAAAGAAAACCCTCAAAATGGCGGTTGAAATTATTCACAACCGTAAGAGTGCTTAATTTTGTAAGCACTCTTTCACAAGAAGAAAATTGTGCATTTCTCTTTTTTTTTTCTTTTTTTTTACAAAAAGTTTAATTTCAGCCCACCTAAGCTCACATTTTGATTCTGAAGTTGTTTTATTAAGCTTGGAATAAAACTTGATGCAGGCTCCTTGTTTTTTAGAAGGACTCTTTTACTCCTCATGTGGGTATCAATCCAGGTGCAGGAACCCACATGAGGGATACTTATGAAAGAATCTGTAGCCACAAGATTTTCATACATGTGACTGTTGAGAAAAGGATGAGTATCCTTTTCTCAGCCTCATTAGGAGAACTGTCTGTCTTTGAACCTTTTCAAGTAAACTCAATGTCTTTTTTTTAGGGTGATTGATTTTCTACCTCTATAAGAAAATGTTTGATAATTTATCAATAGGACACTATGGGTACAGTTCTTGACACCAGCCTGCACTATATTTAGCACTTCAACATTTGTTTCTATTGTAACATCCAAATTCTATTCTTCTATTTTTAATTCAATCCCTCTATGTGTGTAAGTTGTATAAATTTAAGGAGGAACTGGACAGGCATTTGGAGGGAATGGTGTGATTTTTTTTTTTTTTGGCTGATGCTGCATAAGCTCATACACTTGCTTTCTTGCATCACATGCTGCTACTACTACCACCTCATATATAGTATTAACAGTGTAAAATCGCCAAAAATGGTTAATTAATACTACTTCTACTCAAGCACATTACTGAAATTATAGTTCTCATAGTTACTGCAGTGAATGGCTCTGCTGCTGCTCTCTCATTCTGTGTGGAAAAGGAAGGTTGGACTTCAACCACTGGCCAAGTTGATAAATACTTCCAGAAAGGACAGGAAAAAATTTTTGTGGGCTTTTTTTTAAAAATAATTTGGATGAGTCAGCACCCTCCCCACAAAAACAAGCTAACTAATCACAGAGTACATGAAATTTACAGACATTATATAGTTGCCTGTGAAAAGTCTAAATGGGGTGGCCAAACTTAGTGATTCTGACAGCTGCATGAGATGGTCTTTGAGGGAATGAATGCAGCATAAGATAATCTTAAAAAACTTCAAGTAACAGGTATTTGAAGTGCATAAGTGATTTTTATTAAAGAAAATTTACATAACCAATAAAAATAGCATTTAAAAATCATTTACAGCTTCATTTTAGTAATTTAGCAATTTAATGCTCCAATTAATAAATAATGTATCATGTTATGAAAATATTATCATATACCAATTGTAAAATGCCAGGGAAAATCAGGGGGCATTTAAAGTATATACTGGGGGTACCCACCTAGCCTCTTACTTCTGTGCATAACTCCACCTCAGGACAGTAGTAGTAGTGGAATGTGATGCAAGAAAGCAAGTGTATGAGCTTATGCAGCATCAGCCAAAAAAAAAATAATAAAAATAATACCATTCCCTCCAAATGCCTGTCCAGTTCTTCCTTAAATTTATTTAACCTATCAACTTCCACGACAAATGGAAGTTTGTCTCAGCAATTAACCACCCACTGGCTAAAGGCAAATTTCTGCACATCTATTCTACATCTGTCTTTTCTTAATTTGAATTTATGCCCCTTTAGGTTCGTAATCTGAACAAGTGGAAGGATCCCATCAGAATTCAGCATGCTCAACCCATACACCTGCCTTACACACATCAATCAGATCACCACACAGGTGCCTAGTCTCCAGCCACTGCAATTTGCAGAATTTAAGCCTCTCTTGGTAAGAGGATCCCTTCATTCCCCTCACCAATCTTGTTGCCCTTCTCTGTACAAGCTCAAGCAAATCTACATCCTTCCTAAAACAAGGCCTCCAGACCTGTACGCAGTACTCAAAGCGTGGTTGACCATTGCCTTATATAGAGGGACAATCACCTGCTCCTCCCTGCTAGCAAAATTCCTATATATCATTGACAAAACCCCATGACCTGCCCTGGCAGCCTGTCTGCATTGCTCAAAATACTTCATATCTGACTGCACAATTACTCCCAGGTCTTTTTCATTTTCTACCACCTTAAGTGTAGTACCACACAGTTGGTACGTTTCTCTGGGGTTACTTCTACCCATATGCAGTACTTTGCATTTGTCAAGGTTAAACTTCAATTGCCACTTCTTAGCCCATCTGCCCAAATTATCTAGATCCTGTTGCAGTAGCACACTGCCATTACTGTCATTAACAACCCTGCCAATCTTTGTATCATCTGCAAACTTCGACACTAAGCCTGATATACCTTCATCAATATCATTAATAAATATAAAAAACAACAGTGAACCCAAAACCGAACCCTGTGGGACTCCCCTAATAACATTAGTCCACGAAGAGCAGCACCCATTAATTACCACCCTCTGTCTTCTCCCACTCAACCATCCTTTTATTCATTGTAGCAACTTAACCTTAACACCATTCTGCTCCAATTTAATTGATAATAGATGCTTAACAGAGTTGGGGGGTGGGGGAGAACTATGTTTTATATATATTTCTTTATGAATAAAAATAAAAAACAGCAACGTGAAATTCATTAAATGCTGTTGTTGTTTGTTGTCGTTTGGTTTTTAGGAGCATTAGAAACTAAGGCCATATTGCTCCGGGATATGCAGTGGTCATTCCCTGACCTTTCCGCATCCTCCGTATTTGGTGGTGACGGGCTCGAACCCCGGTCTAATCAAGAGGCGTGTACTACGCGCTGTTGCTCCTTCCCACCTGGCTACGGACGTGCCATTCATTAAATACCAACTAGTATTAGAATCATTATATACTTGGTTGCTACTCAATTTTTTATTATTATTATTATTCTTTATTTTTTTTAAATTTCTTGTTAATCAAGGTATCATTCTGAGGCATGTATTTTTTCAGTTCACATTTCCTGGAAGTCACAGTCTGAGTAAACGCTGAGATTATGTTCAATCAAAAACAAAGCTTAATGACACTATTCTGTATAATATCCAAATCAGTTCTTCCCCTTTACAAAAAAAAAATATTATACAATACATTTACTACCTTAAAAAATAAGTCTAATTCATTTTAAAATATTTTAATAAAATATATAATATACTACAGTGAAACTTCTCCTAACGGACACTTCTCATTAACGGACATCTCTCTACAACGGACATTTTCAAATTCCCCAACTCACCTCTATTGGTTTTAACGTGTTTGCAGCTTCTGTCTAGCGGACATTCTCTGTAACGGACGCGGACAGGCAATCTGCACTATTTCCTTCAGATTAGCACTTAATTTTATCTCCCCATAACGGACAGCGGGCGAGCTTACGGCCCTTTTTCTAGGAACTTTTCCTCCACGTATTGCCTCAATCGTGTGTTTATTTTCTATTTCCGATTCTCTGAATTTTATCAAGGTTTACATCGCGGTTCTAAACCCTTTTTCAAGAATTTTTAGGCACATGTAAAACTTCTGATGAATTCAGTGTGTGCTGGGGGGGGGGGATGGTCGGCCTTTTGTCTTTTCAGTTTCAGTTTTGTTCAGTGTCGTGTGAAGTGCACAATGTATTCTCGTAAACATTTAACTTTAAAAGATAAAGTCGAACTCATTAATGCGTATGATCGGCAAAAAAAATTGTGTTCGCAATCTCGCTGCAAAATTCAAAATCGGGAAGACGCAGATAAGCGGCATCCTAAAGAAAAAAAATGAACTGCTTAAACAATTTTGGCAACACGGAAATGATCAGGTTCAAAAATGATTCCCGAAAACTGTTGGACTTCAAATTGACAATGTTACGTATGAGTGGTTTTGTCGCGAATGTGCTAAAAAAATTCCCATTAATGGGCCTATTATTAGGGAAAAGGCTTTGGAGGTTGCAAAATCTATGGGAGTAAATGAGTTCAAAGCTTCTGTGGGATGGCTAGACAAGTTAAACTCTGCATAAAATTTCTTGGAAAACGGTAAGTGGTGAAGGTGGATCTGTTGATACTGGGGTTGTAACAGAGTGGAACGTCAAACTGGAAGATTTATGTCGTGATTTTGAAGCTAAGGATATTTACGACTGTGACGAAACAGGGTTGTTTTTTAAAGCTCTTCCTGAAAAAACAATGAGTCTAAAAAACGAAAAGTGCCAGGGCGGAAAAATTTCTAAGGAACGCTTGACTGTACTATTGTGTACAAATAGCTGGGAGACTTTGAACAACCTCTTGTTATAGAAAAACCACAAAATCCTCGTTGTTTCAAGGGCATAAAGTTGAATCTTTTGAATGTTGACTGGAAGTCTAATAAAAAAGCGTGGATGATACGAGATATCATGAGCGAATGGATAAGTCACTTTAACCAAAACATGATTCGTCAAAAGAGAAAAATTATTCTTTTCATGGATAATGCTGCATCTCACCCGCACATTGAATTGTCCAACATTCAAATCGTTTTTCTGCCACCAAACACATCTGCAGAGTGTCAGCCCTTGGATCAAGGGATAATAAAAAATTTAAAACTTCACTACAGAAAACGTGTTTTAAGTGCAAACATGAATGATGTAACATGTGCGAGTGACCTTGCAAAGAAAATCAGCATCCTAGATGCGATTCAATGGATTTGCTCTTCAGTAAACGCAATTAGAAAACAAACTGTCGTGAACTGTTTTTGTTGTTGTTGTTATTTGGTTTTTAGGAGCATTAGCAACTAAGGCCATATTGCTCCGGGATATGCGGTGGTCATTCCTGACCTTTCCGCATCCTCCGTATTTGGTGGTGACGGGCTCGAACCCCGGTCTAATCAAGAAGCGTGTGCTACGCACTGCTGCTCCTTCCCACCTGGCTACGGAGGCGCCGAACTGTTTTGTAAAGTCTGGCTTCTCAAACGCAAAAATTGAAGTTGTGAACAGCAATGTGGAGCACCAAGAAGAACAAGAACTTCAACATCTATTGATAACGTACGATACTTCAGCTACAAGTGACCCTGGCTACAAAGATATAGACTCGAACCTCACTACAGAAGATGGTGCTCTAGATATCAACGACATTATCATCGATATTTTTCAAGAAGTTCCTCATGAAGATGAAGAAATGGAAGGAGGTCATTCTGTCGAAGAACATATTAACGACGAACCACCGATGAAAATAGAAGAAGCGCTCATACAAATCAATCGTTTAAAAATGTTTTTCGCCGCTGAAGATACTGAAGGAATTTCGATGGTTTCTCCACTCCAAACAAATGTTGAAAACAAAATTATCAGCCGGAAGAAGGTGCAGAAGAAAATAAGTGATTACTGTATGTATTTTTCTTAAGATAAAGTCATAATATGCATAGCACAATTGTATGTATATTATTTACAAAAATATTGTTCAAAATCTGTATATATTTTAATTTAATTTTACATTAAACGTTTAACGATTTTTCTTTCTTTTTTTTTTTTTTTTTCTCCCTTAGACTTCTTGTTAGCGGAGACTTCTCTCTAACGGACACATTTTCGTTTCCCATGGCTGTCCGTTAAAGGGAAGTTTCACTGTATATACATTGTATTTCCTTAGAAATTTCTTAGGGAGTTTTTTTTTATTGTCTATTTTGCTTACCCTCTTAATCTGGTAATGGTGGCATTGCACCTGACAGGTGCCTTTCAAAAATAATGGTCCCACATTACCCTAAAATTTTAAATTATATCTAGCTTCAAAGCTATTCAAAGTTTTACTGCAATAGATCCTCAATTTTTTTCTTCTGGTTTTTAAGGAGTAATTAAGCATTGAACATTTGTCATGTGCCACATCACCAGTTACGTAACGTATTTTCCACTTGAATGAACAGTACTATGGGTACTGACTTTGCTATGAAGTTTTGAAATCTGTTTATTTAAAAGATTAACTGCCTTTTTATTCCCTGCCTTTTTTATTATAAATAATTTTATAATAAAATTATTTATTTTTTTATTTGAGCTCTTTTACTTTGTGTTCTTTTTATTGCACCAGTCCATGAAATTTATTGCCACAACGTGTAAAAATCACATGTAATCTACGAATTTCTTTTTTACATACAAATTTATGGAAAAGGTAATAATAATTGCTAGAGCTCTATTTTTCTGATTTTAATGAAATCCAAAATGGCTCAACAAATATTTTTGAAAGGCCAAATATAAAATTTCAAAAACCTATCCGCTAGGAGTCAAGTTATTACTTTTGGGCAAATTGACAGAAAGACACGAAGAAGACAACAGTGCATATACACACATATACAGGGTGTTTCAGTTAAACGTTTCAGAACTTCTAAGAGGGGTAGGGTACATCCTGACAATTCGAAATCATACAGCAATGTGGGGTCGGAAATGCTTTCCTGAAGCGGTGTTGTAGTGGGCCAGCTGCACAGCGTTTGTACGCGGAACGATATCCGACGAGGCGTATTCCCAGTCATAATTTCTTTGCAAGACTGCACCAGAGGTTAGCTGAGAGAGGCTCATTTGAAAGAGATGACAGGGACAGGGTAAGAACAGCACGGACTCCAGCCGTCGAACAGAATGTGCTGCAGCATGTACAGGGGAATCCAAGAACGAGTACACGAAGTCTAGCAAATGCAGTCGGGGTTTCCCATTGCAGCGTCTGGAGGATTCTCCGAGAACAAGACATGCATCCGTTTCACGTGCAGCGTGTCCAGACACAGCAACCGGAGGATTATGCACCTCGTATTGCTTTTGCACAGTGGTACCTTGGAAAATGTGCTACAAATCCCCTTTTTCCTGCTGAAGTGTTGTTTTCCGATGAGACATCCTTCACAAGGGAAGGAATTTTCAACACGCATAACGACCATATCTGGGGGGTCGAGAACCCGCATGCAATACGACGTCGTGCAGCACAGATTCGATTTTCGGTCAATGTATGGGCCGGTATTATGGGAGATCACCTCATCGGACCTTACCTGTTACCGTGTCGTCTAACCGGACCTATCTACTTGATCTTTCTGCAGCAAGTATTGCCACAACTTTTGAGAGATGAACAGATTTCTGCATCGACGCAACAGACAATGTGGTTCCAACACGATGGAGCCCCTGCCCATTTTAGCGGAGATGTTCGTAACTACCTGGATGTCACATTTGGTCAACAGTGGATCGGACGTGGTGGTCCCGTGCGTTGGCCTGCTCGGTCACCCGACCTATCATGTCTTGATTTTTATTTCTGGGGTCATATGAAATCGCTAGTTTATGACACCCCTGCTGACAATGCTGAGGAGCTGGTTGCAAGAATCGCAGTAGCTGCCGAAGAAATTCGAAATTCGCCTGGAGTATTCCAGAATGTTCGGATGTCCATGCTTCGGAGATGTGAGGCGTGCATTGTAGCCCGTGGAAGAAACTTCGAACACTTACTTTAATCCATGTACCTTTTGCTTCTTTTCATGTATTATTAAAACGATTTCTCACTTACGGTCTCTTTTCTTTTTATGGTGCTTCTGTGTACAACACCGCTTCAGGAAAGCATTTCCGACCCCACATTGCTATATGATTTCGAGTTGTCAGGATGTACCCTACCCCTCTTAGAAGTTCTGAAACGTTTAACTGAAACACCCTGTGTATATATATATATATATATATATGAATGTACCTTAAAAGACATTAAAATACAGAAAAAATGATCTTTTTTAAGGTGCTTTCCAAAACTCCTTTTGAAAATAAAATATGCAGCGCAGTGTGAAAACAAACAGTAAATTTTTCTTTAAGTTTTATCCAGCAAGTAGAAAAGTTTTTTTCTTTTTTCTTTTCTTTTTTTTTTTTATATGAAAACCCCAAACAGGAGAGGTATTAGAACCTATGCTACTTAGTACCGTGCTTGGGTTGGAGGTTGAGAAGCGAAAGAAGATATTTGTTAACATTAGACTTGAACTTGTGTAGACTAATTTTCAGGAAATACGTATGAAGGAAGGTTGTTCCAGAAAGCGGCAGTTGAATAAATAAAAGAGGAAGATGAAAAGTTGGTTCTGTGAGTTTGAAGTTGGACAGTAAATGGATGTTAGCTGGTGGTGGCTCATGCTAGGACTGTTTTAAAAGAGAGAGTGGTAATTATAGAAGCCAATTCAGAAGAACACTGCCCATGGAAGTATCTGTAGAAAAGGCATGCAGCAGAAACAGTACATCTATGAGACAGAGAGTAGAGAGACTGTTAGAGCTGAGTCATTAATTAACCTAACTGCCCTCTTCTGAATGAAATCTAGAAACCTGAGAGAGGTTTTGGGGGCACCGCCCCAGATGTGGGAACAATATTCCATGGTGGGGCAGATTTGCGATTTGTACAGAGTGAACAGCTACTTGGAAGAAAAGTAATGCTGAGAGCGAAAGAGAAAACCAAGTTTTTTAGATGCAGAGGAAACAATATTTGTAATCTGCTAGTGCCAAGAGAGATTAGAAGTCAGGTTAATCCCCAAAAGAGATATATCATCTTGCCTAGAAATCGGAGTGTCACCAAAGATAAGCATAGGAGCAGAAGAATCCTTTTTGCGGGATATAAGACAATACTGAGTTTTAGAAGGATTGAAATCAACTAGGTTGTCTTTGCCCCACTGGACAATTACCTGGAGATCAGCATTTAAGGAATTGGTAGCAGATATTCGAGGATTTGAAGCTGATTGAGCAGGGCAAGGTTTCTCAAACTGGAATGCAATGTGCTATCATCAGCAAAACTATGGATAGGATTTCCAGTCAATGGAAGAAGGTCATTAATATACAAGACAAAAAGAGTGGGGGAAAGAACTGAACCTTGGGGGGACCCCAGCATTAGTGGAGAAGTTAGAAGACAAAGAGCCATTTACCATCACCCTCAGTGAGCGATCAGAGAGAAAATTGGATAACCAATTACTAAAAACAGTTGGCAAACCATAAGATGGAAGCTTGTTTAGAAGACCTTTATGCCAAATACGATCGAAAGCCTTTGAGATGTCAAGGGCAACTGCTTGTGTTTCATCGAACTTTTCCACTGAATTTGTCAATAAATGGGTAACATAAGCCAGAATATCACCAGTGGATCGACACTGACGGAATCCATACTGGAAATCGTTGCTCAGACGGAAGGTTTCTAGGTAGTTTAAGAGTTGGCGGTTAATTGATTTTTCCATTACTTTAGAAAGAGTATGAGTAATTGCAATGGGACAATAATTAAATGGGAGGGATCTGTCACCCTTTTTAGGAACTGGCTGGATATGAACAAATTTCCAAGCAGAAGGAAATACACCTTTGGAAAAAGGGAGTGAAAAAAAGGTGGCAAAGAACAGGAGTAAGTTTGGGAGCACAGGTTTTGAGAACAAGTGGAGAAATATCATCAGGACAGGGAGCTTTCTGAGCATTAAGTTTTGTCAAAATCCTTCTGACATCCTTTTGACAGAAGACCACAGGGGGCATTGAATGAAGCGTGTTGGGAATGGTGGGAGGTGTTTTACCAAGATCATTAATATATGAGTTGTCGTAAGAAAAATGGGATGCTAGCAGGTCAGCTTTATCCTTGGCTGAAGCGACAACAGAACCATCTGGTTTTGACAGAGGTGGGAGCAGAGATGGGCAAAAGTTGCGGCCAATAGCTTTGGCAAGAGACTAGAATGCTCAGCTACCATTAGGGCAAGAAGCAAGTTTTCTACTCTAAGCCTGTTCAAAATCTAGTATGGATTGATTAATAACTGCTTTACAATTGTTGCAAGCTCTGGTGTAGGCAGAAAATGAAACTGGAGAAATGGAAACAAGCCAGGTATGATTTGCAACATTCTTCTCTTGAACAGCCTTAGCACATTTATTGGAAAACCAAGGTAAAGGACGGGATTTTAAGGTGGAGTGTGGAATAAACAATTGCATTCCAGCAAGAGTAATTTCACTGACATGATCTGAGCAAACACTGACATCAGAAGTTTTGAAACAGAAATCCGACCAAGGAAAAGAAACCTCGCAGGTCATCCCATTTTGCAGAAATACCAACAAGAATGCCAAACAACACGAAGTTAGGAATAGCCATGAGAAAAAGGCTCCATTGGAGAAGAGAATTACCAAGTTGTGATCTGAGGTACCTAAAGGATCACTCATTTTGACCATGTACTTAGAGGGGTTGTTTGTGAGAAAAAGATCAAGCGTGTTGGCTGTATAGTTAGGATTGTCCAGTATTCTGGAAGGTAAATGAACAATCTGTGTGAGGTCATTAGTAATTGAAAAAAACCTCAGCATCTCGACCAGTTGGGTCAGTGTGACTAGAAAACGGAAGCCGGCTGGAGTTGTGAATATTAAAATCACCAAGGAACATTACCTCACTGTTGGGAAAGTTGGACTGGAGAAAGGTAGAGAACAGATGAATTTGACACAATGAGGTAGAGAGAGTTTAAGTCAGAGAAGATCGAAAAGAGGAGATTCCAAATTACCCAGACTAACAGGGAATATTGGAATGGACATATGCACAAGTACCACCTTTGAGGTGAAAGGAATCACACAGCGAATAATTTGGGCAACTGAGATGAGCAGTAGTTGACTCAACTGATAACTGAGATTCTGTCAGAAAAAGTACATGGGGTTTGGCAGACTGCAAGTGGTTTGTTTGTTATTTGTTTTATTAGGAGCATTAGCAACTAAGGCCATATTGCTCTGGGGATATGCGGTGGTCATTCCCTAACCTTTCTGCATCCTCCGTATTTGGTGGTCATGGGTTCAAACCCCGGTGTAATCAAGAAGCGTGTGCTATGCACTAATGCTCCTGCCCACCTGGCTACGGAGGGCCGACTGCAAGTGGAAATGGACATCATTGAGAGTAGAATTGAGACCACGTATATTTGTGAAATGAACTAGGAAGTGTTTGGGAGGTTTAGATCTTTTCGCAGATAAGCTTACTCTATTAGTTTGACTATTCATCGTGTATTCAATAGTAAGAAAGTGGGGGGGGGGGACATGCTGTATGAAGTAATGAAATTTTTGGATATGGTATACACATGGCAAGAATATACCCAGATCCTTGACATAACATGGCCTTGACAATGCCCCCCCCGCATACACACTACTTGGACTCCCTCCCGTCACTATCTGGCAGAGTAGAGGTAGCAAGATTATACACTAACCGATTCCGAAGACTCCTAGAGTTACCAATAGGTTCGGTCCAGTGTACTAACTAGTGGCCGGCCTGCGAACACTGTTTTAGAGCTGTACCCTCGAAATGTAAGGAAGATTGGATCTCGTCATGATGTCCATCACCATAAAACACTGTTTTAGAGCTGTACCCTCGACATGTAAGGAAGATTGGATCTTGCCATGATTTCCATCATAACGTCAAAAGTCATCAGTCATACTGCATGATTGAAGAGATGGGGAAGGGTTGACCGGAACTTAGCTCCGGAGACTAAACATAGGTTCCACCACTTCAAGCCTCCAATAAGCAAAGTAGTGGTATTGCATCGGTTGATGAGAGTCATCTACCACCTAGTATTGCCTGGTAACACAGAGGGGTGGCATTACTCTATGTGGTGTGGGTGCCACACCTCGACCCCTGCTTATGTTGGTTCACACCTGGGTGGTCACCCACATTGTGCTCGCACATGAGAGTTATACCCAGGATTACTAACAGTCCCACCATTGTCAAGGTGAAAGCACAGGATTTTGCTGCCACAGACCGTCCTTACTTCACCGAAATTGGGTTCACTTGACTTGAATGTCACCTGAATATCAGTTCCATCGGCATTTTAGACTCCCAGGTAGCAAGTACAGCTTGTCTGGCATATCTGAGAGAATGTCTGCAACAACCTCAAGGACCTCAAGTTTGGCAGGTATGAGAATAGTTTGTGCTAGCTTTAACTATTCTCAAGAATACATCTGCAAGGATTGCATGATCATAGCCTACTAGAACGGCATGAATGCAAAATGAAAACCAATTGTGACTGCGATTACTTTTCTTTTGTTCTGATAATTTTTTTTTAATAGATATTATTTTGTACAAGTTTTCATGCATGCTATGTTTCTATCAATGATATGCATATGACAGAATGAGTAAATTTAAAAGCTTATAATTAGAATACCCACTGTATACATTTAAAAAAAAAAAAATTTAAATGTACCTTATAAAGGAATAATTCCTTTTCCACAATGATTTTAACAGCTATTCTTGTTGGAAATACCTTAAAAAACATATTTCCGAATGTAAATTATGTGCATACATAATCCTTGTTGTATTCCTATTTTGCATACACATATTTATGTTTAAAACTCAATTCATACTAACCTTTATATTTCGCCACCACATCCTTGAGTGCATCTTTTTGGCTGTATACCTAAAATGATCAGAACTATCTGCCAGCATTTCTGTTAATATATAAAAAGATATTTTTCATTTTCTTTATTATTTTAACAAAAAGAAAATATAAATCAGTACAATCTCCAATTCATATATTTATTGCAAAAAAAAAAAAAACAGTGTCTTTTACGATCCTCACAATTAATATGATATATAAAAATAATTAGATTAGAGAGTTCTGATCTGATAACACAGGCATTCTGTGTGTTCTCTTCAAGATGCCTGGTCAGCGTGAAGAGGAAAAGACCAAACCCTCCAGCACATTACAGCACGACAAAACAAATGGCCCTCAGTCCCCAGTGGTTTTCACTCCCCCTCTCGCAGCAGCGAGAGGATCAGAGTGAAAGCAGAGGGTGCTAAGAATATCTGGGTACGACCAGGCTGCCATGCACGGAAACTGAACTTGGCCTGTTATAACGTAAGATTGCTTATCGGTGAAGAAAGGATATTAGAGCTGGAAAAGGAATTAAAAAATGTGAATTGGAATATCATCGGTCTGGCTGAAACAAGAAGAAGAAATGAATCACTTATAAGTTTATCAAGTGGAAATCTGCTGTACACCAATGGAAACAGTGAAAGAAGAGAAGGCAGAGTTGGCTCTATATTGGAAATTATAGACCAATTAGCTTGTTATCCCACATTTACAAGTTGTTTACAAGTGTCATTACTAACCGATTAGAAAGAATACTTAATGAGAATCAACCAAAACAGCAATCTGGCTTTAGGACAGGATTCTCAACTATGGATCACTTTCACGTAATATCACAGCTAATGGAGAAAGCAAATTAATATAAAACACCATTATGCCTGAAATTTGTGGATTATGAAAAAGCATTTAGTTCCATACAGCATAAGGCAATGTTTCGGGCACTGGAAAGATAAGGCGTAGATATCCCATATATTATGATTTTGAAGAAAATATATGAGAACGCTACCTCCTTTATTAGACTAGACAAAGACAACAGGAAATTTAAAATTGAGAAAGGAGTTCGACAAGGAGAGAGAACAATATCTCCGAAGTTGTTTACAGCTGCCCTTGAGGAAGCTTTCAGAAGATTAGACTGGTTGCAGAAAGGAGTCAACGTGAATGGAGCGTACCTAATCCATTTACGATTTGCAGATGACATTGTGGTCATAAGCCATGATCCCAAAGAATTAGAGGAAAATGTTAGTCAGTTATGCAGAGTTAGTAAGGATTTTGGACTAAAGATGAATATGGCTAAAACAAAAGTAATGATGAACAAGTATGCCACAGAAAGGGATATAATGATTGAAGGAGCAGTAATTGAAAAGGTGGAGTCATATATTTATCTGGGACAAGTCACTGGCTGTAATAATGATAAATGGCTGGAAGTCAAGAGAAGAATAAATTTTGGATGGATAGCATTCAGGAAATATAGTCACATACTGAGGAGCAATATCTGAATTTGTCTGAAACGTAGCTCACATCTGGTGAGTATGGACTTGGCACACCCAGGGTCCTGAGCTGGATATCATCTTTCTTCTTTTTCTTGGTGATTTCCTTCTACTTCTGACTCTTGTTCTCTCTCAGGGTAATCTTGAAATTTTTTTTTTTTTTTTTTTGGCTGGTGCAGCATAAGCCTCAGGCTTCCTTGCACCATATGGATGATAATAATAATAATAAATAATGAACCAATGTATACTTCCCACCATGACTTATGGAAGTGAAACTTGGGCACTCACCCAAAGAATGGAATAGAAGCTGAGAACGACACAGCGAAGAATGGAATGAATTATATTGGGAATCAGACTGTTAGATAAGAAGAAAAACACAGATTAGGCAGCAAACTCAAGTAAAGGACATTCTTATCAAAACTAAAGAACTAAAATGGTCTTGGGCAGGACACATAGCTCGAAGACATGATGCGGACTAAGAAAATAACAGAATGGTACCCAAGAGGAGCAAGAAGAAAACCTGGAAGACAATGACGGAGATGTCTTCCATTTACTACCCACAAACTCATGAGTTTGTGGGTAGTAAAAGGATGGCCATTGCATAAAACAGAAGGAACTGGAAAGCTGCTGGAGAGGCCTTCATCCTGCAGTGGATTGAAAATGGCTGATGATGATGATAAAAATGATTGGACCAAATTTCAATGCTTACATTAAAGTGGCGGGAAGAGGGGAAGCAAAGCTAAAACAGTATAAAGAAAATTGGGAATAAAACTAACAGTTTTTAGCTTTAATTTTTTCTTCATGCAAAAATAGAATTTTATGTGAAGCATAAAGAAAATTTTAAAAATTCTAATATTATTTGTACTATGGAATATTCTACTACTTCTCAAACATATCATAATTTATTTACATACTGGATTGAATTTAAATATGTTTAATATGGAAGTAGTCACATCAATTGCAATCTTGCCTGATCAAATTTGGTCATTTGAAGTTCTCTTTTCACATTCCAGTTTCACTTTATTCATGATGTTACCATTCACTAAATTATTCGATAAGCTAAAGGATGAGCTAATATTTTCTTTAAAAACTAATTAGAACTCATGCAGCATGAATGAGTAAAATTACTTTTAACCCAAAGCCAGATCTTCTCCCCACTATGGAGATCTCAAGCCTAGACTAGCTTGTAGGAAGGTTTCTTTAAGCCAGTGAGTCATTGATTGCTGGAACATGTTGCTTTCACAGGGTAGTTGAGGCAGACAGTTTGAATGAATTCAAAGGTCAACTGGATAGTTACCTATTGAGGAGGGAAGCAAATAATTTGTATTTTCTTATCTACTTTCTTTTTTTTTTTTATATAGGCCAATGCAGCAAAAGCCTGTGACTTCCTAACACTATATGTCCATTACTATCATATAAACACACAGTGTATATATATATATTCAAGCATGACAATTTCTTTAACAATCCATTTTTAACGAACACATAATTGTCTACTCCCTAATATCTGTTATCTGGGCCAATTGCACTGTTAAAATAAAGCTTGTGCAAAATATTCATGCAAGACATTAGCATTAGCATTAGCAAGGCACATGATGCAAGAAAGCAAGCTTATATAGCTGATGCTATATGATGCTATATATGATCCCCTCGCTCCAAATGTTTGTCAAGTTCTGCCTTGAATCTATTTAAGCTATCAATTTCTACAATGACAGATGGAAGGTTGTTCCAACAATCAACCACTCGCTGGCTAAAAGCAAACTTCTGCACATCTATCCTACAACCGTCTTTCCTCAATTTGAATTTATGCCCTCTCAGGTGATTATTCTGAGGAAGAGGAAGAATCCCATCTGCATTGAACATACTCAAACCATTCAAGGCTTTATACACCTCAATCAGATCACCTCGCAGGTGCCTAGTCTCCAGACACTGTAATTTGCAAAATATAAGCCTTTCTTCGTAAGTGCAAACCTTTGTTTCATTCACTAATCTTGTTGCCCTTCTCTGTACTTGTTCCAACAGCTCTACATCCTTCTTAAAATGAGGCCTCCAGATCTGTATACAGTACTCAAGGTGTGGCCTGACCATTGCTTTATACAAGGGGATAATCACCTCCTTATCCCTGCTAGAAAAATTCCTGTATATCATTGACAAGACACCATGAGCTACTCTTGCAGACCATCTGCACTGCTCAGAAAACTTCATATCGGCCTGCACAATTACCCCCAGGTCCTTTTCATTCTCTACCAATATCAGTATGGTACCACAGAGTTGATACGTTACTCTGGGATTACTGCTTCCCGTATGTAGTACTTTATATTTGTCAATGTTAAACTACATTTGCCACCTCTCAGCACATCTGCTCAACTTTTCTAGATCCTGTTGCAGCAGTGTACTGTCATTAGTGCCATTAACAACCCTGCCAACTTTCGTATCATCTGCAAACTTGGACATTAAGCCTGATATACCATCATCAATATCATTTATAAATACAGAAAACAACAATGGACCCAACACTGAACCCTGAGGGACTCCACTATTAACATTAGTCCATGAGAAGCAGTGTCCATTGATTACCACTCTCTGACTTCTCCCACTCAACCATCCCTTTATCCATAGCAGCAATTTGCCTCCAATGCCACACTGCTCCAATTTGTGCAGCAGTCTTCCATGTGCAACAGTATCAAAGGCATTTCTAAGATCCAAATATATGATATCAAAGTTATTCTTTGCATCCAGTTCCTTTGTGACTACATCATAGTATCCAATGAAATTAGTCAGACAAGACTTCCCCTTAACAAAGCCATGCTGTGTCCGAGCTATAACTGAAGTCTTGTCTAGATGATCCTGCAATGCTTCTTTAACCAGTGCCTCCATTAATTTCCATGGAACAGAAGTTAAACTAACAGGTCTGTAACTACCTGTGTCTCCCTTTGATCTTCCTTTGTGGATTGGGGTCACATTTACACATCTCCAGTCCATGGGTACCTCCCTTGAATCCAGGGAAGTTCTCATAATTATGGCTAAGGGTCTGCTTGCTTCCTTTGCTGCCTCCTTTAATATAACTGGATAGATTCCATCCACCCCAGGTGCCTTTCTTATGTTTATCTTCAACAATTTCTCTTCCACTTTACTCTCAGTTATTACAAGGTTATCTTTGTTTGTTTGGTTGGTTTGGATTTTATTGGCGCATTAGCAACTAAGGCTATAATGCGCCACGACCAGGTAATTCCTAAAAATTTAACATCTCAGTGACCTAATTAATTAGGCCACCATGTCCAGATCTAAAGACAAAAAACATAAATAAATAATAACATATAAAATTTAAATACGATTAAAAACCTTTATTGCTTTCAAAAAGCTAAAAATAGCAGACACGTCATTGTCGGATAAAATCTGACTGAGTGTATAAGGCTCAGTCAGATGATTAAAAGCGGTAAAACGGGTGCTGCTAAAATCTGGACAGTCAATTAAAAGGTGTCTGATCGTTAAAATTGTGCCACAGGACTCACACATAGGAGGGTCATCAGCCCTCAGCAAAAATGAATGAGTTAAATGACTGTGTCCTATGCGGGTCCAGGCAAGAACAACTTCCTCCTTATGATTCCTGCGCAGACTAGACTGCCACGGTTCAAATATAGGCTTTATACAATATAGTTTATTCCCAGTCTGTCTATTCCACGAGTCCTGCCATTGGGAGTGTATGTTTTGGTGTATTATTTCCCTGTAGTCTGTATAGGGGACTGACAGGCAGCGATTATTATTGGGAATTGCTGATTTGGCTGCAGCGTCAGCCAAATCATTTCCCCTAATCCCAATGTGGCTGGGAATCCAGCAGAAGTGGATATCATATTCACGTCCACGGAGGAAGTGAATCTTCTGCTGAATATTAGACAGAACTGGATGAGGATTATATCTCACAGATATTAAAGCCTGTAACATGCTTGAGACAATCGGAATATAAAATGAACCGTTTGTATTGGCATTCACTAATGTGATCCAAGGCTAACTCAATAGCGTGCAGCTCTGCAGTAAATATACTGCATTCCGAGGGAATCTGCTCCGATGTACAGCTGTCTGTAAAGACAGCAGCAGATCCCACATATGATTCTGACTTCGAACCATCTGTGTAAACTGGCGCGAAATCAGAATGTTCAGCTCGGTGTGCTAAATAAAGCTGCAGGTAGACAGACGATGGAGTGTCCGACTTTGCCCAATTTCTAAGGGACAAGTCACATGTTGGAACATGAGCATGCCAGGGTGGAAGGGGTTGCTTTGGTGTTTGGGCAACCTTGTCTACCTTAATATTAAGTTCTTTGAGTAGCTCTTGGAGACGAATACCAAAAGAACGATTGGCAGTCTTATGGGTGTTGTACAAACAGAATTCTATTTCAGGATGAAATAGAATGAATTAGCAGCTTTGATTAATGTAAGCAATGATTTTTTTCATTCTTGTTAGAGTTACACCTGATGTTAGGGGGAGGGCATTTAAGTAGGCTATTGGGTTAAGAATAGAAGATAAGAGGGTTAAAAGTGTTGTAAAAGAGAATATCTGATAAAGGAGTAATTAAAGGTATGTTGTTGTTGTTATTTGGTTTTTAGGAGCATTAGCAACTAAGGCCATATTGCTCCGGAGATATGTGGTGGTCATTCCCTGACCTTTCTCAATCTTCCGTATTTGGTGGTCATGGGCTCGAACCCCGGTCTAATCAAGAAGCATGTGCTATGCACTGCTGCTCCTGCCCACGGAGGTTCCCTTAAAGGTATGTATGAAAGAAAGATAAGGGAAGATTTTGTTGTAAGTGAGAGGATTTTCTGGCAGTATTAGGCATTGGAAGGGGACATTAAAATTGTATGCTTCCCTCCTCACACAGATATATATCCAGTAGACCTCTGAATTTATTCAAACTGTCAACCTCAACTAACTGCAAGGGCAACTTGTTCCAGCCATCAATGACTAAAAGAAAACTTCCTACAATCTAATCTAAACCTCAAGCCCTGTAATTTGAATTTATGACCCCTAGTTCTGGAATTGTTTAGAACAGGAGGAGTATCAATATTTAAAATACTAACAGCTCAGCATACGTTACTATTGGCAAGAACACTGCTTTATAACACAAATTCAATGTTTTCTTATTTAATCCTCAATTTGCCTCCTGTGCTTTTCTAATTACCACTGCACTAAAAACTGTTACTTTATCTCTCAGCCACTCAACATAAGTTATAAAATTCAGTTTATCATCTAGGACAACCCCCAGATATTTCAAACTTCTAACATATTCCACCAGTTTACTATAAATTAAAATTCTGGGTGGTCAACCATAATTCAACAGTGAAAATTCCACCTTCATTCATTTTACAAATCCCTCTGAGAGCCTTATAAACCTCAATCAGGTCACCTCTGATGTGCCTGGTTGACAAGCTGCTCTGTAGCCCACATAATTGGAGTCTTTCCTTATACGGTCGTCGGTCGTCCTTTTGCCGATTTCACCATTCGAGTTGCCTGTCTTTGGACCCTTTAAAGAAGCTTGATATCTTTCTTCAGATGAGATCTCCATACTTGAACAGTATTCCAAATGTGGTCTTACATTTGCCTTATACAGTGGGATAATGATCTCCCTATCCTTACAGGATAGCATTCGATAAATCATTGATAGGGCACCATGGCCTTACCTGGCTGACTGTTTACACTGTTTTTTGCCTGTATTATAATTATACCTGGCTGACTGTAATTGTATTATACCTGGCTGACTGTTTACACTGTTATTTGCCTGTATTATAACTCCCAGATCACTTTCCTCCTCCACTATTTTTAATTCAACTCCACCAAGTATAAGATCTTGCATTTAGCAGCATTAAAACATAGCTGCCACTTCTCCGACAAACTTTAAAGTCTGTTCAAGTCATCCTGAAGGAGTGCTGCTTGGCACTGATCATTAATGACTCTGCCAATCATTATACCATCTGCAAATTTTGATATCATGCCTTCTATCGCTTTGTCAATCTCATTTATGAAAATGAGAAACAACAATGGTCCAAGAACCGATCCTTGAGGGATCCACTCCTGACGTTACTCCTGATGTGATTAATGGATAATCTGAAGAATATCCATTAATCACAACCCTCTGTCTTCTGCCCTGCAGCCACCCAGCAATCCATCTTAGGATCTTATCAGTAATCCCAATCTGTTCAAGCTTATACAGCAACTCTTGTGTGGGACCGAGTCAAATGCTTTACTAAAAACTAAAACTATTTTGACATTATTCCTTAAATCTAGCTCATGAGTAACTGCGTCAAAATAGCTTACTAAGTTAGTTAAGCATGATTTACCTTTGACAAAGCAATATTGTGTGTCCTTCAGAATGCCATATATATCTAAATGTTTCTGTATTGCACTCTTTTTCTGCTTTTTCTTACTACTGAAGTCAGACTAACAGGTCTGTAGTTACCAACTTTACTCTTAAAACTGCTTTTATGTATTGGCAATACACTGGCACTTCTCCAATCCAAAGGAATCTCACCTGAGTCCAAAGATGGCTGCATAATTAATCCCAATCTCTCCCTCAAAACTACAGGGTATATGGCTTCAACTCTGGGAGCCTCACTTGCCTTTATGCTCGAGTTTTTCTAATAAACAATCATCCATAATTACAATGACATTAATTTCACATGGCTCGGCCTCAACTCAGACAGACTTCTCAGCCTAAAGAGTCTTTCAGCAGTAAAGACAAACACAAATACCTGCTCAATTTATCCACAACATCAGCTGGGTTGTCTAAGACATTTCCACGCCTAATCTGATTCACTTTTTACATTCTTGTATTCACATACATGAAAAATTCCTTCTCCCCATTCTTTGCTCTCTTAGCCAATGCTTTCTCATATGCAGCCTTGACCTCTCTGACCTTATTTGTGGTACTATTACAGATTATTGATTCTTGATCATAATTTTTTTTTGTAGTGTGAAATAATAATAAGATAGAAGTACACTGAAAGGACAGAATTCATAGGATACCTGGTTCCTGGGCAATGCGATGCTGTCACCCCTCTCACTAGTGGAAAAACCTACCACTTGGCAGGTATATAGGTACACTACATTCAAGTAGACAGTAATTTGGTCAGTATGGATAAATGCTGTGAGTTAATCGACCTTGAAAGAGGGGTGATAGCGGGCGCCCAATGCATGGGTCACTCCATTGTGAAGATGGTACAGAAATTGCACTATCCCTGTTCAACAATAACAAAAGCATATCAGGAATACACCATTTCCAGAATAATATCTCACATGGACAGTGCTGTGGGCGGAGAAAGGTGGTGGATGAAAGTGGCCTTTAATGTTTGTCACACTGTTCAGTTAACCAGAGAGCAACAGCATCCGACCCACCATAGTCCCATTACTAACACCATGACACAGAACTCTACGCCTCAACTGGGTGAAAGAACATCGGAACTGGACCTTGGATGATTGGAAATGGGTTTCCTGGTCCAATGAGTTCTGTTTCCAGTTATTTCAAGTGGATGGGAGGGTGCATATCCAGCAGAAACTGTACAAAGCTATGCACCTGTCATATCAACAAGGAACTGTTCAGGCAGGTGGACAGTCGGTAATGGTCTGAGGCATGTTCAACTGGCACACGTTGAGACCTCTGGTACATCTAGACACATCAATAAATGGTACAGGTTACATGTCCATCCTTGCACACCATCTGCATTCCCTTCATTATTGTGCACCCACAGGACAATGCACCTCCCCCAACAGAGCCGTGATGACTAGAATGTGGTTTGAAGAGCATTCCGAGATTTTACCACCATGGAATGGCCTCCTCGTTCACCAGACATGATCCCTGTGGAGCATCTTTGAGATGCTGTGGAAAGGTCCATTCGAGCTTTGGATCCTCCACCCAGGAATGCAATGGAATTATGGACAGCGGTGCAGCAAGCATGGATGGATGGAAATACCTGGGGAATGCTTTTGTGAACTAGTGGACTCAATGCCTTGCCATGTGACTGCCCTTATCCGGGTGAAAGGTGGGCCTACCTGTTACTAGGTAGGTACCCCATGATTTCTGTCCACTCAGTGTACAATCAGTTAGACAACTGATAATAAGAAGGATGCAATTATAGGAATCACAGTCTAGAGAGAATTATAACTTAAATAGTTATAATTTGGCATCATTATATTTCACAACTGGGTTGTCATGAGATATACTTATTGATGCCAATTTATAACTTTTTAAGTAGTTGGCTATGTACTGAAATGATGCAATTGCACTAACTTGTACATTAGTTAAACTCTTTAAATAAACTGAGGCTTTAGCCCTAAACTATATTGTAATCTAAATTACTCCACACCATCAGGCATCTCTCATATTGTGGATTTATAGTTCGCAACTGGGTTGTCATCACTGTAACACCAGGATACCTGCCCACTCACTGATGAAGAGCCAATAAGCTCCGAAATAGTGCCATATGGGTGATGATATCCACTGAGAATAAATAACAATAGTCTTCTCTATGGTGAAGTATTACTTATTCGAGGTAGTGCAATATCATGGCGACTTGTTGCGAAGGTATTCACAATATGAGATATACTTATGAGATATATTGCATCATTTCAGTACATAGCCAACTACTTAAATAGTTATATCTCATACTTATGAGATATAACTATTTAAGTAGTTGGCTATGTACTGAAATGATGCAATTGCACTAAATTGTACATTAGTTAAAATCTTTACATAACCTGAGGCTTTAGCCTTAAACTATATCGTAATATTAAATACACCATAACAGTGTAAGGTATGCAGAGGAAGAAAAAGCATTAGTTTAAAGAAAGAGAGGAAAGAGAAATAAACAAAGAAAGAAGAAATGAAATACTGCTACCAGTAACTCCTATCACATCTATTTAACTTCCCCTTAATACCAGTATCCTTTCCCCACCTCCTGAACCCAAACTTTAACTGGTAGACTCCACTACCTCAAACCTTTTTTCTGATCTTAACAGTCCCCTGTGTAGGATGGGTTTCTTCCACAGAGATCCTCCCTCTATCCCTTTGACTTCCAATTTCCAGGTTGAAAGTCTTCCTATCATCTACCTTCCTTATCTTCATCCCCTTTTCCTCCCCTAACACTCAAATATTGTCTCTGCAATCCCTTTCCAATAAAAATTTGCAGAGTTGTGTTTTTTTTTTTGTTTTGGGCCCTCCCTGGCAAGATCCACCAATGTCCAGGGTTCATTCCACCAGCATCTTCACCCTACACCTGGCCTACATCCTCACGGTGGTGGATGGGCAACAGGGGTCCCACTAAAGGCCCCTGCAGCTAAATGACTGGAGGACCAACATATCACTGCAACCTAACACTGCACTATGCAGACTACACGACCACTCACACTCTGGCCTTTACAGAGTTTGTATTGCAACACAGATTTGAGGAGACCCTGTGCTGCTTGACAAGAAACACTACAACACCATGTCCTTTCTGTACACATTGTACTTCCCATAATGAAATTCTGCATCCCTTGTGTCTGAGTGACACCACATTTCCAAAATCCCTACAATGTCTGCATTTGATGACTACCAGTACTTCAAATTCATCAAAATTATTTACTATGCTTCTAGCATTAGTGTCAATGCAATTAGACTTAGCGTTTAGGGTCAAGAAGCATCAGTGGCTATCCACAACTCTGCATATGTAAGCATACAGTGTCGCATGTTTTTGAATATGTGACAATTTCTGAATAGTGTAACATGGCTCTGGTCCTGCATCATCTCTATTCTGCTTATCTAGCCTGTTTGCATTTCCTTCATGTTTCCAATATTGAACTTTATGCACCTCAATGGAGGAGATTATGATGCTTCAGAGATCAAGTTAAAATCACAGAACATAATGAATTCAAAAAACAGGGGCTCTGAAAATGCATCTAACAGTGCCAAAATTGCTGGACTCAAGTCCCAAGGGTGATGGTATGGAGCACATGGTGACTATATTTTTTAATAATACAATCATAGAGGTTTCAGATTACACTTCATAGATCTTTGTATAAGAATGCACTGAAATCATCTTTCACTGTATTCTTATACAAAGAGCATGAAGTGTAATCTTTCAGTACATTCTTCCTAACATATCACATCCAATTTCACTCTCCACTTACCTGATCTGTCTTCTAAATCTTCTAACTTTGTTCCTCGTTCTGCTACCTTACCAATATTATCTCTCATTAGATTAGACACTTCACCAACTTGAATTTGAACCCTTCAAGAAAAAAAAAAAAAAACAATAAAATAAAATAATAATTGCAACAAATTAAAATTGCATTTAAATTATCATATCGAGGAAGTGAAATATCACCTATTTTAACCCAGCAGTAGTATCATGTCATTTGACAGGCCATGCAGGAAAATATTTAATCCTGGTGATGCACTGGTTGTGGATTAGTAGTTGTTCCTTTTTGTACCTTCTGAATAGTGTCTTTTAGTTTGTATGTTCTGCTTATTTTTTTCCATTTATATTGTTGTTCACTTTGCATAAGCTGAAGTGGCCTGTGAGGCTACTTGATATTGTTTATGTTATACTATTGTGTCTAGTCAAGTATGTTTCGCTGTGTAGTAAAACAACACAGTTTTTTAACATAATGGCATGTTTTCCACTATTGAAAAGCTTTTCAAAGTTCACCACTTGCCTATTTAGATATTATCATGAAAAATATGAGAAATTTCAACAGAAGATGCTTCATCATCATATTTCACAAGCCTATAAAAGGGAGGAGCAGTACTGACATAGTTGGATGTTACATATATCAGCCAGAATACTAAATACTGGCCGACCGGGCTGTTGTTGTTGTTTGGTTTTTAGGAGCATTAGCAACTAAGGCCATATTGCTCTGGGGTATGCGGTGGTCATTTCCTGACCTTTCCGCATCCTCCGTATTTGGTGGTGACGGGCTCGAAAGCCGACCGGGCTAGCCGAGTGGGTAAAGTACCTGCCCGGCAACCCAAAGGTCACGGGTTCGATTCCCGCCTCGGGCTTGGATCAAAGTACTGCAAAAACCTTGGGAGGTGCAATATGGCCACAGAAGCCGATGCGCCAACAACTACCAAATCAAATCAAAAAAAAAAAAAAAAAACTAAATACTGATCATCATGATTTTTTATTTTCCTAATGAATTTATTAGCAAGCATCAAATGACATTTCTCAGTAATAATACATATGGTGGCACTATTCAAAGAAGTCTATTCATAAAAAAAATTAAAAATAAAAGATGGTCACAAATTGATATATTGTCATTTTTTTTGTATTCAGTCATGCAGAATTCATGTAGTGAATATCACAAGAACCTTGCAAAAAAAAGGATACGAATCATTTCACATTCATAATAATCAATACATATACAAGCAAAATTAATAGAAATTTATTATTTTTTTTTCATTATAATATATTAATTTCAAATTTTTGTATAAATATTGGTTTAATTTGTTGTATTGAAGGAATGCTGAAGTTTTGTACAAGTAATGCCTCTATGAACTTATGGCAGAGATTAACTGTTGCATTTTTCTAAAAATGTAAGTATAATTAATATATATTTTTTTCCAATGAAGCTAATAGTTTTAGTAGGAAAAAAAAATACATTGACAAAATTTTCAGCGATTATTAAAAAAATTAAGAAATAAATTTCAAAAGCATTGCAATCTTATGCAAAACATCAAATACATATTTCAAATATTAAAGTTAAAATCTAAGTCCAGTCAGGCTATGTGATATCACTTGTCTTACAAAATGGTATGATACACTGGTGTGCAAGATTTAAGGACCAGTCAGATTTTCACCTGTAGCTTCTCATAGGAGTGGCCTGGATATGGGAAAAGCATACCAAAGCAATAAATGGTACAGAGAGAGACTTTATTCAAAAATGGCAACATAGCACTGGCTGCCATGATGCAGATGCATCACTGCTAAAGATGGAACAAAGGGTAGAGGTGGTCCTCAGTAGGAGATATGGCCACCCCTAATGTCGATGCAGGCTTTGCACTGCCTGTTCATACTTAGAATAATAATAACAACCAAAATAGCCTTCTTCTTCCAAACCAGCTCTGGCAGTTGCTTTACAGGAGGAGTGGAGGTGAATTCCAGTTGACAGCTACCAGAAGTTTGTAGAAAAAATGCCCAGAAGGTGGAAGCTGTCATACAGACCAAAGGTGGTAGTAGGTTATGGAATTACAATCCTGTTTAATGTGTTTAAATGACTTTGGTCATATCTAGATACATAATCTTACAACAAGTATTAGGACACCTCACCCCCTCGAAAGTAATAGCCAATTCTAGGTCATATTACAGCATGAGTTGAAAGTAGGATGTGAAAGGCATGCACACTCAATGACTGCATACTTTCATAAGATGATAGGAGGTTTTCATACAGCACACTGTTTTCCAGATAGCAGAAAGAATGATACTCTCAAAATCAACTGCTGAAAGCATGGTACACAAGTGGAAGACAGAGGGTAATGCATGACTATTCATCACAAGCCATTTCCATCCCATCATTGTTTCCCAGAGCATGATGATAGTTGAAATGGATAGTAGGACAAAATAACCTCAAGAGACAGCTGGCAAAACTGAAATAAGAGTGGATCGATGGCCACCACTAGAAAAACACTTCACAGAATCAGCTACAATGGTTGTGCAGCTGTGAATAATCAAAGCTCTTTTCTAGCAATGCAAATCACCACCTATCCTGGGACAAAGAATAGAGACATTGAACAGTAGTGACATGACATAACATGATGTAAAGTTACAAATCATACTACACTCAAGGCGACCAGATTGATGTGTCCGAGTGTGATATATACATAAAGAATAGTTTCACCTAAATTGTTTTGCATCAACAATGAAATTTGGTAATGGGGGTGTCATAGTATGGGCCTGCTTTATGTAGTTTGGATTTGGTCCACTGGTCACTCTTCATACACCAAAATCTTTGCCAAATGTGTTATAAATAAGGTTACTGATCTCATTAAAGACTGGGGAGGGTCATACTTGGCATTAAGTTTATTTTATCTAAACAGATGTTTCTGACACCAAATGAAATGATTGTGTGTATCAGACACTAATAATATCAGAACAACAAAATTTAGTATTAGTAATAGTAGTGGAAAATGATGCAAGAAAAACTTATACAGCAGCAGCGAAAAAAAAAAAAAAGGAAGAAAGCATAAAAAAAAAAAAAAAAAACTGTCCAAATCAATTTTCCATCCCCTCTAACAATCTCTCCAGTTCTTCACTGAATTTATTCAACCTAACCGCTTCAAGAACACAAAATAAAAGTTTAGTTCCAACAATCCACTAGCTGTCTGAAGCCAAATTTGCATTTTTTTTTTAATCCAAAACACAAAAGGTATTAGAACCTATAGTAAAAAAAAAGGTAAAGTGCAGCCATTATCAACCCACTGCAGGATGGAAGCCTCCTCAACAATTCATGCTGAGGGAAATGGACCATAATCTGCCACGCTGGTCCAGTGCGGGTTGGCAGATCGACCGTATTCAGCAGTCAGGGGCTTGAACCCCGGTCTACTCAAAGAGCGTGTACTACTGCACTCCTGCTCCTGACCACTCGGCTACAGAGGCCTGCAGAACCTATAGTACTTAGTACTATGAGTTGGGCTGAAGGTCCAGAAGATGAAAACGATACCTGTTTTGCTGATACAGATGTGTGAAGGGAAGTTGTTTCAGACAACAGAAGTTAAAGGGATAAATGAGGAAGAAACAAAGTTGGTTTTGTGAGTTTGATGTTGGACAGTAAGTGGGCATTGACTCGTTGCTGCATGTCTTTGGACTGGTTTGGAAGTGAGGGGGAATTATAAAAGCCAATTCAGAAGAACAGCACCCATGGAAGTATCTATAGAAAAGGCATGCAGCAGAAATAGAATGCTTATGAGATAGGGAGTGGAGAGACTTTGTAAGAGATGGGTTATTAATTAACCTAACTGCCCTCTTTTGAATGGAATCTACAAGCTTGAGAAAGCCTATGGGAGCACTGCCCCAGATGTGGGAACAATATTCTAGGGCAGGGAAGATTTGAGATTTGTACAGAATGAGCAGCTGTTTAGAAGAAAAGTATTGCCGAGAGCAAAAAAAACCCCAGTTTTTTGATGCAGAGGAAGCAATATTTGTGAAGTGCATATGCCAAGACAGATTAGAAATCAGAGAAATTCCTTATAGAGATACATGATCATATGTGTAATAGAGATGCAATCTTCAACCATCCTTCCTCAATTTAAATTTATTATCCCTTACACATGTTTCCTGAGTAAGAGTAAGGATGCCATCAGAAATTAAAATACTAAATACCAAAATACTAAATACAATACTACTAACATATTTTTGTATTAAAACTTATGACAAAATATCTTAACTGTACTATACTAATATTCTTTACTCATACTTAACAATAAAATTAAATAAAACTATTATATATTTAAACATTTTTAAATAATCAAAAATGTTCAATTTCCAAAATTACAGAAAAAAACAAGTACTTACTGTTTAATTTTTTCTGACTGAAAGGTCAATGTCCTTGAACTTGATGATGGACCACTAAAAGAAAGGTATGATGCCTATATAATAACAGCAGTGAATTTAAAATCAAAATAACTTAACAAGAGTATTTAATTTTAAAATGTCCAATTAAATTCCATATCATCATAATCTATAAATGGAAGTTACTTTTTTGTGGAACTTTAGCATTTCACGATCCCTAATAATGTAAATTAAAATTAACAAGCAAAGTAAACATAAAAGTCAATTTAATAAATCAGTCTGCTTCGAATTTGTTTGCATAGCAAGGTGCGTGCTATCCAAAGCAGATCAAGTCATCTGAAAGATCTGCGTGAAAGTTCAATCAACTTGTTTTGGTATGTTTTGCTCTTTCGACATCCTCGGGCTCAAGGAAAAATATTGAAAATTTCGGTCTTGAGATGACATAATTGGAATTAATCTTTCTGTAAAATCATGAACTTTATATTCTATGATGATGCCATTTATTATCTTGTACACTGCGTGGATAGAAATCATGGGATACCTGCCTAGTAACGGGCAGGCCCGTCTTTCACCCAGATAATTCTTAATGCATGAAGTGATTCTGCAGATAAAGGAACCACTAGGTGGCAGTGATCACAGTGTGCTGAAGTGGGATTTACACAAAGAGGTAATTACCATTAGGGGTAAAGGGAAGGGTTTTTGCTTTTGTAAAGGCGACTATGATGGTCTGAGACAATATTTAAATTCTATACAGTGGGACCAACTGATGATGTAACCAACAGCAAATTCAAAATGGGAAGCATTCAAAGAACTTATCTTGAAAGCTACTAGGCTTTACATACCAACTAATAAAAAATATTGTTCAAGGTTTAGGCCTAAATGGATGTCAGTTGAACTAATGAAACATTGGCAGAGAAGAAAAATGCATGGGATACATACAAATTAACATGTGACAAAGAAGCCTATGACAGATATAAGTTGATCTGTAACCAAGTTACAAAGGAGGTTAGGCAGGCGAAGGCAGATTAGAAGAAATATTTGGCAAAGGATGCAAAGAAAAACAGCAAAGAGTTCTTTACTTATGTAAACTCTAGAAGGAAGGGGATGAATCAGATTGGTCCGCTTGATATCGATGGTTCAACTGTTGATGATCCTGCTCAGGTAGCTAACAAACTAAATGAATATTTTGCATTGACATTCACACATGAGGAGTTACTCAGCAAGAAATGTCAGAGGTGTATTCAACTCTGGCAGTAAGCTAGATAATCTTGTAATAACTGAGAGTAAAGTGGAGGAGAAATTGTTGAAGATAAACACAAGAAAGGCACCTGGGGTGGATGGGATCTATCCAGTTATATTAAAGGAGGTAGCAAAGGAAGTAAGCAAACCCTTAGCCATAATTATGAGAGCTTCTTTGGACTCGGGGAGGTACCCATAGACTGGAGATGTGCAAATGTGATCCCAATTCACAAAGGGGAATCAAAGGCTGACACAAGTAATTATAGACCTGTGAGTTTAACTTCTGTTCCAGGAAAATTAATGGAGGCACTGGTTAAAGAAGCATTGCAGGATCATCTAGACAAGACTTCAGTTATAGCTCGGACACAGCATGATTTTGTTAAGGGAAAGTCTTGCCTGACCAATCTGATTGGATACTATGATGCAGTCACAAAAGAACTGGATGCAGGGAATAACTTTGATATTATATATTTGGATCTTAGAAAGGCTTTTGATACTGTTGCACATGGAAGACTGCTGCACAAATTGAGCAGTGTGGCATTGGAGACAAATTGCTGCTATGGATAAGGGGTGGTTGAGGGGGAGAAGACAGAGTGGTAATCAATGGACACTGCTCATTGTGGACTAATGTTATTAGTGGAGTCTCTCAGGGTTCAGTGTTGGGTCCATTATTGCTTTCTGTATTTATAAATAATATTGATGATGGTATATCAAGCTTAATGTCCAAGTTTGCAGACGATACAAAGGTTGGCAGGGTTGTTAAGGACACTACTGACGCTATGCTGCTGCAACAGGATCTGGGAAGGTTGAGCAGATGGGCTTCGAGGTGGCAAATGAAGTTTAACATTGACAAATGTAAAGTACTACATATGGGAAACAGCAACCCCAGAGCAACGTATCAACTCTGTGGTACTACACTGACAGTGGTAGATTGAAAAGGACCTGGGGGTAATTGTGCAGGCAGATATAAAGTGCTCTGAGCAGTGCAGACGGGCTGCAAGAGTAGCTCATGGTGTCTTGTCAATGATATACAGGAATTTTTCTAGCAGGGATAAGGAGGTGATTATTCCATTGTATAAGGCAATGGTCAGGCCACGCCTTGAGTACTGTATACAGGTCTGGAGGCCTCATTTCAAGAAGATGTAGAGCTGCTGGAACGAGTACAGAGAAGGGCAACAAGATTAGTGAATGGAACAAAGGGTTGCTCTTACGAAGAAAGGCTTAAGTTTTGCAAATTACACTGTCTGGAGACTAGGTACTGGTGAGGTGATCTGATAGAGGTGTATAAAGCGTTGAATGGTTTGAGCATGCTCAATGCTGATGGGATTCTTCCTCTTGCTCAGAATAATCACCCGAGAGGGCATAAATTCAAATTGAGGAAAGACAGATGTAGGATAGACGTGTGGAAGTTTGCCTTTAGCCAGCGGGTAGTTTGTTGGTGGAACAGATTTCCATCCTTTGCAGAGGAGTGAAATGGGAGTGTTTTTTTTTTTTTTTTTTTTTTTGGCTGATGCAGCATAAGCTTGCTTTCTTGCATCGTATGACTCAACTAATGCTAACCCATCTTTATTTTTTTCCATCATCCTTCTCCATAACCACATCTCAAAACTTTCCAATCTTCTAATATCTTCCATTCTTATCATTATATCTCTGTTCCATAAAGTATCACACTCCATACCAGACACAGTACTAATCTTTACCTTTAACCTGTTTCTAATATACCACATATTCTTCTTTGCTTCTAAAAAGCTTTTTACCCAGTGATATTCTTATTCCTTTGCTTCTTCGACCATATATTACTACATATTTAAATACACATAATGGCCATATTTATTAGGTACACCTATATAACAGCAAGTGGTTCCTTCTAGACCTCAGAATCTGGATTCATCATGCCATGGAGTCAACAAGGTGTCAATGAGGGATGCTGCCTCAATTGCTTCCTACAGTTGTTACAAATTGAATGGTTGCAGATCTATACTCTTAACAGCTCATCCCACCTCACAACTACAAGTTTTCAATTAGATTGAAATCTATTAACCGAGGAGATCACTGCTGTAGACTGAATTCATTGTCATGCTCCTAGACTCAGCTCGGTACACTTCTGGCCTTGTACCATGGCATATTATACTGTTGGAAGAAGTCATCCTCAGTTGGATACACTCCAGCCATGAAGGTCTGTACCTGGTTGGAAACAATTTCTAGATGTGTGGCACTGAAATGTTGCTTCACTGGTACCAAGGGGCCTCAAAGTGAAACACTCCCCACACCATTACACAGCCATCACCAAATTACCAACCTGCATTTTTGACACTTGGTAGGATGTACTCATGCTGTTTTCACATGTTCTGGTCCTCCAATCTTGTGAAACAGTAGGATCCACGATTTGTCAAACCAAGCAGAAAGTTTTATCAAATCCTCCACTATTCAAAAGTTTACTTTTCTGAGCACACAGTAACCATACCTGCTTGTTTTTTGCTGACAGGAGTGGAATCCAGTTTGTTCATCAGTTGCTATACCCAATCCATGACAAGGTAGAATGAGTTAAGTATTCTGAAATGCCTCTTTAGTTACCACTGTTGTACTGGGTTGTTATTTGACTGACTGTAGTCTTTCTCTTACTCTGTACAATTCTTTACAGCCTCTTTCAACAACAAGCTGCTTCCATTCACAGGACTGCCACTGGCTGGATGTTATATATGGTTATTGGATCAATCTCAATGCACCTGACACACAATTATAAGTGAAAATCCCAGCAAGGTTGCAATTTCTGAGATACTCATACTGACAAATCCGACATTGATTACCATGACAAAGTCACATAAATCTTTCATCTTGCCCATTCTCACACTGAATTGCACATATATATAGCATCCCACTGTCTGCCTATCTGCTTTATATTAAGTAGTATGAACCCATAATGATGTCATTGCAGAAGCACATCATTTCATCAAAGAAGCAGGTATATCTAATAAAGTGGCTACATTGTATCATTTGTAATAAATTTACATTATTACAAAAATTTAATATATTATATGTAATACTACAATAACATATTACATTATTACACATATTAAATTTATGACATTAATTCTTATTGATCATAAATATCTGCTTTGATTTTTCCATAAGAATAATCTACTAACCCTTTCTCCCAAAAAGCTTTGATCTTAATATTCACAGTGATTTATAGGAATGTTCCCTCCACCAGTATGGCTGGGTTGCATACAACCCTGAAATTCTACTTAATTACCAATATAATTTAGATGATCCCATTAAGCAAATAATTCTGCTTAATGTAATAATAATTTTGGTAATACTGTGTGTGCATGCACATATATACAGGATGTCTCAAAAATATTCGTACAAACGTTTAGGGGAGGTAGGTAACATCTAAAGGAATGTGAATCGCATAGGAACCCATAACCGGAAACGTCACTGGAAAGTAGCAGTAGAGGCACAAGAAGCAGAAATTACATAAGAAAGTAATTAGTGGCAAACATTTATTTGACATAATATTAACAATGGAGTACGAGATGGATATATTTCATGATGTTACAACAGATGCTCGAAGGTTCCACCATGACACGCGATGCATCTGTGACACAGACGCAGCATGGATTGGCGGACACAGTCGAACACACCTGGAGTTTCTTTGACAGTAGCAGAAGTGCAGATGAGTCTCGCCACGAGATCCATTTCTGTCTCCACAGGTGATTCATACACGATAGATTTGAGGGCCCCCACAAAAAGAAATCAAGGCTCAATAAATCAGGAGAGCGTGGGGGCCAGGCAACGGGTCCACCATGGCCAATCCATCGACGCCCAAAACGCCTGTTCAAATGGTCACGAACACACCATCCATAATGGGCAGGCGCCCCGTCATGTTGAAACCAAATGTTGCGTCTCACATTTGCTGGAACATCGTCAAGTAACCCTGGTAGAACTTGTTCAAGAAAGATCCGATATTTAGCGGAGTTCATGCGGGATGGTAACAAGTATGGGCCGACTAAGCAGTCACTGACCATACCTGCCCACATATTTATTGGGAAGTGATGTTGTGCCGCATGGGGGCGCACACTGTGTGGGTTGTCGTGAGCCCACACATGAGCATTGTGCTGATTGAATAAGCCTTCCCGAGTGAAATAAGCCTCATCAGTGAACAAAACATAGGCTGGAAAATTCAAGTCTTGAACACTTTCTTGGAGAAATCACTCACACGTGCAGGATGATCTTGGGGGAGCAGTAACTGAACCCTTTGGAGATGAAAGGGGTGTAAGGAATCGTCGTGCCAGACATGCTGTACACTGCAAAGAGATACTCCTAAGGCAGAAGCAACGGCACATGTGCTGGTAGTAGGATTATTCTGGACAGCATTCAACACTTTCTTCCATGGCGGGAGTTCACGTCAAATGTGCTCTGCCCACACTACTCCTGTTACCTCTAAATGACCCATAATTGCACAAATTTTGATGCACACGTGCAAAGAAACGGTGGTCCGGTACATGTCTGTCTGGGAAGCATTTTCCATAAATTCGTTGAACGGCTTGTCCATTGCCCTCTGCTAATCCATACACTAGGTGCATGCCTGCCGGCTCACAGTTCGTATACCGATGCATGCTCTTCGTGTGGCAACTACTGCTTGAATGAGTAAACCAGAAATTTTCCCTCTGGCGAACTGATGAACAGCGCCGTGTACCGACTAACAGTGATGTTTCCGGTTATGGGTTCCTATGCGATTCACAGTCCTTTAGATGTTACCTACCTCCCCTAAACGTTTGTACCAATATTTTTGAGACACCCTGTATAAATACACACATATTACATAAATATGGATAAATTTATATGCCAGTAAATGTAAATATAACTTTACAAGGGGTTTTGAAAAGTTTGTGGCCCAAGTATGATGGGTTTATTTGAAGAGACTGGTAACGTCACATTTAAATATAGTCTGTTTGGTATTTGCCACTGATGCTGCAACGTGTTAATTCCAGTTGTGAAGTAAGTTTTCTCTTGAGCTTCCAGGAATGCATCAACTGTAGCATGGTGTCACTGTTGATGGAAAAATGGATGCCAGCCAGGTATTTTTCGAATTAGGGAAAAGGAGAAAGTGCAATGGTGCTGGATCTGGTGAATATGGGAGATGGTCCAATATTTCAAAACTGTATATGGTAATGCAATGTAGTCAGGGCAATGACAGACTTTTGAGCAGGAGCATTGTTCTGGTGGAACAAGCCTCGTTTGCTGAGTTTTTCTCAGCATTTGTCTCTTATGATTTTAAGCAAATACCTCTCAAGATCTGCATATGCCCCTGTGACTGGCCTTTCTGAAGGTAATCCAGTAGCAACACTCCATCAGCATTCCAAAAAACTAAGGCAACAAAGATTTGACTTGGCTTTCTTTGGAGGGGGGAGAAGAGCTGTGTTTCCAATGTTTGACTACGCCTTTATTTCTGTCTGAAAGTGATGGACCCACATCTCATCCATGGTTACAAACGTTGCAAGGAAATTTACTTGATCTGCTTGAAAACAATGCAAATGTTCACTTGACTTGACAACTCTTGTGTGTTTTTGATCTGCTGTCAACAACTTTGGGACCGATTGTGCTGACACTTTTTTCATAGCAAATACTTCTGTTACTATGCAGTACACACATTCAGAAGAAATTCTCAAGATGCTGACAATGTACCGAACTATCGCTCATTGATCACTCATCACCCAGATCATGCATACTGTCAACAACTTCTGGGGTGATGGACAATGCAGATCTTCTATAGCGTGGGTTATCTTCAAGGACTTTTTCCTTTCTGTAGCCCACTTCTTAACCATGGAATAGGAAGGGGCATTCTCCTCCAATATTGTAACCATATCCTCATGAATTGCCTTTTTCATTAGTCCCCCCCTTTTTTTTCCAAATATTGCATAACTGCATGGTGGCTGATTTTATCAATCTTTTCTCATTCACATAACTCTGTTGACTTCAAGAGTTGTAATTAAAAAAGATGCTGCTGAAACTACATGAAATTTGGTGAAGTGTTATATTTCAAATGTGAAAATTTTTAACTCAATACCCTTCTGTACTCAGGCTACAAGCTTTTCAAACTCCCCTCATAAGGTTGAGTGTGAATGAATGAACAATTTGGAAAGTTACTTACTGAAGAAAGAAGTCATCATCATCAGTATCTCTTAGAAGCTTTTCCTGCAGAGATAAAAAAAAAAAAAAAAAAAAAAATCACATGAAGGGATATTACAGTACATACAACAATTAATTTCCAAAAAAATATATACAGGTAGCTCTCGCTAATTTATATAAGGGATGCATTCTTAGATGACCTCACAATTAACAACCATGTAAATCAGGCTTTACAATGTATAAAAGGGGAGATGCATTGTCGACCACTAGGCCCTCGCTCAAAACCAAGCTTTAAAATAAAAACTGAAAGTAAACAATGGTTATTTACTCAAGTTTTATTTTAAAAAATAACACAGCATAACAGTAGCATTTCAGAATGAAAATAAAAATTACAAAAATATATATACTACTAAGACAAACATGCTTATGCCTTCGAGGGCATTGTAGAAATGAAAACACTAATTATACGACAGAACTAAATGCAGCAAATTAATGCAACATTTAGGGTTATACTTGGAAAGGAGTGATACTGTTACCTGCACTACAAGAAACCATAACAATCAAATTAAAATAAAATATAAAAATAAATTAAAAAGGAGAAAGGTGACACTCACTCATAATAAACTAAACTCAAAAACATTTCATGGCAGCTCCCCTCTGCAGTTTAAATAAAGAAATGTAAAAAATGAAGTGCAAGTTTGTTAAAAAATATAACAAAAATATTTGTTATACAAGAATAGAATTTTTTTTGCTTATATTATTGGCTACACTATAGCAAAAAGTGTCTAAATTAAAATTACTTATTTTATAAATTAATATAGTAGCGCTTTATGTTGCTCTCTTAATTGGTCTGATTAATAAAAAGCCAACTTTCTATTTAATTTCTGAAAATGTTTTGAGTTTCTTTGAATTCCACTTAAACAGTGCCAATATTTCATCTTTTCTTAATAGACTGAAAGTGAAGTACTTGTTCTATGCACTTTAAGTTTTAATAAAAAAACATGCTGTGTTTTACACCTTTTATTTTCAAAACACAAAATTAATTCTGAAAATCACAAAATTTCAAATATTCAAATATGCAAAATTTCAAATATGCACCTGAAAAAGGTCTATTCCAAAATTAAGGCATACTGTGCATGTGCTCCTCACTTCCATATGACTGCATGGCTGACATTTATCAGGATAATAATTTGAAGTTTAATCTCAACATTAGTACACTTGAAACAGAGCTCTTACACTGAATGTTTGCGTAGAGACATTAAAAATGGATGGTGATATTGCTTTAGGTCAGCTTAGAGAGTTTCAGATCAAAGATCTTTTATCAAAATTAAAACTTTACACTGTTAAAACACCAACACAAATTTATGAATTGTTGCAGGAAGTGTTGTGAATCAATAGTAAATTGTAGCATGATTTCATATTGGTTTCTTTTATGTTCATCAAGGTCACACCAGCAATGAAGACAATCAACACTCAGGTACACTGAGAACATCTAGGGACAGCATATTGGCAATCATTATCACCATTTTGGAGGAAGAAAGACATATGACTTATGCTGAAATAGCCAATGTATCTGGAATACCAAAACCATCTGTTCACCCAATATTAAATGAGATATTACAAAAATGAAAGGTTGCTGCTTGATGGATCTCTCATTTGCTGTCAGACAAACAGCAGGCAAAGCATTAAGAAATTACAATGCACACTACTGACAAGAAGGTGAAGAGTTTTTAAAACACAATATTGCAACTGATGAGACATGGGCATGTAACTCTGAACTGAACGTGTTGTTGTTATTTGGTTTTTAGGAGCAATAGCAACTAAGGCCACATTGCTCCGGGGATATGCGGTGGTCATTCCCTGACCTTCCGCATCCTCCGTATTTGGTGGTCATGGGCTCGAACCCCGGTCTAATCAAGAAGCGTGTGCTACGCACTGCTGCTCCTGCCCACCTGGCTACAGAGGCGCTGAACTGAACTGGCCATGTCACCAACAACAATCAAAAGTGAAACAAATTGTTGCTGTGGCCTATGATTATGAGGAAATTATCACCACTGATCATGTGCCACTTGGAAGATCAAGTAATTGGAGACTACTATGCAACGTTCTCAGAAATTATGCCTGAAAATTTGACAGAAGCAGCCACAGATATTGGAGCTGGTGTGCTCGTACTACATGACAATACAAAGCCTTATATATCACATGGTCTGTACAGCTTGTTTTCACTGATTACCAGTGGGGGTGTCACCTCACTCCCTTATAGTCTAACTCCTTGTGAGTTTTTCCTCTTCCTTAAACTGAAAAGTGCAGTTAATGGAACTCATTTTCCATCCAATGAAGATATTCAGAAAAAAAATTACTGAAGTGTTAAAAGAGCTTACAGAAAATAATTTCCAGAAATGTTTCTGTGATTGGAAGAAACATATGGAACAGTGTGTGCAAGCCAAAGGCGACTATTTTGAAGTGGATAAATTGTAAGGCGTGAAACATTTCCTTATATTTATTTTATTGCAAGTCTCTTTATTTAATAGCTATATCTCGTATGATGGATTTAATAGATAAATTTACACATTTTATAAAGTAAAAAAATATATGAGTATAAAAACAAATAAGCAGATGGAAAACTGGATTGTAAGATTAGTAATACTCAAAAGTCCAAGATGGGACAAATTTATAAAAATTTTTGATCCCCTCTAAGTTGCTCATGACATCCCTGGGGTGGTCGTAACTCACAGTTTGAGAATCCCCAATACACAGCTTTCTTTCTTTTAAAGTACACTACTACTGCACAATATAAATTTATAAATTTCAATTATTTTGATTTGTATTTAAACAAAATATTCCAGTAATTAGACCCTGTGATTGTGCTTAACACCCAAGTGTGATATTTGTTTAATCTAATATTGCATAATAGATTAATACTGATTCATTATATTTTTGGAAATTAACTTGCTAACAAACATGAAGTGCAAGTTTGTTAAAAAAAAATAACAAAAATATTTGCTTATATTATTGGTTACACTATAAGAAAAAACTCTAAATGAAAATTACTTATTTTTTAAATTAATATAGCAGCACTTTATATTGCTCTCTTAATTGATTGCCAAAGATGGATTGCTATGCAAAAATAACATTAAACAGGGTCATAAAATGGTGCCTATGGAGATAAGATCCCATCTAATAGGTCATCAATAAATGCTATTAGACAGTTTCCTTGAGCATAATGCCCAAGGGAACTGTCTAATATTAAGCAGAATATGCAAATGTTATACTAGTGTTGTAATAAAAAATATGATTATAAAAGAAATTATTAAAAAACTCTAAGAAATGAAAGTGCTTGGGTGCAGCTACAAATGCTGAACAAACAAATATGTAGCTGCACAATTGCTGAGTGGCACCATGATGCAAATAACTGTGTACGTAGGCATTTGTATTTATTACACAATTTCACTGTTTTTAGGGTAAATCATATATTACACTTTTTTTTTTTTTAATTAATATCTTTTCTTAAAGCATTATAGAAATTAGTGTAAAGCAAACCAGCATAATGAAGTGCCAATATATTCCTATTAAAACATTAAACTCCTACTTAGAGTAACCATTATTAAATTATTTAAAGTTAGACAAATGGCATTAACTGTAATAATTAATAGTTACCCCAATTAGTCCCCCATTAAAGGCTTTGAATTTCAAGAGCATGGAAAAACATGTGTCAAGTATTTATTTCACTAAAATATTGTTTGAATCAATATTGAAAATTAATTTATAAATTCTACTTTCAATTAGAAAACTATCACTTACTTTTTCTGCATCCTTTGCATTTAAAAGATCTTCATCTGATAAATTCCGTATGAATTTAGGTGGCATGATGATGTTTTGCTTACTAAACAATATACAAATAGATTATTTTAAATGAAGCTAAAAAGCCTAACTACATCTTATGAAATAAGCCAAACCAAGAGATTACAGTACTGATTTTCAAACCTGAACCAAAGATGTTAAACAGTTTTAATTAGCTATACTAATTTAAACAGGTTCCAGATTAATGTATGTACAGGGTTCTTTTTTTTATTAATCAAACCATTTTAATTGCATAAAAAGGTAAAGTGCAGCCATTATCAACCCACTGCAGGATGGAAGCCTCCTCAACAATTCATGCTGAAGGAAAATGGACCATAATCTGCCACGCTGGTCCAGTGCGGGTTGGCAGATTGACCGTATTCAGCAGTCGGGGGCTTGAACCCCCGGTCTACTCAAAGAGCGTGTGCTATGCACTCCCGCTCCTGACCACTCGGCTACGGAGGCCCTTTTAATTGCATAGGTGGTGCTTATCCCTGCAATCTTGGAACCAAAAATTTAAAACTGAGTACATGTTTGGAACTTAGGTTTAATTCCAAAATCATGACAGCCTACAGCAGTAAGTTTACACTGTGAAGGTGGTACTACAAAAATGGAACTTCTGAATTTTAGTGTGTGTAGCAGACCAGAAAAAAAAAAAAAATTCTTTGGCATTTAGCAGTTTGAAGAAACAGGTTTCCTTATTGATCAGAAGAAAGAACATGCTGTAATTAATAACTTCATCTACACATGTCTGCCACAGAGAATAAAGTGAGACAAATATTACCCAGGAGTCTTAAAAAAAATTGCAATATCTTGCACAAAACATGAAAGTGAACAGTATTGTATCTCATATTCATGTTTTTGTCTATAATGATAATGACTTAATAATGACTAATCTTCTAATGTAATTTTTAAAGGGCATTTTGAGTACAGGATTAGACAACTTGCATCATACATTAGACTACTGTAATAAGGACATTTCTCCACATCAGGTGGTTCTTTAATTTTGACAAACTTTATCAAGAACACTCTTGGATATATGTTTATCAATAATCTCATCCTTGAGTTTTGCATCTACATAGACAAAGCATATATTATTTGAAAGGTGTTGATTGAAATGAATTTATGATATTAACTATAAAGTAAATTATTTTTAATTATAAATTACAATGGAATGAGAAATGTCATCAGTGCTTTTGGCCATTTTACAAGAATTTTGAAATTTATCACAGAAAAATATTTTGGGGTAAAAAAAATGAAGTAAATAGACAATATGGATATATATGAGAAAGTTTACACTGAGAATAAAGTATAGGATTAAATAAATTACCTACATGAAGCATTTATGGCCTGCGTACACCTCTGGCTGCAGTAATTTATTAATATATATTGGGTAATGCCAAAAAGTATCCTTTTAAAATGCAGTAAATTCATGAAGAAAGCAAACAAAGTTTAAAATACAGAATCATTACTATAATGTCTCATATTGTGAAACCCTGCACAAGTTGCCTAGCCTTGCACTTTTGACCATTTCCCCAATAGAGAAGGCTATTGTCACTAATTTTCAATTTAGTCACACCACCCAGACCTTTTTCAGAAATGTTTATTGCAAGTAGCACCATGAGTGTAGGATTAGACAGCTCAGAAGTGAAATATCCTGCCTCTGCCTGAGAATTTATGCAAAAGGTATCTTACATTTCAGCACACTTCTCGGCATCTCATTTTGAGATGAAATTAAACTAAAAGCTTTTAAAGAATTACAGATTATGTGGCAATTATAGTTCTGCTAACAAAGACCTTTTTTAGGCTTCTTTGTTAGTAGGACTATCAAATACCAGGTGATCTGTGAGTCATTGATAGTTTCTAGTTTAATTTTATCTTAGAAGAAGGCTCACAGTGATACCAGTATTAGTAATGGAAAATGATGCAAGAAAATAAGGTAATACAGCTTGTTTACAAACATTTCTTGCTTATATCAACCAAGAAAAAAAAAGGCCAATTCCAACCAGATATGCTGAATCACTCTAATAATTTGTCTAGTTCCTTCTTTAAATTTACTGAAACTATCCACTTCCATGGTACCAAATGGAAGTTTGTTTCAACAATCAACTGTATGCTGACTAAATACAAATTTCCACACATCTTTCTGCAACCATCCTTCCTCAATTTAAATGTATGCCCCTTCATTTTTGCATTGTCTGAGCAAGAGGAAGGATCTAATATAATGAGATTAATTATAATTAATTAATAATTAACTGTAACAATTTGTTTATCTGTCCTTTAGTACAACCAAGTATGGACTGATGATGGGCTCCAGCAAGGTTCCAAAACATTACCTAACCGTATAGTATGTTTAGTCAATAAGACTAAATAAACTAACTTTTAAAAAATCCTAATGGTATATGAGTGGTTATTTAGAGAGAAAACTTTCATTAAGAGGAAAAATGCCATCAATATTTGGCTTACTAAATCCATTCAAAGCCTTAAATACTTCAATTGGATCTCCTAGCAGGTACCTAGTTTTCAGAAAATGCAATCTGCAGAACTGAAGCCTTTCCTGGTAAGAGCATCCTTTTGTTCCCTTTACTATTCTCATTACTCTTCTCTGCACCTGTTCCAGAAGATCAATGTCTTCCTTAAAATAAAGCTTCCAGACTTGTATGCAGATGCAAGGTGAAACCCAACCATAGCCTTATACAATGGAATAATCTCCTCCTTATCCCTGCTGGAAAAATTTCTGTATATCATTGACAGTGCATACAGGCTGCCAAGGCAGCCTGTATGCACTGCTCCGAAAACAATGTCTGACTGCACAATTAATACATGCTATCCATATGCAGTAACTTGCATATATCAATGTTAAACTTCAACTGCCACTTCTCAGCCCATCTGCCTAATTTTTTAAGCTCTTGTTGCAGTACCATACCCTGATTACCATCATTAACCACACTGCCAACCTTTGTATCATCTGTGAGCTTAGATATTAAGTGTGATATGCTTTATCAATATCATTAATAAATATTAAAAACAAAAATGGGCTGGTACTGAATCTTTGGTGGGGGGAACTCCACTAATAATGTCAGTCCAAGTAGAGCAGTGCCAACTGATAACCACCCAGTCTTCTTCCTCTCAACTATACCTTTATTCATAGTAGTAACATTGCTCAAATTTGCACAGATGTTTTATGTGCAACACTATAAAAAGCTTTTTTTATATCTAAGTATATGATGTCAATGCTATTTTTTGCATTCACTTCCTCTGTTACAGTATCCAATCAGATTGGTCAGTTAAGATCATCCCATAAAATATCCACACTGTGACCACCATATAATTGCATCCCTGTCTGGATAGTCCTGCATTACTTCTTTAACCTGTAATTCCATTATTTTTCCTGGAACAGAAGTAAAGCTTACAGGTCTGTAATTACTCACTTCACCTTTTGATCACCTTTATGAATTCAAGGGTTTAGTATCAGACAACGTTAACTACAAAATTATTTTTTAGTAAATGTTTTTGTAATTAACCAAGAAAAAGTCATTTGGCATTTTTTTGGTTTACTGGAAATGTGTTTATAGCCCAAGCTAACTTGTAAACTACTAGAGAAATAAATTTCTAGGACATGATATGCACTAAAGTTATTTGCATAAAGTTAAACTAAAGTTGTCTCAAAACAAAAATACAATTTTGTAGTTAATGTTGTTTGACACTAAATCTTTGAATTGGGGATACATTTACACATCCTCAGCCCATGATTGGCTTCAACAATTTTCCTCTCAGTTATAAAATCGTTTAGCTCTTTGTAATTTGGTATACTTCTGGCATTTCTATCCATAAAAAAATTCCTCATGCATGAATGCAAATTCAGAATATCTATTTAGTTTGTCAGCAACTCAAGCAGCATCATCAAATGTTATACCATTCATATCTAGTAGACCAACATGATTAACCCCTTTCCTTTCAGTGCTTACATAAGTAAAGTATGTCCCATATCGATACACTGTATGAAGAGTGGTTTCTGATGATCAGATCAAGAGTACTGCTTTCTCTCATTGCCTTTCTCACGTGCTAGTGTAGAAAACAGTCACCCAATAAATCCATAAATGTCTTGCTGCTGTGTGAGTGACAACACAGAAGTTCCAGTTAATATCTGTAAAGTGAAATCTCTCATTATAAGACAATCTGATTTACTGGACTAGTTGTACAGCTGTTAGTTATACTCATCACAGTCATTAGGACTATCACACATTTCTCCTCTCATTTTTGTTTCCCAGTACTTATTATCATAGTTCATGAGGTTTTGCAAATGATATACATGAATTTTGCCCGCAGGGATAAGGAGTTGATTATTCCACTGTATGACGAAATGGAAAGGCCACATCTTGAGTAATGTGTACAGGTATGGAAGCATCAATTTAGAAAGGATGTGGATCTGTTGAAACAAGTGTAGAGAAGGGCAACAAGATTACTCAAGAACATAAAAGTACACTTAACAAGAAAGGTTTTACTTCTGCAAATTGCAGTGGAAAGGAAGAAGTGGATAAATTATTAGTGGGATGAGCAGGTGATGTGGGAAGTGTTTATTTTTAATTTTTTTTTTTTGGCTGATGCTGTATAAGCTTGCTCCAATATTTTTTTTCTTAATCAAATAATTTTTTTTATTCTTAATCTTACATCCCACTGAAATGTTACATATTCAGAGAAGATAAAACAGTACTAATACTTTAAGCATTAATACTGTTTTATGAAATCTGAAAATCACAGATTTTTCAAGTAAGCAAGAAGAGGTCTTTTCAAGGAATTTTATCACTGAAAATGTCACATTTATTTAAGTTTTTGTTATGTTCCTTGATTCAAAAAAGTAGCAAAAATTAAGGATTATTCCCCATTTTCATATCATATACTTGGATTTCAGGAAAGCTTTTGATACTATTGCGCATGGAAGACTGCTGTACAAATTGGAGCGGTATGGTATTAAGGGTTAGTTGCTACAATTGGATAAAGGAATGGTTTAGTGGGAGACGACAGAGAGTGGTAATCAATGGACACTGCACTTTGTGGACAAATGTGATTAGTGGAATTCCCCAGGGTTCAGTGCTGGGTCCATTGTTGCTTTGTGTATTCATCAATGATATTGATGAAGGTATATCAGGCTTAATGTCCAAGTTTGCAGATGATACAAAGGTTGGCAGGGTTGTTAACAACAGTAAAGACAGTATGCTACTCCAAATGGATCTAGATAAGTTTGGCAAATGGGCTGAGAAGTGGCAACTGAAGTTTAACATTGACAAATGAAAAGTACTGCATATGGGTAACAATAAACCAAGAGAAACATACCAACTGTATGGTACTACACTCAGGGAAGTGGAAAGTTGAAAGACTTGGGGATAATTGTGCAGTCAGATTTGAAGTTGTCTGAGCAGTGCAGACAGTCTGAAAGAGTATCTCATGGTGTCTTGTCAATGATATACAGGAATTTTTCTAGCAGGGATAAGGATGTGATTATCCCCTTGTATAAGGCTATGGTCAGGCCACACCTTGAGTACTGTATACAGGTCTGGAGGCCTCAGTTTAAGAAAGATGTAGAGCTGCTGGAATGAGTATAGAGAAGGGCAACAAGATTAGTGAATGGAATAAAAGGCTGCTCTTACCAAGAAAGGTTTAAGCTCTGAAAATTGCAGTGCTTACTCTCCAGGCACTGCAAATTGCAGTGCCTGGAGAGTAGGCACATGTGAGGTGATCTGATTGAGGTGTATAAGGCCTTGAATGGGTTGAGAAAGTTGAATGTTGATGAGATTCTTCCTCTTGCTCGGATTAAGAGCCTGAGGGGGCATAGATTCAAATTGAGGAAAGATGGTTGTAGAATAGATGTGTGGAAATTTGCCTTTAGCCAGCGGATAGTTGATTGGTGGAACAGACTTCCATCTTTTGTTGTGGAAGTTGATAGCCTAAATAATTTTAAAGCAGAGCTAGACAGGCTTTTGGAACAAATGGAGGATTCACAAGGGGAATGTTTTTTTTTTTTTTTTTTTGGCTGATGCTGCATAAGCTTGCTTTCTTGCATAGTATGCCTCTACTAATGCTAATATCAGATGATATATTATGTATATTTTTGGTACTAGAGTGTGTGTGTGTGTGTGTGTGTAGACTAATCTGCATACATACTATGCGGGCTAAACTGTATTCTATAATTACAGCCCTGACTAAAGAGGCCTGTTAATTCCTCCAATCTCCAGTGGGAATCAAACCAAGTTATCCTCAAATGGATAATGAGTAATCAATCCATTGCATTGTTACGTAGTATGCATAATTTTCACTTTGATAACAAGGAACAAATTAATCACATTTTTCTTAAAACTGAAAGTGGTTGAACCTTTATGAAAATTCACTAATTCTTGCCTCCCGTGTGTGTTTGTCAAATTATTTAAATAATTTGACAGATGAAAGTGACAAAAACAGTTGGAGGCAAAAAACTAGTGAATTTTGATAAACATCTGACCATATGTGGTAAATAAAAAACAAAACAAAAAAAAAAAACATGGTAAGGTATGGTATTAAAAGAGAGGAATAATCTATCAATGCAATATGTGAAACAGAATGGATGAGAAGTTGTTAAAAAAGTAAGTTATGGAAATTAAATCTTAAAGCACAAAGCAGATTAAAATGAATGTAATGTTGAATATATGTTCTGTAAATTATGTATTAAGAAGCATGCATGTTCATTATAGAAGTTGCCAACCTAGAAGATGCTAAATAAAATTAAGGATGGAAGAAATAAGGCAATAAAGAATACAGAATTTTAAAAAAACAATATCCAAAGCAAAAATTATGCAATAAATAAAATACCAAAATAGCAAAATTAAAAATTCAAGTACTTAAGCTAACTGTAAATAGATAAGAGTAGCAATAAAATATTAGAAGGGTCAAGATTATAATAAGTAAACATGGCTGATGTACACCAAAGTAATAGTAATATAAAATTTAGCAAAGTATAAAAATGGGGATGGCATAATACTACAAAGAATTAATAGGATAGAATGTCATAGCTGACACCTTCAGGACACTACAGCTATTACAGTCCATCTGGAACACAATGTCTCAAACCTCAACATTCATGTTGATAATGAAGGTCTAAAGTTATTAAACAAAAAGTTAAAAGAATTTTGCTAAAAATATATTTTTAAATAATTGAGGTACGAATATAAAACTATGTGTATGTCAATATACAGATTCTGCCTAGGAAAATAAGGAACAGTAATAAAATATGAGTAAGGAATAGTAAAGTTAAAAGAAGGTGAAAAGCTAACGATGTTATAAACAGTTTAAATAAAAATAATAATTTGCCACCTATATACTTGAATATATTGCTAAACTACTTTGTGTTTTCTCACAGTGCAGAGTAGCAATATATTGCAGAAATTAGAAAAATATACAGTGGCAGACAAAAAACTGCATCACTTGTGAATTTTGCAAATAATTTGTTTTGCGCTGCATTGTGGGTTGCAGAAATGTTCGAAATGCATTTGTTAGATAGGATATATATCTCTGTGAATGAAATAAAAAAAAAAAAAAAAAAAAAAAAGAGACTCCACCTGATATACCCAATTGCCATAAATATCTTTCCAAAGTGTAAAATGCATAATTAATGGAAATATGAGAAATCATGACAACCAAACATACATTTTATGGCATTTACATGTACAAACTGAAATGACAAGTGAACGTAATAATATTATGTACTGTAAATCAGCAAAATAAGTCCTCAATATTTTATTGCTCCTCCTTGAGCTGCAATTACAGCCTTGTAACGATCTAGCATAGAGTTAATCAACTTCTGGATATACGGTTGCCCAATTTCGGGCAATGCTTTCTCCTGTAGCTGAATCTCACTTGTTGGCTTCTTCTGAGCAATTTTAGACGACATTATGTACCAGCAATTTTCAATAGGATTCAAATCTGCACTGTTGCCGGGCCAGTCCAACACTGTAATGAGAGCATTTCTGAGGTTTGACTGCACCTTAAGAGAGAAAAACGAGGGAAAACTTTTAAGCCTTGTGAGACAAGAAGACAAACTCACCATTAAATCTAAATAGCATAAAACTTACCAATTTTACTGTGTTGCAAGGTGCTGAGTTCTGTTGAAAAATGCAGTTTTGGACATTGTGTGGTGATCCCTAATAATGGGTTTCAGATACTCCGCCAAGATAGTGTAGGTTTCTGCTTTCACCGTTCCGTTAATAAACTTAATTCATCCCACCCCTTTGCTTCTTATGCATCCCCAGACCATCTGCCTTGGTGGGGAACTTTATAGTCAGTGTTATGCTTCTGATTTTCGTCTTCTGACATGTTGCTTCTCATTCGAGCCATGCAGGTTGCATTTCGATTTGTGATAGAAAAGATGACAGTGTCCCATTGCTCTTTTGTCCACGAAATATGAGTTTTAGCCCAAGCAAGTCGCTTCTTCCTCATTTGATGGGTCAACAGGCTGGCAGATCACATTCCGAAAGCAGTCTTTGGATTGCGCACTTGTTTCAACACCAATAATTAGGCAGTAATTCAGATACAGCATGGGTTTGTTAAGGGAAAGTCTTGTCTGACAAATCTGATTGGTTATTATGATGTGGTTACAAAGGAACTGGATGCAAAAAATAATTTTGATATCATATATTTGGATTTCAGGAAAGCTTTTGACACTGTTGCGCATGGAAGACTATTGTACAAATTGGAGCAGAATGGTATTAAGGGTAAGTTGCTACAATGGATAAAAGGATGGTAAAGTGAGAGAACACAGAGGGTGGTAATCAATGGGTGCTGCTCTTCGTGGACTAATGTTATTAGTGGAGTCCCACAGGGTTCGGTGTTGGGTCCACTGTTGTTTTGTATATTTATCAATGATATTGATGAAGGTATATCAGGCTTAGTGTCAAAGTTTGCAGATGATACAAAGGTTGACAGGGTTGTTAATGACAGTAATGGCCATGTGCTACTGCAACAGGATCTAGATAATTTGGGCAGATGGGCTAAGAAGTGGCAACTGAAGTTTAACCTTGACAAATGCAAAGTACTGCATATGGGTAGAAGTAACCCCAGAGAAACATACCGTGTGGTACTACACTTAAGGTGGTAGAAAATGAAAAAGACCTGGGAGTAATTGTGCAGTCAGATATTAAGTTTTCTGAGCAATGCAGAGAGGCAGCCAGGGCAGGTCATAGAGTTTTGTCAAAGATATATAGGAATTTTGCTAGCAGAGAAAAGGAGATTGTCCCTCTGTATAAGGCAATGGTCAGGCCACGCCTTGAGTACTGCGTAAAGGTCTGGAGGCCTCATTTTAGGAAGGATGTAGATTTGCTTGAGCATATACAGAGAAGGGCAAAAAGATTGGTGAGAGGAATGAAGGGATTCTCTTACCAAGAGAGGCTTAAGTTCTGCAAATTGCAGTGGCTGGAGATTAGGCACCTGCCCGGTGATCTGATTGAGGTGCATAAGGCCTTGAATGGGTTGAGCACGCTGAATTCTGATGGGATCCTTCCACTTGTTCAGATTACGAACCTAAGGGGGCATAAATTCAAATTAAGAAAAGACAGATGTTGAATAGATGTGCGGAAATTTGCCTTTAGCCAGCGGGTGGTTAATTGCTGGAACAAACTTCCATCTGTCGTGGAAGTTGATAGGTTAAATAAATTTAAGGAGGAACTGGACAGGCATTTGGAGGGAATGGTGTGATTTTTTTTTTTTTTTTTTTTGGCTGATGCTGCATAAGCTCATACACTAGCTTTCTTGCATCACATGCCACTACTACTACTACCACCAGAGGCCATCTCAAAGTTCAGTTTTAAATCAGGAGCACTAGCATGGTGATTACGAAGGCATAGCCATTTCAAATATCAATCTTGGGAAGGCGTAGTTTCTCTCTTACGACCTGAACCAGGACTTCTCTTAACATCACCGGTTTCATGCTTTAATTTCAGCACCCGGGATACTGTTGACTGGTGGCAGCCTATTTTATCAGAGATAGCACGTGTAGAAAGCCCTTACTGGGACAGAGGAACAGCTATACTTTTTTTTCATGGCGTCAACTGAACATATGGAGCCATGCTTACACCTCCACAAAACAGGAGACTAATGAGCATGTATACCCTCCCAACGCCGTATTTATAGAAACGACTGATGCAATTACAGGTAGTTCTCGACTTCTATGCATTAATTTGTTCCCGGCGCGTGCACTCGTAAAGTGGGAATTTATTTCCCATAGACATAATGTTAAAAATTGGGGTTACGTTATTAACAATGAAATTAATTAGCTAATTAGTTTATGTTTAAACAATGATTGATTTATCCAAAGAAATGAAAACATAGCCTGTAAAATCAAGCAAATTATAATAATAGAGAAATTATTTATGACTTACAAATGTTAAAGAATGTTTATTCTTCATCATCATCGACTAAATGCACACTTGTTGATCATTCATTATTGGCTTGGCACTCGATTTGTTGCACAAGGCTTAAAAAGACGTTTATTTCCAAGATAATCTTCTCTTTTCTTTATAAATTTCAATAGCATACATAAGCATTTTTTAACGGAACGCAAAAATTCACAAATAACACGATTTGCACTGAGTAACAAGTTTACAAAGCTTTAAAAAAAAAGAGAATGAAGAGAAGATTCTGAACATTTAATTATGTTTTTTATTCGACTGAAGATTTCAGTGAAGGGGACACACATTTCACCATAATAACATAAAAACCCACACAATTCCAGCTATCAGTATTTTCACAAATGCAATAACATCGAGTTTACTACCCGTTTATAACTGCTTGCAGTAACAGAAAAGCCCAATAAACCGGAAAGTGTAAATTGTTTTTGTTTTATGGTTGTGACTTCCAGAAATGTGCTTTAGAAAAATATCACAAAGCCATTCAAAATTGGTTCTTATAAAATATGATAACGATGAAAGTGTAGTGCATTTAATGATTTGAATTGGTAACTGATACAATTTACACTATAAAAACGTCCTTTTAGGGAGTTATATAGTGAAAATTTGAACTTCCGAGGTCATGGAAGGAATTACCAAAAAACACTTTGTTGGGTTCACATTACGATATTTTCGCAATACGATGGTAATGGATTAATTTCTTAAAGCAGGGTACACTGAATTGTATAGCTACGCGTATGGTTTGAAATGCAGTATTTATGAATGTTTAATTCATTTTTTGCAATTAATGTTCATATTTTTGATTATGTTGATATTTGAAAAAAAAAAAAAAATTCATAAACCCGGCAACTCGTAAAGCGAGAACTGCCTGTACTGTCTGATGCAATACCTTTGCTTTGCAACAAACAAAATTACTGTAATCAAACAATATCTTATATGTTTCACTACAAATATTACTTTTTTTAAGGTGTTGCAGTTTTTTGGTCCACCACTGTAGATATCAATAATGAAAAGCGCATAAGTAAAAAATTTTTGAAATTCATAGTTCTAAGTTAAATGAAGATTATGGAAGAATGCATGATAATATAAACATGATTATTAATATAATTAGTGAGGATAGATTATGACTGCCAACATCTTCAGGAGACTATAGCCATAATAAGCTATCTGGGAACAAACAGTGTTTCAAACCAATACCAAAGAAAAGCATTCAACTGAATGCTTTTCTTTGGAATAATCATTCCTAGAAATAATCAGACCATTTTGATTTCCATTTCCATTATGATTATTTCTTGGAATAATCATAATAGAAAATAATGAAATTAGGAATAATCATAAAGGGAAAATAATGGAGTCACTGGTTAAAGAAGTAATGCAGGATAATCTAGACAAGAATGCAGTTACATTTCAGACACAGTATGGGCATCTTAAGGGGAAATCTTGTCTGACCAATCTGATTGGATAATACGATGTGATCACAAAGGAAAGGAACTGGATGCAAAAAATAATTTTGATATCATATGCTTGGATTTCAGGAAAGCTTTTGATACTTTTGCACATAAAAGACTACTTTACAAATTGGAAAAGTGTGGCATGGAGGACAAGTTGCTGCTATGGATAAAGGGATGGTTGAGTGGGAGAAGCCAGTGGTAATCAACAGACATTGCTCTTTGTGGAGTAATGGTATTAGTGGAGGCCCCAGGGTTCAGTATTGACCACATTCTTGTTTTCTGTATTTATCAATGATATAAATTATTTAAGGGCAAAGGCCTCATCGTTGTGAAGGCATTTACAATATGAGATATAACCAAAATGATGCTAATTTAATTAATTAATTTAACTACTTTGGTAGATGGCTACATTAAAATGCTTTTGCACTAACCCACATGATATCAGTGATATATTAATATAGCATATCAGGCTAAATGTTCAAGTTTGCAGATAATAAAAGTTTGGCAGGATGGTTAATGACAGTATGCAACTGCAACAGGATCTAAAAAAATTAGGCAGATGGGCTGAGAAATGCAACTGAAGTTAAACGTTGACAAATGTAAAGTACTGCACATGGGTAGCAGTAACTCCAGAGTAACATGCCAGCTGTGTGGTATTACACACAGGGTAGTGGAAAATGAAAAGACCAGGGGATAATTGTGCAGTCAGATATGAAGTTCTCTGAGGAGTATAGACAGGTTGCCAGGATAGCTCATGGGGTTTTGTCAATGATATACAGGAATTTTGCTAGCAGGGATAAGGAGGCAATTATACCTTTCTATATGGCAGTGTTTCTCAACCTTTTCATTGCAGTGGCACACTTTTAGAGACACTAAAATTTTGCGGCACATTAAAATCACTACTATGCTCATTTATTCACAAATGGGAAGTTATTTCTGTTTGGTATATTTAATAATACACTTATTATTGGTGTAATATAGGTGAACAGAAATAAATGGAGCAGAGGTGGTTAAATGTGTCCAAGTAAATAGCCATATGGTACAATGTGAGAAATGACAGTGGAAAAATGGGGAGGTTGACAGAAAATATTGAAAAAAGAAGTTAAGAGAAAAATAGCCCTCCCTCAAATAACTCTAAATGATGGGCTAAGAGAAAAAGTCAAGACAGTTTAGAGAAAAGTGAAGGAAAAATCAGGGTAATACCCATGTAAGCTGGGAGGATAATCACTGAACCCAAAAGTGAGGGCCTGGATAAGTAGAAAATTAATACAAATATGGGTAGTTAACTCTATTAATTCTCTACTTAGCCAGAACCCTCACTTTGGAGTTGGGCAGTTGCACTCCCAGCCTGACTGAGTTTTAATTTTTATTTTACTTTTCTGTAAACTAACTTGACTTCTTCTGGTAGTCTGCCTATTAAAGTTATTTAAGTTATTTCCAATACTTTACTAAATTAATTTTATTTGTTATTTTATTAATTGTTTATTAATTTAACACTTTGCTAAATTTATTACTTAGGGATTATTTTAAATAATTTGTCCTCTGTCAATTGGCTTTTAATCATGTAAATTTTTCATTTATCATTTTTAATAACAATATTATTAACAATATTATTAACAAAATACATCAATACATATATAATAAAAGTAAAGGTAAAAGGTAAACTGCATTCATTTTCAATTCACTGCAGGATGGAAGCCTCCTCAATGATTCATGTTGGGGGAAATGGACCATAATCTGCCATGTGGGTCCAGTGCAGATTGGCAGATCGACCGTATTTAGCAGTCAGAGGCTTGAATCCTGATCTACCCAAAGAGGGTTTGCTACTGCATTCCAACTCCTGACCACTCAGCTATGGAGGCCTCAGTAACATTTGTTTCTCTTAAATTCTTTGGTATATACACTAAATATTTCTAAGCTGATTTCAAATATAAGAGAAAATTTCTTCGCATCCACAATCTGAGAAATTTCTAGCTTTGTTTTTCATAAAAAAAATTAAATATTGCTCTTTAAAAAATTAATATTATTTACATGTTTGAAGAAAAGGGATTTCTTCATTTGCTTATTATGTTCAAGAATTTGGAGAAAACTCATTTGGAATTGATACTACTGGAGAAGTACAAACTTTGTACATATTTTTTATATATTTATATATATATTTTTTTTTTCTGTGTAGGTTTTTAACTCTGTATTGAGGATATATGGTTCCCCCCCTTCTGTATCTTCAATTTTATTCATTGATGACTTTTGTAATTCTTTTCACAAGAAAATTATTTACATGCCGTATCTATTGTGGGGTGCACTCAGAGGAAATTCATACTGTGCTCTGTCTGCTCTAAGATTGGCCCTATATAAGATACGCTGACTCGAATTTTATATCCTACTAAACTAAACTAGCCAAAGTTTCTCTATCATTCACATTTTGAATAAACTTAATGATAATTTTTTAACAAATGAATATTTCAGTTATTGAAATCTGATTATCAATCATTCAATTATGTCCATCACTAGTTTGAAGGTTACACCTTCACCTCCTTATACCTATTATGCATTTTTAAATACTAAGCATCCACGTTTTTGGACCTTACATATGGGAGATATATCTAGGGTTACTAATGGTGCCACTAGTGTGATGATGTAAGCAAAGGTTATGGCTATTACAGAATGACTGGACATTACTGAAATTTGTTATACTCAACTTGCAAATAAATTCCTTCTGGTCACTGAAGTCTATTGCATTTCTTCAGTGACCACAACTGGAGCCTACCCACCTCTTCTCAGAAATTTCTGACCCATCACAATGTTGTTAAACCCAGACAGGCTATTATATGTCATCCATGATAATACACTCATATCAAGAATGGTAGATATTGCTACTTCTTTTGCATCCAAAGTATATTTGCCCAACCATTTCTCACACAATTCTTCTCTGGTATAGAAACACCTTAACTAGTGTTCCAAGTATTTTTTTATTAAGTTAATGTGTCAGACAATTTTTCTAGCGCATATAAATAAAAAATTCAGACAAAATGCTTATAACAATTTGCTTTCCGATATATTTCATAGGATAACAATGTCAATAAAGCTATGTTTTAACCAAAAAGAAAATAATTCGCCATAACCTGGAAAAATTCATTAATATTTTTTCTGTTGAACAATTAGCATTAGCAAGGGGCATATGATGTAAGAAAATTCTACAGACTATACAATATAATTTTATTAATGAGATGTTTACAAAGTGAGATAACATTACCTTCTACAGAAAATAAAGATATCTCAGACGACACGCCATTACTTTGAGAATAATCACTCCTAATGATCTACTTGGGTTTTCACTCTTGGCTGTATTATTACACTATGTATGCTTTCAGAGGAAGTTGTCCCTGAAAATTAATAACTTTTTCCAATGTTTCAACAACTGATATAGGTAAAGAATGCGGTTTTATTTATTTGAAATAAGCAAGACTAAAGACCAAGCAAATCATGAAGTAGCGAGCATCTTTAGACATGTCAACTTCACAAAATAAAATGTTCGGATAATCATATAAGAAATAATAAATTTTTTTTTTATAAGAAGAAAAAAATTATCGAGTCACATTACTTAAAGCAAGCAAATTCACTTACGATCTCTAATTCATAAAACTATTAAAAAATCAGCTGATTTTTAGAAGCACCATGCGACCATGTCAAAATATATCAGTGCACAGCAGCCACCTGCCTTTGAAAACTTTTAATATTTGTAGAAAATATCTGAGAGTCACACGGATCGAACCGGAAAATTCCATTTTCAAGGTTTTCTGTACTGTATATTCCAAAACAATAATAGCAAACCTCCTGGGGACCGTCGAAACATAAGGTAACAAATTTGACATGGATGCAACCTTTCTTTTTCGAGTAATACCCAATCATTCGAAACTATTTTTCATGTCGGTATCCACGTAATACTGACATGGCCCATCTTTCTATGCTCTTCATTGACTGTCTTCAATAAGGAGATCAATAAGATCTTCAATAAGGAGAGATTATCATATACAGTAAAAACAAATGTGGCATATCATACAAATAATAAATTCATGCAGATTAATCAAGGTCCGTAAAATTGGATATCCACTTTGTGCCCAAACCCGCAGGAAGTTGTTCTTGCGAGTGCACATATTGGACACACTCAACTCACGCACCTCTATCTACTAACTGGAAATGAATTGCCTCGATATACACATTGCAGCTCAACAGAGACCGTCAAGCATGTGCTTATTGAAGTCCAAAATATTACCAAGATAGAAATGCAACGTTACTGTCCATTTCAAACTTAAAAGAACCTTTGACAATGCTGCATATCATTGGAACATTATCAATGATAAGCCAATATCAACGAATTCTCCACCTTCCTGAAAATAATAATGTGTTATCCCATTTTTAATACGGGCATTGACAGGTGCAATATGGTCTGTGTGCAGAAAATTTCCAACAACAACAACAACCTAAATGTATACATTTAAGGAGCAAGGGCAGCCTTGGCTAGGGTATATGTTTACACAACTATCAGTTTTTTTTTTTAACCAAATGTTTGGTTTTAAATTTAAACCTTTCTGGTTGCCAAATCAAATTAGTATTAGTAGAGACAAGCGATGCAAGAAAGCAACCGTATACAGCACCAGCCAAAAAATAAAAAAACTTCCCTTTTATTCCAAAAGTTTGTTTACCGATTTTGCATCCAGTTCCTTTGTGTCAACGTTCACAACGACAGATGGAAGTTTGTTCTGGCATTCAACCACTCGTTGGCTAAAGGCAAATTTGCGCACATCCATTCTACAACTGTCTTTCCTCAATTTGAATTTATGCCCACTCAGGTGCGGAATCTGAGCAAGAGTAGGAATCCCATCAGCATTGGCCTTGCTCAAACCATTCAAATCCTTATACATCTTAATCAGATCACCTCACAGTTGCCTAGTCTCCAAACGCTGCAATTTGTAGAATTTAAGCCTTTCTTTGTAAGAGCAACCCTTTGTTCTACTCACTAATCTCGTTGTCCTTCTCTGCAGTCGTTCGAGCAGCTCTACATCCTAAGATGTAGGATCTACCCAAATTTGTAATACATTTTGGTAATACAGTTGCAATACACTTCATGTGTTAAAGGAAACGAGGTTTTCTGATGTAAGTGATAGAATTTGGTAATGTAAGAGAATGATTGAGGGTGGTAATCAATGGGTGCTGCTCTTCTTGGACTAATGTTATTAGTGGAGTCCCACAGGGTTCGGTGTTGGGTCTACTGTTGTTTTGTATATTTATCAATGATATTGATGAAGGTATATCAGGCTTAGTGTCGAAGTTTGCAGATGATACAAAGGTTGGCAGGGTTGTTAATGACAGTAATGGCCATGTGCTACTGCAACAGGATCTAGATAATTTGGGCAGATGGGCTAAGAAGTGGCAACTGAAGTTTAACCTTGACAAATGCAAAGTACTGCATATGGGTAGAAGTAACCCCAGAGAAACGTACCAACTGTGTGGTACTACACTTAAGGTGGTAGAAAATGAAAAAGACCTGGGAGTAATTGTGCAGTCAGATATGAAGTTTTCTGAACAATGCAGACAGGCTGCTAGGGCAGGTCATGGGGTTTTGTCAATGGTATATAGGAATTTTGCTAGCAGGGAAAAGGAGGTGATTATCCCTCTGTATAAGGCAATGGTCAAGCCACGCATTGAGTACTGCGTACAGGTCTGGAGGCCTCATTTTAGGAAGGATGTAGATTTACTTGAGCGTGTACAGAGAAGGGGAACAAGATTGGTGAGGGGAATGAAGGAATTCTCTTATCAAGAGAGGCTTAAGTTCTGCAAATTGCAGTGGCTGGAGACTAGGCACCTGCGCGGTGATCTGATTGAGGTGTATAAGGCCTTGAATGGGTTGAGCATGCTGAATTCTGATGGGATCCTTCCACTTGTTCAGATTACGAACCTAAGGGGGCATAAATTCAAATTAAGAAAGAACAGATGTAGAATAGATGTGCGGAAATTTGCCTTTAGCCAGCGGGTGGTTAATTGCTGGAACAAACTTCCATCTGTCGTTGTGGAAGTTGATAGGTTGAATAAATTTAAGGAGGAACTGGACAGGCATTTGGAGGGAATGGTGTGATTTTTTTTTTTTTTTTTTTTGGCTGATGCTGCATAAGCTCATACATTTGCTTTCTTGCATCACATGCCACTACTACTACTACTACTATTGAGTAATCATCGAGGATTCATATTTAGTAAGATACAACTGATACAAACTGATGTTAATAATTTGTAAATTGGGAATAGTTGATGAGAGAGAGAGAGTGTAGTGTACTGTAGTATAGTTCAAATATATGGAAATTGGTATGCTCGTTTGTAATTATTTGTTTTATTTTATCTAAATGCTGTATATAATGTTCATTAAAGGTTTGTAAATTTTCGTAAATAAATGTGTGTCTTTAACACACCCTAGAGTCTGGAATTTTCTGTGAATTGCAGTGGAATTTGAGTAATGTAGGGTGGGATTGGGACTTCAGTAGGGTGGAAGTGAATTGTAGTTAATAACATTTTTTATATATATCCCCCCCCCCCCGACAGCGGACTGTTTGCCAGACGGCCAGTACGCTGTGTCCTTTAACACCTGCCCATCGGAGACACCGTTTACAGTGGTGCATCGAACACAAGGACTAGAGAGCAGCGCAATGGGGTAAGGTACTCTTTACTGATATGAGTAGATTGAGTTCCAGCAGCGATTCTGGACGTCAGCGGATCTGGCGAGAGATTGGCACATGGTATCACCATGCAAACAACACTAAAAGGGATCGATATGGCGGTCGAGGTGTTCTCGTCTGGGGAGGCGTTATCTTGGATGAACGTACGCAACTCCAGATACTAGAAGGCGATACTGTAACCGGTGCACACTACTGTACTGAGGTAATCCTTCCCCATGTGCATCTGTTCCGAGGTGCCATTGGCCCTGAGTTCGTGTTTATGGATGATAACGCCACACCCTATCGTACTGCAGCTGTTGATATGCTTTTGGAAAGTGAGGACATTGTTCGTATGGATTGGCCTGCCCGTTCCATCGATCTAAATCCCATCGAACAGATATAGGACGCTCTGGGGAGACGCCTAGTGGCACGTCCACACCCACCAGAAAATCTTCACCAGCTGAAGATGGCGCTGACAGAGGAATGGACGATGTTACTGCAAGAACTTAATAAAAACATTGTTCTAAATATGGACAGGCGGTACAAAGCCTGCATCGACATTAAGGGTGGACATATCTCCCAGTAAGGACCACCTCTTGCCGTTGTTCCATCTTTGGCAGTGATGCATCTGTATCATGGCAGCCAGTGCTATGTTGCCATTTTTGAATAAAGTCCCTCTGTACCGTTTTGTTTCCGTTGTTGTGTCGGTGTTGTTTTCTTCATTTCTGTACCTCACGATGTTCCTTTGGTATGCTTTTCCAATATCCAGGCCACTCCTACGAGAAGCTACAGGTGAAAACCTGACTGGTCCTTATGTTTTGCACACCAATGTAGTTGAAACGCCTCAGGCCCTGATGACAGCAGCGCACTGTCGAGGTATTGACAATATTAATTTCTGAAAATAATCAACTGATAGTTCGTGGTTCCAAACACGAATTATGGCTTCCTGAAGTTCACGAAGGGTCTTTGGTTTCTTTCTGGCAACTGCAGATTCCACACGATGCCAACAGTTCTCTATTGGATTCAGGTGTGGGCTGTTTCCTGGCCAGCTAACAGTTGTAATGGACCGTTCTTCCAACCATTTTTTACCTCTAACAAATGTAAACATATTACTGTCAAACCGCTACTGCAGAATTGAAGCTAAAGTAACTACAGAAGTGCCTACTTACACTTTCGATGACAAGAAGCAGAGTTGTTTTGAAAGATGCAGTTACTTGGCAGGTTGGAATGGTGTCTAATGCAGCAATTTGCCTTCCAATATAGCCAAGGTATTCATTGGCATTTACGAAACCTTTTATAAGCTGCGGGGACCTACTCCACGATACGAAATGCACCTCTATATCATTTGATTGGTAGGGAATTTCAATTTAGACACCATACAGTCTGGATGGTATTTTTCACAATGTCTACGGTGAATTGTATGGATTGGTCTCCCATCAGAGCCATGCAGGTTAAATTTCTTCTCATCCGAGAAAATAACTGACTTCCACTGCTCGTGGATCCATATAAAGGGACCGGGAAGTTAGGTCTAATTCCAGGCAGGGGATGAGACGATCACACATCGGAACTGAAGTAGTGCATGAAGTGGCGGTTGCAATGGGCAGAATGCGAACCACTACCAGTCAGTAGTGCCAGAGGTGTGTCAAGAAACTTGAACCTTTCTTGGTCTAATGTACGTAAAGTGCTTCGAATAATTTTACGCTGGTTCCCGTACAAGATTCACCTAGTGCAGGAACTAAAGTCTTGTGATCAGCAACAACGAATAGACTTTGCTCTACGATTATTGGCTCGTATGGAAAATGGCCATACTTGGGCTCGAATGACCTTGGGTTCTGATGAGGCACATTTCACTCTTTATGGGGCTGCAAATGCACAAAACTGCCGAATATGGAGAACTTTTCGTTCATCTGCTGTGCATGAAAGACCACTACAAAGTCCATAAATTACAGTATGATGTGGATTCACAGCAGAGTTTATAACCGGACTATTTTTCTTTGATGAGTCTAGGTCTATTTTTCTCATGGTCCCGTAAGGTAACTAGTGCACGGTACTGCGCTCTTCTAAGAGATTACATTATTCCCGCTCTGCAAGAAAGGCAATGCTTGGCGTAGTGTTCATATAAGATGGTACCCCTCCCCACGTTGGTCGACAAGTGAAGGAACTGCTCCGTTCAACATTCGGAAATTATCGCATTATTTCTAGAGACTTTCCACAGTTATAGCCAGTCCTCAATCCCTGTGATTTCTGGCTATGGGATACCTGAAAGACAAAGTTTACCGTGGCGGCAAACAGACTCTTGTCGATTTGAAAGCAAGCATTAAACAGCATGTAGCCAACATCCCCAATGAGATGCTACGTGAAACTGTGTCTCACGCAGTTCTCCGCTTTCAAAATGTCATCTCAAATGATGGAAAGCACATAGAACAATATCTGTAGATTTCTAAATTCTGATCTTAAAATCTAATCCTAAGTTAAGTATTCCATCTCATGTTTACAGTGCAAATTTCTCCTCTGGTGGTAGAAATGTGAACTAATTTTTTTTTTTTTTTTCTACAAATCACTTCTCCATACCCTATACCCACTGATTTTCACAGCGCTATCTCTAACCGTTTTGACACCAGGGGCTCCTGAATAGGGAAACTTATTTTATAACCACCCTGTACATGTATACGTGAGCAGACCTTTTCAAACTTGAAATACCTAAAATTCTACAACTTTTCAAAAATGAAACAGGTAAAATCAAAAATACAATCACGTCTAACTGACCCGCATTTACATGACTTTTTAAGAATTGGAACTAGTACTTTAAAACCCGATATTACGAAACTTAGAGTCGCTCTCTACAACCACGTTCGTTGCATTAATGTAATTTTGTTGCTTTACTAACTTTATTTTTGTGATTAGTACAATAAATAAGTAATAATTAAAATTTGATATAAACTAACTAGTATATTTTACATTACATATCCTCGATTTATTTTTGAATCTGTATCAACTGGGCGAAAGAACATCGGCACTGGACCTCGGCTGATTGGAGAACGGGTCTCCTGGTCGATGAGTCCCGTTTCCAGTTATTTCGAGGGGACGGGAGGATGCGTATCTGGCGGAAACCGCACGAAGCTATATGCCCGTCATGTCAACAAGGAACTGTTCAGGCAGGTGGATGGTAGGTAATTGTCTGGGGCGTGTTCAACTGGCACACATTGGGACCTCTGGTACGTCTAGACGCATCTGTGAACGGTCCAGGTTACGTGTCCATCCTTGCAGACCATCTGCATCTCTTCATGGTCATCGTGCACCCACAGGGCAATGGACTCTTCCAGCAGGACAATGCGCCTCCTCACAAAGCCGTAGTGACTAGAACATGGTTCGAAGAGAATTCTACAGATTTTATCACCAAGAAATGGCTTCCCCTTTCACCGGACATGAACCCTGTGGAGCATATTTGGGATGCAGTGGAAAGGTCCGTTCGAGCTTTGGATCCTCCATCCAGGTTGTTGTTGTTGTTGTTATTTGGTTTTTAGGAGCATTAGCAACTAAGGCCATATTGCTCCGGGAATATGCGGTGGTCGTTCCCTGACCTTTCCGCATCCTCCGTATTTGGTGGCTGACGGGCTCGAACCCCGGTCTAATCAAGAAGCATGTGCTACGCACTGCTGCTCCTGCCCACCTGGCTACGAAGGCGCCCTCCATCCAGGGATGCGAAGGAATTGTGGACAGCGGTGCAGCAAGCATGGATGGAAATACATGTGGAACGCTTTTGTGAACTAGTGGACTCAATGCCTCTCCATGTGAATTCCCTTATCCGGGCGAAAGTGCACCGTTACTAGGGAGGCATTCCATGATTTATGTCCACTCATTGTACAATCTGCAATTTATCTATTACTAAAAATCATGATATTAGGGTCTCCTGTAAATGACTACATCTACCCATATTTATTTTGTTTGTAAATTGCGTGTTTTCTCTGGTCGATTTGCCTGTTTGCTGGACGAAAAAAAAAAAAAAAAAAAAAAAACCACTTCTTGGCGGAAAAAACCTAGCTATCTACGCCTGAGACCGACTAACTCTATCTAGTACTAAAATTTGCTTTTCGCAAAAAACAGAATAGACCACATAATGTTACTTGGTGGTCTTCGGAACTATCTATTCTTAGATGGCTTGTGTTCGCTGCAAGAAAGAATTATCGACGTCATCGGTACTGTGAAGATTCTCATATTGCTGAGTTAAAGACGATTTATAAAGAGAAAAGAAATTGTTATTTCAAGGCTATTGCTGACCATAAAATAAAATCTTGGAAAAACTAGTTTACCCACTGGTAATTCGGACCCTTGCGGATTAATATACAAATTAAGCAGAAATAAGATCCACTATAATGAGATTTACAATACCGTGAAAACTAAATGAATCTGAGACTGTTAATTGGTTGTCTTCTGTATCCACCATTATTGAGAACTTATTTTCATCTGAGTATCCACAAAATGATACTCCAGAACAAGCACAAATTTGTTTAGACAATAAAACCTATAATTGTCTCGATAATGTTGAACTGTTTAGTCTGCGGAAACTCAGTGCAGGTTTTAATAAGCAAAATACCATTAAATGTTTTGTTCTTGATATGATCGGAAACATAGCAAGAATTAAATTCTTTGAAAATTTACCACAAATTCTTTTGAGCATTGCAATTTTTCCAATTAGTGTTGGAAAAATGATGCATAGTGATGATAAATTTCCCATCCCTTCTAATAATATGTCTGATCCATCTTTAAATTTATTCCTATTACCTCATGCACAGCACTAAGTGGATAATTATTTCAAGAACCAGTTACTCTCTGGCTGAAGGCAATTTCCGTACATCTATTCTGCTGCCATCCCTTTCTAGTTTAAATTTATATGCCCGTATGTGTGTGTCTTCTGAGAAAGAGTAAGGATACTTCCCCATTTAGTGTACCAAACCCGTTCAAATCTTTAAACACTTTAATTAAGTCACTTTCAATATGCCTAGTTTCCAGACGCTGCAATTTAGAGAACGCCAGTCTTTCTTGATAAGAATATCCTTTTGCACTTTCAACTAATCTTGTTGCTCCTCTTTGCATCTTTCCAAGAGTTCTATATCCGTCCTAAATTGAGGCTTCCATTTTGAAACATAGCCTAACGATTTCTTCATACAAGTGTAATATTCTCTTTGTACCTGTTCGTGAATTTCCCGTATATTTTCCAGACTTATCCGTGCTAATCTCAATAATAAGCTGTATATTTTAAGGCCAATTTGTTTATTTTTCCTGGTGGAGAAACTTAGGAAACTTTACACCTATGCTTGAGACCAAACTGATTAAAAGAGCAGATAGTTCCGTGTGTAATTCATAGAATTACAACATGGACGTTTACAAGCAGCAAGAAATGAAATCTTCAATTAAGAAATATATTACCTTTCAAACTGTTTCATGTGCTGCTAAACCACGGTACTCACAGAAATTTGGCAAATGATCAATGGGAAAAGAGACCAGGAAAATAATTCACAGAACGATAGGAACATCACCTGTAAAGAAAGAAATATTAATTTCAGTTGACCACTTACAGATGTTCATAACTCAATACAAGGCGAATAATTAGAGCCACAGATTAAGTGAGTACATGTCGATTGAAAACTATTCATTATTTTTGGTTTAGATAGGGCAAGTTTTGTTTTACCTTAGCTCGGCATCAAGGCGAAAGGGGTTTACTCTTTACTCTGTCTTTAAGGAACTGAAACACATGTTGAGTTTTTAAATGGAAAAAGAAACTCATGTTTTAAACGTTTATTGAATCACTAAAACTGAATAGCTAAAGGGGTCAATTGAAAAGACGTAAACTTTTCAATTATGTTACTTAAATTTTGCAATAATGACGGTGGTTTCAGTTGTAGTGATAACGCATCACAGAAAAAGTTTAAAAAGGAAGATTTTGTTTATATTCGGGGAAGACTACAAAACCTTAGAGGAGTTGACAAGATAGAGCTGGAAATTACAAGAAAAATGAAAGCCCATCTTCAATTCATCTGTAGAAGATTCAGGCAACCCAAACGTACACTGCTCGACAAAATTAATGAAACAAAACGTTTTTCTCGAATATTTTATTGTTAACAGTGTCGTTGAAGGTAAATATTTGATATAATAGGCATCTTGGCATGCAAATTCCGAGTATCCAATAGAAATCGATCAATCATCTTACAGATTATTCACGCATAAAACACGAGTTGCGACCACGTCACTTCATTCCCGTTTTTTTGCTTGTTCAGTGGGATAGCCATATTTCCAGTACTAAGGGTGGAAAATTGTCGTCGTTTGTCAAGTCGTATGCAAACTTAGACAGTAAGCCTTCATCAATATCATTATAAATATTGAACACAACAATGGACCCAGCATTGACCCCTAGAGACTCCACTGGTAACATTAGTTCACGAAGAGCAGTGCCCATTGATAAACACTCTGCGTCTTTTAGCATTAGCGTTAGTATTATCTCTTTATACATTAAAAACGTTTTCTCCTAGTGATATTTATTCGAGCCAATGGAGAACACAGCGAGGCAATTACATACTACAAATGCAATTAATTATTGACAACTGTGAGCATAACGATCACCAACTTCGTGCGTGTGCCAGGCTGTCTAACATTTGATGTTCCATTGTAACGTTTTTGTATTTGAATGAATATTTTGAAAGACTAAATGCACAAGGCTTAATATGTTGGGTGAAATTAACTATATAATATCGGTGTAAATACACCAAAGTTTACCCATAAATTTAACTACATAAGTAGTGTAACGGCATCGTTTAATTCTCAGTATTCCTCCAGGGAGGAATACTGACATTGGAAAGTAGGATGGCTCTAGAGATGGTAAATGGGTGATTCGAGATCCTGCTCAGCCATCTCAAGAGCCAGTATTCAATACTTAGGAAAGCTTTCAGGTTTCTTGATGGAGCAGAGGACCAAATCTGTGAAGCATACAGTGGGTTAGGAAGGAAATATTTCAAGATATACAAGAATTTTTAACAAGACTTGAGTTTCTAATGCCAGTAAACTCCTGCTTGGCAGCCCTGAGCGCTGCATATATTTTGGCTTTGATGTAATCAGAGTGTTCGGAGAATGTCAGTCCCTCATCCCAGTTTAGGTCAATGTCTACGTGCGATTTAACCTTTGGAACTCCGTATCCGCTTACCAGCATAGAGATATTGTTCCTGCTCTTTTTCTTTGTAATTGTCATCTGGACAGATTTTCCTAGGTTTAAATGTAGTCCAATACAGTCGCGGTAATGCTCCAGTTCATTTATTGTGTTATTGGCTTGTTAATTTGTTTGATTAACTTGTAGATATTTAGATTTGATGAAGAATTTCAAGTCATCAGCATATGTAATAAAGTTGTCTTTATGGGATGCAAAAAATGGTTCTGCAGCAAATAACAGTGAGGAGAGAACGCCTCCCTGCGAAATGGAGTGATGGGCAATAAAATCGTCATTACAGATTATGAGGCATCTTTCCTTCAGAATGTTACATAAAATCTTTAGGAGATTGCCTTGTATTTTTAAGTAGAAAGATAAAATTTGTTCCAAAGGCGTTATCGAGATATTGTGAAAAGCTGCGGATATGTCAAGGAAGGTAATATCAAGCTGTTACTTATTGTTGAGAGCTTTCTCTATCGGAAAAGGATCTCGAGGAGATTTGTGACGGTTGATCTTCCAGATAAGACGGAGTGTAGGTGCAGAGGACGATGCCCGAAGCAGTGTTGGGTGAGGGCTGAGAGAAGGGTCTTCTCAAAAATTTTGAAGATGGTGCAACTTAAGGCTATGTGTCTATAGTCTTTGGCGTTTTTTTGGTTTCGTTATTTTGGGAATGGGCCTGATTATGTAGTTGTTCCATATACAGGGTAG